>NC_089837.1:17508387-18108387 GCF_035609145.1 Eleutherodactylus coqui | reverse complement strand
GAGGTGTTAATGAATAGCCTTTATTCAGTTGGATCATGGTACAAATTCAAACATTTCATTAAACCATTAACGTCACAACAAACTACCAGATTTTTTTCTTCTCAGAAAAAGAAAGCAGATCCTTCTGGCATCCTCTGTACTGTGAGACCTGACATCACGTTGGAGAAGATTCTAGTGCTGTAGTCTTGACCCTAGACATTCTGCCTCCTCCTTTGACAAGTCAAGGTCTCGAATGAGATCACTTAATTCAGCTTGACTCAGTCTGTGCGGTGTATCATCTTTTACCTCAAAGTCAGGGTCATGGGATGTGGAAGGCTTGTTGGTGTTACCATGCGACGGCTGCGGGTCCTCCCGACGCGGCTGGGTGCTGGATCCCGCGGTGGCCTGGCCGCTGGGGGCATGAGTGGTTGGTCGGCGGGGTGCTGTTGGTGCGTGGCACAGTGCACACCCTCGCGGGTCCTGATGGCGCCATGCGCGCGCACACCTGTAAGTCAGCCCTGTGCATTAGCACCTTTTAAACTGGTGCTGTGGGAGTGAGTGTCTCCCTCTCTCCGCCCCTGGGAGGAGGCTTGTGTTTTTAAGGCTGGCAGTGACCTGCATTCACTGCCAGTTATTTAGTTTCCTTCAGTGTGCTAGCATCCTTCCTCTGTTAGTCTCCTGCATTGTCAGCTTGTTCTGTCATATCTGCCAGGTTTCTCCCATCTTCCTTGGTCTGCTTGTATTTTTCTGTTGGTTGTATCATCCGCCCATCCTGTCGGTATTCTACCTTGTTACATCTTGGTATGCCAATGTCCCCTCTCAGTCTCTAGTGAAAGTAGGGACTGCTGCCCAGTTGCCCGCCTGGTATTAGCCAAAAGTGGAGGTAAGTAGGCAGGGACAGGGGGTTGCAGGTAAGTTCTTAGGCAACCCGGGCTGGCGTATCATTGGGTAGGATACCGTAACAGTTGGATTCTTCTTTTTCCACACTTTCTTCATTTTCTACTTCAAGCTCATAATGTTGGTGTGGAGTAGGAACTGGTAAATTATCTGAATGGGGAATAGGTTGAAAAGCAGATGAAAGATTCGGGTATTGAACTGTTCCTGTTTTTTCCATTGACAATCCTGCCTTTATAGGCTGAGTCAAGCAGAAATAGCAGTCATCTATACGGCTTGTAGGCTCCCGCTGAACCATAGGAACTGCAAAGGCCATAGATCGTTTTTTATTTTTCAGCCATGCTTGTAGCTTCACTGAACAAGAGTTGCAACATATATGTGGAGCCCCTGACTTATCCTGGTCCCCTACCTTCATACCAAAATAATGATGATAGACAGTCTTCACAAGAGGCGTCAGATTGTGTTTCTGTTACAAAAATGTTATTTCACCACAAATGTAACAAAAAGTATTCACTAAATTTACACATTTTCATGGCATTTTGATATAGCGAATTTTATACTTCAAAAACACTTAGAGATGAGCGAACGTACTCGTCCGAGCTTGATACTCGTTCAAGTATTAGCGTGTTCGAGATGCTCGTTACTCGTGACGAGTACCACGCGATGTTCGAGTTACTTTCACTTTCATCTCTGAGACGTTAGCGCGCTTTTCTGGCCAATAGAAAGACAGGGAAGGCATTACAACTTCCCCCTGCGACGTTCAAGCCCTATACCACCCCCCTGCAGTGAGTGGCTGGTGAGATCAGGTGTCACCGGAGTATATAAATCGGCCCCTCCCGCGGCTCGCCACAGATGCATTCTGACAGAGATCAGGGAAAGTGCTGCTGATGCCGGAGCTGCTATAGGGAGAGTGTTAGGATTGAATTTAGGCTTCAAGAAGCCCAACGGTCCTTCTTAGGGCCACATCTGACCGTGTGCAGTACTGTTAAGGCTGCTTTTTGCAGTGTTGCACTTTTTTCTTTTTTTTTTTGTATATCGGCCGTGCAGAGCATTGCGTCCAGAGCATTGCGTCCTGCAGTAATTTTACATAGTCCAGGGCCAGTAGTGGTGGTGAAGCAGGGACAGTGAAAGACATATACAGTCTATATAGGCAGTGGGCTTTTCCAAAAACATTTGGGAAAAAAAATCTATTTCTGCTGCCTGTGACCGTCCTCAGTGTACTGCGTCTTTGCTGGGGGTAGTTGTCCCAATTCATATGCAGCCAGCTAAGTGTTACAGCAGGCTTGCGCAAAATTCTTTCCTGGCTCTGCGTTGCCTCTTACATCACCGCTGTATTCCTGTCCAGAGTGAAACAGTCTGCAGTAATTTTACATAGTCCAGGGCCAGTAGTGGTGAGGCAGGGACAGTGAAAGACATATACAGTCTATATAGGCAGTGGGCTTTTCCAAAAAAATTTGGGAAAAAAAATCTAGTTGGGCTGCCTGTGACCGTCCTCAGTGTACTGCGTCTCTGCTGGGGGTAGTTGTCCTAATTCATACGCAGCCAGCTAAGTGTTAAAGCAGGCTTGCGCAAAATTCTTTCCTGGCTCTGCTGTGCGTTCCGTAGGCGAAGTCAGCCTCCAACCACAGGCCAATAAGCCGCACATTTAATTACAGCGTTCTGTTTCTGCACTACTGGTAATACACCATGCTGATGCGTAGGGGTAGGCCTAGAGGACGTGGACGCGGGCGAGGACACGGAGGCCCAAGTCAGGGTGTGGGCACAGGCCGAGCTCCTGATCCAGGTGTATCGCAGCCGACTGCTGCGGGATTAGGAGTGAGGCACGTTTCTGGCATCCCCACATTCATCTCACAATTAATGGGTCCACGCGGTAGACCTTGATTAGAAAATGAGCAGTGTGAGCAGGTCCTGTTGTGGATGGCAGAAAGTGCATCCAGCAATCTATCGACCACCCAGAGTTCTGCGCCGTCCACTGCTGCAACTCTGAATCCTCTGGCTGCTGCTCCTCCTTCCTCCCAGCCTCCTCACTCCATTACAATGACACATTCTGAGGAGCAGGCAGACTCTCAGGAACTGTTCTCGGGCCCCTGCCGAGATTGGGCAGCAATGGTTCCTCTCCCACCGGAGGAGTTTGTCGTGACTGATGCCCAACCTTTGGAAAGTTCCTGGGGTCCTGGGGATGAGGCTGGGGACTTCCGGCAAGTGTCTCAAGAACTTTCAGTGGGTGAGGAGGACGATGACGATGACACACAGTTGTCTATCAGTCAGGTAGTAGTAAGGGCAGTAAGTCCGAGGGAGGAGCGCACAGAGGATTCGGAGGAAGAGCAGCTGGACGATGAGGTGACTGACCCCACCTGGTTTGCTAAGCCTACTGAGGACAGGTCTTCAGAGGGGGAGGCAAGTGCAGCAGCAGGGCAGGTTGGAAGAGGCAGTGCGGTGGCCAGGGTTAGAGGCAGGGCCAGACCGAATAATCCACCAACTGTTTCCCAAAGCGCCCCCTCGCGCCATGCCACCCTGCAGAGGCCGAGGTGCTCAAAGGTCTGGCAGTTTTTCACAGAGTGCAGACGACCGACGAACAGTGGTGTGCAACCTTTGTCACGCCAAGATCAGCCGGGGTGCCACCACCACCAGCCTCACCACCGGCATGCGCAGGCATATAATGGCGAAGCACCTCACAAGGTGGGACGAAGGCCGTTCAGCGCCTCCGGTTTGCACCACTGCCTCTCCTCCTGTGCCCCAACCTGCCACTGAGATCCAACCCCCCTCTCAGGACACAGGCACTACCGTCTCCTGGCCTGCACCCACACCCTCACCTCCGCTGTCCTCCGCCCCATCCACCAATGTCTGTCAACGCACCATCCAGCCGTCGCTAGCGCAAGTGTTTGAGCGCAAGCGCAACTACGCCACCTCACACCCGCACGCTCAAGCATTAAACGTACACATAGCCAAATTTATCAGCCCGGAGATGCTGCCGTATAGGGTTGTGGAACGGAGGCTTTCAAACACATGATGGCGGCGGCGGCCCAGCGCTACTCAGTTCCCAGTCGCCACTACTTTTCCCGATGTGCCGTCCCAGCCCTGCACGACCACGTCTCCCGCAACATTGTACGCGCCCTCACCAACGCGGTTACTGCCAAGGTCCACTTAACAACGGACACGTGGACAAGCACAGGCGGGCAGGGCCACTAAATCTCCCTGACGACACATTGGGTGAATTTAGTGGAGGCTGGGACAGAGTCAGAGCCTGGGACCGCTCACGTCCTACCCACCCCCAGAATTGAGGGCCCCAGCTCGGTGGTGGTATCTGCGGCGGTGTATGCTTCCTCCACTAAACCACCCTCCTCCTCCTCCAACGCAACCTCTGTCTCGCAATCAAGATGTGTCAGCAGCAGCACATCGCCAGCAGTCGGTGTTGCGCGGCACGGCAGCACAGCGGTGGGCAAGCGTCAGCAGGCCGTGCTGAAACTACTCAGCTTAGGAGAGAAGAGGCACACGGCCCACGAACTGCTGCAGGGTCTGACAGAGCAGATCGACCGCTGGCTTGCGCCGCTGAGCCTCCAACCGGGCATGGAGGTGGTTCAGCGGTTTCTGAAAAGCTACCCACGCTTGTCAGACCTGCTCGGAAAGGTGCGCCGGCTCTGCGCACATTTCCGCAAGTCCCACACGGACGCTGCCACCCTGCGCACCCTGCAACATCGGTTTCATCTGCCAGTCCACCGACTGCTGTGCGACGTGCCCACATGGTGGAACTCTACGCTCCACATGTTGGCCAGGCTCTATGAGCAGCGTAGAGCTATAGTGGAATACCAACTCCAACATGGGCGGCGCAGTGGGAGTCAGCCTCCTCAATTCTTTACAGAAGAGTGGGCCTGGTTGGCAGATATCTGCCAGGTCCTCGGAAACTTTGAGGAGTCTACCCAGATGGTGAGCGGCGATGCTGCAATCATTAGCGTCACCATTCCTCTGCTATGCCTCTTGAGAAGTTCCCTGCAAAGCATAAAGGCAGATGCTTTGCGCTCGGAAACAGAGGTGGGGGAAGACAGTATGTCGCTGGATAGTCAGAGCACCCTCCTGTCTATATTTCAGCGCGTTGAGGAGGAGGAGGAGGAGCATGAGGAGGATGAGGAGGAGGGGGAAGAGACAGCTTGGCCCACTGCTGAGGGTACCCATGCTGCTTGCCTGTCATCCTTTCAGCGTGTATGGCCTGAGGAGGAGGAGGATCCTGAAAGTGATCTTCCTAGTGAGGACAGCCATGTGTTGCGTACAGGTACCCTGGCACACATGGCTGACTTCATGTTAGGATGCCTTTCTCGTGACCCTCGCGTTACACGCATTCTGGCCACTGCGGATTACTGGGTGTACACACTGCTCGACCCACGGTATAAGGAGAACCTTTCCACTCTCATACCCGAAGAGGAAAGGGGTTCGAGAGTGATGCTATACCACAGGACCCTGGCGGACAAGCTGATGGTAAAATTCCCATCCGACAGCGCTAGTGGCAGAAGGCGCAGTTCCGAGGGCCAGGTAGCAGGGGAGGCGCATGTACAGCACAGGCAGGGGAACACTCTCTAAGGCCTTTGACAGCTTTCTGGCTCCCCAGCAAGACTGTGTCTCCGCTCCCCAGTCAAGGCTGAGTTGGCGGGAGCACTGTAAAAGGATGATGAGGGAGTACGTAGCCGATCGCACGACCGTCCTCCGTGACGCCTCTGCCCCCTACAACTGCTGGGTGTCGAAGCTGGACACGTGGCCTGAACTCGCGCTGTATGCCCTGGAGGTGCTTGCTTGTCCTGCGGCTAGCGTCTTGTCAGAGAGGGTGTTTAGTGCGGCTGGGGGAATCATCACAGATAAGCGTACCCGCCTGTCAACCGACAGTGCCGACAGGCTTACACTCATCAAGATGAACAAAGCCTGGATTTCCCCAGACTTCTCTTCTCCACCAGCGGACAGCAGCGATACCTAAACAATACGTAGGCTGCACCCGCGGATGGAAGCATTCTTCTCTATCACCATCAAAAACGTGAACCTTTTAGCTTCATCAATCTGTGTATAATATTCATCCTCCTCCTCCTGCTCCTCCTCCTGAAACCTGACATAATCACGCCGAACGGGCAATTTTTCTTAGGCCCACAAGGCTCAGTCATATAATTTTTGTAAACAATTTTTATACGTTTCAATGCTCATTAAAGCGTTGAAACTTGCACCTGAACCAATTTTTATTTTAACTGGGCTGCCTCCAGGCCTAGTTACAAATTAAGCCACATTAACCAAAGCGATTAATGGGTTTCACCTGCCCTCTTGGTTGGGCATGGGCAATTTTTCTGAGGTACATTAGTACTGTTAGTACACCAATTTTTTTGGGCCCTCGCCTACAGTGTAATCCAATTAATTTTTTGCCCACCTGCATTAAAGCTGACGTTACATCAGCTGTGCTGGGCACTGCAATGGGATATATTTATGTACCGCCGGTGGGTTCCAGGGAGCCACCCATGCTGTCGGTCCACACGGAGTTGTAACTGCATGTGTCCACTTCTAAAGAACCCCAGTCTGACTGGGGCATGCAGTGTGGGCCGAGGCCCACCTGCATTAAACACGACATTACCTCAGCTGTGCTTGGCACTGCAATGGGATTTATTTATGTACCGCCGGTGGGTTCCAGGAAGCCACCCATGCTGTAGGTCCACACGGAGTTGTAACTGCATGTGTCCACTTCTAAAGAATCCCAGTCTGACTGGGGCATTCAGTGTGGGCCGAAGCCCACCTGCATTAAACATGACATTACCTCAGCTGTGCTGGGCAATGCAATGGGATTTATTTATGTACCGCCGGTGGCTTCCTGGGACCCTCCCATGCTGTCGGTCCACACGGACTTCACAATAGGGAGTTGTACCTGCCTGTGTCTACTTCTAAAGAACCCCAGTCTGACTGGGGCATGCAGTGTGGGCCGAAGCCCACCTGCATTCAATATGACATTAGCTCTGCTGTCCAGGGCACTGCAATGGGATACATTTATGTACAGCCAGTGGGTTCCAGGGAGCCACCCATGCTGTCGGTCCACACGGAGTTGTAACTGCATGTGTCCACTTCTAAAGAAACCCAGTCTGACTGGGGCATTCAGTGTGGGCCGAAGCCCACCTGCATTAAACATGACATTACCTCAGCTGTGCTGGGCACTGCAATGGGATATATTTATCTACCGCCGGTGGCTTCCTGGCACCCACCCATGCTGTCGGTCCACAGGGACTTCACAATAGGGAGTTGTAACTGCCTGTGTCTATGAATTAAAAACCACGGTCAGGTTGGGGCATGCAGTGTGGGCCAAAGCCCACCTGCATTTAATCTGACGTTAGCTCTGCTGTCCAGGGCACTGCAATGGGATACATTTATGTACAGCCGGTGGGTTCCAGGGAGCCACCCATGCTGTGGGTGCACACGGAATTCCCATTGCGGAGTTGTACCTGCCTGTGACTATTTATAAAAAAAACGCGGTCTGACTGGGGCATGCAGACACCTTGACAGAATGAATAGTGCGTGGCACATAGGTTCCCCATTGCTATGCCCACGTGTGCAGCTCCTGATGGCGGTGGCACAGGATTATATTTCTCATTGCTTCTGTACAGCATTGTAGGCTATTGCCCCGCCCCTTTTAAAGAGGGTCGCTGCCTAGCCGTGCCAACCCTCTGCAGTGTGTGCCTGCAGTTCCTCCTCATGGCAGACACACTTATAAATAGACATGAGGGTGGTGTGGCATGAGGGCAGCTGAAGGCGGTGCAGGGACACTTTGGTGTGCGCTGTGGACACTCGGTCGTGCGGGGGGGGGGGGGGGGAGGTCAGCATGTAACCCAGGAGAAGTGGCAGCGGAGTGTCATGCAGGCAGTGATTGTGCTTTGTTGGAGGTGGTGTGGTGCTTAGCTAAGGTATGCCTTGCTAATGAGGGCTTTTCAGAAGTAAAAATTGTTGGGAGGGGGGGGGCCACTCTTGCCGCTATTGTGGCTTAATAGTGGGACCTGGGAACTTAAGATGCAGCCCAACATGTAGCCCCTTGCCTGCCCTATCCGTTTTTGTGTCGTTCCCATCACTTTCTTGAATTGCCCAGATTTTCACAAATGGAAACCTTAGCGAGCATCGGCGATATACAAAAATGCTCGGGTCGCCCATTGACTTCAATGGGGCTCGTTATTCGAAACGAACCCTTGAGCATCGCGAAAATTTCGTCCCGAGTAACGAGCACCCGAGCATTTTGTTGCTCGCTCATCTCTAAAAACACTCCAAAACCAGACATTCTGAAGAAAAGAAAAGCAGAAGGAATATGATACTCAATCATAGCAACATGTATTGTATTTATAACCTACAAACATATGGAGAATGCTGTGTTATGTCAGTTCCACCGTCCCCCCCCCCCCCCCAAGAAAATTCCCAAAAATAAAAATGTAAACTCTAAACAATGACATGTCACTGTATCTCCAAAGCAAGAGCTAATTGGCCATTTTTATGGTGATTTTTGAATTCAGCAGATGGAAAAACATAAGAATATGCTAAATTTGAACCCGAAACAAAATCATTGTTGGGCAGTGTTGTTGACAAAACTCATTTCAGCCTTAAGAACCAGTATGTAATTTCCTCTTTTGTGTTGCAGCGATTATAACGGTATTCTTTCGTTAATGTAGATGTACGGTACTTTTTATTTTGTCGGATGAGTTCTAGTTTTTATAAGAAACAATTTTGGATACATATAATGTATTTATTAGCTTTTATTCATTTTTTTTGCTTCTGGGAAAATGGAAAGAAAAAGCTATTGCACCTTTTTGTGATTTTTATAGCATTCAAAGTATGGTTCCAGAACTGGAGCATTTTTCGTTTTCTGCCAACAAAGCTGTATGATAGCTTGTTTTTTGTGGGGCAACTTTAGCTTAAATTGGTATCATTTTGCGTCATATACAACTTTTTGATTATTTTTTATTCCTATTTGGGCAAACAAGATCAACAAAATTTTTTATAATGTAATTTACTTTGCTGGATAATTAATGTGTTATATGGTATGGGTTATTATGGATGTGGTGATACCAATCGTGTGCAGGTTTTTTCTTGTTGTAATATTTCAACATTCAAAGCCTTGTGTAGGGAGAAAACATTTTTGAGAGGGGGATTTAAATGTGTTTATTTCACTTTTTAACTATTTATTTTTAACTTTTATATATAAACCCCCTTGCCTGCTGGTAATGCATGTCAGTGAGGAGGAAGAAGTCAGCACAGTATTCTTCTTTTATTTAGTTGAATAGGACTGTGTTTGGACCAATAGATGTAATATGCTGATCTTACATGTAAAAACATTTTCAGCTGACATACCTGCCTGATTTCAATTGAAGATTTATGGTGAAACAATATATATATTTTAAATATTATTTGTCCTCTTCTTTATATATTACAGCACTGTGATTATTAGAATGGGAATTATATAATGGAGAATCCAAATCAAACGATCATTGAAGCTTTTTACTTCACTGGATTTTCTCAGGACTTGCTGGATTGTAGTTTGCTTTTTATCATATTCTTTGTCATTTACATACTGACCATCCTGGGGAACGGTTTCCTGATTGTCACCGTTATCTTCAGTCCTCAGTTACACACTCCTATGTATTATTTCCTCTGTAATTTGTCTTTTGTAGATTTGTGCTATTCATCGTGTACAGTCCCAAAAATGTTGTTTGATATGTTTTCAAAGTACAGAAAAATTTCTGTCATTGGTTGCCTCATACAGATGAACATTGGACTATTTCTAGGAGGAACTGAGTGCATTCTACTGGCTGTGATGGCCTATGACCGCTATATAGCTATATGTTTCCCCTTGTATTACACTGTTATTATGAGTTGGAGGGTATGTAGATACATCACTGTCATAATGTGGTCAGGAAGTTTCATTTTGTCAACTGTCCCTACCATGTCAAAACCTCTTGTATTTTGTAAAGAAAAGACATTGAACCATTTTACTTGTGAGGTTTTGGCCCTTCTAGACGTGGCATGTGGTGACCTCTCCTTTTATAAGATAACTATAGTTGCTGTTGGTACATTTACATTATTATCATCACCGGCTTTCATTGTGGGCTCTTATGTTTGTATCATTATTTCTATATTAAAGATCCATTCAGTGGGCGGTAGATCTAAAGCCTTCTCCACCTGCACTTCCCACCTCACTGTGGTATTGATGTTTTTTGGAACAAGTATGACCATGTACATGGCACAAGCAAAACGTTTTTCACCCAATCTGAAATATTTTTCTCTAATTTATGGAGTTTTTACTCCTGTAATAAATCCTTTGATTTACAGCTTAAGGAATAATGAAGTAAAAGAGGCCTTACAGAAAATTTTGGCCACAGGCTGCCGTTTATAGGTAGCAACAGAGACAGTTCTTCTTTCTTCATTAATAGCTTTGGAGACAGCAAATTAACCCCTACCTGCAACCGGACATTACTTGACATCCTAGCTGAGAAGGGATTAAGGCAAATGAATGCAAACTTAAGGGGTCAGAAATTGCATGGATTAAGAAGCCGAGCCTGCACTATCCAAAGTGGGTAAAAGAAATGAAAAAGGAGGGTGGAGCAAGACCCAGTGAGGGTAGTGGAATATTTATGGAGTACAAAGAGTTTTCAATGATTGAGTATTTTGAATGGTGGAGGTGCTGCCAACCAGATGACGCTCCACCAGTGTGGGCGTAAGTGTAGCGAAAAGGATGTGAAAAGAACTGGTATGGAGGCGCAACACTCTAAGCTACTAGAAGATGTAGATCAAAGTCCAATGTGTGATGGTGAAAGCACTTCTTTTTTATTATTTTTCAGAAATTAAAAACCAGCAATGGAATACGCGTTTCGGGGAAGAACCCCTTCGTCAGTTCGGCTGGATAGGACAACAGGATGCCTAGGGGTGACACGATTCCAAAGATGTATAGAATGTGTCGGAGGTCCTGTGTGCAGGAGGACAGGGGAGAAAAAAAATGCTTTAATGCTTTTTTTCTCCCCTGTCCTCCTGCACACAGGACCTCCGACACATTCTATACATCTTTGGAATCATGTCACCCCTAGGCATCCTGTTGTCCTATCCAGCCGAACTGACGAAGGGGTTCTTCCCCGAAACGCGTATTCCATTGCTGGTTTTTAATTTCTGAAAAATAATAAAAAAGAAGTGCTTTCACCATCACACATTGGACTTTGATCTACATCTTCTAGTAGCTTAGAGTGTTGCGCCTCCATACCAGTTCTTTTCACATCCTTTTCGCTATCCAAAGTGGGAGCTGGCTTTGACTGACAGCCAACCGAACACCGATCCCCACTGTTAACCCATTGCACACCACTATCAATGTTGATCACAGAGTGTAAAGGGTTCACAGAGGGAAGGCGCTCTCTCTGTGACATCATCGGCCAGCCACGATGTAATCAATGGCGTCTGTGGCTGCCATGGCCTATGATCACTATTTTTAGCAATAATACATTGCAGCATCGATGTACTGCAACATATTATCATAGCAATGATAGCTTCGTAGGTTCAAGTCTCCTTTTAGCATATAAGTAATGCTAAAAAATTTAAATTAATAGCTAAAAATATAAATTTGCCATGAAATTTCCCACCCTTGTTTAGAAAAACATTTAAAAAAATGAAAACTCATGTTTGGTATCATTGCATTGATTAAGGTCATCTATATATATATAAAATTGAATGTTTGTCTGTCTGCGTGCGTGTCTGTTTGTCCTTTATGCGCTACTACACCATTCATCCGATCGCCATGAAACTTTGGGAAGTTGTTAAGTACACTCCTGGGAAGATTATAGGCATAGTACAAATATCCTACGACAAATGGCGCGCGCGCGAGCGTCGTCGAAAGTTACACCCCCCCACGTAGATCGAATAAGTAAGCCACCTGCTATTGTGATGTCATCACTGATGTCATCAACATCGGACGCCCTTGAACATGCCCCAACATGTTCTATAAAGCTGCATTGTGATGTCATTAAGGCTGTATTATGACACGTACAGCTTGGAACCACTAGAGCACGCCAGCCAATTACCATTGGAGTTGGAAGTGGGTAAACAAGTACTAGGATATCTTCCTAAGAAGCCACAGCAGCCTGATAAATTGTATGTTCCACCCAACGGCTATTTTATTCAGCCCGCAAGGGGGAAGCAGCGGCCTACAAAATCTCATTCAGGTAGGTAGGTTCAGTTCTTGGAGGTTGGGGAATGCTTATGGGCAAGGCCTTATGTCTCATCCCAACTTAATTCTCTCACTTCCCAATGTCATAGAAACTTGAAATTTGGCACGAGCATTGATTATGTCATAAATAGGAAAAGTTAATGGGTCCCAACTCGATTATTCAATTCAAAGCGCCAAAGAATTAGCGTTCAAATTTTACGTACGGAATCTAATTCTCTCATTTCCTGATGTCATAGATAGATAGATAGACTGTATGCAATAACCCTGATAGATAGATAGATAGATAGATAGACTGTATGCAATGACACGTACAGCTTGAAACCATAAATACTAGAGCACGCCAGCCATTTACAGTCAGTCTCCATTGGAGTTGGAAGTGGGTAAACATGTACTAGGCTATCTTCCCAAGAAGCCACAGCAGCCGGATAAATTGGATGTTCCACACAACGGCTATTTTATTCAGCCTGCAAGGGGGAAGCAGCGGCCTACAAAACCTCAGTGGTCGCTGCTGCCGTCATCTAGATATATAAAAACGAATGTATGTATGTATGTCTGTCTTCGCAGCAACGCGCGACGGGTACGCTAGTGTATAATAAATTTTATACACTATTTATTATGCATGGCAAAAAATGTTAAAAAAAACCCCTAAAGACTACAGCCAATATGCCTATATTATTTATTTTCCTCCCACTCAATAAGTAATCAAAACAGTCGTATGTACCCTAAAATGGTGCCAATCAAGCAAAAAACGAACCCTTAGGGAGCTCTGTTAATAGAAAGAATTTATGGGACTTTGGATGCAGTGATTTTCAAAAAACGGGTTTTATTGTGCAAAAATGGAAAAGCCTAAAGAAAATATAATTTTAGTATTGTAAGAAATGATGTTTTGGAGCCGCAAAGCAAACTACCTAAATACGCCAATGCATAGAGGTAAAAGAATTCCATTTTTATTGAAGCCACACAAGGGCTTGATGCCAACATTTTGGCTGTTGCTGCAGCCTTTGTCAAGTCCCGACAGCCGAAACGTTGGCATTAAGCCTTTGTGTGGCTTCAATAAAGATGGAATTGTTTTAACTATGCGTTGACATATTTGGGTACCCTGCTTTGCGGCTCCAACATATCATTTCTTGCCGGACTTTATAGGGGGTCACAGATGCAGACTCCTTTTGGGAGCTCGCAACACACATCGAAAGGAGCCTCCCCTATGTGATAAGGAACGCACAATTGCTGTTGTGTTCGCGCTATTTGGTTCTAATTTTAGTATTGTCGTAATCGTGCCAACCTGCATGTGAAACATGCCTTTTTATTCAGTCCCAGTGGTGAATTTAAAAGCAATTTTACAATCCTCCTTCTCTCCACTTGTTGCAATCTTGTGAACAAGTTTCCACCACATAACCTCCAAAGGAACTCTGTCATCAGCATAGTCCTTCAAGCTCTGTCATCTTCTCATATTTTTGTCCTCAACATATTTAGGAATTTTATTAATTTTGTCCAGATGATGAGAGTTAATTTTGGCCGTTGGTCTGATCTCTTGTGTGTTCCTGACTACAGAATTTTTTACTCTTCGTTGATCACATCAATTCCTTATAATACACAACATTCCATATAATAACACAATATATAACCCCAGTAGTACTACCATTGATAAAGTGTACAACCTTGTACTTATTTTGAATCACAGAGTTGCAGAAAGGATCAGTGCACTTAAGGAGATTGAAAAGTGGCAGTGACCACAGGCAATTAACTGAATTTTGGACCCACCAATCTGAACAAAAATTAGATTTAAGTTATAATACTGAGTGTTATATCCTGTATCTGATAACTTCTCTCACAGGTAAAATTAATGGATCCAACAAATTCTTATCAGCTCTTGCTGACAGCTTTATCTTCCAAAAGGTAGCACAGAAAACAAGGGATATGCTATCTTGGACCTAATTCTTACCAACAGGGAGGAAATGGTTGAGGAAGTAAGGGTGAATGGGACCTTAGGAGGCAGTTATAGGAAAACAAAGCAATATTCGGGTTAAACATATGAATTAATAAAATCTTAAGTTTCATTGCTTGAATTAAAACAAATCAAACAATTCTAATATAGAAGTAAGTAAAAATAAACTGGTCAAGTTATGGTTTCTTAAATCATGTATAATAATTTTCTCAATAGGCCAAGTATAGACTGAATATCGTTAAAGCATCAGATGAGGGAAACAACAGTAAGAGCTCTAAAGCCAGACCCCCAATCACACCTGAACCCCCCTTTTATGTTTATGCACTGGAATGCATGGCCTCAAACTAGCAGTTGTTATTAACTGCTTTAATTATGTCAGAAATAGAGGAGATGGAATTACCATTGCAGTGCTGGGCAATACTTGATCTACAAGCAATTAAGACATGCATTATTGGAGTGTGTAAAGTGATTGGGAGTTGGTCTGCATCTAAGTTTAGAAGAGCCAGAGCAGGGCTTAGCAACAATTGAATGTTGGTGAGGTTTGTGATAAGCTGGAAGGCCTGGCCCCTGTTAGCGCAATTTGCACTATTCATTATACTGTGGGTGCCATATTAGATAGGAATAATGTACAGGCCTGGAGACCTTTTCAAAAGACCACGTGTCTACTGGTCATGTGTAGAGATGAGCGAACGTACTCGTCCGAGCTTGATACTCGTTCGAGTATTAGCGTGTTCGAGATGCTCGTTACTCGTGACGAGTACCACGCGATGTTCGAGTTACTTTCACTTTCATCTCTGAGATGTTAGCGCGCTTTTCTGGCCAATAGAAAGACAGGGAAGGCATTACAACTTCCCCCTGCGACGTTCAAGCCCTATACCCCCCCCCCCCTGCAGTGAGTGGCTGGCGAGATCAGGTGTCACCCGAGGATAAAAATCGGCCCCTCCCGCGGCTCGCCACAGATGCGTTCTGACATAGAGGAGGGAAAGTGCTGTCTTGGTGGAGCTGCTATAGGGAGAGTGTTAGGAGTATTTTAGGCTTCAAGAACCCCAATGGTCCTTCTTAGGGCCACATCTAACCGTGTGCAGTACTGTGGAGGCTGCTTTTTGCAGTGTTGCACATTTTTTCTTTTGGTATATCGGCCGTGCAGAGCATTGCGCCCTGCAGTAATACTCCAGGGCCAGAAGTGGTGGTTAGGCAGGGACAGAAGACATATTGATTGAATATAGGCAGTGGGCCTTTGCAAAAACATTTGGGGAAAAAAATCTATTTGGGCTGCCTGTGACTGTCCTCAGTGTTCTGGGTCTCTGCTGGGTGTAGTAGTCCTCCAAATTCATACGCAGCCAGCTAAGTGTTACAGCAGGCTTGCGCAAAATTATTTCCTGGCTCTGTCTGGGCTGTTAAATCACCGCTGTATTGCAGTCCACAGTGCAACACTCTGCAGTTCTTTGACATACTCCAGGGCCAGAAGTGGTGGTTAGGCAGGGACAGAAGACATATTGATTAAATATAGGCAGTGGGCCTTTGCAAAAACATTTGGGGAAAAAAATCTATTTGGGCTGCCTGTGACTATCCTCAGTGTTCTGGGTCTCTGCTGGGTGTAGTAGTCCTCCAAATTCATACGCAGCCAGCTAAGTGTTACAGCAGGCTTGCGCAAAATTATTTCCTGGCTCTGTCTGGGCTGTTAAATCACCGCTGTATTGCAGTCCACAGTGCAACACTCTGCCGTTTTTTGACATACTCCAGGGCCAGAAGTGGTGGTTAGGCAGGGACAGAAGACATATTGATTGAATATAGGCAGTGGGCCTTTGCAAAAACATTTGGGGAAAAAAATCTATTTGGGCTGCCCGTGACTGTCCTCAGTGTTCTGGGTCTCTGCTGGGTGTAGTAGTCCTCCAAATTCATACGCAGCCAGCTAAGTGTTACAGCAGGTTTGCGCAAAATGATTTCCAGGCTGTCTGGGCTGTTAAATCACCGCTGTATTGCAGTCCACAGTGCAACACTCTGCAGTTCTTTGACATACTCCAGGGCCAGAAGTGGTGGTTAGGCAGGGACAGAAGACATATTGATTGAATATAGGCAGTGGGCCTTTGCAAAAACATTTGGGGAAAAATATATATTTGGGCTGCCTGTCACTGTCCTCAGTGTTCTGGGTCTGCTGGGTGTAGTAGTCCTCCAAATTATTTCCTGGCGTTCCATAAGCGAAGTCACCCTCCAACCACAGGCCAATAAGCGGCACATTTAATTACAGCGTTCTGTTTCTGCACTACTGGTAATACACCATGCTGAGGGGTAGGGGTAGGCCTAGAGGACGTGGACGCGGGCGAGGACGCGGAGGCCCAAGTCAGGGTGTGGGCACAGGCCAAGCCAGTGCGGTGGCCAGGGGTAGAGGCAGGGCCAGACCGAATAATCCACCAACTGTTTCCCAAAGCACCCCCTCGCGCCATGCCACCCTGCAGAGGTCAAGGTGCTCAACGGTGTGGCAGTTTTTCACAGAGACGCCTGACGACCGACGAACAGTGGTGTGCAACCTTTGTCGCGCCAAGATCAGCTGGGGAGCCACCACCACCAGCATGTGCAGGCATATGATGGCCAAGCACCCCACAAGGTGGGACGAAGGCCGTTCACCGCCTCCGGTTTGCACCACTGCCTCTCCCCCTGTGCCCCAACCTGCCACTGAGATCCAACCCCCCTCTGAGGACACAGGCACGAGTGCCTACCGGCCTGCACCCACACCCTCACCTCCGCTGTCCTCGGCCCCATCCAGCAATGTCTCTCAGCGCAGCGTCCAGACGTCGCTAGCGCCACTGTTTGAGCGCGAGCGCAAGTACGCCGCCACACACCCGCACGCTCAAGCGTTAAATGTGCACATTGCCAAATTGATCAGCCTGGAGATGCTGCTGTATAGGCTTGTGGAAACGGAGGCTTTCAAAAGCATGATAGCGGCGGCAGCCCCGCGCTACTCGGTTCCCAGTCGCCACTACTTTTCCCGATGTGCCGTCCCAGCCCTGCACGACCACGTCTCCCGCAACATTGTACGCGCCCTCACCAACGCGGTTACTGCCAAGGTCCACTTAACAACAGACACGTGGACAAGCACAGGCGGGCAGGGCCACTATATCTCCCTGACAGCACATTGGGTGAATTTAGTGGAGGCTGGGACAGAGTCAGAGCCTGGGACCGCTCAAGTCCTACCCACCCTCCGAATTGCGTGCCCCAGCTCGGTGGTGGTATATGCGGCCGTGTATGCTTCCTCCACTAAACCACCCTCCTCCTCCTCCTACGCAACCTCTGTCTCACAATCAAGATATGTCAGCAGCAGCACGTCGCCCGAGTCGGTGTCGCTCGTCGTGGCAGCACAGCAGTGGGCAAGCGTCAGCAGGCCGTGCTGAAACTACTCAGCTTAGGAGAGAAGAGGCACATGGCCCACGAACTGCTGCAGGGTCTGAGAGAGCAGACCAACCGCTGGCTTTTGCCGCTGAGCCTCCAACCGGGCATGGTCGTGTGTGACAACGTCCGTAACCTGGTGGCGGCTCTGCAGCTCGGCAGCCTCACGCATGTGCCATGCCTGGCCCACGTCTTTAATTTGGTGGTTCAGCGGTTTCTGAAAAGCTACCCACGCTTGTCAGACCTGCTCGGAAAGGTGCGCCGGGTCAGCGCACATTTCTGCAAGTCCAAGACGGACGCTGCCACCCTGCAACATCGGTTTAATCTGCCAGTGCACCGACTGCTGTGCGACGTGCCACACGGTGGAACTCTACGCGCCACATGTTGGCCAGGCTCTATGAGCAGCGTAGAGCTATAGTGGAATACCAACTCCAACATGGGCGGCGTAGTGGGAGTCAGCCTCCTCAATTCTTTACAGAAGAGTGGGCCTGGTTGGCAGACATCTGCCAGGTCCTTGGAAACTTTGAGGAGTCTACCCAGATGGTGAGCGGGGATGCTGCAATCATTAGCATCACCATTTCTCTGCTATGCCTCTTGAGAAGTTCCCTGCAAAGCATAAAGGCAGACGCTTTGTGCTCAGAAACGGAGGCGGGGGAAGACAGTATGTCGCTGGATAGTCAGAGCACCCTCATGTCTATATCTCAGCACATTGAGGAGGAGGAGTAGGAGGGGGAGGAGCATGAGGAGGAGGGGGAAGAGACAGCTTGGCCCACTGCTGAGGGTACCCATGCTGCTTGCCTGTCATCCTTTCAGCATGTATGGCCTGAGGAGGAGGCGGAGGAGGTGGAGGATCCTGAAAGTTTTCTTCCTAGTGAGGACAGCCATGTCTTACGTACAGGTACCCTGGCACACATGGCTGACTTCATGTTAGGATGCCTTTCTCGTGACCCTCGCGTTACACGCATTCTGGCCACTACAGATTACTGGGTGTACACACTGCTCAACCCACGGTATAAGGAGAACCTTTCCACTCTTATTCCCGAAGAGGAAAGGGGTTCGAGAATGAAGCTATATCACAGGACCCTGGCGGACAAACTGATGGTGAAATTCCCGTCCGACAGCGCTAGTGGCAGAAGGCGCAGTTTCGAGGGCCAGGTAGCAGGGGAGGCGCGGAGATCAGGCAGCATGTAAAGCGCAGGCAGGGGAACACTCTCCAAGGCCTTTGACAGCTTTATGGCTCCCCAGCAAGACTGTGTCACCGCTCCCCAGTCAAGGCTGAGTCGGCGGGAGCACTGTAAAAGGATGGTGAGGGAGTACATAGCCGATCGCACAACCGTCCTCCGTGACGCCTCTGCTCCCTACAACTACCGGGTGTCAAAGCTGGACACGTGGCCTGAACTCGCGCTGTATGCCCTGGAGGTGCTTGCTTGTCCTGCAGCTAGCGTCTTGTCAGAGAGGGTGTTTAGTGCGGCTTTGGGGAATCATCACGGATAAGCGTACCCGCCTGTCAACTGACAGTGCCGACAGGCTTACACTCATAAAGATGAACAAAGCCTGGATTTCCCCAGACTTCTCTGTCCTTCACAGGTATAGACTAAAAGAATATAGTTTATTAGAAACTCTTAAAAACATATACGGGCTGACTAACAGTACTAACATACATTAACACAAAAAAGAGGAGAGGATATATTTAGGTTCAAGTTTGAATTATGCATCCAATGTCTCCAATGTAGATAATGGTCACAATAGCATGGTCAGTATAAGTGGATAACTTTAGTGCATATACAGAGTTCCTGCACTGAATGACTGGTGACAGTCGTATGTAGAGGTCGCAGAGAACTACGGCTCTGAATGACTGGTGAAGTCACAGAGAAATACGGCTCAACACGTTTCTCTGCTCGCTTTAGAGCGGTTCATCAGGAGCCACAGATGTATATTTGACCAAAAAATCTTTAGTGGGATTAATAGCGTCAATCATTTAATTGACTAAGCTATCTTCCTCTTTTAGGATATAATCAGTAGGATTAAATTGGCAAGAAAGTGGGTTGTCTGCGTAGATGTCGCCAACAGGTATATATATATACCAGACACCGTTAGACAAAAAGCCAGCAGGGTACGATGGTATAGTGGCTACGTTGGTAAAGAAGGAAGGAGGACTCCGATAAAGAACTTATGCATTGACAGTAGTCACAAGTCAGATGCGTATTTAGATACGTCAGCTATACGGATCCTGTATTTAGCGCTGTATACCTATCCTCCTACAAGTGTTGCAATGTTAGCAGCACTAATGTAGAGTTTCTAGTCATATGCACTGACATTAATAGAAAGTCAGGTGCATGTTCAGATAGGTCAGCTAAAGAGGATCCTGTATTTAAAGCTGCATACCTATCCTCCTAAGAGTGTTGCAATGTCAGCAACACTAATGTAGAAATGCTAGACTCCTATCAAAAGTTCAGACAACCAATCTAATATTCAAGCAGGCAGCCAAAGATAGGCTTCAACAAATTTTTCTGCTCAAACAATAGGTCCCCAAGATAAGGCTACGTATTGTGCCAAACATAGAGTAAAATAACAAACAGATAAAGCCTGTGGCCCTGATGGTGAGCCACAGGTAAATGGTTAGCTAGTGCAAGATCAGCGCTGTATATACCAGGGAGAGAACCTCCCTGTGGGAGGGATTTGATGAATACACCAATGAGGGCTGCTGAGAGGAGGAGATCTGTCAATCATTCTTAATTAAAAAAAACAAAAAACAAAACACACTTCTAGGTTTACAAACATGTGGCCAGGTAGAGTACTTAATCCTTATGTTGATTATCTACCATTATGCTCCTTGATCATGGTGCAGTAGCGGCGATTGTCCGTTAGTGATACGAATATAATGCCCATAACACGGACGTAGAGCAGTGACTCTACGTATGCGCCCGTGACGCGATGACGTCAGAGCGTCAGATCATGTGCTTACAAAGGGGCGGAGACCCGTTCTTGTATCTCTCTCTCCGTGAGAGT
The DNA here is from genome assembly GCF_035609145.1 of Eleutherodactylus coqui. Classification (NCBI taxonomy): domain Eukaryota; kingdom Metazoa; phylum Chordata; class Amphibia; order Anura; family Eleutherodactylidae; genus Eleutherodactylus; species Eleutherodactylus coqui. The sequence goes on along the minus strand of NC_089837.1, from coordinate 18,087,976 downwards.
ATTCTTCGTTTGGTAAATAGATAAGGGGCACGTCATAGTTATGCTAATGTGTGGGCGGTGTTTCGCTGTAGGTAAGCCGATCATTCTATTCATAAATATGTTAAATGAGCGGACATCGGGTTATAGTGACAACTCGAGATATAAACGGGCTGTTCTTTCAAATACTTTATGCACCATAGATGTATAGCTGATATAGGATATATGTAGATTGATTAAAAGGAAGATTTATGCCAAGCACATTAATAGTTGCAAACTCTATTTTTTTTTCCCTTTCTCTTCTTCTTTTCCTTCCCTCTTTTCCTTTTTGCCTAGCACATTAGTAGTTATAAGCTCTATTCCGACCTAGTGTGAAAATAATAGCATCTGAGAGTGATGCCCTTAAGGTACTGATAGAGCAGTCAGGCGTTGTTAAAGGGGAAGTAAATAATGTGATGCAGAGAATGATTGTTTATATCATTTATACTAAAAGGAAGACATGACGAAAAGATGTCCAGTTTGCTTCATATAAGGTTAGGAGGATACAAATACAGCAGCAACCTCATTGAGGAGTATAGGAATATCGGTAGAGTGCTTGCCATCAATCGGTATGGAAAGAGTTAATGATGTCTATATTATACATAGTTTCAGATGATGTTCCTAATAGAATTGGTAAGGATGCCGTAAGATCGATATTCTCAGGAGGGATAGTGCGGAACAAATAATGAGAGTTGGGAAAAGAGGCTATTTTACAAAAAGCAATTAAAACATAAACTCTCATTCAAGCCAGCAGGGCTTAGGGTGTTCATACGATATATCCAGGCTGCCTCTTTTTGTAAGAGGCGCCTGTCAATGTCACCTCTGCGTCCGAACGTCCTCAAGAGTTCAACTCCCTGAAATTTGAGTGAATTTGCATCACCGCCATGTAGGGACCAAACATGGTCGGCCAATGGTGTTGACTCTTTGCGATTTATATTGCCCACATGTCCCAAGATCCTACGTCGGAATTCCTGAATGGTTTTCCCCACGTAGACCTTGGGACAGGGGCACGTCGCCATGTACACTATGTTTTTGGTCCTACAGTTAATGAAACTGCAGCACTTGTATACTTTATTGTTGGAGGCACATTGGAAAGAATCACTTTTCAAAATGTATGGACAAGCCATACAGCCATGGCAGGGGAAGGTACCGTTTGGTCTAGCAGATCCTAGCCAGGTTTTTTTGGTGTCATCTTGATACAAATGGCTCTTGACCAGATGGTCTTTGAGGTTATGGCCTCTCTGATATGTAATTAGTGGCATGGGTAATATTGAATCGCCAAGATCCATATCATTCTTTTTTTTTTTTTTAACTTTTGTAAACAATGTTTAATTCTCATTAAAGCGTTGAAACTTGCACCTGAAGCAATTTTTATTTTAACTGGGCTGCCTCCAGGCCTAGTTACAAATTAAGCCACAGTAACCAAAGCGATTAATGGGTTTCACCTGCCCTCTTGGTTGGGCATGGGCAATTGTTCTGAGGTACATTAGTACTGTTGGTACACCAATTTTTTTGGGCCCTCGTCTACAGTGTAATCCTAGTAATTTTTATGGGCCTCGCCTGCACTCATGCTACAGCAAGGTGTGTGGGGTTGGCCTACACTTTTGCTACATAAATGTAACTGGGGCCTTGTGTATACTGCAACTACTGAAATGTGAAAGAGACTGTTATCTCCCTAAACCGCTGCAACGGGAATGTTACTGTGGCCTGTCTTGAGTGCTACTATTACTGAAATGGAACTAAGACTGTGCTCCCCCTATAGTGCTGCTTCGGAATTGTTACTGGGGCCTGTCTGGACTGCTACTACTACTGAAATGGAACTAATACTGTGCTCCCCCTATAATGCTGCTAGTGATATGTTACTGGGGCCTATCCCTAATGCTACCTCTGAAATGTTACTAATTCTGGGCTCTGCCTATACCGCTGCTAATGATATGTCACTGGGGTGTGGAAACGGAGGCTTCCCAAAGACATGACGCCATTTCCCACCAACGCTGTTACTGTTAAGGTGCATACAACCACGGACACGTGGAGAGGACACGTAGTGCCTCAAAAACATCCCCCTCCTCCTCCAACAATGAAAACATTCTTGGCAAATACCTTTGCATTGGTCTGTCTGTGGCAGTCCAAGAATTTCACCTTTACCGACACAACAAGAGAGCCCCCCCCCCCCACCATCCCCCCGCCACGGCCCACTTAATCCTGGCCACATTCCGAAAACCAACTAAATAAAACCGCGCTACTAGGTCCGCAGTCGCCACCACATTCCCACCAACGCGGTTACTGTTAAGGTACATATTACCAGTCTGACTGGGGCATGCACTGTGGGCCGAAGCACACCTGTATTGTATCTGACGTTAGCTCTGCTGTCCACGGCACTGCAATGGGATTCGTTTATGTACCGCCGGTGGCTTCCAGGGAGCCACCCATGCTGTGGGTGCACACGGAATTCCCATTGCGGAGTTGTACCTGCCTGTGACTATTTATAAAAAACCCCGGTCTGACTGGGGCATGCAGTGTGGGCCAAAGCCCACCTGCATTTAATCTGACGTTACGTCAGCTGTGCTGGGCAATGCAATGGGATTTATTTATGTACCGCCGGTGGCTTCCTGGGACCCACCAATGCTGTCGGTCCACACGGAATTGCAACTGCATGTGTCTACTTATAAAGAATCCCAGTCTGACTGGGGCATGCAGTGTGGGCCGAAGCCCACCTGCATTTAATCTGACGTTACCTCAGCTGTGCTGGGCACTGCAATGGGATTTGTTTATGTACCGCCGGTGGGTTCCAGGGAGCCACCCATGCTGTGGGTGCACACGGAACTCCCATTGCGGAGTTGTACCTTCCTGTGACTATTTATAAAAAACCCCGGTCTGACTGGGGCATGCAGTGTGGGCTGAAGCCCACCTGTATTTAATCTGACGTACGTTAGCTCTACTATCCGGGGCACTGCATTGGGACAAACTACAGGAGCAATACAGCGCTAATGAGACGTGCACAGCTACGCTAGCATTGGAGTCCGCTGTAGGCCCGCGATTGCTGAGGGTTTGTGCAGAGGCTTATGTCCTAGGTGCAGTGAAAGTCCGCTTCCTGCCTAGGATTGCCAAAGCTGTGGGCCGAGGCCTATGTCGTGGGCGCGGTGCAAGTCTGCCATGTTTGGCCGGTCAGATCAATTTTTGGTTCATGTCTTGGGTTTCCTAGGACCCACCTATGCTGTTGGTGAAAACTTAGCTCCCATCGCGGTGTTTGACCTGTCTGGCACAAAGACACTGACTGACTTGGGTAGGGGGCAGAGCGCAGACGGCTTTCCCCTTGCAGTGTCGATTGAGCTATGCGACACCTTGACAGAATGAATAGTGTGTGGCACATGGGTTACCCATTGCTATGCCCACGTGTGCAGCTCCTGATGGAGGTGGCACAAGATTGGATTTCTTATTGCTTCTGTACAGCATTGTGGGCTATCGCCCCACCCCTTTTAATGAGGGTCGCTGCCTGGCCCTGCCAACCCTCTGCAGTGTGTGCCTCCGGTTCCTCCTCATGGCAGACGCACTTATAAATAGACATGAGGGTGGTGTGGCTATGAGGCCAGCGTTTGGCATGAGGGCAGCTGAAGGCTGCGTAGGGACACTTTGGTGTGCGCTGTGGACACTGGGTCGTACGGGGGGGTTGGGCAGCATGTAACCCAGGAGAAGTGGCAGTGGTGTGTCCCACAGGCAGTGATTGTGCTTTGTTGGAGGTAATGTGGTGCTTAGCTTACGTATGCCTTGCTAATGAGGGTTTTTCAGAAGTAAAAATTGTTGGGAGGGGGGGGGGCACTCTTGCCGCTTTTGTGGCTTAATAGTGGGACCTGGGAACTTGAGATGCAGCCCAACATGTAGCCCCTCGCCTGCCCTATCCGTTTCTGTGTCGTTCCCATCACTTTCTTGAATTTCCCAGATTTTCACAAATGAAAACCTTAGCAAGCATCGGCGATATACAAAAATGCTCAAGTCGCCCATTGACTTCAATGGGGCTCATTACTCGAAACGAACCCTCGAGCATCGTGGAAAGTTTGACTCGAGTAACGATCACCCGAGCATTTTGGTGCTCGCTCATCTCTAGTTACAACATTTTGTGTGCTGATAGGTCATTCTCCTAGGGAGTGGTTATGATGTAACAAATTAGCCAGTAGAGGGGAAAGAATATTAATAGAGATGAGCGAGCACCAAAATGCTTGGGTGCTCATTGCTCGAGTCGAACTTTTCGTAATGCTCGAGAGCTTGTTTTGAATAACGAACCCCATTGAAGTCAATGGGGGACTCGAGCATTTTTGTATGGGACCGAAAACATCAGAAAGTCATGGAAACACCACAGAAACGTATAGGGAAGGGCAGGGGCAGCATGCATGGCTGCATCTGAGGATCCCATGCAGGGAAGGAAATAGAATTGACTCAAGTACTGCGTGGTGCTCGTCTCGAGTAAATAGCATCTCGAACACCCTAATACTCAAACGAGCATCAAGCTCGGACGAGTATGCTCGCTCATCTCTAGTGATGACTGGTCAAACACCAGAAAACATCAGAAAGTCATGGAAACACCACAGAAACGGATAGGGAAGGGCAGGGGCAGCATGCATGGCTGCATCTGAGGCTCCCAGGTACCACTATTAAGCCAAAATGGGGGCAAGAGTCTGGCGTCACCCCTCTAACAATTTACTTGGGATAAACCTTCATTAGCAAGGCACACGCGCTGGCACACCTTAGTTAAGCACCACACTACCTGCAATCAAGGACAATCACTGCCTGCGAGTGACACCGCTGCTTCTTTTCCTGGGATACATGCTGGCATTCCTGTCCAACCCCCTCCCCCCCACCACCACCACCCACCCCCGCACGACCCTGCATCCACAGCGCACCCAAATTTTTCCCTGCACAACGTCCAGCTGGCCTTATACCACATGCTCGCTTCATAGCCACACCACCCTCATGTCTACTTATAGGTGCGTAATGGATGAGGAGGAACCGGAGGCACACACTGCAGAGGGTTGGCAGGGCCAGGCAGTGACCCTCTTTGAACGTGTGGGCGAAAAGCCACAATGCTGTTGAGAATTGATGATAAATTGATGTTCGATCATCATTCCAATCCCATGCCACCTCCGTCACAAAATTGTCAGGAGCCGCAAACGTGGGCATAAAGGGAACTCAGGTGCCAGCACTTCTACACATCTTCACAATGCAGCAATACTCTGTGTGGGAAGCACGTGAGCGGGCCCAGGGTCAGGCTAGGTCCCAGCCTCCACCTTGTGTGACCCAAGGTTCCGTAAGTTACATAGCAATAGGAAATCCATGTGTCTGCTCTGATTTCTTCCTGTGTAATACCATCTTTGTGCACTGACAGCATAGGCGAGCCCCTGGAACCTAAGGAAAGTATTACACATAAAGAAATCAGAGCGCCCAAACAAGGCAGTTTCAACCTGCCAAGGACCTTAACCTTGGCTCACACCCTCAGTAATCATGGGCATAAAGCGGACTCGGATGCTAGTGCAGCTATGAACGTCTCATTAATGCAGTAACGCTCTTTTTGGCCCAAACCAGTGTCTCAGATAACTGTGGTAACACAAAAGAAAATACATGTTGCCCAGCGCCGATCCCCAGACCCCAAGCAGGGGGTGGTATAATAAGGCCGAGAAACCATGACCGAGATAGGACCCGCAATAGTCTGTGTTGGAAGTATGTGAGCGGGCCCTGGGTCAGGCTTGGTCCCAGACTCCACCTTGTGTGACCAAAAAGGGCCATGAGTTATATAGCAACGGGAAATCCATGTGTCCCCACACAATTCATTCTGTTTAGGTGTCAGATAGCTCAACACCACAATGGGAAGTCTTTGAGTTCCTTGGACTCGCCTATGCTGTCGGTGCAGAAATATGGTATTACACAGGAAGAAATCAGAGTGCCTAAACATAGCAGAGTTTCACCCCGCCAAGGACCTCGGCCTCGGACCACATTTCTGCCCAAGTCAGTCAGTGTATTTGTGCCAGATAGGTAAAACACGGCGATGGGAAGTCTTTGTGCACTCATAGCATAGGAGGACCCCAGTAACATTTCTATAGCAAAAGTATATGCGGTCCAGTAGTATACCGTCCATACCTCATGTCAAGCTGCCCACTTTTGGAAAGTGACAGGTGCCACGCCCCTTCCCGTGACCTTTGACCCTTCATCCCTTCTGCGCACCACCTGACCGTCAGCTGACCATCAGCTGATGGGTGGTGGGCCCATCCGCATTCCAGGCCTGTGACGCATCACGAGACACACTTTAGAATACAGTGTGTGTCATGATAATCAAGGGGCTTATTATATGTATAGCCTGACTTGATGTTATATACCAATCAAGTCGGCTTATGAGTATAAGGGGTTAATATATAGAATGCATTTCCACCCACTAACAGCTTTTTCAGCATTGCAACCCCCATCCTAATAAGCCTGAGCATGATATAGAGAACACAAAGAAGCCCCCAGGCCTGTGATGTATCACAAGACACACTTTAGAATACAGTGTGTGTCATGATAATCAAGGGGCTTATTATATGTATAGCCTGACTTGATGTTATCTACCATTCAAGTCATCCCCAATCAATGGCCTTTTTATGTGTATAGGCTGACTTGATGTTATGTATAGCCTGACTTGATGTTATGTTCCATTCAAGTCATACTCCAATCAATGGCCTTATTATGTGTATAGGCTGACTTGATGTTATATATCAATCAAGTCAGCTTATGAGTATAAGGGGGTTAATATATAGAAAGAACACAAAGTAGCCAAAATGCAAAGTTTTATAAAGCTTTATTGAGCGCCCAGAATATATAAACGACGCGCTGTAAAGAAATACAGAATATAGAGTTATTACATAAAGGAATGCATAAGAATGATTACATAGATATGTATAACACTGTATAATGTTAACAGATATAAAGTTACATTTTTACAATCCTTTACAAAGTTAACCACGACATGGGAAGCAGTGGTGTCGGTTGCTTTTTAGGCAGCAGGCTCCCCTGTGTTATTCCGTGTGGGGTTGGGGAGAAAGTCAGGATTTTGTTTTTGGGGGTACCCGGTGCAAAGCCGGGGTCCGAGCCTGTTTTCAAATCCTGCAGAATTTCTCTAGTACTGTGGCTGCCAATGACCGTAGAAGGCATATTAACTTCGGCCAACGCTCGCATAAAAATGTCCCAGCCCAGAGGGTGATTTTTCTTGGTAGCGCTATGGCTCTGCGTAGCATGACTGATCAATTCCAAAATGTTTGACCCATTAACCAGCTTCCCCTTATAAACAAACTTGTCGCGCAAATTCCACAATGTAATATCACCATTCTGAGATAGTCTGTGGGTAGCATGATGTAGCAAGTTCAGTATGTTTGAGGGGAGCAACAGTACAAAAGTCTTTCCGAGTTAAAGTTTTAGATCCATCATGGACTTTATTAAAAAATCCATCTTCAAAGATTCCACCAACTCACGAGTACTGGCGTCTGCAGCGACATCGCTAGGTACATTAGCCTCTGCTATTGCATGCATAAAAATGTTCCATCCCAACGGTATACTTCTTCTCACGAAGGTGTGACTCTGCGTCGTATGTCTGATCAGTGCGGGGAAATTGGTTCCGTGAATTACGACAATTTTATATACCAGTTTGTGCTTATCGTTCCATGTGATAATATTCCGGTGATTGAGTAGAGCGGCCAGCAATCGCTCCGTGTTTTTCTTGCACGATTGTGGAAGGTCCCAGCATCGAATGACATTAGCTATTTCAGCTTCATAACGCGTTCGTTCGGCAGCATGCACGGATGGAATAGCGTAGTCTGACTCCATATTAAAGTCTTTATCACGTCGGTTTAGCTACGAGCTCTGTCTTGGTATGATTCCAATAGGTTCAATAGGTCGCTTTAGTGTAACGAGGCACTTTGAACTAGCTGGGGCAACCACTAATGATTTCTGTCTGCTGACTTCAAGAAGCTCTCGTTACTGTGGTCAGCTGACTATCACTCAAGTCCAGGCCCCGCAGGATGGGGGTGTGTGGCGATCAATGGGACATGGCTTGAATTAGTTATGCTTTTTTACAACCAGTAGCTAATTAGCTCCAGCTCGGGAAGGGTGTTAGCATAGTGGTGAATGATGGTGTCTATTATTACAAAGTTAGAATCAAAGATTACGCTGTTAACAGTTAACACAGGTATCTATCTATCTGTATTTATTATACTTCATGTATCTAACGATTATATAAAGATGCACAGATCATATTAAAAACACAAAGTATTTGACAGCGGTAATGACGGTCACAAAAGTTATGTTTTATAAATTGATTTACAAAATCATCATTTTTTCAAAATTTGGCGTAAAGAAACGTAAAATACGCTCATAAGATAATCCACGGGCTATGTAATATAATACAAACACGCAGTAATGCCCACAAAATACACTGTCAGTATCCTGAATTTGGTTATCCTGATATATGTACCTAGCGCAGTTTCTTTTTAAAAACTCTATAAAAGCCGCGGGAAAAATGGGACTATCCGGTGCTAGGCCATAACTATCAAAAAAGACCGCTCTCTCCGAGTCACATAGTACAACTAACACCCAGTGTCGTCCTCGCTGAGTTGAATCATCAGTATTAATTATATAAGCGGATGGTCTTTTATCCACATTGAATTGGGGTAGGAAGTCACTCGGGTATACGCCAGCAAAAATTCGCGAAGTTTTAGGATTAGAGATGAGCGAACCTACTCGTTTCAAGTAATTCCTCGATCGAGCACCGCGATTTTGAGTACTTCAGTACTCGGGTGCAAAGATTCGGGGGGCGCCGGGGGGCGGGGGGAGGCGTGACGGAGCGGCGGGTAGCAGCGGGGAACAGGGGGGAGCCCTCTCTCTCTCTCTTCTCCCCCCCACTCCCCGCTGCAACCCCCCACTCACCCACGTGGCCACCCAAATCTTTTCGCCCGAGTACGGAAGTACTCGAAAATCGCGGTACTCGGTCGAAAAAGGGGCGTGGCCGAGTAGGCTCGCTCATCTCTAATAAGGATCAGATTTAAGGAGATTCGTGAGTTGAAGTGTGTTCATAATTTAATTGTAATCGTACAGAACTTCTCTTCTGTGATTTATTTCCAGAATAGCGGGACTTGACGCATAGACAAGCATGTTAACCGTGTGAGGGGTAGGGACTGAGAATCGTACTTCCGCACGTAGGTTCCCAGTTTTAACGAGCAAGAAGTGCGTGCCGGGATCCATGTCCGGTGACAGATTGAATGCAAAAAATGTGTATCCGCTAACGAACTCATTTCTGTCAATCGAAATCGAGTTGTCTGCTCGCTGCTTTCTGGAGATATGCACGAGAGCCATGTATTCCCTAATAGCTAATTCGGATTTAAAATCAGGCTGAAAAGACCTGGCCGGAATCTGTTGACCATCCAGATACAAGGCCGCGTGGTTTACGGAATAATAGTGAAAACAGAGAGGATTTTTTGGGAAGCTACCGCTAAAGGCTTCATTGTCCACAAAGGCTAATATCACAGTTTTAGGTATCTGCCCCAGGAACAAATTTTCATGGGTTGCTATACGGCTCCCGATTGCTATGCTGAAGACTTTGAGACTTGTCCTATCCAAAGTATATTTAGCGGGGGTCGCTAGTAGCGCCTGGCTGTGGCCTATGCGGACAGCTGGGGATACTTGTACTCTCTTGATGAAAATTGAAGCATGAAGGATTTGAACTTTAAATCCATCAGGGTCTGCTGACATCAAGCAGAAAGAGTCTTTATTCCTTGTCAGTTTTATCTTTAAATCCAGACCGTTCAAGATAAGCTTCGGCTGGTTAAATATATCACCATAAATAGGCCCCAAAAGCTCCAGAGTTTTAGAGCGCTGTGTTGCTGCAGCTCTTTTAGCGAAGCCTAAATTTGGGCCATTGAGTGTCCTTTCATGGTGGTGACCTGCCGAATTCTTGTAAAACAGGCCGGCTGTAAATTGAGATGCGAGCGTTTGACCGCTATAATTTAAAATTGTCTCGATGAACGCTCCATAGCTATAAAGATTATCGGATTGTGAGATTAGTCGATCCCCCAATGTGATGTCCACTTGATTAAAAAGCGTGGCTACAGGGTAATTAATAAATCCCACACGTGCACCATCGGGGATGGGTGTGTTATCATGTTTAACTATACGACAGGTTAAGTGCAGGAGGGTGTTATTTAAGTCGTAGTAATATTCGCCGCTACCCGATATGAAGAATTCCAACGGCGTGTTGTCAGTGAGGGCTGCGATAGGCAGGACTTCAACAAATAAAGATTTTTCAATACTTGTCTGCGTTGGCGGTATGGTTAAAATATCCAACTCAGATTTGGTGCACTCTACAGAACCGTCGTGTATGAACGCCATGTTAGAGAATTAAAACATGTCGTCTGCTGTGCGTCTAGCGGGTTTCTGACGGCGGCGTCTTTTGCGTGAAGGAGTCTTATCCATGAGGAGCGGGTGAAATCGTGCTACGATTCGCCTTTTTCTTTTACGGGAGTTTTTTACAACAGAAACAAGGCCGAAGCCGCGCTGTTCTTGACGCGACTGATTGAGTCTGTCTAAAACAGCCGACGAAACAGAAGTGACTGCGTCGGTAGCTATTTTTTTGACAGCCGTCTTTACATGAGGCTTTACTAATTCTAGACCTTTTCTGAAAAGAGGCAAGGCCCTTCGGAAAAGTGACCTGAAGACCCCGCCAATTCCTGCGCTAATCATATACTCATCTCCATGAAATCTGTCTATTTTTCCGTTTCCACTCTGCGCCAAATAATGTTTCACGTAGAGCGCAGGATCTCCGTACACCCGCTGAGACAACATGTTTTAACGCTGCGAATCGTTACGCGGTCTAAAGTGTAATCGCACTATACTTTTCCCGTACCTGAATTTAACAGGCGCATTCTGGTCTGATAAAATCGAGATTGTAATCGAGTCAAAATGTTGTTTACACACCGGCACGTAATCAGGGCGATTGTACTGAATTGTGACAATGTCGCTGTTTTTACCGCTGATTTCTACAGTTCTTAATAGCTGCACATAGCTATCTCCTACAAACTGATGATTGGTAATATCCGTATACACGTACAATGTATAAAAGCCCCCTTTTATGTCCGCAAAATGTCGCCTCCTGTCCGGGATATTCCCAGCTAAAGCTGCGTTATATTCAGGCAGACCTAGCAGAACGGACAACTTATGACCCGGAGCAAAGTGTAGCGTTGGTGAATCGGTAACTGTAACAATTCTGTTTACTTCATCATAGCGTAGCTTAAAGACCTCGTTTGTTAGCCTTAAAGCCTCAATTCTGTCATTTATCGCACGCGTCAAATCTGATACGGACGAATAAAATCCCGACTTGACAAAATATTCGTGGTATGTACTTCCCTGTTTTGCGATGAAAAAGTTTCCCTCGGTCGCCGCAATCGTGTCCCATGTGTGCGGATACTGAATTTCGGTTAGCGCCACATCGTAAGCGCCCGAGAGCTGAATCGGCTTTGCTAGTTTCGTAGTGTAAGTAGAAATTGAGTTTTCGGGGTAGATTCTGGACGATGCATTACTAGGAAGAGTTATATAAAATGAGCCCGATTCCATGGTCTATGCAGGTGACAGTTGATTTTCAGCGACCCAGCTGTTAAATTTTGTATGGTACCCGAGCCACTTCACAAAATAATGCTCCGTTCCGCGGATGCGCCTTTTCTTTAATATTTTCTCTATCCTGTAGATGTGGTTCTCATCCGCGGGTACCTGCTGTACTTCTTCTTTATAAAACGATCCCTCTATAGCTTCGCCGCTCAGGTCGATTAATTTTTATAGCGGTTTTTGAAATCGCGTATTAATAGACTCTATGACAAAAATTTCATCAGTGTAAGTTTGCTCATAGCCTTTCGTAAATGTTCCTTTATGTTGAGAAATCCTCACATGATCGCCTATTTTTAAAGAAGTCTTTTCAGGCTTTGAGTTCAGATTATCGCTGTAGATATTTCGCCAAATTGTTAAGGAGTTATTTTTCGTGACATCCACAGGTCGGCATCGGATAATACGGTGGTAAGTTAGGTTATAACTGTATACCAGCGCTGGTAAAATATCGATATAGCGAAATGTGTTATGATGGGTGAGATAACGCCACATTCATGATTTTAAAGTGCGATTAAAACGTTCAACCACCGCAGCCTTTATGTTGTTGCTCGTAAAGTAATGGTGTATGTTGTATCTTTTACAAAGCCGCTTCATGTGTTGATTCACAAATTCTTTGCCGCGATCGGTGTGTATTTTTTGAGGTACACGATCGCTATTCTCAAATATCAGCTTGAAGGCTCTTGCGACGTTTGATCCCGATTTAGATGCTAACCCGACGCACCATGCATATTTTGATAAAACATCTATAACCGTTGAAATGTATTTTATGCCATCATTTTCTTTAGAGTATTGCATTAAACACACGAAGTCAGATTCCCAGAGCGAATCTATATCAGCAGCAAATATTTTATTTCTAGCAAATTTCTTTCTGATCGGCTTGTGAAGGCTATAACAATTAATCTTTTGCAGCCATTCTGTAATTTTGCGCTGGTTTATCCCCTTAAGTGCCTTATGCAATTTTTGAAGTCCTGCATAAGAACCGGCGCTTGATGGTTTAAAATATTGGCGCTGTAACCGGCGTGCATCCCATGAAGCGGCCATAGTGGTAATTATGCAGCAAGGAAGGGGATGCAGCGGTTTAATTACCTCCTAACTTTTTATAAATCTAGACCGCTTTGATTCTACCACTCGTAGATTTAAATCCCTTGATTACAGCACGTAGAAAGCCTGTAGGACATTTTAATCACTTTCTGCTTTTTTTTTTTTTTTATAAAGTATCTATCACATTTTGATTTCGCTATCCACCTTTAAAATGTGCCAGAACATAGAATGCTATATTCAGCTTAGTAGCATTTACAAAGGTTCATTGTGTGGCTGGATGAACCATTTAGGATAATATAAAATCTAGTTGTAAATGTCACAGTTCTGATTAAGTGGATACAAAAAAGATCTAACATCTGTAGGATCAATGAATGCCTGTTTACGAGTTCATTATAACAGATTGAAGTCATTAGTCATGTGGCTAATTTACCGTGACAGTAGTTAAGTAAGTTTGAGACCTTCTGACCCGTGCATGATCTAGTGTAACAGTAGCTGAAGTTTGAGACCCTATGACCGGATGTCTCATACATCCTGATACTTATAGGATCAATAAAATCAAGATGCTATGTCACAGAACTGATTAATTACACTTTGAAAAAAGATCCTATTGAGATGATGGGGACAAGGGGGTATTTGTAAATAACTGGAAACACGTGTTGAGGAGTTTGTCTGGACTTGTCCGAAGGGCGGACGAGAGCCTCGCATATAACTGCCCCTTAAGTCAGTTAAGCCAGCTTCCGAGCCAGTCAACCCATCTCCTTTACAGAGCCAGAAAACATCTGTGTTCATCTAGTGAATTTGGACTCCATCAGCACCAAGCACATCATCTCCAGGCCTTCACAAAGCAGCATTGGAATAAAGGGAATACATTGTTTTTATAATTTTATTTTTGCATTAGTTTATAAGGATAAACATTGTTTTATTACCGTATTATATTTACATAATTATTTATATTCATGTATTTGATATACGTACGGTTAATAATTGCATGCATAAATTAGTGCATTACAATAGATCTATGTTTAATTAGTATAGCTGAGTTAGAGCCACGTGACGCTCTTTACGGGGGTCGAACTAACGCTATAAAGCTATACCACAGGCTGGCCGATGGTGAGACGATAAATGATTACGATTTCACTAGTCTGTACCCTTTCGTCAACAAGACAAAGACTTACCCTATAGGGCACCAGATGATTATTTATGAAAATTTTAGTTACGTCAAAAATTACTTTGGTATCGCAAAAGTTAAAGTGTACGCGCCGCGCGATTTATTTTTCCCGGTGCTACCGGTGAAAATGAATCATAAGCTGATGTTTCCATTGTGTTACACCTGCGCTTTAAATTCACAGTGCGACCCCTGTAGTCATACCGATGAAGAGAGGGCTCTCGTTGGCACATGGTGTACGATAGAACTCGAGATGGCTGTAGAGAAAGGCTATAGGATAGCACTAGAGATGAGCGAGCACCAAAATGCTCGGGTGCTCGTTACTCGAGACGAATTTTCCGCGATGCTCGAGGGTTTGTTTCGAGTAACGAACCCCATTGAAGTCAATGGGCGACCCGAGCATTTTTGTATATCGCCGATGCTCGCTAAGGTTTTCATTTGTGAAAATCGGGGCAATTCAAGAAAGTGATGGGAACGACACAGCAACGGATAGGGCAGGCGAGGGGATACATGTTGGGCTGCATCTCAAGTTCACAGGTCCCACTATTAAGCCACAATAGCAGCAAGAGTGCCCCCCCCAACAACTTTTACATCTGAAAAGCCCTCATTAGCAATGCATACCTTAGCTAAGCACCACACTACCTCCAACAAAGCACAATCACTGCCTGCATGACACTCCGCTACCACTTCTCCTGGGTTACATGCTGCCAAATCCCCCCCCCCCCCCCCCACGACCCAGTGTCCACAGCGCACACCAAACTGTCCCTGTCCAGCCTTCAGCTGCCCTCATGCCACGCCACCCTCATGTCTATTTATAAGTGCGTCTGCCACAGGAAAAGCAGGCACACACTGCAGAGGGTTGGCACGGCTAGGCAGTGACCCTCTTTAAAAGTGGCGGGGCGATAGCCCACAATGCTGTACAGAAGCAATGAGAAATCCAATCCTGTGCCACCTCCATCTGGAGCTGCACACGTGGGCATAGCAATGGGGAACCTATGTGCCACACACTATTCATTCTGTCAAGGTGTCTGCATGCCCCAGTCAGACCGCGGTTTTTTATATATAGTCACAGGCAGGTACAACTCCGCAATGGGAATTCCGTGTGCACCCACAGCATGGGTGGCTCCCTGGAACCCACCGGCGGTACATAAAAATATCCCATTGCATTGCCCATCACAGCTGAGGTAGTATTGTCATGTTAAATGCAGGTGGGCTTCGGCCCACACTGCATGCCCCGGTCAGACTGGGGTTCTTTAGAAGTGGAAACAGATGCATTTACAACTCCCTGTGGACCCACAGCATGGGTGGGTGCCAGGAAGCCACCGGCGGTACATAAATATATCCCATTGCATTGCCCATCACAGCTGAGGTAATAATGTCATGTTTAATGCAGGTGGGCTTCGGCCCACACTGCATGCCCCAGTCAGACTGGGGTTCTTTAGAAGTGGACACATGTAGTTACAACTCCCTGTGGACCTACAGCATGGGTGGCTCCCTGGAACCCACCGGCGGTACATAAAAATATCCCATTGCATTGCCCAACACAGCGGATGTAACGTCAGCTGTAATGCAGGTGGGCTAAAAATTAATTTGATTATACTGTAGGCGAGGGCCCACAAAAATTGCTGTATCAACAGTACTAATGTACATCAGAAAAATTGGCCATGGCCAACCAAGAGGGCAGGTGAAACCCATTAATCGCTTTGGTTAATGTGGCTTAATTGGTAACTAGGCCAGGAGGCAGCCCAGTTAAAATAAAAATTGCTTCAGGTGCAAGTTTCAACGCTTTAATGAGCATTGAAACGTATAAAAATTGTTTAGAAAAATTATATGACTGAGCCTTGTGGGCCTAAGAAAAATTGCCCGTTCGGCGTGATTATGTGAGGTTTCAGGAGGAGGAGCAGGAGGAGGAATATTAGACACAGATAGATGAAGCGAAAAGGTCCCCGTTTTTGATGGGGATACAGAACGATGCTTCCATCCGCGGGTGCAGCCTACGTATTGCTTAGGTATCTCTGCTGTCCGCTGGTGGAGAAGAGAAGTCTGGGGAAATCCAGGCTTTGTTCATCTTGATGAGTGTTAGCCTGTCGGCACTGTCGGTTGACAGGCGGGTACGCTTATCTGTGATGATTCCCCCAGCCACACTAAACACCCTCTCTGACAAGACGCTAGCCGCAGGACAAGCAAGCACCTCCAGGTCATACAGCGCGAGTTCAGGCCACGTGTCCAGCTTCGACACCCAGTAGTTGTAGGGGGCAGAGGCGTCACGGAGGACGGTCGTGCGATCGGCTACGTACTCCCTCACCATCCTTTTACAGTGCTCCCGCCGACTCAGCCGTGACTGGGGAGCGGTGACACAGTCTTGCTGGGGAGCCATAAAGCTGTCAAGGGCCTTAAAGAGTGTTGGCCTGTCTGTGCTGTACATGCTGCCTGATCTCCGCGCCTCCCCTGCTACCTGGCCCTCGGAACTGCGCCTTCGGCCACTAGTGCTGTCGTATGGGAATTTTACCATCAGTTTGTCCGCCAGGGTCCTGTGGTATAGCAACACTCTCGAACCCCTTTCCTCTTCGGGTATGAGAGTGGAAAGGTTCTCCTTATACCGTGGGTCGAACAGTGTGTACACCCAGTAATCCGTAGTGGCCAGAATGCGTGTAACGCGAGGGTCACGAGAAAGGCATCCTAACATGAAGTCATCCTTGTGTGCCAGGGTACCTGTACGCAACACATGGCTGTCTTCACTAGGAAGATCACTTTCAGGATCCTCCTCCTCCTCCGGCCATACACGCTGAAAGGATGACAGGCCAGCAGCATGTGTATCCTCACCAGTGGGCCAAGCTGTGTCTTCCCCCTCCTCCTCATCTTCCTCCTCCTCCTCCTCACCGCACTGAGATATAGACAGGGGGGTGCTCTGACTATCCAGCGACATACTGTCTTCCCCCGGCTCTGTTTCCGAGTGCAAAGCGTCTGCCTTTATGCTTTGCAGGGAACTTTTCAAGAGGCATAGCAGAGGAATGGTGACGCTAATGATTGCAGCATCGCCGCTCACCACCTGGGTAGACTCCTCAAAGTTTCGAAGGACCTGGCAGATGTCTGCCAACCAGGCCCACTCTTCTGAAAATAATTGAGGAGGCTGACTCCCACTGCGCCGCCCATGTTGGAGTTGGTATTCCACTATAGCTCTACGCTACATGTGAAGCGTAGAGTTCCACCGTGTGGGCACGTCGCACAGCAGTCGGTGCACTGGCAGATTAAACCGATGTTGCAGGGTGCGCAGGGTGGCAGCGTCCGTGTGGGACTTGCGGAAATGTGCGCAGAGCCGGCGCTCCTTTCCGAGCAGGTCTGACAAGCGAGGGTAGCTTTTCAGAAAGCGCTGAACCACCAAATTAAAGACGTGGGCCAGGCATGGCACGTGCGTGAGGCTGCTGAGCTGCAGAGCCGCCACCAGGTTACGGCCGTTGTCACACACGACCATGCCCGGTTGGAGGCTCAGCGGCGCAAGCCAGCGGTCGGTCTGCTCTGTCAGACCCTGCAGCAGTTCGTGGGCCGTGTGCCTCTTATCTCCTAAGCTGAGTAGTTTCAGCACGGCCTGCTGACGCTTGCCCACCGCTGTGCTGCCACGCCGCGCGACACCAACTGCTGGCGACGTGCTGCAGCTGCTGCTGCTGACACATCTTGATTGCGAGACAGTGGTTGCGTTGGAGGAGCAGGAGGAGAAGGGTGGTTTAGTGGAGGATGCATACACCGCCGCAGATACCACCACCGAGCTGTGGCCCGCAATTCTGGGGGTGGGTAGGACGTGAGCGGTCCCAGGCTCTGACTCTGTCCCAGCCTCCACTAAATTCACCCAATGTGCCGTCAGGGAGATATAGTGGCCCTGCCCGCCTGTGCTTGTCCACGTGTCCGTTGTTAAGTGGACCTTGGCAGTAACCGCGTTGGTGAGGGCGCGTACAATGTTGCGGGAGACGTAGTCGTGCAGGGCTGGGACGGCACATCGGGAAAAGTAGTGGCGACTGGGAACTGAGTAGCGCGGGGCCGCCGCCATCATACTTTTGAAGGACTCCGTTTCCACAACCCTATACGGCAGCATCTCCAGGCTGATAAATTTGGCTACGTGCACGTTTAACGCTTGAGCGTGCGGGTGCGTGGCGGCGTACTTGCGCTTGCGCTCCAACACTTGCGCTAGCGACGGCTGGACGCTGCGCTGACAGACATTGCTGGATGGGGCCGAGGACAGCAGAGGTGAGGGTGTGGGTGCAGGCCAGGAGACGGTAGTGCCTGTGTCCTCAGAGCGGGGTTGGATCTCAGTGGCAGGTTGGGGCACAGGGGGAGAGGCAGCGATGCAAACCGGAGGCGGTGAACGGCCTTCGTCCCACCTTGTGGGGTGCTTGGCCATCATATGTCTGCGCATGCTGGTGGTGGTGAGGCTGGTGGTGGTGGCTCCCCGGCTGATCTTGGCGCGACAAAGGTTGCACACCACTGTTCGTCGGTCGTCTGCACTCTCAGTGAAAAACTGCCAGACCTTTGAGCACCTCAGCCTCTGCAGGGTGGCATGGCGCTAGGGGGCGCTTTGGGAAACAGTTGGAGGATTATTCGGTCTGGCCCTGCCTCTACCCCTGGCCACCGCACTGCCTCTTGCAACCAGCCCTGCTGCTGCCCTTGCCTCCCCCTCTGAAGACCTGTCCTCAGTAGGCGTAGCAAACCAGGTGGGGTCAGTCACCTCATTGTCCTGCTGCTCTTCCTCAGAATCCTCGGTGCACTCCTCCCTCGGACTTAATGCCCTTACTACTACCTCACTGATAGACAACTGTGTCTCATCGTCATCGGACTCCTCACCCACTGAAAGGTCTTGAGACAGTTGCCGGAAGTCCCCAGCCTCATCCCCCGGACCCCGGGAACTTTGCAATGGTTGGGCATCAGTCACGATAAACTCCTCTGGTGGGAGAGGAACCACTGCTGCCCAATCTGAGCAGGGGCCCGAGAACAGTTCCTGGGAGTCTGCCCGCTCCTCAGAATGTCTCATTTTCATGGAGTGAGGAGGCTGTGAGGAAGGAGGAGCAGCAGCCAGAGGATTCTGAGTTGCAGCAGTGGACGGCGCAGAACTCTGGGTGGACGATAGGTTGCTGGAAGCACTTTCTGCCATCCACGACAGGACCTGCTCACACTGCTCATTTTCTAATAAAGGTCTACCGCGTGGACCCATTAAATGTGCTATGAATGTGGGGATGCCAGAAACGTGCCTCTCTCCTAATCCCGCAGCAGTCGGCTGCGATACACCTGGATCAGGAGCTCGGCCTGTGCCCACACCCGGACTAGGGCCTCCTCGGCCGCGCCCACGTCCTCTAGGCCTACCCCTACCCCTCAGCATGCTGTATTACCAGGAATGCAGAAACACAACACTGTAATTAAATGTGCCGCTTATTGGCCTGTGGTTGGAGGCTGAGTTCGCTTACGGAACGCCAGGAAATAATTTGCCGCAAGCCTGCTGTAACACTTAGCTGGCTGCGTATTTATCTGTAGAACTACTACCCCCAGCAGACACGGACCCAGAACACTGAGCAGAGTGACAGGCAGGCCAAATAGATTTTTTTCGAAGATTTTTTTTAAAAGGACCACTGCGTATATTCAATCTTTAATATATGTCTTCTGTCCCTGCCTACACAATTCTGTCCCTGGACTGTGTGACGGAACTGCAGTGTTGCACTGTTATTAACTGCAACAGACCGGTGATTTCAGAGCCAGGAAATAATTTGGCGCAAGCCTGCTGTAACACTTAGCTGGCTGCGTATTTATTTGGAGAACTACTACCCCCAGCAGACACGGACCCAGAACACTGAGCAGAGTGACAGGCAGGCCAAATAGATTTTTTCCAAATATTTTTTTCAAAAGGACCACTGCGTATATTCAATCTATAATATATGTCTTCTGGCCCTGCCTACACAATTTTCTCCCTGGAGTATTACTGCAGGGCGCAATGCTCTGCACGGCCAATATACCAAAAAAAAAAAAATGTGCAACACTGCTAAAAGCAGCCTCCACAGTACTGCACACGGTTAGATGTGGCCCTAAGAAGGACCCTTGGGGTTCTTGAAGCCTACACTAACTCCTAACACTCTCCCTACAGCAGCTCCAACACGATACCACTGTCCCTCAGCTATCTCACAACGCATCTGAGGCGAGCCGCGGGAGGGGCCGATTTTTATACTCGGGTGACACCTGATCTCCCCAGCCACTCACTGCAGGGGGGTGGTATAGGGCTTGAACGTCGCAGGGGGAAGTTGTAATGCCTTCCCTGTCTTTCAATTGGCCAGAAAAGCGCGCTAACGTCTCAGAGAGGAAAGTGAAAGTAACCCGAACATCGCGTGGTACTCGTTACGAGTAACGAGCATCTCGAACACGCTAATACTCGAATGAGTATCAAGCTCGGACGAGTACGTTCGCTCATCTCTAGATAGCACACATATATGAAATATGGCACTTTCCAGAAACATCGGATAATCTATTCGCATCTTACATCAAGTTGCATCTTAGGGATAAGCAAGAGGCTTCAGGGTATCCTAGTTGGTGCACTGACGATGATAAGAAAAATGAGTATATTGACTCCTTTCTTCAAAAAGAAGGTGTTCAATTGCGTAAGGAGGAAATAGGCGTAAACCCTGCTAAACGCCAAATCTCCAAGCTTTTCTTAAACTCCTTGTGGGGAAAGTTTGCGCAGAAATCAAAACTTCCGTGTACCAACATCGTGACTGACCCTGATGAACTCTTTGAGTACGTGTTTCTACCTCAGTACGAAATTTCAGGTCTAAATTTTATTGATGACAAAACAGCCAATGTCACATGGAAATACGCCAAAGAGCATCACACGGTCAACAAAAACACAAACATCTTTATAGCTTGTTTTACAACAGCCTACGCATGCCTAGAGCTCTACTCGCTTCTGGATAGATTGCAGGAACGATGCCTTTATCATGACACAGACTCTGTCATATTTGTACACCGTGAAGGTGAGTGGAACCCCCTGTTAGGAGACTATCTGGGGGATTCGACCAGCGAGATCCCCGGTGATACACACATAACAGAGTTTGTATCTGCTGGTCCCAAAACCTATGGTTACAAGTTGAACACGGGTAAAACAGTGTTAAAAGTTAAAGGCATAACTTTAAATACGTCAGCCACTCAGGTCATACATTTTGACAGTCTGAAAGATCTGGTTCTGGATTATCCTCGTAACAGCGACCCTGAAACACAAAAGACCATCACCGTAGAGCAGCCTGGCTTCGTGAGAAATAAAAAGTATTGGGACATCGAAACAAGGCCGCTACAAAAAACACAGAGGTGTGTTTATACAAAGCGGTATCTACCAGATGATTTTACCACTCTCCCTTATGGTAATAGATCATATAGTATGCAAATACACCCAGACACGCAAACCCGTAATATTGTTTGATTTTGTGGCGTGTTGGCGTAATTATATGTCGGGGATAACTGCTTCTTCTCCTAACTAGGATCTGTAAGGAATACGTACTACCGGATCGACTCAGCATTAACGCCACGCAATCCACAAGATCGTGTGAGGAGGCGACTATTAGACGAATTCACAATATAACCTCCCGGGTGTTAACAGTTGTATGATGGACACACGATTGCAACACCCCTTCTCTTGTATTTTAGCCGGACCGTCTAATTCTGGGAAAAGTTACTTTGTTAAGCAACTGTTATATAACTCTGTAACGCATATATCTCATATCCCCTCCAACATCGTCTTTTTTCATTCGTGTTAGCAGCCGCTTTATGATGAACTTTCCGCCTCTTTTTCTAACATTAGATTTATAGAAGGACTACCTCAGACTTTTATAGATGATGACTTATTCCCGCCTGATAAGGTAAATTTGACCGTTGTTGATGATCTCATGGAGAGTGCCAGCGAGGACAACGAAATAGAGAAAGCGTTTACCAAGTATGTACACCACAGAAATCTGAGCATTTTGTACCTTGTGCAGAACATATTTCGTCAAGGTAAAAAAAGCCGTATGATAAATCTGAATACTAATTATATGGTGTTATTTAAAAATTCCCGTGATAAACTTCAAATTGCCACGTTGGCTAGACAGATGTATCCGGGTCAGACGCGCTTCTTCTTAGAAGCTTTTGAGGATTCCATGAGTGCTCCTTACGGATATCTGCTAGTTGACTTGAGAGCCAATACGCCTGAGGAGTACCGCTTGAGAACGGGTTTGTTTCCTCCTGCTTTACCAGCTGTGTACATTCCCAAGAAAAATGCTTCTAAAAAGTGAGTTTGTCTTTTTCGCGACTTATTTTATTCTGTGCGCATTGGGCCGACAGAATGTCTGAGAGAATACGTCGTAATTGGGCTCTCTTAAAAAGCCTGGTGAAAGCGAAACCGGCCATTAGAAAATCTATTTTATGCGACGCGAGCAGCGATCTGATTACAGCCATAGCTGAGATCGCATTAAATATTTTAAAAGGCCGGATACCTCTAAAACCTCGTCAGAAAAAGATACTAAAAAAATGGCGAAGTGCTATAAGGCGTCTGGGTGATAAAACACTGACCGTTAAGAAAAAGAAGCGTATAGTGAATCAGGCCGGCGGTTTTATAGGATCGCTCTTGGGTTTTGCAATCCCAATAATTACGAGTCTGCTTGCCAATCGATAATGGAGCATGCGGAGAAAATGTACTTGGTGCCTAAACACGAACTTAACAAGATACGACAATCCGCTACAATGACACCGAGCATACGACAGACGACTATTCATCGCCTTGATGATGAAATTAGCTCGATTTTACAACGTAGTGACATTCCTGATGATGTGAAAATTAAAAAATACACAGATGTTTTACAAAGATACTTGGTACACGCTAAACAGGACTCAAAAGAGCTAACAACTTTAAACCTCGTAACCGCGGGTGAAACTGATCATCAGCAAATGTCAAATACATCTCCTGATAATACAAATACTGTTCACGAAATTGTGAGCCATGTCAATCCACGGTTCAAAAAAAATGCTGAGCTATTGCTAAACAGACTGTCGCAGAATGGTGATATCACATCGTGGAATTTGCGCGACGAGTTTGTTTATAAAGGTGAGCCGGTTAATGGGTCAAACATTTTGGACTTGATCCGTCATGCTACGCAGAGCTATAGCGCTACCAAGAAAAATCACCCTCTGGGCTGGGACATTTTTATGCGAGCATTGGCCGTAGTTAATATGCCTTCTACAGTCATTGGCAGCCACAGTACTAGAGAAATTCTCCAGGATTTGAAAACAGGCTCGGACCCCGGCTTTGCACCTGGTACCCCCCAAAACAAAATCTTGTCTTTCTCCCCAACCCCACACGGAATAACACAGGGGAGCTTGCTACCTAAAAAGCGACCGACACCACTGCTTCCCATGTCGTGGTTAACTTTGTAAAGGATTGTAAAAATGTAACTATATATCTGTTAATATTATACAGTGTTCTACATATCTATGTAATCATTCTTATGCATTCCTTTATGTAATAACTCTATATTCTGTATTTTTTTTTCCGCGCATCGTTTATATATTCTGGGCGCTCAATAAAGCTTTATAAAACTTTGCATTTTGGCTACTTTGTGTTCTTTCTATATATTAACCCCCTTATACTCATAAGCTGACTTGATTGATATATAACATCAAGTCAGCCTATACACATAATAAGGCCATTGATTGGAGTATGACTTGAATGGAACATAACATCAAGTCAGGCTATACATAACGTCAAGTCAGCCTATACATAACATCAAGTCAGCCTATACACATAATAAGGCCATTGATTGGGGATGACTTGAATGGTAGATAACATCAAGTCAGGCTATACATATAATAAGCCCCTTGATTCTCATGACACACTGTATTCTGAAGTGTGTCTTGTGATACATCACAGGCCTGGAGGCTTCTTTGTGTTCTCTATATCATGCTCAGGCTTATTAGGATGGGGGTTGCAATGCTGAAAAAGCTGTTAGTGGGTGGAAATGCATTCTATATATTAATCCCTTATACTCATAAGCCGACCTGATTGGTATATAACATCAAGTCAGGATATACATATAATAAGCCCCTTGATTATCATGACACACACTGTATTCTAAAGTGTGTCTCGTGATGCGTCACAGGCCTGGAATGCGGATGGGTCCATCACCCATCAGCTGACGGTCAGCTGACGGTCAGGTGGTGCGCAGAAGGGATGAAGGGTCAAAGGTCACGGGAAGGAGCGTGGCACCTGTCACTTTCCAAAAGTGGGCGGCTTGACATGAGGTATGGACGGTATACTACTCGGTCCCCCAGTAACATTTCTATAGCAAGAGTATAGGCAGACCCCAGTAACATTTCTATAGCAAGAGTATAGGCGGACCCCAGTAACATTTCTATAGCAAGAGTATAGGCGGACCCCAGTAACATTTCTGTAGCAAAGGTATATGCAAACCCCTCAAACCATTGAGTAGAAACTGTATAGGCGGACCCCAGTAACATTTCTGTAGCAAAAATATAGGCAAGCCCAGTAACATTTCTGTAGCAAAAGTATAGGCAAACGCTGTAAAAGTTCTGTAGCAATAGTATAGGCGAACACCTGTAAAAATTTGTTTACCAAGAGTAAAGGTAAAGCCTGGAAAAATTAGTTTGCTAACAGTATTGGCAATAGCCTGAAAAATAGGCGTACCAAGAGTACAAGTGTACGCCTGAAAAATTGCTCAACCGCGAGGGCAGGTGTAACTCCCAAAACATTTTTTGAAGATACAGCGCGTTATCGTTTAATTTGTAACAGAGCCTGAAGGCTGCCCTCTGAAAAAATTGGTTTAAGTTTAACTTTCAAAATTTTAAAAACTGATAAACTTTTTAAAGTTTTAAACAGAGCATTTTGGGCCGCATAGAAATTGGCAGTTCAGCGTGATGGCATGCTGTTTTCCGAGAGGGATACAGAAAGCTAATTCTCCGCTTTTTGGGGGTGATAGAGGATGCATTTTTCACCTGTTGCAGCAAAAAGAGTCTTTAGGATCCGCTGCTTTCCACCGGTGGAGAAGAGTAGTCTGGGGAAATCCAGCCTATGTTCATCTTTATGAGTGTAAGCATGTCGGCACTGGCAGTTCACAGGCGGGTACGCTTATCTGTGATGATTTCCCCAGCTGCACTAAACACCCTCTCTGACAAGACGCTAGCGGCAGGGCAAGCAAGCACCTCCAGGGCATACAGCGCAAGTTTGTACCACGTGTCCAGCTTTGACACCCAATAGTTGTATGGAGCAGAGGCATCACGGAGGACGGTGGTGTGATCAGCTACGTACTCCCTCACAATCTTTTTACAGTGCTCCCTCCGACTCAGCCTTGACTGGGGAGTGGTGACACAGTCTTGGTGGGGAGCCATAAAGCTGGCAAAGGCCTTGGAGAGTGTTCCCCTGCCTGCGCTGAACATGCTGCCTGATCTTCGCGACTCCCCTGCTACTAGGCCCTCAGAACTGTGCCTTCTGCCACTAGCACTGTCAGATGGGAAGTTTACCATCAGTTTGTCCACCAGGGCCCTGTGGTATTGCATCACTCTCGAACCACTTTCCTCTTCGGGAATGAGAGTGGAAAGGTTCTCCTTATACCATGGGTTGAGCAGGGTGTACACCCAATAATCCGTAGTGGCCAGAATGCGTCTAACGCGAGGGTGACAAGAAAGGCAGCCTAACATGAAGTCAGCCATGTGTGCCAGGGTACCAGTACGCAACACATCGCTGTCCTCACTAGAAAGATCACTTTCAGGATCCTCCTCCTCTTCCTCCACAGCCCATACACGCTGAACAGATGAGAGGCAAGCAGCATGGGTACCCTCTGCAGTGTGCCCAGCTGTCTCTTCCCCCTCCTGCACCTGCACCTCCCCCTCCTCCTCCTCCTCCAAACGCGCTGAGATATAGACATCAGAGTGCTCTATCAAGCGACATACTCTTTTCACCCGTTTCCTGTTCCGACCGCAAAGTGTCAGCCTTTATGCTTTGCAGTGAACTTCTCAGCAGGCATAGCAGAGGAATGGTGACGCTAATGATTGCAGCACCGCCTCTCACCATCTGGGTAGACTCCTCAAAGTTTGCAAGAACCTGGCAGATATCTGCCATCCAGGCCCACTCCTCGGTAAAGAATTGAGGAGGCTGACTACCACTACGCCGCTCGTATTGGAGTTGGTATTCCACTATTGCTCTACGCTGGTCATAGAGCCTGGTCAACATGTGGAGCATAGTATTCCACCGTGTGAACACGTTGCACAGCAGTCGGTGCACTGGCAGATTAAACCAATGTTGCAGGGTCCACAGGGTGGCAGCGTCCATGGTGGCCTTGCGGAAATGTGCGCAGACGCAGCGCACCTTGCCGAGCAAGTCAGATAAGTGCGGGCAGTTTTTCAGAAACCGCTGAACCACCATATTGAAGACGTGGGCCAGGCATGGCACATGTGTGAGGCTGGTGAGCTGCAGAGCCGCCACCAAGTTACGGCCGTTGTCACACACGACCATGCCCGGTTGGAGGCTCAGCGGCGAAAGCCAGAGGGCGGTCTGCTCTGTCAGACCCTGCAACAGCTCGGGGGCCGTGTGCCTCTTGTCACCTAGGCTGAGTAGTTTCAGCATGGCCTGCTGACGCTTGCCCACCGCTGTGCTGCCGCGCGACACCGACTGCTGGCGATGTGCTGTTCATATTTCTTAATTGAGAGGTAGAGGTTGCGTAGGAGGAGGAGGAGGGGGAGGGTTTAGAGGAGGTGACATAGACCGCCTCAGATACCAGAACCGAGGAAGGTCCCGCTATTCTTGGTGTGGGTAGGACGTGTGCGGTCCCAGGCTCTGACTCGGTCCCAGTCTCCACCAAATTCACCTAATGTGCCGTCAGGGAGATATAGTGGCCCTGCCTGTCAGTACTTGTCCACGTGTCCGTGCTTAAGTGGACCTTCCCAGTAACTGCGTTGGTGAGGGCACGATTGATGTTGCGGGAGACGTGCTGGTTTATGGCTGGGACGGCACACCGGGAAAAATAGTGTCGACTGGGGACCGAGTAGCCGCCATCATGTTTTTGAAAGCCTCCATTTCCACAAGCCTGTACGGCAGCACCTCCAGGCTGATCAATTTGGCAATGTGCACGTTTAAAGCTTGAGTGTGCGGGTGCGTGGTGGCGTATTTGCGCTTGCGCTCCAACGATGGGGTCGAGGACAGCGGAGGTGAGGGTGCGGGTGCAGGCCGGGAGGCTCTCGTTCCTGTGTCCTGAGAGGGGGGTTGGATCTGAGTGGCAGGATGTTGCACAGGGGGAGAGGCAGTGGTGCGACCCGGAGGCGGTGAAAGGCCTTAGTCCCACCTTGTGGGGTGCTTGGCCATCATATGCCTGTGCATGCTGGCGGTGGTGAGGCTGGTAGTGGTGGCTCCCCGGCTGATCTTGGCATGACACAGGTTGCACACCACTGCTTGTCGGTCGTCCGTGCTCTCACTAAAAAACATCCACACCTTTGAAGACCTAGGCCTCTGCACGGTGGCTTGGCGCAAGGTGGTGCTTTGGGAAACAGTTTGGGAATTCTTCGCTCTGGCCCTGCGTCTACCCCTGGCCATCCCACTGCCTCTTCCAACCTGCCCTGCTGCTGCACTTGCCTCCCCCTCTGAAGACCTGTCCTCAGTAGGCTTAGCAAACCAGGTGGGGTCAGTCACCTCATCGGCCAGCGGCTCTTCCTTCGAATCCTCTGTGCGCTGCTCCCTCGGACTTACTGCCCTTACTATTACCTCACTGATAGACAACTGTGTCTCATCATCATCATCCTCCTCACCCACTGAAAGCTCTTGAGACAGTTGCCGTAAGTCCCCAGCCTCATCACCCGGACCCTGGGAACTTTCCAAAGGTTGGGCATCGGTCACGACAAACTCCTCAGGTGAGAGAGAAACCATTTTTTTCCAATCAAGGCAGGGCCCCGAGAACAGTTCATGGGAGTCTGCCTGCTCATCAGAATGTGTCATTTTCATGGAGTGAGGAGGCTGGGAGGAAGGAGGAGCAGCAGTCAGAGGATTCAGAGTTGCAGCAGTGGACGGCGTAGAAGACTGGGTGGTCGATACATTGCTGGATGCATTTTCTGCCATCCACGACAGGACCTGCTCACACTGCTCTGTTTGTAAGAAAGGTCTACCACGTGGACCCAAAAATTGTGATATGAAGCTGGGGACCCCAGAAACTTGCC
Organism: Eleutherodactylus coqui; assembly: GCF_035609145.1. Taxonomy (NCBI): domain Eukaryota; kingdom Metazoa; phylum Chordata; class Amphibia; order Anura; family Eleutherodactylidae; genus Eleutherodactylus; species Eleutherodactylus coqui. Next base: position 18,059,880 of record NC_089837.1, on the reverse strand, counting down.
TCTCTCCTAATCCTGCACCAGCTGGCTGTGAGTCACCTGGACCAGGAACTCAGCCTGTGCCCACACCCTCACTTGGACCTCTGCGTCCTCGCCCCGCGTCCATGTACTTGACCCCTACCCCTCAACATGGTCGATTACGAATAGAGCAAACACAGAGCAGTGTAAATAATTATGGATTTTTTTGTATACGCTTTCACGCTGACAGCGGTATTGTAAAGCTAACTCCAGGCAGAAACAAAGAATAAGGAAGGCTGCAAAAAGGCCTAGCTGTGCAATAGTGATGCACTGCAACTCCCACCAGACACCCTGCAAATTTCAGACGGTCAGACTTAGCCCTAAGAAGGACCGTTGGGGTTCTTGTAGACAGGATCCTACACAACCACTGTCCCTATCTCAGCAGCACTTTCCCTATACTCTGTATTGCAGACTGCAGACTTAAAACGCTATAGCTGTAATAGCCTGCACAGCCCGAGATAAAAAAAAAAATGTGCAAAACTGCTCCTAGCCAGCCACACAGTTATGCACATGGTCAGATGTGGCCCTAAGAAGGACCGTTGGGGTTCTTGAGGACAGGATCCTACACTAACACTATCCCTGAATAAGCAGCAGCACTTTCCGTAATTTCTCCCAGTGTCTGTCTGAGGCGAGCCGCGGACGGGACCGCTTTATGTACTCAGTGGTCACTTGATTTCGCCAGCCACTCACTGCAGGGGGGTGGGATAGGGCTGGCACGTCACAGGAGGAAGTGGTAATGCTTTCCCTGCATGTCTATTGGCTAAAAAATGGCGCTAAACATGCAGGGATGGAAATGGAATTGACTCGAGTACCGCGTGGTGCTCGTCTCGAGTAACGAGCATCTCGAACACCCTAATGCTCGAACGAGCATCAAGCTCGGACGAGTGTGCTTGCTCATGTCTAATTATCAACTCCTCGGTTTTGTACAAACATGAAATTTGGCACGAGCATTCTCCAGGTCCTATATAGGAAAATTAAAGGGATCGCAACTCGATTGTTCAATGCTTATTGCAAAAGTAAGTGCACCCCTATGTAATGAAACTTCCCGGTGCCGTACAAGTGTTTAAATTTGGCACAAGCATTTTTTAGGAAATAAGTGAGGAGAGTGGGAGGGGTGGCACATTCAGCAGAGGGACATCGGTAAATGCAGCCTGAGCAGAATCTACCGCTCATATTTTATTCCTCAGTTCGTCTAAAGTAACCACAACTTCATAAAATTTTCAGTGCGAGCAACACGTAAACAGTTGTATCAAATTAACTCAGGCTAAGCCAGGTATATTAGCTACTATATATATGTACCCCATTAAGCCTGATGAAGGGTCCATATAAGATCTGAAAGCTCATTATAACATCATGCATTTTGTTATCCATTAAAAAGTATCATATCTACAAGATTACGTGGTTTCTCTTACTGAGAACAATCACAGTATAATTCAGAAGCACGTATAAATTATAGTTGACATCTATGCCAGTTTGTAGCTAGCATGCAGCTCTGAATGCACTGTACACCCTGTACTTTTACTGGCAAAGAAAACACTGGTTTAATGGAAGTCTGTCAACTTATTTTTTGCCTTGTAACACTATACAATTTCACATCCTGAGGAATGCTGCAGTACCTTTATTTTGTTTAAATGTTACTTCCATCTCGAGATATCACCCAAGAAATTGTATGCGCTCTGTATGCTAGTAAGCTGCGGACATTCTGATGGACAATCCAACTCTGCCAGTGGTCTAGACTCTCAGAGATCAAAAAATGTGATTTTGCCTGAGTAGTCCCTTAACCCCTTAATGACGAAGCCTGTTTGCCCCTTAGTGATGAAGGCAAATTTTGGAAATCTGACGTGTCACTTTAACATAGAATAACTCCGTAAAGGTTTTACATATCCAAGTGATTCTGACATCGTTTTTACGCCACATTTTGTACTTCCTTTGGTGGTAAATATAGGCCGATAGAACTTGCGTATATTTATTAAAAGTGCCAAAATTGGTAACATTTTGAAAAAAAAAATAAAAAATGTCACTGTAATATCTCAAATATGTGCAAACATACTGTACAAATGTTTGATAAGATATATATTTCCATGTGTTTACTTTTTTCTGAGTGCACACTTGAAAAACTTTAGTCCATGAGGAGAGGTTAAACTTTAACTTTATTTAAATGTTTTAAACTTTTCAGTTATCTCCACTATCCATTGGAAAGCAACAATCACGGGCCCGGGTAGCGGTCAGTGAGGTCCCTGGTAACATCTGCTGGTTTCCGGCTAGTTTCAGTAGCTGGAAACCATGCGATTTCAAATTCCCCGCGACAATCTTCTTTTCTGCACATGCGTCACCATTCTTCCCTTGGGGCGCATACGCAGAAGACAGTGAAGGGTCATGTCCTCAGCCAGCGGGACTTTAATCCTCAGAAGATGCATGTATTTATGTCCCTGGGGATTAAAGCCCACTTACCTAGGACGTGAAAAGACTATGGGGTCGTCATTAAGGGGTTATGGTTATCCCTTTATCCCATTCCTGGTGAGCTTTCACTAAAACATATCTATGAATAGTAGCACAAGCACCAACAATTCTGCTTTAAGATGAATAACATACAGTACCTTCTCAGAGTAAGTATTAAACTAAAGGTTTTGAATTGCATGTTATGTAACCTTATGATCCACAGTAATACACGGGCAATAAAATGCATTGCCTTACACAGTTCTGATCACATTAGCATGTCAAGATTATGTAAACTGTGAGTGGAAAACAGAACACAGCATTTTTATTTTACCATATATTTCCATGACAAAGAGCCCATTGTTCCTATTGTTGCTGATATACCCCAGCCCATGGGCAATTACATTGTGCATAGGCAATGAAATTACACATCATTGCTAGGCAATAGCATGGGAAATGTAAACAAAAAAAGATGTACTGCACATGACTACCTGCGTGAGTAAGCGGTCATGCAATGTGGAATTTCGCTGCCATACGCAGGGTTATGGATGGTGTTCACAGCAAAATCTGCGTACGGCTATAAAAACCTGGTGTAAAACAAGTGCCTTGACATGACCCCACTGATAAAAATCCAAGGGGGTTAATTTTGAAAACACAGTGGCAGCTCGATTTAACTCCCATGGCAAATCTACATTTGGAGTAATTGGGCATCAAGAGCAGCAGGGTGAGCACATGGTGAGCAGTGTAGGGAGCAAATGAGATTCTGGAAATATAGTTATTTTGCTCAATAACCCTTCACTGCAGACAACAAACAACAACTTTGCAAGCAAGTTGAGCCTCACTTGTCGTTTGGTACAAATTTTAGGTTGCTTTGCAAAACATGTTTACATCACCTGTGCAGAAGCAGCAGGTTCTTGGGCAATGGAACCTAGGTGAATGAAGCTCCGGTAGCATGTAGTGCTCAACATTCCTTGGTAGCGTTCTTTCCTCAGCATGTCCCAAACACCAAATGGACCTCCCTCAGAAAGGAAAACCGTCTACCCTTTCTTTTCCAAGGCTGAACCCAAGAGCCAGGCACTGCAGCAGAGTGGATTGTAGATTGGCAGGGCTTCATAGGCAACATTTAAAAAATCATATAGTATAAGTAATCAAATGATCACGAGTTCAAGTCCCCTCTGGGGACTAAAAAAAGTACAAATACAGATTTAATAAAGTTTTTTTAACAGTAAAATGAATGTAAAAAAAAATAAAGTTAAAAACAACCCCTTTCACCGTTTTTTTTCCCATAAAAATATAAACAATTAAAAAACCCACATGTTTGATATTTCCATGTACATAAAAGTCCAAACTGTTTAAACATTACAATATTTAACCCAGATGGTGAAGGCTGAAACTAAAATAAAGTACAGATTGCCAGAATTGTATTTTTTTTTATCCTGGCACCAAAAAATTTGAATAAAAAGTCATCAAAATGACGTATGCTTCCCAAAAATATCAGCTTGTCCTGCAGTAGAACAAGATCCAACAGCCCAATTTATGAAAAATTAGAAAATTATTGGCATCAGAATATGTTGATGGAAAGCAAGCTTTGATTAAGAAAAAAAAAATAAAATACAAAAACATTAAGTAAAAATCATAGTAATTTGGTACCATCATAATCATACTGACAAATAAAGCAGATTTAATGTATCATATTTACTGCTCTCTGAATGGAGAAAAAAGCTAAACCCCAAAAAGTAACACAAATGCATTTTTATTAATTTCTCCCCACTTAAATTATTTTACAAGTTTTTCTGTACATCGTATAGATTCATTTAAAAATATAGCTTGTTCTGCAAAAAACAAGTCTTGATAGGGGTCTGTCAATGGAAAAATAAAAGTTATGTATTTTGAAAGTTGAGGACAATAGAACAAAATCAAAAAAAGTTGAATCTTTGGTCCTGAAGAGGCTAATGTTCTGTTAATGAAGAAAAGTTGCACCATTCTGGTACCCCACACACCACACCATACCATGTTGGATAGATCAGTCTAGTGAGGGTTTTTGCCTGAGCAGTATCAGTAATTCTGTTTGTAGACCTCACCATCTCCAAATAAATTGGCTTCATCACTGAACAGCACCTGACAGGGAAAATAATCTAAAGTTGCCATGTCGCCCATTCTGCAGATTCTGATGATCCGGGTCCCCATTGATCAGGCGTTGTAAGGGTTCCATTTATGATAGAAAAAAGTCGCTGAATTCAGGTATGGCTTAGATGATGAGACTTGAGTCGTGGACGCTCATTGGATGAGACCAGAAGAGCTGTTGCTACTTCTGTAGCAGTTTTTGTTTAACCATCTTTCGGTTTATTAGTGACAGAACCTTTTTCTTGGAAATTTTGACACCTATATGGGTGGTAATGGGAAGCCTATTTGCTGGGTGTTAGTTAAAATCTGGTTGGTTAAAAATATCCCGCAACAAATGAATAAAATACTTTGAAATAATGGAGAACCTTCCCAGTTTTTGGATTTACTATGACATATTGTCACTGAAGCTGTGGTCTATAAAATTATTACTCAAGAAGGAAGAAATCTGCCACTGTAGTCGTGATACCTAGAAATGGGCAACAACTTCTGAAAGGCCTCTTTAACGTCCCTATTTCTTAAGCTGTAAATCAAAGGATTTATTACAGGAGGTAAAACTCCATAAAGTAGAGAAATATATTTCAGATTAGTTGTAGAACCTTTCACTTGTCCCGTGTACACAATTATAATTGTCCCAAAAAACAGTGACACCACCACAAGGTGAGAAGCGCAGGTGGAGAAGGCTTTAGATCTACTACCTGCTGAGTGGATTTTGAATACAGAAATAAGGATCCAAATATAAGAAAGCACAATAAAAGTCAATGATGATAACATAAATATTCCACCTATAACTAATATTATCTTATAAAAGGAGAGGTTACCACACGCCACATCTAGAAGGGTCAAGGCCTCACAAGCAAAATGGTTCAATGTATTTTCTATGCAGAAGACAAGAGGTTTTAATATGTGAATAATTATTACGGTGAAACTTCCTGACCACATAATGACAGTGATGTATCTACATGCCCTCCAACTCATAATAACGGTGTAATATAACGGCAAGCATACAGCTACATACCGGTCATAGGCCATTACAGCCAGGAGGATGCATTCAGTCCTTGTTAAAAATATACCAACAGTCATCTGTGTGAGGCAACCAATGAGTGAAATCCTTCTTTCCTTTGATAATGTATCAAACAGCATTTTCGGAGCGATGCACGAAGAGAAACACAAATCCACAAAAGACAAATTACAGAGGAAATAATACATAGGAGCGTGTAATGGAGGACTAATGATAACGATGGAAATCAGTAGACTGTTCCCCAGGATGGTCAGCATATAAATGACAAAGAATATGACAAAAATTAAAATACAAGTCTGCAAGTTTTGAGAGAATCCAGTCAGGATGAAATCTTTAATAAGAGTGTGATTTGGATACTCCATGACATAATTAACAATATACAGTACTGTTCACATCCCTGTTATATAGGCAAAACAGAAGATTTGATATATAAAATATCTATCTGCTTTTAAATTTCATATCGCACAAAGATGGGACTGACTCCTGAAATTGTTGTTCTATATAAATTCATCATATTACATCTGCCACACCTCACTCCTATTGGTCAAAACAGAAAAAAAAAACATTTGTCTTGTTTAGTTTGGTACCATGTTAAGGCGCTTTTACATGCAAAGATCTTCCAAACAAATGAAAGTTTGATTTAGCAACATTAATGTCATCATCTTCATTTGTATGCATCTTGTTTGCAGAGCCCAGCATGTGTTTAAACACACACCCAGCTATGTAAACAGCTGCCAACATATTCCATTGTTCTCCTCCTGTCTGGTGTAAACATGCAGCAGGGAGAATATTGTGAAGTCTTTTAAAAGTTGAGCAAAATACATTGAAATGGAATGTATTTGCTTAGTCTTTCAGCATCTGAACGATGGATTTTAAGTAAAGCAAAACCCATCATTCAAACGAAAAGTGCACAATGCCCATGTTAACATTCAATGATTATCACTCATTTTTGGCTATTTTGATGAATTTTAAACAATAATCGTTTTGGGTAAAAGGGCCTTTATCCAGTAGAGCAAAATATGATTGTACTCAGTAAGAGAAACCAAGTAATCTTATAGATATAATACCTTGTAATGGCTAACAAAAAGTCATCATGTTATAGTGTCTTTTCAAAGCTACTTCGGGTTCTTCAGGTTTAATGGAATAGATCCGAAGAGGCATAAAATTATATACATAATTGAAAAAACGTACAGGCACTTACTTGGTTTCTCTTGCTGAAAACAAACACATTTCACTTAAGTGCACACACAGCAGGCCACCCATGCTCTGATAGCTGATCCAGTGATCGGCATATCACCAGGGATCCAGAGTGGCAGGTCCCAAGTACTTAACTATTGAGGACCTATCCAAGGGAGACAATAAATGCAAGCACCTTAACTACACACATAATGGTAGTAATCAGTAATCAAACAAGTGAGTAGTTTTGTAGCACTGATGAAAAAGTACCAACAGTCTCTATTATAAAGTGTAACTCATAGTAAATGAAGCAGAAGCCCCAATGTCCTTCAGAGTATGGTGAGGAGTGGTAGGGAGATTGAAATTGATGGAAAATAGATAATTTTATACTTGTCGTGAAGAGATTGGAAAATCAATCAATTGATTGTCTTCTTAGAACAAAATATGACAAAACAGTCAGGAAATATAACTCAAACTGGAACATGATAGCTATATAAGATGTAGAATAAAAAGATCAAACTTCTTCATTTCACGGGACATTCTGTGACTTTTGAAGGATATGAAACCTCAACACCAAAGAGTTGGAACACGAAAAGTTCTGGAGCATTTACATTTTGGGGTTGATGAAGTCTTTAGAGAGAACAGTAGACAATCAGAAGAATACGCTTTAGGATCATAGACCAGGTGAAGCCTAAACTTTGTATTCAGAGACAAATGTGCAGACCAAGGCTATCTTAGATATCATACTAGGAGACTGACTGGAAAAGACAAGCATATGAAAAATAGATTATTGATCTATGGAGAAATACATTTTTAAACAGAGATCATGATATCATTGCCTTTCAGAATGTCCGAACACTGATCAGGGCATCTGCCGCTGTCAGAATTGATGGCGACATTTAAAAGGCTACCAGCTCCGAACAGCAGTGACGCTTATCGTAGCTGTTGTGTGTGGGCGTCAACTGTAGGAAACAACCAGCAACAGCATTGTATGGGGCGGGATCGGCCATCGATTCCTCTTCATACAAACCCAAACCTTCATTACGTAACTTTTTTTCCTTTAGTGCAAATGGGTTTAACATGAACTTATAAATATGAATATCTGTGACATCATCAATCTAAATAATAAGTAAAAAAAAGAATCTAATGCAATAAAGATTCTTCATATGTAAAAAGATTTCTATAGTTACACATAACATGCCAGTAAGAGATAAGCCTGGATTAAAGGCGTTCTCCACTTTGGAAAATCTGTACTTGTTAGAAGGGCTCCGTGACAATAAAATGATCACACAGTGTACTCTGCTGGAGCTGAAGAAATCATCTTATAGCACATAAAAACACAGATTGTGTGATAAACTGCATTGAAAACAATAACAGAACGGGATGAGGGGGAGAGAATTCCCTTACTAGTCCACAGATAAGGATGTGCAGCTGTATGGTCTCAAAATTCATGCTTTTCCGGAGCTTTGGTGCCCTCACTCTTTCTGGACTGGGTCTCTCATATCTTATAGCCCACAATGAACCCATGACAAATATTTAGGCTTCTGTTCACATTATCAAACATGGTCATAGATTTATATTCCCAAATGTGTCTATCTTTCTGGGATTTGAAGTTGTCCTTTAATACAAAAACTCTCATGTGCTCTATTCTGTGTCTTTGGCTATGAACATGCTCAGCCACAGGCAATTCGGTCTTCTTTTCCTTAATTGTATGAGGGTGAGATCTTATCCTCAGGGCTCCCACCCACTGGCGTTTTTTTCTCCACTGCGCTGCGAGAGTAAGTGAAAACTCTCGCAGAGCAGTGCGAGAAAATCGCCAGGATATCGCTGCGACATCGCCAGTCTTTTTAATGGGGCCAGCGGCAGCAGCGCTAGCCCCATTGAAAAGATATGGAGAATGCCACAGCTGTGACAGCTGTACCAGCTGTGGCAGAAGTCCGCAGCATGCTATCCCATTGCTTTCAATGGGATCGGCACTGCTGCCAATCGCATTGAAAGCAGTGGTTTCTGACAAGCCCCGCAGAATGATTAACAGAGAAGGGCTTGAAATATAAGCCCTTCCCTGATAATCATCAAAAAGTGGTTAAAAAAATAATAAAAAAGTTACTCGCCTCTCCTGCTGTCAGCCGCGTCCTCCGGCTGGCTCCCCGGCACTGCTACTGAGCTCTTTCAGCCTCCTGAAAGGGCTGTGCGGATTGGATGAGGGCTCAGCCAACAGCAGCTAGTGCTTAGCTATTGGCTGAGTGCTCAGCCAATGGCAGATAGCTCTTAGCTATTCATTCATGAATAGCTAAGAGCTATCTGTCATTGGCTGAGCGCTCAGCCAATAGCTAAGCAGTAGCTGCTATTGGCTGAGCCCTCAGCCAATCCGCACAGCCCTTTCAGTAGGCAAGGATTTTAAAATCCCCGTCTGCTGAAAAGTGCTGGACAGCAGTGTCGGGGGACATGGCTGACAGCTGGAGAGGTGAGTAACTTTTTTTATTATTTTTTTAACCACTTTTTGATGATTATCGGGGAAGGGCTTATATTTCAAGCCCTTCTCCGATAATCATTCTGGGGGCTTGTCAGAAACCACTGTTTTCAATGCGATCGAAAGCAATGGGATAGCATGCCGCGGACTTCTGCCACAGCTGTGACAGCTGTGACAGCTGTGGCATTCTCCATATCTTTTCAATGGGGCTAGCGCTGCTGCCGCTGGCCCCATTGCAAAGACTGGCAATGTCGCAGCGATGTCGCAGCGATATCCCAGCGATTTTGGGGTATCTGCGGCGTTTTTCTTGCACTGCGATGCACGACTTTAACTTTAAAATAGCATCGCAGTGGAGAAAAAAACGCCAGTGGGTGGGAGTCCTCACTGTGAGTTTTGTCCTGTTTCTTCTACAGAAAGCCCTCCAATATAGCATTGAATGCAGATAATCAGGTACACAAGATTGGGCACGGAACCTGTTAATGTCCCAGAAATCTTTTAGTCCTGCTGTGTGTTGGGAATTTGTATCCTCATAGGTTCTTAATAAGGGGATCAGCACACAGGAGGTTCTTTTCAGTATATGTACCTTTATTCCTCAGCAAAACATGAAGCTGCAACGTTTCAACCCGCCTTGGGTCTTTTTCAAGCATGCAGCACATAATGACATACATACATATATACAAAATACATACACCGCTAAAACCAATAGAACCTACAACAGGCAAACACACACCCACCTACTCTATTGCGAATGGACCGGAAAATGCAGCACAGCCGTCTGTCAGGTTTAATAAATGGCATACACCGTTCTTTACATACTGATTGATCAACTCATCCATCACGGCGTTCCCAACACATAACTGCGCATGGGCACTCAATATCCATTCATGTCTCTGCCCTCGCCAGTAGTGGACAGCATTAAAATAGTGAACATGCAAGGAAAATATCATCGCGCGAGAGCCCATAACACCCTAATACTTTCACTCATGTACAGCCTAATAGATCCACTACAACTGCACCACTCCCCTGCACACATGCAGAAGGAGTACAATAGAATCCATATCAGTAATTGGCCATCGGCTCCATTGTCATACCGCACATGCGCAGGACTTATCCTCCCGCGAGAACTTCAGTAACCATAGTGATGACTCCAGCTAAATGCTCAGTATACCACTGCGCCTGCACATAAGCTTTCTACTAGATGTTGTGAGACGGTGACCGGCAAGGTGCTGGAGGGCAGGTATGTGTCACCTAGGATGCTCTCCTATGCTGCCTTGGGGAGCGCTTGGGCAGATACATGCCACCGAGCAGCCTGGGCTCGGTGGAGGAAACCGGCAGTATAGTGTTAGTAGCATTAAGCTACTAACACGTTGTAGTGTGTAAGTGGCTCCAAGCCACATAATCCGGGCCGGCTTTTCCTGGAGTGACCAAAGCGAAGGGTGGGATGGTCACTCCCACGTACCAGGTGGGGCTGGTACCAGGCCTTATAAAGCCTGGGCCTACAGGGCCAGGAGGAGAGCTGAGACCTTTGCAGGTCTGAGAGTCCTGGCTGGCAGTGTGCAGGAGCCATTTGTTTACCAGTATGTAGACAGGGACACTACATGTATAGTAAGTGCTCAGACGAGCAGGATTTATGTTATGTTTGCCTGATGTTAAGGCCTGTATTTTGCTTTTGTTTGCTTGGAAATAAACCCAGGCAAAGCCTGGACTAAAGACTTTATCCTATGTGTCACTGTCTCTGACTGCTTATGTCCAGGTTGCTACCGATCCTAAATGCTAATCCCCCACATATGGTGTTTGGATGCGGGCAGCAGTCTTAAAGAGACATACACCAATTAATGGACATTTTGCCGCAGCAGCTGGTGAACTGTTGCTAAGGGCAACCGCCCAAGAGACATTGACTGGAGAGTGCTGTAACCCCCATGTCCTGGGTGAAAGCTGCAACGGCACAGCCATCAGATACTGCCAAGATGGAGGAACTGATAAAGCAGCTGGTACAAATGAACGTGCAGCAACAGCAAGCGTTGGCCCAGCAGCAACAAGTGGCAGCGACCCAGCAAAAGATCCATGAGGAGGCCATGAGAGCTCAGGCCGAGACTAATGCTCTCCTGGCGCAAAGTGTGCAGAGGTCGTCTGGTTCGCTCCCCACCACCCGTACTGCGGTACAGACGGCCTTACAAAAGATGACGGCCACCGATGACATCGAGGCCTATCTTGCGGTCTTTGAGAGAGTGGCCGAGAGGGAGAAGTTACCGGCGCCTTAGTGGGCTGAGGTAGTAGCGCCTTTCCTGACGGGAGAACCCCAAAAAGGCCTACTTTGACCTCGGTGAGCAGGATGCCAAGGACTATAATAAGCTCAAAGGTGAGATCCTGGCACGCTTGGGCGTGGACACCCATGTGCGGGCCCGACGCGTACACGCCTGGATTTTCACGGATGACCTACCAGCTCGCTCCCAGATGTACGACCTGTTCCACCTGGTGAGAAAGTGGCTGCAGCCGGAGGAGTCGTCCCCGGCAGAGATCGTACAGAGAGTGGTTCTGGATAAGTTTATACGCACGTTGCCCCCCGCAATCCAGCGCTGGGTGGGACAAGGAGGTCCCCAGGATGTGGGCCAACTCATGGGCCTCGTCGAGAGGTATAAAGCCACGGAGGACTTACTGCAAGCTGTGCCTCCTCGACGTTCCAACCCCGGGAACAGCAAGTCGGCTGGAGCCCCTGGTAAGACTGTTCCATATGTAAGGGGTGTCAAAAGTGTCCCAAGGGAAGGCGGCTCAGAGGGGGATCGTTTGGGGCAGAGGAGGAGCCCCAAATGGACATTCGGGTCCCGGGTAGAACCCCAAGGAGACCGGGCCTCCATACGTTGTTGGCGCTGTCATGAGCCCGGGCATCTTGCTGCCAACTGTCCACTTACCGTGGAACCAATGGACTGTGACTCTGCCCGGCGGGGGTCGATGTTTGCACAGCCAGTGTGTACTGCAGAGACTGCGTCAGAGACTGATCGACCATTATGTCACCTAAAGGTGAATGACTTTGCGGTGACAGCTCTACTGGACTCAGGGAGCTTGGTTACGCTGGTGCACTCCAGCCTGGTCGATCCCACAACCTTCACCAGCCGTCGCATGGGGGTTGTTTGTGTGCATGGGGACACCAAGGAGTATCCTATTGCCCTTGTACGACTTGATACTCCGTGTGGACTTGCCACCCATGAGGTGGGCGTCGTAAAATCCTTAATGCACACCCTGATCCACGGGAGAGACTTTCCTCTTTTTTGGGACTTGTGGCGACACCGAGGGTCATCTGCAAATAAGGTTCATGATAATGCAAATGTGTATGATGTGTGTCCAGAACCGTTTGACCCTGAGGGTACGGTTCCAGCAGTAGGGGTGACCCAAGAGAATGGGGATAACTTTCCCTTAACAGTATTGGCGGGTGAGACGGAGGTACAGGATGAAGTAGTTGCTATGCCTGACTTAGAGGTCTCACGTGCCAATTTCGGAACTGAGCAGCTCCGAGACCCCACCTTAGTAAAAGCTAGGGAAAATGTTAAAGTGATAAATGGGGAGCCTCAATTCCCAGGGGCTGATACTGTGTTTCCACACCTTGCAGTCAACCAAGAATTGTTGTATCAGGTTGACAAGGTCCGTGGGGAGGTTGTGGAACAGCTGGTGGTACCTCAGTCTTATCGCAGGATGGTCTTAGACCTGGCGCACAAGCATGTGCTGGGAGGTCATCTCAGGAGCGAAAAGACTAGGGAACGCATCCTTCAGCGTTTTTTCTGGACGGGGGTACATGGTGAGGTAAAACGTTACTGTGAGTCGTGCCCGGAGTGTCAAATAACAGCTCCTATGCCCCATTACCGGAGCCCCTTAGTGCCCTTGCCCATCATAGAGTTGCCGTTTGAGCGGATCGCTATGGACCTAGTTGGGCCCTTGGTAAAGTCTGCCCAGGGTCACCAACATATATTAGTGGTTGTAGACTATGCCACCCGTTACCGCGAAGCCGTTCCTTTACGCAATACGTCATCCAAGGGTATTGCAAAGGAACTACTTCACATGTTCTTCCGCACGGGCATACCAAAAGAGATCCTGACGGACCAAGGAACCCCCTTTATGTCAAAGGTCATGAAGGAATTGTGTAAGCTGCTGAATATTAAGCACTTACGGACGTCTGTGTACCACCCACAGACGGATGGTCTGGTTGAGAGATTTAATAAGACCCTAAAAAGCATGCTCGAAAAGGTAGTCAATAAGGATGGGAAGGACTGGGACTGTCTGCTGCCATATTTAATGTTCTCAATCCGTGAAGTACCACAATCCTCCACTGGGTTCTCTCCCTTTGAATTAGTTTATGATAGACATCCCCGAGGGCTCCTTGATGTAGCTAAGGAGACCTGGGAGCACAAGTCCACCCCCTACAGGAGTGTTATTGAACACATCTCCCTAATGCAAGATCGAATTGCGGCGGTCATGCCCATTGTTAGAGAACATTTACAGCAGGCTCAAGAAGCCCAAAGCCGGGTATATAACAGGTCCGCCAAGGTGAGAACCTTCAACCTTGGGGATCGGGTACTAGTGTTGGTGCCCACCCTGGAAAGTAAATTCCTAGCAAAATGGCAAGGGCCCTATGAAATAATTGAGAAAGTCGGAGAGGTAAATTATAAGGTATACCAGCCAGGTAGGCGGAAACCAGAACAGTTGTACCATGTAAACTTAATTAAGCCGTGGAAGGACAGAGAAGCCCTGACTGCAGTGAGCACCCCCCATGGTGAGGTCCCAGAGGTGTGTGTGTCAGGGTCCCTGTCCAAATCCCAACAACAAGAGTCGAGGGAATTTATACAACGTAACTCAGATGTGTTCTCTGATATACCAGGGCGTACTGGTGTCATAAAACACAACATTATAAGTGAACCAGGGGTAAAGGTTTAGTTGAAACCGTACAAGGTTCCAGAAGCCCGCAGACGAGCCATCTCAGAGGAGGTCAAGAAAATGCTAGACCTCGGAGTAATTGAGGAGTCGAAAAGCGAATGGTCCAGCCCTATCGTGCTGATACCAAAACCTGATGGCTCTCTGCGCTTCTGTAACGACTTCCAGAAGCTAAATGACGTGTCAAAATTTGACGCATACCCAATGCCGAGAGTGGACGAGTTAATTGAGAGACTGGGTCATGCCAGGTACTTTTCCACTCTCGACCTTACTAAAGGCTACTGGCAGGTTCCCCTTACAGAGAGCGCGAAAGAAAAGACTGCGTTTGCCACACCAGAAGGGTTGTTTCAGTACATCTGCCTACCCTTCGGTTTGCATGGAGCCCCAGCAACCTTCCAAAGAATGATGGATATCATACTCAAACCCCATCGTCAATATGCGTCAGCATATTTAGATGATATCATCATCTTTAGCGAGGACTGGGACAGCCATCTACCCAAGGTACAGGCAGTACTGAACTCCCTTAGAAAAGCAGGGCTCACAGCAAACCCAAAGAAGTGCGCCATAGGCCTCGAAGAAGCACGATACCTGGGGTATATAATAGGCAGGGGTATTATGAAACCCCAGATCCATAAAGTTGAAGCCGTTCAGGCCTGGCCACAACCCACTACTAAAAAGCAGGTGAGAGCTTTTTTAGGCATTGTAGGGTACTATAGGCGGTTCGTGCAGAACTTTGCTAGCATAGCAGCACCCCTAACAGACTTGACCAAGAACAGCAAGTCAGTCATGGTCAAGTGGAACCCTGACGCAGAAAAGGCGTTCCAAGAGTTAAAACGGGCCCTCTGTAAACGTCCAGTGTTAGTCACACCCAATTTCAAAAGAGAATTTATTGTCCAAACAGACGCGTCCAATGTGGGACTGGGAGCAGTTCTGTCCCAGGAAGTAGAGGGAGAGGAACATCCCATGATATGTCTGAGCAGGAAGCTCACGCCACCGGAAAAAAATTACAGTATTGTTGAACGGGAGTGCCTAGCCATCAAGTGGGCCCTGGAATCCCTAAAATACTACCTGCTAGGTCGGCACTTCAGGCTGATCACAGACCACTCCCCCTTAACCTGGATGTCACAGGCAAAAGAAAGAAATGCCAGAGTCACTAGATGGTTCCTGACCCTTCAAAACTTTAGTTTTTCGGTAGAGCACAGGGCCGGAAAGCTACAGGGCAATGCCGATGCCTTATCAAGGACGCATTGCAGGACGGCGAAAGGTGTCCGACCCCAACACGTTGTAGTGTGTAAGTGGCTCTAAGCCACATAAGCCGGCTTTTCCTGGAGTGACCAAAGCGAAGGGTGGGATGGTCACTCCCACGTACCAGGTGGGGCTGGTACCAGGCCTTATAAAGCCTGGGCCTACAGGGCCAGGAGGAGAGCTGAGACCTTTGCAGGTCTGAGAGTCCTGGCTGGCAGTGTGCAGGAGCCATTTGTTTACCAGTACGTAGACAGGGACACTACATGTATAGTAAGTGCTCAGACGAGCAGGATTTATGTTATGTTTGCCTGATGTTAAGGCCTGTATTTTGCTTTTGTTTGCTTGGAAATAAACCCAGGCAAAGCATGGACTAAAGACTTTATCCTATGTGTCACTGTCTCTGACTCCTTATGCCCAGGTTGCTACCGATCCTAAACGCTAATCCCTCACAATGTATATGGAAAGCCATCTATTATCTAACATGCATCCAATCACAGCATAATCCAATGACTGAAAATATCTTAAAGGCTGTTATATTGACTTAAACCGATTGTATTAAGAAAATTGCATAGAGAACTTCAAAACCACCTTACATGCATACCCACCTAAAAGTATAACCAATTACATTAATCAAATACACCTACATATGGTGGCTACCATATATTATATCCATCCAACAGCCATGATGATTACCAAGTAGAAAGGGATTTGATTAAATATAGATATATATCCCATGTTTAATGATTACATACCATTTACCAAACATCATATAAATCAGAAAGAATATATTTTCTCAAATGCCTCCTAAATTCATCCATAGGCATAAACCATCTTATTAGCACTACTGTAAACTCAGTATTAGTACACTGTTAGGGAACTCAACACCAGAACAATCAGATGCTCAACCAGATTTTATTATTATTTTACAACTAACAAAAAGAAAAATTCTAAAATAATTATAGACTTCATAGTTCCTCTGTTTATATCAGGATTTCTAACTCGATAATGACGGAATTCCTTGTGCCGCATATTCCAGATCCCATACACAATGAGTAAAAACAATATTAAAATATTATAAAATCAATATATACCAAAACTGTTCCCAGTTCGACACCTCTAAAATCTCCCAGTCATACACTATTGAAAAAGCAAACTGATTTGAACTGTTTGACACCTCAGAATCACAGCAGTGAGAGAAAAAACAAAGAGATTTGCTGAAAAAGCCAAAAAATGCAATAGCTGGTAGGCTGCAAAGCAGGCACATTAGCCACAGAGCAGGCACAGTCACCACAGGCACAACTGCCATAGGGCGGGCAC
The DNA here is from genome assembly GCF_035609145.1 of Eleutherodactylus coqui. NCBI lineage: Eukaryota > Metazoa > Chordata > Amphibia > Anura > Eleutherodactylidae > Eleutherodactylus > Eleutherodactylus coqui. The sequence goes on along the minus strand of NC_089837.1, from coordinate 18,043,159 downwards.
AATCACCACCGGCACAATGAACTTTATGAACTCCTCGCAGCTAAAATCAAGATCAAATTCCATAGCATTAAGAAAGGTGCTCTATTGGGAAAGTTCGACACCTCTAAAATCTCCCGGTCATACACTATTGAAGTTGCAAACCGTTTCAAACTGCTTGACACATCAGAAAAGCATCCAGCGGGACTGTGCCACAATATACAGTTCACAGTTATGGAAGCAGCCAGTAAGCATCTCACCTTTAAGAAGCAGGAAAGCAACGCTAGTGGTTGTCCAAGCAAATCCTCAATAGCTGATAAAAGAAGAGCAGCAAAGGCGGCCAGCAACAAAGGCGAAGTTCGGCAACTAAATCCTGAATTTCAGCAAGCGGCAAGGCAAAATAAGACATATGCGAGGCCTATTCTCACAGGTCTAGAGGCTCGAAAACATTTCATGGCATGCAACAGCACAATCGAATCCAAATATGGGAAGGAACTGAATGACCAACAAAGTATTATGAATAGGTGGAGGAACCACATGCCTGCAGTCACATACAAGGACCATTGCATGAGGTAGAGCCTGTGGAATTGAAGCCCTCCATTATGGAGTCAGAAGTGGTTATCACAATGAAACAACTAGCCCCCTCAAAAAAGAGAAGGGATAGATAACATACTGGTAGAGCTATTGCTGCCAATACCAGTGAAAACCAACACAGCGCTGGGCTTCCACACAATGGCAGCAGGACTGGAAAACATCTGTTTTTTTCCCTCTACCAAAGAAAGGTGACTCCCAGAATCTCTGCAACTACCGAACAATAGTCCTCATTCCCCATGCAAGCACGATCCTTCTCAAAATTATTCTGGAAAGACTGAAATCAGTAGTTAAAGCGGCGCTCCCAGATGCACAGACAGGATTCCGGCGAGGACACTGCACCAACCATCATATTGCAAACCTGTGGTTGACCATGGAAAAAGCTTGAATACCAAAAGAATGTTTACATGTGCTTCATCGATTACATCAAGGCCTTTGACAACATCGACCATGACAAGCTATGGCACGCCCTACAAGAGCTGGGTGTATTGGAACATATAATCTAGCTAATAAATTCACTTTACACCAATCAAAAAGCTACTGTGAGAACACTGTATGGGGACACAGATTGGTTTGGGTTCAGCAAAGGTGTCCGACAGGGCTGCATCCTCTCACCCTTCTTGTTTAGCCTATATGCAGAAGTGATCATGTGGAAAATGGACCTAGTCAAATAAGAAATCGGGGTGAAAATAGGTGGCAGAAACATCAACAATCTCCATTATGTGGATAATACAACTCTGCTTGCAGACACAGAAACAGGTCTGAAGCAGCTGATATGGAAGATTAAAACTGAAAGCGAAAAAATGGGCCTCTACCTGAATTTAAAGAAGACTAAAATTATGACAACTGCCAAAAATCTCCAAATTAAAATTAAAATCAACAATGAAGTCATAGAAGGCATGCGAGACGTCATCTTCCTTCGCTCAAAAATTGTCCAGGCTGGAGAATCTATGCCAGAGATAAAACCAAGGTCAGCATTGGGGCAAAGCACAATCTTAAACATGAACAAAATCTGAAAAAATAGGCGGGCGTGGCCTGTCTGAGCACCGAGATGGCCGCTTAATTTCGGAGCTCTGGGAACTTTGGGTCAGAAAGCAACTTAAAAGCACCCTCAGCTGCCGCTACTCAACCTGGCTGTAACGCCGCGGCTCTACCAGGCATAGATGAATCGCCGCAAGTCCTTCCGCACTCTCCCCGGACGCCTGGAGGACTTCTTCACGGCCCGCGGCTACTCACAGTCTGCAGCTCCTCAGGTCCCGGCGATGCCTGCACCCCTGCAGAGAAGGAGAAGTGCGTCTCCGTATCCCAGCTCCTGCTCATCGCTGTCACAGCAGACGCTCCACAAAGAGACCTCTCAGGTGAGCTTAAGCCAGCACTCCCCAAACAGCTCCCCTGGGCAGATATCAATCCCCATGTCCTCCATTAAAGGGAAGGGGCTCACAAAGGCAAATATCAGGGTGCCAAAATGGCGCCTCCTGCACATCTGAACAATACGCAGATCTCCCCTACGGCCAGTCCACTTAAGCAGCGTCCTAAACTAACGGACGACCAGTCAGGAGACATGTGCAACCCCTGTATGGGAGATTTCATTACTTCTATGCCCTCATCAGAAAAACCCGCTACAGAATCTTTTATGAAAGAAATGATAATAGCACTGAAGAATTCCTTGCAATCTAATTTTGAATCCCTTACATCTACCTTAAAAACAAATCTGGAAGAATTTGATGACAGGATCACCCATACGGAAAATAAAATGGGTGAAATTACTCAATCCCACAATGATCTTATTGATGGGCACTATGCTTTACCAGATGAAGTTGATACGTTAAAAATGAAACTAGCAGACATGGAGGATAGAAACCGACGTAATAATGTCAAATTTAGAGGGATTCCAGAATCTGTCCCAACATCAGGAATTACCACTTATCTTCAACAATTGATCAAAACTATACTGCCAGACACGCCTCCCAGAGACTTAATACTTGACAGAGCTCATAGGCTACCTAAGCCAAAATTCATCCCAGAAGCAGCGCCTAGAGATGTCATAGCAAGGTTACATTTCTACCACACTAAAGAAGCTATTATGCAAATAGAACACAAATTAAACCAGCTGCCCGCACCATATAACAACATCAGTCTATATACAGATTTATCACAGGCGACTCTCCAGGCGAGAAGAAAATTTTCTAAAATTACTAGCTCCCTCCGCCAGGCAAATATTTCGTATAAATGGGGTTTTCCTTCGAAACTCTTGATCCAAAAAGAAGGTGTCACTCACGTATTCCACAAACCAGAAGATGCAACTTCAACGCTGAAGGCATGGGGAATTTCTCTATCCGATGAAACCCCCAGGGATCCGACCACAAGACCTAGAGCTCCGGAGAAGAATTATCCGAACACCGACCTGGGCCGCTGTGATCCTTTGGAAACTTTTTGAGAAAAACCTGACCTTTGTTCCCATTCAGGTGAATTTTGCTCCCCCCACTACACAAGCCCACATTTTCTATGGACTTGTTGTCCCCTTTTCACTTTCGTGTTTCGCTTAATGGAATCTCTGTTTGAATTAAAATGTGTATTGTTTCCCCCCCCTGTTCAGAACAGACATCAAATTATGTCCACACTATCTTATTCTGATATGTATAATCTATATGGCGGTTAAGCTTCTCTCCATGAATGCGAATGAGCTGAATTTGCCATTCAAACGGTCATCAGTATGGAGAGAAGCTCTCGCTCAAAAAGCAGATATTATTTGTGTACAAGAGACCCACTTTGATGCCTCCGCTTGCCCACAAATGTCACACAAAAATGTTCCCAATATATTTCTACCCTGCGCACCAAATAAAAAAGCTGGTGTTATGTTGGCATTTAGAGACTCGGTTACTATAGAAACTTCTGTTCTAGAACAAGACCCTAAGGGGAGATATATTATCTTCTCAGGAAATCAAAATTCTATCCCTTGTACCATCTTGAAGTCTATGGACCTAATACAGCACAGATGAGATTTCTAAATAAAACGATTAAAAAACTACGCAGACATGAAAAGGGCAAACTGATTGTATGTGGAGACTTTAATCGCATACCTGATAAAAATATAGACTCATCCCAGACCACTAAAATAGCTCCCACCTTGGGTCCCTGGCTTCATAAAGAAGCTCTATATGACACGTTTCGATGTTTAAATGCATCAGCCAGAGAATATACATTTTATTCTTCGCGCCACAGATCATTCTCAAGGATTGACCTAATTCTGGTAGACAGATGATCCCTACCCTTTGTCAAAGAAGCAAAAATCATTAGGGCAACCACGGTCGGACCACGCATCTATCTCCGCCACCTTCATGTGGGGCCACCGGGGAGGGGGGAGCCAGGGTGTGGAGGAACAACCTCTGAGGCCCTGAGAGAGTATTTCAAGTTTAATTCCACTCCGGAGATATCTGCTCTTGCGGTCTGGACCGCTCATAAGGCTTTCATAAGAGAGATTCTTATCAAGATGACTGAGAAGCACAAAAAAAGAGAAGACACTTCACACCTCTGAAATCCTGTCGCAAATTATAAATACCGAGACGCTTCTTCAATCCTCTCCATCAAACGAAAATCATAAAAAGCTCTTCAATTTAAGACAAAAACTACGAACCCTCCTGATGGAAAATTTTGATAAAACATTACAATCCTCACGAATAAATTACTATGCTTCAATAAACAAACCCTCAAAGCTGATGGCAAGTTTAGTCAAGAAAAAAGTAACAAAGCAAAAATACCCTTTATATCCAACCCAGAAATCCAAAATGAAAAAATCTCTCACCCAAAACAAATAGCAGAATGCTTCCGAGTATTTTACGAAAAATTATATAATCTTAAAGATGATACTTCCACTCATCAACCGACCCAACAAGACATCTCATCTTTTCTCCAAATTCTTAATCTCCCATCCATCTCAGAAACTCAAAATAAGTTTTTGAATGAACCTATATCACATCAGGAAATATTGGACACAATTAAAATATCAAAACTTCAGAAATCACCAGGCCCGGATAGATTTTCTAATGAGTATTATAAAAAATGTGCAGAAATCCTTGCGCCTCATATGATTTTGGCGTTCAACCAAGGTATAAAGCAAGGTAAACTCCCACCAGAGATGCTGGAAGCCATAGTGGTTACTATACCTAAACCTGGTAAAGATTCCTATAGCAAATTTCCGACCAATCTCGCTACTAAATTGCGATACAAAATTGTATTCAAAAATTATAGCCCAAAGACTCCTTAAAATGTTACCAACAATTGTTCATTCGGACCAGGTAGGCTTTATTAAAGGATTGACCTAATTCTGGTAGACAGATGGTCCCTACCCTTTGTCAAAGAAGCAAAAATCATTAGGGCAACCTGGTCGGACCACGCATCTATCTCCGCCACCTTCACGTGGGGCCACCGGGAGGGGGGAGCCATGGTGTGGAGGAACAACCTCTTCTTGATGGATATCCCATGCTACTCTAAAAATATTTCTGAGGCCCTGAGAGAGTATTTCAAGTTTAATTTCACTCCGGAGATATCTGCTCTTGCGGTCTGGACCGCTCATAAGACTTTCATAAGAGGGATTCTTATCAAGATGAGTGCGAAGCACAAAAAAGAGAAGACACTTCACACCTCTGAAATCCTGTCGCAAATTATAAATACCGAGACGCTTCTTCAATCCTCTTCATCAAACGAAAATCATAAAAAGCTCTTCAATTTAAGACAAAAACTGCAATCCCTCCTGATGGAAAATTTTGATAAAACATTACAATCCTCACGTATAAATTACTATTAGAGATGAGCGAGCACCAAAATGCTCGGGTGCTCGTTATTCGGGACGAACTTTTCGCGATGCTCGAGGGTTCGTTTCGAGTAACGAACCCCATTGAAGTCAATGGGCGACCCGAGCATTTTTGTATTTCGCCGATGCTCGCTAAGGTTTCCTTGTGTGAAAATCTGGGCAATTCAAGAAAGTGATGGGAACGACACAGCAACGGACAGGGCAGGCGAGGGGCTACATGTTGGGCTGCATCTCAAGTTCACAGGTCCCACTATTAAGCCACAATAGCGGCAAGAGTGGGGCCCCCCCCTCCCAAAAACTTTTACTTCTGAAAAGCACTCATTAGCATGGCATACCTTTGCTAAGCACCACACTACCTCCAACAAAGCACAATCACTGCCTGCATGACACTCCACTGCCACTTCTCCTGGGTTACATGCTGCCCAACCCCCCCCCCCTCCCCCCCACAGCGCACACCAAAGTGTCCCTGTGCAGCCTTCAGCTGCCCTCATGCCACACCACCCTCATGTCTATTTAGAAGTGTGTCTGCCATGACGAGGAACCGCAGGCACACACTGCAGAGGGTTGGCACGGCTAGGCAGCGACCCTCTTTAAAAGGGGCGGGGCGATAGCCCACAATGCTGTACAGAAGCAATGAGAAATAGAATCCTGTGCCACCGCCATCAGGAGCTGCACACGTGGGCATAGCAATGGGGAACCTATGTGCCACACACTATTCATTCTGTCAAGGTGTCTGCATGCCCCAGTCAGACCGCGGTTTTTAATTCATAGACACAGGCAGGTACAACTCCCTATTGTGAAGTCCCTGTGGACCCACAGCATGGGTGGCTCCCTGGAACCCACCGGCAGTACATAAAAATATCCCATTGCATTGCCCAACACAGCTGAGGTAGTAATGTCGTGCTTAATGCAGGTGGGCTTCGGCCCACACTGCATGCCCCAGTCAGACTGGGGTTCTTTACAAGTGGAAACAGATGCATTTATAATTCCCTGTGGACCCACAGCATGGGTGGGTGCCAGGAAGCCACCGGCGGTACATAGAAATATCCCATTGCATTGCCCAACACAGCTGAGGTAGTAATGTCGTGCTTAATACAGGTGGGCTTCGGCCCACACTGCATGCCCCAGTCAGACTGGGGTTCTTTACAAGTGGACAGATGTAGGTTAAACTCCGTGTGCACCTACAGCATGGGTGGCTCCCTGGAACCCACCGGCGGTACATAAAAATATCCCATTGCATTGCCCAACACAGCTGAGGTAGTAATGTCGTGCTTAATGCAGGTGGGCTTCGGCCCACACTGCATGCCCCAGTCAGACTGGGGTTCTTTACAAGTGGAAACAGATGCATTTATAATTCCCTGTGGACCCACAGCATGGGTGGGTGCCAGGAAGCCACCGGCGGTACATAGAAATATCCCATTGCATTGCCCAACACAGCTGAGGTAGTAATGTCGTGCTTAATACAGGTGGGCTTCGGCCCACACTGCATGCCCCAGTCAGACTGGGGTTCTTTACAAGTGGAAACAGATGCATTTATAATTCCTTGTGGACGGCAGCATGGGTGGGTGCCAGGAAGCCACCGGCGGTACATAGAAATATCCCATTGCATTGCCCAACACAGCTGAGGTAGTAATGTCGTGCTTAATACAGGTGGGCTTCGGCCCACACTGCATGCCCCAGTCAGACTGGGGTTCTTTACAAGTGGACAGATGTAGGTTAAACTCTGTGTGCACCTACAGCATGGGTGGCTCCCTGGAACCCACCGGCGGTACATAAAAATATCCCATTGCATTGCCCAACACAGCTGAGGTAGTAATGTCGTGCTTAATGCAGGTGGGCTTCGGCCCACACTGCATGCCCCAGTCAGACTGGGGTTCTTTACAAGTGGACAGATGTAGGTTAAACTCCGTGTGCACCTACAGCATGGGTGGCTCCCTGGAACCCACCGGCGATACACAAAAATATCCCATTGCATTGCCCAACACAGCGGATGTAACGTCAGCTGTAATGCAGGTGGGCTAAAAATTCATTTGATTACACTGTAGGCGAGGGCCCACAAAAATTGCTGTATCAACAGTACTAATGTACATCCAAAAAATTGGCCATGCCCAACCAAGATGGCAGGTGAAACCCATTAATCGCTTTGTTTAATGTGGCTTAAGTGGTAACTAGGCCTGGAGGCAGCCCAGTTTAACGAAAAATTGGTTCAAGTTAAAGTTTCAACGCTTTTAAGAGCATTGAAACATCTAAAAATTGTTTAGAAAAATTATGAGTGAGCCTTGTGGCCCTAAGAAAAATTGCCCGTTCAGCGTGATTACGTGAGGTTTCAGGAGGAGGAGCAGGAGGAGGAGGAGGAATATTAGACACAGATTGATGAAGCAGAAATGTCCCCGTTTTGGATGGTGAGAGAGAACGTAGCTTCCATCCGCGGGTGCAGCCTACGTATTGCTTAGGTATCGCTGCTGTCCGCTGGTGGAGAAGAGAAGTCTGGGGAAATCCAGGCTTTGTTCATCTTGATGAGTGTAAGCCTGTCGGCACTGTCGTTTGACAGGTGGGTACGCTTATCCGTGATGATTCCCCCAGCCACACTAAACACACTCTCTGACAAGACGCTAGCCGCAGGACAAGCAAGCACCTCCAGGGCATACAGCGCGAGTTTAGGCCACATGTCCAGCTTCGACACCCAGTAGTTGTAGGGGGCAGAGGCGTCACGGAGGCCGGTCGTGCGATCGGCTACGTACTCCCTCACCATCCTTTTACAGTGCTCCCGCCGACTCAGCCTTGACTGGGGAGCGGTGACACAGTCTTGCTGGGGAGCCATAAAGCTGGCAAAGGCCTTGGAGAATGTTCCCCTGCCTGCGCTGTACATGCTGCCTGATCTCTGCGCCTCCCCTGCTACCTGGCCCTCGGAACTGCGCCTTCTGCCACTAGCGCTGTCGGATGGGAAGTTTACCATCAGTTTGTCCACCAGCGCCCTGTGGTATAGCAACACTCTCGAACCCCTTTCCTCTTCGGGAATGAGAGTGGGAAGGTTCTCCTTATAGCGTGGGTCGAGCAGTGTGTACACCCAGTAATCCGTAGTGGCCAGAATGCGTGTAACGCGAGGGTCACGAGAAAGGCATCCTAACATGAAGTCAGCCATGTGTGCCAGGGTACCTGTACGCAACACATGGCTGTCTTCACTAGGAAGATCACTTTCAGGATCCTCCTCCTCCTCAGGCCATACACCCTGAAAGGATGACAGCCCAGCAGCATGTGTACCCTCACCAGTGGGCCAAGCTGTCTCTTCCCCCTCCTCCTCATCCTCCTCATGCTCCTCCTCCTCCTCCTCAACGCGCTGAGATATAGACAGGCGGGTGCTCTGACTATCCAGCGACATACTGTCTTCCCCCGACTCTGTTTCCGAGCGCAAAGCGTCTGCCTTTATGCTTTGCAGGGAACTTCTCAAGATGCATAGCAGAGGAATGGTGACGCTAATGATTGCAGCATCGCCGCTCACCACCTGGGTAGACTCCTCAAACTTTCCAAGGACCTGGCAGATGGCTGCCAACCAGGGCCACTCTTCTGTAAATAATTGAGGAGGCTGACTCCCACTGCGCCGCGCAAGTTGGAGTTGGTATTCCACTATAGCTCTACGCTGCTCATAGAGTCTGGCCAACATGTGGAGCGTAGAGTTCCACTGTGTGGGCACGTCGCACAGCAGTCGGTGCACTGGCAGATTAAACCTATGTTGCAGTGTCCGCAGGGTGGCAGCGTGCGTGTGGGATTTGCGGAAATGTTTTCAGAGCTTGCGCACCTTTCCGAGCAGGTATGACAAGTGGGGGTAGCTTTTCAGAAAGCGCTGAACCACCAAATTAAAGACATGGGCCAGGCATGGCACGTGCGTGAGGCTGCCGAGCTGCAGAGCCGCCACCAGCTTACGGCCGTTGTCACACACGACCATGCCCGGTTGGAGGCTCAGCGGCGCAAGCCAGTGGTCGGTCTGCTCTGTCAGACCCTGCAGCAGTTCGTGGGCCGTGTGCCTCTTCTCTCCTAAGCTGAGCAGTTTCAGCACGGCCTGCTGGCGCTTGCCCACCGCTGTGCTGCCACGCCGCGTGACACCGACTGCTGGCGACGTGCTGCTGACACATCTTGATTGCGAGACAGAGGTTGCGTTGGAGGAGGAAGGTGCTTTAGTGGAGGAAGCATACACCGCCGCAGATACCACCACCGAGCTGTGGCCCGCAATTCTGGGGGTGGGTAGGACGTGAGCGGTCCCAGGCTCTGACTCTGTCCCAGCCTCCACTAAATTCACCCAATGTGCCGTCAGGGAGATATAGTGGCCCTGCCCGCCTGTGCTTGTCCACGTGTCCGTTGTTAAGTGGACCTTGGCAGTAACCGCGTTGGTGAGGGCGCGTACAATGTTGCGGGAGACGTGGTCGTGCAGGGCTGGGACGGCACATCGGGAAAAGTAGTGGCGACTGGGAACCGAGTAGCGCGGGGCAGCCGCCGCCATCATGCTTTTGAAAGCCTCCGTTTCCACAAGCCTATACGGCAGCATCTCTAGGCTGATCAATTTTGCAATGTGCACGTTTAACGCTTGAGCGTGCGGGTGCGTGGCGTCGTAGTTGCGCTTGCGCTCAAACTGTGGCACTAGCGACGTCTGGACGCTACGCTGAGAGACATTGCTGGATGGGGCCGAGGACAGCGGAAGTGAGGGTGTGGGTGCAGGCCAGGAGACGGTAGTGCCTGTGTCCTCAGAGGGGGGTTGGATCTCAGTGGCAGGTTGGGGCACAGGGGGAGAGGCAGTGGTGCAAACCGGAGGCGGTGAACGGGCATCGCCCCACCTTGTGGGGTGCTTGGCCATCATATGCCTGCGCATGCTGTTGGTGGTGCCTCCCCAGCTGATCTTGGCGCGACAAAGGTTGCACACCACTGTTCGTCGGTCGTCAGGCGTCTCTGTGAAAAACTGCCACACCGTAGAGCACCTTGACCTGTGCAGGGTGGCATGGCGCGAGGGGGCGCTTTGGGAAACAGTTGGTGGATTATTCGGTCTGGCCCTGCCTCTACCCCTGGCCACCGCACTGGCTCGGCCTGTGCCCACACCCTCACTTGGCCCTCCGCGTCCTCGGCCGCGTCCACATCCTCTCGGCCTACCCCTACCCCTCAGCATGCTGTATTACCAGTGATTTGATTTCCCAGGCAGGAAAGAAATTGGCGCAAGGCTACACTCAATCGTAGCTGGTTGTGTCTGATTTTTGTACGTTGTCCACGCAGCACACACGTACACGGAGACCTTAGGACTGACACAGGCAGGCCAAATATAATTTCTTTTCCTTTTTTGCAAAGGGAAGCACCCACTGCGTATATTCAATGAACAAGAAGTTTAATATCTGTGGTGTGGCCCTCAAAAAGTGTCACACAACTATAGTGTAGCAGAGTTATTAACTCTAGCAGAGCAGGTATTTGCCAGTCAGGAAAGGCAATGGCGCAAGCCTGCAGTAAACCGTAGCTGGTTGCGTCTGATTTTTGTACGTTGTCCACGCAGCACACACGTACACGGAGACCTTAGGACTGACACAGGCTGGCCAAATATAATTTCTTTTCCTTTTTTGCAAAGGGAAGGACCCACTGCGTATATTCAATGAACAATAACTTTTAGAACCGTAGTGTGGCCCTGAAAAAGTGACACACAACTTTAGTGTAGCAGAGTTATTAACTCTAGCAGAGCAGGTATTTGCCAGTCAGGAAAGACAATGGCGCAAGCCTGCAGTAAACCGTAGCTGGTTGCGTCTGATTTTTGTACGTTGTCCACGCAGCACACATGTACACGGAGACCTTAGGACTGACACAGGCTGGCCAAATATAATTTTTTGTCCGTTTTAGCAAAGGGAAGGACCCACTACGTATATTCAATGAACAATAACTGTGTTGTGGCCCTGCCTACACAATTCTGTCCCTGTAGTATCAATGGAGGGTGCAATGCTCTGCACAGACGATTTTTAGAAAAAAAAAATATGCAACACTGCTAACAGCAGCCAGCACAGTACTGCACACGCTTAAATTTGGCCCTAGAAAGGACCGTTGAGGTTCTTGAAGGCTACACTCACTCCTAACACTCTCCCTGCCTATACACCACTTCTGTCCCTAATGCCGGGTGCAATGCTCTGCACTGCCGATTTTGAGAAAAAAAAACAAAACACTGCTAGCAGCAGCCTGCACACAGGTAGATGTGGCCCTGAGAAGGACCGTTGGGGTTCTTGAAGCCTACACTGACTCCTAACGCTCTCCCTACAGCAGCACCAGCACGATAGTACTTTCCCTCAGCTAACTCACAAGGCATGTGTGGCGAGCCGCGGGAGGGGCCGACTTTTATACTCGGGTGACATCAGATCTCCCCAGCCACTCACAGCAGGGGGGTGGTATAGGGCTTGAACGTCACAGGGGGAAGTTGTAATGCCTTCCCTGTCTTTCAATTGGCCAGAAAAGCGCGCTAACGTCTCAGAGAGGAAACTGAAAGTAACCAGAACACCGCGTGGTGCTCGTTACGAGTAACGAGCATCCCGAACACCCTAATATTCGCACGAATATCAAGCTCGGACGAGTACGTTCGCTCATCTCTAATTACTATGCTTCAATAAACAAACCCTCAAAGCTGATGGCAAGTTTAGTCAAGAAAAAAGTAACAAAAGCAAAAATACCCTTTATATCCAACCCAGAAATCCAAAATGAAAAAATCTCTCACCCAAAACAAATAGCAGAATGCTTCCGAGTATTTTACGAAAAATTATATAATCTTAAAGATGATACCTCCACTCATCAACCGACCCAACAAGACATCTCATCTTTTCTCCAAATTCTTAATCTCCCATCCATCTCAGAAACTCAAAATAAGTTTTTGAATGAACCTATATCACATCAGGAAATATTGGACACAATTAAAATATCAAAACTTCAGAAATCACCAGGCCCGGATAGATTTTCTAATGAGTATTATAAAAAATGTGCAGAAATCCTTGCGCCTCATATGATTTTGGCGTTCAACCAAGGTATAAAGCAAGGTAAACTCCCACCAGAGATGCTGGAAGCCACAGTGGTTACTATACCTAAACCTGGTAAAGATTCCTATAGCAAATTTCCGACCAATCTCGCTACTAAATTGCGATACAAAATTGTATTAAAAAATTATAGCCCAAAGACTCCTTAAAATGTTACCAACAATTGTTCATTCGGACCAGGTAGGCTTTATTAACCCCTTGAGTGGCACGCCCGGAAATTTTCCGGGACGAGCTCCACTGCTCATAGCAGCATAGCCCGGAAGATTTCCGGGCTATGTATCACTATGGGAGCTGCAGAGCACAATGCCACAAGCTGTGACAGTGTGCTCTGCCTGCACTGTCCCACAGAGAACAAAGCAAGGGCTATGACAGAAGCAGAAGATATTGCCGAAATACCGGCAATATCTTCTGCTTTGTTTACAGGTTGCCATAGAGACCATCGGCTTGTCAGAAGCAAGCCGATGGTCTCTGTGGCAGGGAGAGCAGGTTGTTAGCTGTCAGAGGACAGCTAGGTACTAGCTCTTACAGCAGAGATCAGAGAAAACCTCCGATGTCTGCTGTGTTAACCCTTTACATGCTGCAGTCTATGTGACTGCAGCATGTAAAGGGCTGTCACTGCAGCATGTAAAGGGCTGTCACCATCGGACCCCCGGAATGTGATCAGGGGGTCCTGATGGATCCCTGTAGAAGTCCACTAAAGGGGCAAAAAAATAAAAAATAAAAAAATAAAAAGTAAAAAAAAATAATAAAAACACTTGTCTCCCTTTACTTTGTAAAAAATCTAAAATACAATCACACATATGGTATCCATGCGTCCTAATGACCCAGAGAAGGAAGTTAATACATTATTTAACCCCTTAATGACATGGCCCCTTTTTTTCTTTTTTCCCCCATTTCTTTTTTTCCTCCCCCCTGTTTAAAAAATCACAACTTGTCCCGCAAAAAGCAAGCCCTTATATGGCCGTGTCAATGGAAAAATGAAAAAGTTATGGCTCTTGAGACGCAACTGCAAAATTAGTTGAAATTCAATGATTAGACCATTTTAAAAAACCTGCCCTGGTGGGCACGACAGGGTGGTAGGAAACCCGCCACTCAAGGGGTTAAAGGGAGACAAGCACCAGATGGAACGAGGAGAATAATAAACTTGCTCTCGATGATGGACTCTTCATGTCCTCCTACCATCCTTTTAGCCTTAGACGCTGAAAAAGCATTTGACAGGCTACATTGCGGCTATGTTTTCTCAGTTCTTATGAAATTCGGCCTGGATGGAAATATTATTAATGCGATTAGAGTATTATACTCATCCCCATCGGCCAAAGTCTTAGTTGATTACACCATTTCAGAAACTTTTTCTATCACAAACAGAACTCGTCAGGAATGTCCATTATCACCACTATTTTTTGCTTTAGCGATAGAGCCATTAGCAGAACATATAAGACTAAACCCTAATATCCATGGTTTACACGCGGGTGCCAGGCAGCATAAAATCAGTCTATTTGCAGACGACATTTTATTAACACTTTCCAACCCCACTTTGTCTCTAAGATCAGTATACGATACGCTCTCAAATTTCGCTAAAAATTCATTTTATAAACTAAATGTGAATAAATCGCAAATTTTAGGTATTCATATAAAAGAAGAACAAAAAAGAGAAATACAACAGGAATTCCCTTTTCAATGGCAAAATAAAAGTATTCCTTATCTTGGAATTCATCTATGTTTTCGCCTTAAAGACATAGTATCAATTAACTATCTTCCCCTGTTGAAGACTCTACAGGAAGAATTAAATAATTTTAAACAATTTCCAGCCACTTGGATTGGTCGCATAATACTATATAAAATGATGATTCTGCCAAAAATATTATACTATTTTCGAACTTTACCAATACCAATTCCACAATCAATATTATGAAAATTTCAAAGCCAGCTGTCCAATTATGTCTGGGCCGGGAAACCTCCTAGAGTGGCGCGTTCTATCCTGTCATTACACAGATCACAAGGGGGGGCTGGTCTTCCAAACTTAGAGACATATTGCCATGCTTTACTCTTAAAACAATCGGAATTCTGGTTCACGTAGACTACATCAATCGGTTGGCCTAACTTAGAATCAGAGATAAATGACTCAAACCCCTTATACCCTCTGATCTATGCTACAATCCTATCGGCCTTATACCCCTCCTTGGGTTCAAAACTACATATCCCCCCATTTCGCTTCCCATGAGGGCAACTCTAGATGCCTGGACTAAACTTGCACAAATCTCAGAGAAGTCCATAACTTGCGAACAAAAACAAATACCTTTGGATACTTTAAGCCACTTCATCCCTGGTTTACACTTAACCTCCTGGTCTAAAAAAGGTATTCAATTTATTTCCAATCTCTTTACTTATGATACTCTTAAGCCTTTTTCTTTAATCGTCGAGGAGTACGGAATTCACAAAATGAGATGTTTAAATACTTTCAGATAAGAACGTTTCTTCAGTCATCCTACCCTCAGAAAATAAATCTTCCTAAAGCAATATATCTAAGTTTGTTAAAACTGAAACAGAGTAACAAAACTAAAACTAAACTTTTCTATGACCATATAATAGGAGATTTGAGGCCGGGGAAAAAATGCCATCTCTTAAATTGGGAGAAGGATCTGAGAATGACTGTTCCATTAGAAAAATGGCTAGAATCATTTAAAAGAGCAAAACAAGCTACTAACTACGCTAACATTATAGAAACTCACTTAAAGGTATTAACAAGGTGGTACCTTACCCCATTACAACTAAGACGATTGACCTCGGAGGCCACGTGCTGGAGAGGATGTGGACATGAGGGATCTTTAATGCACGTATTCTGGAGTTGCCCGCTACTTTCTGCCTACTGAAACAACTTATTTTTCATATTAAGCAAGTTCTCAGACAGGTATATCCCGAAATGTCCATCTATTGCCCTACTGCTCCTAGATTTAAAATTAACTAAATCAGAGACGACAATCTTGATAAGCCATATTTTACTAGGGGCAAAACTGCTTATAGCTAGAAGGTGGCGAACGACTGAGGTTCCCAAGCTGAAAGATCTAATTCAAATGGTGACGGAACATAGCATTTATGAAAAAGTCCTAGCTTTTAGAAAGAATGCCATTGATAAATACGATTTGGTGTGGAATCCCTGGATTAAGAGATACGTAACATGATGTCTAAAACTGTTGGTTTTCTCCTAATGCATCTATCCCTTTCTTCCTATGATCTCCCCCCCCCCCCCCCCCGCTTTCCTTACGTCCCAAACCTACCGGCGCTTATTACCCCTCGCACCCATCCACGATCCCTGCATTACATCTAGAGTTTTATATATTCTATGTTACTCTTCAGAACAAAACTGGTATCATACTAAATAGCAAACTGTATATTTTCCATTCAGCACAGACTAAATTGTATGTTAACAAACCATTAAAAAAGTGTTATAATGCTTATCACTTTTGTACATGTATGTTGTGATACCAATAAAATACTATTGATTTAAAAAATCTGGAAAAGTAGGGATATGAGCATAGCAACTAAATGCAGGAGAGTGCAAACCTTCATATTCTCCATAGCCATGTATGGATGTGAAAGCTGGACTGCGAGGGAAGCGGATAGAGTGAGGATTAGTGGGTTTGAGCTGTGGTGCTGGCGAAAGCTGCTGCGTATGCCCTGGACGGTGAAAGTAACAAACACAGAAGTCCTAAATCGTATAAGACCCGATATATCACTGAAGGGGAAGATGACCGACTTAGACTCATGTATTTTGGCTCTGTGTGAGCCAGAAACGCTCTATGTGAGCACTTCCATAGCAATCTATTGGTTGCTATAGAAGCATAGTTTACACGTTGCTGTAGCAGCATGTAAACCACGCTCGTCTGAATGCACCCCAAATAAGGAAAAAAAATAATTTTATAAAGTTAAAATAAAATAAATCAACTATTACATAAACCATAAAATACTATAAAAAAATACTAACATGTCTAATCGGAATAAATGCATTAACCCAGATGGTAAAAGTAATTTAGCATTTATGAATAGTGCAAAAAAATAAAACAAGTATTGCAATTCTTTTTACACTCCTAAAACAAGAAAAAAATAAATTAAACACTAAAAAAAGTATGCATTCTGAAATGATAACATTAAAGAAATATTAACCCACAAAATAAACAAAAACTTTCACAGTCATGTCAATGACAAAATTAAAAATATTCTGTCTCTCTGTATGCAGTGAGGAAGAGAACAAAAAGTATTTTGTTACCTGAATTAGCTGTGTTCTTAAAAGGGTAAATTAGAATATAACAAGTGCTAACAAAAAACATGAGATCTACAATATCTTAATTGTATAGAAATGGTTTGGCTGAAAATAATAATACTAAGGGGCGTGGCCTAGATGCAGGCAGAGTCAGACATGGAGTACTGAGCTCCGTTCTCCATCAGCCTTTTTAGCAACATAAAAAGCATCCCCAGCTTCACAAACTACAAAAAAAACCTCTCCAGCTATATATCACAGCGGAGCTGCTTCTGCCGGCGATCGGGAGAGACAGGAGAACGAGCTGTCAGATGTTCCCCTGCACTGTCGGGTGAGTGAAAACCCTGCTGACACAGGCATATTCAGTACTGCTACATATAAAATGGCGCCTGAATGCCCTCACTCCATCTCTGTCGCTTCCACCCCCTCTGCAAGTCCAGAAAAACAGAGACCTTGCCTCTCACCTCATGCAAACCCAGACCAACAATTATTCCAACAAAAAGATCCTATTAGCAATCTTCCTTCTTCAAGCCTCCCAGCCTCAGAAGATTTTAAAAAATATATGATTTTAGCCCTTCGCGGTTCTCTGCAAAAAGATATAAAATCTCTATCAAACACTTTCAATCTCTATATGCAAGACCTAGAAATGCGCACGGATCATATCGAAAACAAAATGGGAGAAGTTACATGCTCCCACAATAAGCTAATAGATGCGCATTACACATTAGAGGATGAAGTGGAACAAATTTAAAGCAAACTGACCGATTTGGAGGACAGAAACAGATGTAACAACATCAAATTCAGGGGCACACCTGAAAATGTCGCACAGGCTGACTTAAAAAATTTTCTCGCAAAACTAATCAAACAACTTCTTCCAAACTCTACAGAACAAGACTGCATACTGGACAGAGCTCACAGGTTAGCAAAACCAAGCTTTCTCCCAGATTCGGTCCCACGCGACGTGATCGCGAGAATTCATTTTTTTCATATAAAAGAAGCTTTAATGTCGGCCTCGAGAGCCTCCGACCCCCTTCCTCCTCCATTTTCCAACATCAAGCTTTTTACTGACCTCTCCCAAGCGACAATACAAGCTAGAAAAGCTTTCTCTCAAATTACCTCAGCTCTGAGAACCGCAAAAATACCCTATAAATGGGGCTTTCCAGTCAAACTAATTATTCACAAAAACAACGCATTTGAAATAATCTCTACTCCAGAGGATGGCGCTAAAATTCTATCTAAATGGGATATTCCCCTACCAGAAGCTCATCCTACATCTAAATATCAGAAACCACTAAAAGCTTCTAACCGCTGCACGCTACCTTCCACTCCTCCGTGAAGGAAATGGACTACTTCTAAAGACCCTTTTCTTGAGGTCTGTTTCATATGCTGGACTTCCGAAACTATCGTCACAGGATAAAAGGCTATTGTCTATGTGCCGAACTTTTCCCCCCAATGAACCAGGTTTCAAGACCTGCTATTCTGTTTTGTTTTTTTTGTTCTTATTTACAGGTCATTAATAGAGATGAGCGAACGTGTTCGGCTCCGCCCCTTTTCGCCCGGACACCGAACTTCGCGAGGAATTCCGTGTTCGGGCGAAAAAAGTTCGGGGGTCGCCGTGGCAGCGCGGGGGGTTGCGGCGGGGAGTGGGGGGGAGAGGGAGAGAGAGAGGGCTCCCCCCTGTTCCCCGCTGCTGCCGCCCGCGCCGCCGCGCCTCTCCCCGCCCCCCGGCGCCCCCCGAATACTTACGCGCGAACACGGAAGTCCTCGGAAAAGCCGGTGTTCGGGTGCGTAAGTGTTCGTTAAGAACTCGTTCGCTCATCTCTAGTCATTAACTAATCTTCCAGATTTTGCTTTGCAAGAAATTTCCACATGACATTCTCCTCAAGAAGACCTGTTTCTGTTCTTATGTTCTGTAAGTTTTTATATTTTTGTACTACATGTTATTTCTGCTGCCTTGCTAATTCCACTCACAACGCAAATACCAAACACTTGCAATGTCAGTCAATATCTGCTCACTAAATTTCAAGGGACTCAACTCTCCCTTTAAAAGGGCGATGGTCTGGAAAGACGCTAGGTCAGCAAATATTGACGTGCTATGTCTCCAAGAAACGCATTTTACACAACATTCACCTCCTAAATTCACCAATAAATTCTACCCAAATATCTTTTCCGCAAACGCCCCAAAAAAACATGCAGGCGTCTTAATAGCCTTTAGGGACACTGTAAATTTTTCCTTAAAAGATTCAATCATTGACGCAAAAGGCAGATACCTTATTCTGTCTTGCACGCTCAATGAGATCCCAATAACACTAGTGAACGTGTATGCGCCCAACAAAACACAAATTTCCTTCTTAAATAAATTAATTAAAAAAGTCAAAAAAGTCCAATTAGGGAAACTGATTCTTTGTGGAGACTTTAATATAACTCCAGACAAACAATCAGACTCCGCAGCACAAACGAGAACGGCCCCAATCCTTCAGCCCTGGCTTCACAAAGAAGGGCTTTATGATTCTTTCAGATGTTTAAATTCTTCCTCAAGAGAATTTACTTATTATTCTCCGAGACACCAAACATATTCAAGGATTGACCTGATGCTGGTTGATAGATGGACCCTTGCTTCAGTCACAAACTTGTCGATAGGTACCATTACGTGGTCAGACCACGCCCCAATCTACTTCAAGCTTAATATTAATGCCCCCTTTAACCCAACCAGAATATGGCGCAATGATATAAACTTGCTCAACTCCCCTACACACCAAAAAACAATTAAAAGTGCCTAAGACGAATACTTTACCACCAATGCTACCCCAGATATAAACAATTTTAATCTGTGGTGTGCGCATAAAGCTGTAATTAGAGGGGTTCTAATTAAACTAAAAATCCAAGAAAGAAAAAATAAACAAGCAAAAATTGACCTCCTACTAAATAACATCAGGAAACTAGAAAAAAACACAACAGGACTCTCCTCAAAATAATCTTCACCAAGAACTAACCACTTTAAGAAGAGAACTAAGAAAAGCCCTATTAGATAACTATCACAGAAACACCACCTTCCTCAAAGCTAATTACTACTCATATGTTGATAAACCCTCAAAATTAATGGCTAACTTAGCAAAAAAAAAAAAAAAACACGTTAAAGCTAAGATCCCCTACTTGTATCATACCAAGGACTTCACCCAAAAAAAAACACACCCCCAACAAATAGCAGAACAATTTAAGGCCTTTTACGCCAATTTCTACAATCTAAACAAAGATACAAACACCCCCCAACCAACTACAACTTTCATAAAAGAATTTTTAGATAATGTATCCCTCCCCTCCTTGGCCTCACAAAACGAGCCCTTAAACAAGCCAATATCCATTCCAGAAATTACTAGAGCTATCAAAAGTCTAAAAAACCACAAATCCCCTGGCCCTGATGGCCTTACTAACGAATACTACAAAATATTTGCCTCCCTCTCTCCTCATTTGGCATCCATATTTAACGATTCAATCAGCCAAGGAGAAATGCCAGAAGAGATGTTGCAAGCCATAATAATCACCATACCAAAACCAGGAAAAACTACCACCTCCTCAGCGAATTTCAGGCCCATCTCGCTTCTAAACACTGATACGAAGCTGTATTCAAAAATTTTAGCAAATAGACTCTTAGAACTATTACCAACGATCATACATAATGATCAAGTGGGCTTCACGAGAGTAGGTTGTGAAGCCCACGTGAAGCTTCACGAAGAGTTCAGAACCTACTGGATCTAACTAGCTCGAGCCGGACGCCTTCTCTCTTCCTTTCCCTGGACGTGGAGAAGGCGTTCGATAGAGTCCATTTGGGGTTTGCCTTCGCCGTCCTACATAGGTTCGGTGTGGGAGATAACTTCCTCAGAGCGGTCCAGGCCCTTTACGTGAAGCCCTCTGCCAGGCTCCTGGTTGATGGAGCCTTGTCATCAGTGTTTCCAATTACTAACGGGACCTGTCAGGGCTACCCCCTTTCCCCCCTATTGTTTGTCATGCTAATAGAGCCCTTGGCGGAAATGATCAGAATGTCCCCAACAATCAAGGGCATCCCAGTTGGCCTGAGACAATATAAAATTGGCCTCTTTGCCGATGATGTCCTCATCTCAATAACTGATCCCATAAACTCTTTAAGAAGCGTATATAAATGCATTCTTCAATTCAGCCAAGCCTCATTTTACAAACTCAATTTAGACAAATCTCAAATTATGGGTTTCAATACAGACAATACATTAATGCATGACATTCAAAAAGAATTCCCCTTTCAATGGAAACAAAAAATTCCCTACCTAGGGATTACACTCTGTAATTCTGTATCAGAAATTGTCTCTGCAAACACAGACCCGCTTTTCGCTTCTCTCAAAAAAGAACTTGAAGAGTTGGAAAAAAAAGAACTCACATGGTTCGGTAGAATGGCTCTTTATAAAATAATAATTTTACCAAAGATACTCTACCTTTTTCGCACATTGTCCTTCCTGATCCCCCAAACTATAATTACCAGCTTCCAAAAACAACTATTAAACTTCATTTGGAACAACAAAAAACCCAGACTCGCTGCCTCTATTCTATACCTTCATAGGAAACAGGAAGGCCTAGGGGTCCCTAACCTACAAGCCTACTATAACGCGACCATCCTGAGCCAATCGGTCATCTGGCTAAAAGATTCACAACTCCCGTCCTGGTACTTCATAGAAAGATATAGAAATCATAATAAATCTTTAAATTCTCTTATAAAAGCCTCAACGCTGAGTATTCTACATCCAGAGATTCCACTTCTACCACACGTGCAAACCCTTTCCCCTTTAATGTTGACTACTTTGCATTGCTGGAATCTTCTGGCATACAAACTTAATTCTACTAAAATTGGCTCTTCAACAAATCTCCCCCTAGAGATCCTTCTCTATTTTTTACAAGACCTAAATCTCAAAGAGTGGTTTCGAGGAGGAGTCAGATTTATTTCCGACCTCCTGGAGGGAGAAAGACTATCTACCTATCAAACCATCAAATCCAAATACAACTTACCAAACAAAGAGATTTTCACCTACCTAAAAATATCCTCGTTTCTCTGCAACTCCCAACTAGGTAAATGTACCTTTCCCAAAGATCTAGAAATATTGTTTTACAA
The DNA here is from genome assembly GCF_035609145.1 of Eleutherodactylus coqui. Taxonomy (NCBI): domain Eukaryota; kingdom Metazoa; phylum Chordata; class Amphibia; order Anura; family Eleutherodactylidae; genus Eleutherodactylus; species Eleutherodactylus coqui. Next base: position 18,021,356 of record NC_089837.1, on the reverse strand, counting down.
ATGCACAAACTCTCAAAACTCTTTAACGAGAGTCTTCTACGATACCATAGCGGGCAATATGAACAACACAAAAAAAATACATCTATTAAATTGGGAACATGACCTACGAAAAAAGTTCCATACATCACAATGGTTGAAGTCCTTTGATAGAGCAAACAGAGCCACTCTTTCAGCAAGTCTTCTTCAAACTCACTATAAAGTGTTAACCAGGTGGTACTATACCCCCACCAAACTAGCTATATGTTTCCCAAGCATCAACAAAGACTGCTGGAGGGGGTGCGGTGGTGAAGGTTCAATACATCATTTGTTCTGGGACTGTCCCATAATCCAAGGCTTCTGGAAAGAGGTGTTCGAAACTATCAGAACTATAACAGGAATACGCCCCGCATACTCCCCCCATCTTGCTCTCCTCCTTCTAGATTGCGACTCTCTTCCTTGAAAAAAAAAGAACGTGGATATGTCATTTCCTCCTCGCTGCAAAGAACATCATAGCAAGAAAGTGGAGAAGTGCTTCTCTCCCCACTCTGAAAGAATTACTGGACTTAACATCAGACCACCATTGCTATAAGAGAATATATGCAAGAAACAATAACTCTTTTTCTAAATTCACGAACATGTGGAAATCTTGGCAATATTTTGAGTTAAACTGTTCGTTTTAATGTTATTATAGTTCCAACAGCTATTCCATCCAAATACCCACCTTGTCGCATCAGTCAAGGATTTTAGAAATACTTAGGTGGAAACATGCCAGACTTTGTTCAACATCCTACATATATCTATTTGTAATTGACTGTTCGTAAAGTAGATTTTCTCTCTACTAGATTTCATATAACCGTTGAATACTACACTATATCAAATAAAGTAAACCACGTTTTCATGTATGCTTTGGAAATGCTCAATAAAAAATATAAAAAATAATAATAATAATAATAATAATAATACTAACAGTGAGTCACAAGAGGTCATCCTGCCTGCTGTGAGTGTCAACAGTGAAATCAGTAAGAGCATTGCCCCATGTGCCGTCTTCTACACCTACAGCCACTACCTTTTATACCTTATTTTACCTGTTAAACAATCGCAATAGGGATAAGTACAAGTGTAATTTCCCAAGTGTCCAACGTCTCCAGGTAGAAACTGCCATAAACCCTAGATGCAACAATGATTTTGATATTAATTAAATATTCAATTCTAGATACATTCATCCAAAAACTAGAATTCTATTTTATCACTAGCGATGAGTGAACTTTTCAAATGCTCGTTTTGGGCGTTTTGCTTAATTTGGACACAAAGCTCAGTTTAGTCTGAATTAGTTCAAACTGAACTTCACCAATACGCCTTACACTGGTGTATAACACTGTCCAAAAAACATAAATGCCCTGTATAATAGGAGGAAGTGGAAGTGGAGGTGGAATTTTAATGGGTTTGGTCGAGACAAATTGACTTAGGTTCCGGTTCACGCTGAACCAAACTTTAGTGAAGTTTGACTGAAATCAAGGTTCAATAGTTTTAGTTCGCTCAAGACTACTTATTATTATACTGTATACAGTAGCTTTTAAACTCAAAATGCCCTAGATGGGGCAATGACAACCATTAATATTCTGTTAAACAGTAAGTTGCTGCTATTCTGTAGTAGTTATGAGTATTTCTTAAAATGTCATAGAAAAATGTCTCTTCCTTGCACCATTATCTACACCAAGAGAGCAATAGGCAAAGCATCACCATTATAAGTATGAAGCGAGGAGGATGTAGCAGTGTCCCCAAAGACCTGACAACCAAAAGCAACCTTTTACTTAAATGTCAGAAGCACAGAGAACTGGGGTCTCTGCAATCTGTTTCTAATAAAGTCTCACACCAGGTACCCTTGCTCTGTTACACTAAGGCAAGATGCACAAAACAAGCGCTAATATGAACTCCATTCCTTTGAATGCTTTCACTGAGACAGAAACTTAGTCTATAATTAACTTCTAAAGCCCTTCACAGTGTAGACTTAATGTAAATTAAAATAGCGTTTATTATTATTATTTAGAGATGAGCGAGCACCAAAATGCTCGGGTGCTCGTTGCTCGAGTCGAACTTTCCATAATACTCGAGAGCTTGTTTTGAGTAACGAACCCCATTGAAGTCAATGGGCGACTCGAGCGTTTTTGTATGGGACCGATGCTCCGCATAGCTGGAAACACCACAGAAACGGTTAGTGAAGGGCAGGGGCAGCATGCATGGCTGAATCTGAGGCTCCCAGGTCCCACTATTAGGCCAAAATGGGGGCAAGAGTCTGGCGTCACTCCACTAACAATTTACTTCGGACAAACCCTCATTAGCAAGGCACACCTTAGCTAAGCACCACACTACCTGCAACCAAGGACAATCACTGACTGCAGGTGACACCTCTGCCTCTTCTCCTGGGTTACATGCTGGCAGACAGGTAAAACAATGCAATAGGAAGTCTTTGTGCACCCACAGCGTAGACGAGCCCCTGGAACCAAAGGAAAGTATTACACATAAAGAAATCAGAGCGCCCAAACATGGCAGTTTCACCCTGCCAAGGACCTCAACCTCGGCTCACTCCCTCAGCAATCATGGGCATAAAGCAGACTCGGATGCTAGTGCAGCTGTAAACATTTCAATAATGCAGTAAAGCTCCTTTTGTTTGGCCAAAACCAGTGTCTCAGATAACTGTGGTAACACGAGAGAAAATACATGTTGCCCAGTGCTGAACCCCTGAGCCCAAGCAGGAGGAGGAGGTGGCATAACAAGGCCAAAAAAACCATGACCGAGATAGGACCTGTAATTGTCTGTGTTGGAAGTATGTGAGCTGGTCCAGGTGCAGGCTTGCAATAAGTATAAGAAAGGCAGCACACTGGAATAGATCCTCTTACCAGTAGATGTCCATAAAAAGGTTTTTATTCATGATCCACATACAAAAAATTGCGACGTTTTGATCATCCGCTGTGATCTTTCTCAGGCATGAAAGTGTGGGCAATAGCCCCCAATGCTGTTGAGAATTGATGATAAATTGACGTACAATCATCATTCAAATCCCGTGCCACCTCCATCACAAAATTGTCAGGAGCCGCAAACGTGGGCATAAAGGGGACTCAGGTGCCAGCACTTCTACACATCTCCACAATGCAGCAATACACTGTGTGGGGAGCACTTGAGCTGGCCCAGGTGCAGGCTTGGTCCCAGCCTCCATCTTGTGTGACCCAAGATGCCGTGAGTTACAAACAAATGGGAAAGCCATGTGTCCACACACCATTTATTCTGTGTAGGTGTCAGATAGCTGAACAACACAATGGGAAAGCCATCTGCACTCTGCACCCTACCAAAGTCAGTCAGTAAATTTGTGCCAGACAGGTAAAACAACGCAATGGGAAGTCTTTGTGCACTAACAGCATAGGCGAGCCCAAGGAACTCAAGCATGGTATTACACATGAGGATATCAGAGTGCCCAAACATGGCAGAGTTTCACCCTGCTAAGGGCCTCGGCCCACATTTCTGTCCTAGTCAGTCAGTGTGTTTGTGCCAGACAGTGTAAAACACCGCTATGGGAAGTCTTTGTACACTCACAGCATAGACGTACCCCTGGAACCCAAGGAAAGTATTACACATGAGGAAATCAGAGTGCCCAAACAAGGCAGTTTCACCCTGCCAAGGACCTCAACCTCGGCTCACACCCTCAGCAATCGTGGGCATAAAGCGGACTCAGATGCTAGTGCAGCTATGAACATCTCAATAATGCAGTAACGCTCATTTTGTTTGGCCCAAACCAGTGTCTCAGATAACTGTGGTAACACAAGAGAAAATACATGTTGCCCAGTGCTGATCCACTGACCCCAATCAGGAGGAGGAGGTGGCATAACAAGGCCAAGAAACGATGACCGAGGTAGGACCCGCAATAGTCTGTGTGGGTAGTATGTGAGCGGGCCCTGGGTCAGTCTCGGTCCCAGCCTCCATCTTGTGTGACCCATGGTGCCCTGAGTTACATAGCAATGGGAAATCCATGTGTCCCCGCACAATTCATTCTATGTTGATGTCAGATAGCTCAACACTGCAAGGGGAAGTCGTTGAGTTCCTTGGGCTCGCCTATGCTGTCAGTGCACAAAGATGGTATTACACAGGAAGAAATCAGAGTGCCCAAACATGGGAGAGTTTCACCCCGCCAAGGACCTTGGCCTCAGCCCACATTTCTGCCCTAGTTAGTCAGTGTATTTGTGCCAGATAGGTAAAACACGGCAATGGAAGTCTTTGTGCACCCATAGTATAGGCAGACCCCTGTAACATTTCTGAAGTGGGTGTAAAACAAGTGCCTTGACATGACCCCACTGATAAAAATCCAAGGGGGTTAATTTTGAAAACACAGTGGCAGCTTGATTTAACTCCCATGGCAAATCTACATTTGGAGTAATTGGACATCAACAGTAGTGGGGTGAGCACATGGTGAGCAGTGTAGGAAGAAAATGAGATTCTGGAAATATAGTTATTTTGCTCAATAACCCTTCACTGCAGACAACAAACAACAACTTTGCAGGCAAGTTGAGCCTCACTTGTGGTTTGGTACAAATTTTAGGTTGTTTGGCAAAACATGTTTACATCACCTGTGTAGAAGCAGCAGGTTCTTGGGCAATGGGACCTAGGTGAATGAAGCTCCGGTAGCATGTAGTGCTCAATATTCCTTGGTAGCGTTCTTTCCTCAGCATGTCCCAAACACCAAATGGACCTCCCTCAGAAAGGGAAACTGTGTACACTTTCTTTTTCAAGGCTGAACCCAAGAGCCAGGCACTGCAGCAGAGTGGATTGCAAATTGGCAGGGCTTCATAGGCAACATTTAAAAAATCATATAGTATAAGTAATCAAATGATCACAAGTATAAGTCCCCTCTGGGGACTAAAAAAAGTACAAATAAAGATTTAATAAAGTTTTTTTAACAGTAAAATGAATGTAAAAAAAATAAAGTTAAAAACAACCCATTTTACCGTTTTTCTCCCATAAAAATATAAACAATTAAAAAACCCACATGTTTGATATTTCCATGTACATAAAAGTCCAAACTGTTTAAACATTACAATACTTATCCCACATGGTGAAGGCTGTAAATAAAATAAAGTACAGGATGCCAGAATTGTATTTTTTTGTTATCCTGGCTCCAAAAAATTTGAATAAAAAGTCATCAAAAAGACGTATGCTTCCCAAAAATATCAGCTTGTCCTGCAGAAAAACAAGATCTAACAGCCCAATTTATGAAAAATTTGAAAATTATTGGCATCAGAATATGGTGAGAAAAAGCAAGTTTTGATTAAGAAAAAAAAATGTTTAAGTACAAAAGCATTAAGTAAAAATCATAGAAATTTGGTACCATCATAATCATACTGGCAAATAAAGCAGATTTAATGTATCATTTTTACTGCTTTTTGAATGGAGGAAAAACTAAATCCCAAAAAGTAACACAAATGCATTTTTATTAATTTCTCCCCTCTTAAATTATTTTACAAGTTTTTCTGTACATCATATAGATTCATTTCAAAATATAGCTTGTTCTGCAAAAAACCCTTGATAGGGGTCTGTCAATGGAAAAATAAAAGTTATGTATTTTGAAAGTTGAGGACAATAGAACAAAATCAAAAAAAGTTGAATCTTTGGTCCTGAAGAGTCTAATGTTCTGTTAATGAAGAAAAGTTGCACCATTCTGGTACCCCACACACCACACCATACCATGTTGGATAGGTCAGTCTAGTGAGGGTTTTTGCCTGAGCAGTATCAGTAATTCTGTTTGTAGACCTCACCATCTCCAAATAAATTGGCTTCATCACTGAACAGCACCTGACAGGGAAAATAATCTAAAGTTGCCATGTCGCCCATTCTGCAGATTCTGATGATCTGGGTCACCATTGATCAGGCGTTGCATCATATGAATTTTGTAAGGGTTCCATTTATGATAGAAAAAAGTCGCTGAATTCAGGTATGGCTTACATGATGAGACTTGAGTCGTGGACTCTCATTGGATGAGACCAGAACAGCTGTTGCTACTTTTTTAGCAGTTTTTGTTTACCCATCTTTCGGTTTAGTAGTTACAGAACCTTTTTCTTGGAAATCAGCAAGAATTTTGACACCTATGTGGGGGGTAATGGGAAGCCTATTTGCTTGGTGTTAGTTAAAAATTTTTGGTTGGTTAAAAATATCCCGCAACAGATGAATAAAATATTTTGAAATAATGGAGAACCTTCCCAGTTTTTGGATTTACTGTGACATATTGTCACTGAAGCTGTGGTCTATAAAATTATTACTCAAGAAGGAAGAAATCTGCCACTGTAGTCGTGATACCTAGAAATGAGCAAAAACTTCTGAAAGGCCTCTTTAACGTCCCTATTTCTTAAGCTGTAAATCAAAGGATTTATTACAGGAGGTAAAACTCCATAAAGTAGAGAAATATATTTCAGATTAGTTGTAGAACCTTTCACTTGTCCCGTGTACACAATTATAGCTGCCCCAAAATACAGTGACACCACCCCAAGGTGAGAAGCGCAGGTGGAGAACGCTTTAGATCTACTACCTGCTGAGTGGATTTTGAATACAGAAATAAGGATCCAAATATAAGAAAGCACAATAAAAGTCAATGATGATAACAAAAATATTCCACCTATAAGTAATGCTATCTTATAAAAGGAGAGGTTACCACACGCCACATCTAGAAGGGTCAAGGCCTCACAAGCAAAATGGTTCAATGTATTTTCTACGCAGAAGACAAGAGGTTTTAATATGTGAATAATTATTACGGTGAAACTTCCTGACCACATAATGACAGTGATGTATCTACATGCCCTCCAACTCATAATAACGGTGTAATGTAACGGCAAGCATATAGCTACATACCGGTCATAGGCCATCACACACAGGAGGATGCATTCAGTCCTTGCTAAAAATACACCAAAAGTCATCTGTGTGAGGCAACCAAGGAGTGAAATCCTTCTTTCCTTTGATAATGTATCAAACAGCATTTTCGGAGCGATGCACGAAGAGAAACACAAATCCAAAAAAGACAAATTACAGAGGAAATAATACATAGGAGCGTGTAATGGAGGACTAATGATAACGATGGAAATCAGAAAACTGTTCCCCAGGATGGTCAGTATATAAATGACAAGGAAGATGACAAAAATTAAAATACAAGTCTGCAAGTTTTGAGAGAATCCAGTCAGGATGAAATCTTTAATATGAGTGTGATTTGGATGCTCCATGAGATAATTAACAATATACAGTACTGTTCACATCCCTGTGATATAGGCAAAACAGAAGATTTAGTATTTAAAATATCTATTTTCTATTGCTTTTAAATTTCAAATTGCACAAAGATGGGACTGACTCCTGAAATTGTTGTTCTACATAAATTAATCATATTACATCTGCCAGTCCTCATTCCTATTGGTCAAAACAGAAAAAAACATTTGTCTTGTTTAGTTTCCCCTGCCTCCTCAAATAATTGAAAAGACAAAAGTTTGGTACCATGTTAAGGCCCTTTTACATGCAAAGATCTTCCAAACAAATGAACGTTTGATTTAGCAACATTAATATGTCATCATCTTCATTTGTATGCATCTTGTTTGCAGAGCCCAGCATGTGTTTAAACACACGCCCAGCTGTGTAAACAGCTGCCAAAATATTCCATTGTTCTCCTTGTGTCTGGTGTAAACATGCCGCAGGGAGAATATTGTGCAGTTTTTTGAAAGTTGAGCAAAATACATTCAAATGGAATGTATTTGCTTAGTCTTTCAGCATCTGAGCAATGGATTTTAGGTAAAGCTAAACCCATCATTCAAATGAAAATTGCACAATGCTCATGTTAACATTCAGTGATTATCGCTAATTTTTAGCTATTTGGATGAATTTTAAACAATAATCGTTGCGGGTAAAAGGGCCTTTAGCCAGTGGAGCAAAATATGATTGTACTCAGCAGGAGAAACCAAGTAATCTTATAGATATAATACCTTTTAATTGCTAACAAGAATACATCATGTTATAGTGTGCTTTCAAAGCTACTTCGGGTTCTTCAGGTTTAATGGAATAGATCTGAAGAGGCATATAAATATATACACATAAATGAAAAAATGTACAGGCACTTACTTGGTTTCTCTTGCTGAAAACAAACATATTTCACTTAAGTGCACACACAGCAGGCCACCCATGTTCTGATCCATTGATCGGCATATCACCAGGGATCCAGAGTGGCAGGTCCCAAGTAATTAACTATTGATGACCTATCCAAAGGAGACAATAAATGCAAGCACCTTAACTACACACATAATAGTAGTAATCAGTATTCAAACAAGTGAGTAGTTTTGTGGCACTGATGAAAAAGTACCAACAGTCTCTATTATAAAGTGTAACTCATAGTGAATGAAGTAAAAGCCCCAAAGAGCTTCAGAATATGGTGAGGAGTGGTAGGGAGATTGAAATTGAGGGAAAATAGATAATTTTATAGTTCTCGTGAAGAGATTGGGAAAATCAATCAATTGATTGTCTTCTTAGAACAAAATATGACAAAAACAGTCAGGTAATATAACTCATACTGGAACATGATAGCTATATAAGATGTAGAATAAAAAGATCAAACTTCTTCATTTCACGGGATATTCTGTGACTTTTGAAGGATATGAAACCTCAACACCAAAGAGTTGGAACACGAAAAGTTCTGGAGCATTTACATTTTGGAGTTGATGAAGTCTTTAGAGAGAACAGTAGACAATCAGAAGAATACGCTTTAAGATCATAGACCAGGTGAAGCCTAAACTTTGAATTCAGAGACAAATGTGCAGACCAAGGCTATCTTAGATATCATACTAGGAGACGGACTGGAAAAGACAAGCATATGAAAAATAGATTATTGATCTATGGAGAAATACATTTTTAAACAGAGATCATGATATCATTGCCTTTCAGAATGTCCGAACACTGATCAGGGCATCTGCCACTGTCAGAATTGATGGCAACATTTAAGAGGCTACCAGCTCCGAACAGCAGTGATGCTTATCGTAGCTGTTGTGTGTGGGCGTCAGCTGTAGGAAACAACCAGCAACAGCATTGTATGGAGCGGGATCGACCATCGATTCCTCTTCATACAAACCCAAGCCTTCATTACGTAACTTTATTTCCTTTAGTGCAAATGGGTTTAACATGAACTTATAAATATGAATATCTGTGACATCATCAATCTAAATAATAAGTAAAAAAAAGAATCTAATGCAATAAAGGTTCTTCATATGTAAAAAGATTTCTATAGTTACACATAACATGGCAGTAAGAGATAAGCGTGGATTAAAGGCGTTCTCCACTTTGGAAAATCTGTACTTGTTAGAAGGGCTCCGTGACAATAAAATGATCACACAGTGTACTCTGCTGGAGCTGAAGCAATCATCTTATAGCACATAAAAACACAGATTGTGTGATAAACTGCATTGAGAACAATAACAGAACGGGACGAGGGGGAGAGAATTCCCTAACTAGTCCACAGATAAGGATGTGCAAGCTTTATGGTCTCTAAATTGATGCTTTTCCGGAGCTTTGGTGCCCTCACTCTTTCTGGACTGGGTCTCTCATATCTTATAGCCCACAATAAAACCATGACAAATATTTAGGCTTCTATTCAGATTATCAAACATGGTCATAGATTTATATTCCCAAATGTGTCTATCTTTCTGGGATTTGAAGTTGTCCTTTAATACAAAAACTCTCATGTGCTCTATTCTGTGTCTTTGGCTATGAACTTGCTCAGCCACAGGCAATTCGGTCTTCTTTTCCTTAATTGTATGAGGGTGAGATCTTATCATCACTGTGAGTTTTGTCCTGTTTCTTCTACAGAAAGCCCTCCAACATAGCATTGCATTTAGATAATTAGGTACACAAGATTAGGCATGGAACCTGTTAATGTCCCAGGTATTTTCTAGTCCTGCTGTGTGTTGGGAATTTGTATCATCATAGGTTCTCAATAGGGGGATCAGCACACAGGAGGTTCTTTTCAATACATGTACCTTTATTCCTCAGCAAAACATGAAGCTGCAATGTTTCGACCCACCTTGGGTCTTTTTCAAGCATGCAGCACATAATGACATACATACATATATACAAAATACATACACCACTAAAACCAAAAGAACCTACAATAGACAAGCACACACCCTCCTACTCTATTGCGAATGGACCGGAAAATGCAGCACAGCCGTCTGTCATTAGGATTAATAAATGGCATACACCGTTCTTTACATACTGGTTGATCATCTCATCCATCACGGCGTTCCCAACACATAACTGCGCATGGGCACTCAATATCCATTCATGTCTCTGCCCTCGCCAGTAGTGGACAGCATTAAACTAGTGAACATGCAAGGAAAATATCATCGCGCGAGAGCCCATAACACCCTAATACTTTCACTCATCTACAGCCTAATAGATCCACTACAACTGCACCACTCCGCTGCACACATGCAGAAGGAGTACAATAGAATCCATGTCAGTAATTGGCCATCGGCTCCATTGTCACACCGCGCATGCGCAGGACTTATCCTCCCGCGAGAACTTCAGTAACCATAGTGATGACTCCAGCTAAATGCTCAGTATACCACTGCGCCTGCACATAAGCTTTCTACTAGATGTATATGGAAAGCCATCTATTATCTAACATGCATCCAATCACAGCATAATCCAATGACTGAAAATATCATAAAGGCTGTTATATTGACTTAAACCGATTGTATTAAGAAAATTGCATAGAGAACTTCAAAACCACCTTACATGCATACCCACCTATAAGTATAACCAATTAAACTAATCAAATACACCTACATATGGTGGCTACCATATATTATATGCATCCAACAGCCATGATGATTACCAAGTAGAAAGGGATTTGATTAAATATAGATATATATCCCATGTTTAATGATTACATACCATTTACCAAACATCATATAAATCAGAGAGAATATATTTTCTCAAATGCCTCCTAAATTCATCCATAGGCATAAACCATCTTATTAGCACTACTGTAAACTCAGTATTAGTACACTGTTAGGAAACTCAACACCAGAACAATCAGATGCTCAACCAGATTTTATTATTATTTTACAACTAACAAAAAGAAAAATTCTCAAATAATTATAGAGATCTTCATAGTCTTCATAGTTCCTCTGTTTATAATAGGATTTCCAACTCCATAATGACAGAGTCCATTGTGCCGCATATTCCAGATCCCATACGCAATGCCTAAAAAACAATATTAAAATATTATAAAATCAATATATACCAAAACTGTTCCCAGTTCAACACCTCTAAAATCTCCTAGTCATACACTATAGAAAAAGCAAACCGATTTGAACTGTTTGACACCTCAGAATCACAGCAGTGAGAGAAGCAACAAAGAGATTTGCTGAAAAAGCCAAAAAATGCAATAACTGGTAGGCTGCAAAGCAGGCACAATAACCACAGAGCAGGCACAGTCACCACAGGCACAATTGCCATAAGGCGGGCACAATCACCACCGGCACAATGAACTTTATGAACTCCTCGCAGCTAAAATCAAGATCAAATTCCATAGCAATAAGAAAGGTGCTCCATTGGGAAAGTTCGACACCTCTAAAATCTCCCAGTCATACACTATTGAAGTTGCAAACCGATTCAAACTGCTTGACACATCAGAAAAGCATCCAGAAGGACTGTGCCACAATATACAGTTCACAGTTATGGAAGCAGCCAGTAAGCATTTCACCTTTAAGAAGCAGGAAAGCAACGCTAGTGGTTGTCCAAGCAAATCCTCAATAGCTGATAAAAGAAGAGCAGCAAAGGCGGCCAGCAACAAAGGCAAAGTTCGGCAACTAAATCCTGAATTTCAACAAGCGGCAAGGCAAAATAAGACATATGCGAGGCCTATTCTCACAGGTCTAGAGGCCCGAAAACATTTCATGGCACGCAACAGCACAATCAAATCCAAAAATGTGAAGGAACTGAATGACCAACAGAGTATTATGGATAGGTGGAGGAACCGCATGCCTGCAATCACATACCAGGACCATTGCATGAGGTAGAGCCTGTGGAATTGAAGCCCTCCATTATGGAGTCACCAGTGGTTATCACAATGAAACAACTAGCCCCCTCAAAAAAGAGAAGGGATAGATAACATACTGGCAGAGCTATTGCTGCCAGTACCAGTGAAAACCAACACAGCGCTGGGCTTCCACACAATGGCAGCAGGACTGGAAAACATCTGTTTTTTTCCCTCTACCAAAGAAAGGTGACTCCCAGAATCTCTGCAACTAACGAACAATAGTCCTCATTCCCCATGCAAGCACGATCCTTCTCAAAATTATTCTGGAAAGACTGAGATCAGTAGTTAATGCAGTGCTCCCAGATGCACAGACAGGATTCCGGCGAGAACACTGCACCAACCATCATATTGCAAACCTGTGGTTGACCATGGAAAAAGCTTGAATACCAAAATAATGTTTACATGTGCTTCATCGACTACATCAAGGCCTTTGACAACATCGACCATGACAAGCTATGGCACGCCCTACAAGAGCTGGGTGTATTGAAACATATAATCTAGCTAATAAATTCACTTTACACCAATCAAAAAGCTACTGTGAGAACACTGTATGGGGACACAGATTGGTTTGGGTTCAGCAAAGGTGTCCGACAGGGCTGCATCCTCTCACCCTTCTTGTTTAACCTATATGCAGAAGTGATCATGTGGAAAATGGACCTAGTCGAATAAGAAATCGGGGTGAAAATAGGTGGCAGAAACATCAACAATCTCCATTATGTGGATGATACAACTCTGCTTGCAGACACAGAAACAGGTCTGAAGCAGCTGATATGGAAGATTAAAACTGAAAGCGAAAAAATGGGCCTCTACCTGAATTTAAAGAAGACTAAAATTATGACAACTGCCAAAAATCTCCAAATTCAAATTAAAATCAACAATGAAGTCATAGAAGGCATGCGAGACGTCATCTTCCTTCGCTCAAAAATTGTCCAGGCTGGAGAATCTATGCCAGAGATAAAACCAAGGCCAGCATTGGGGCAAAGCACAATCTTAAACATGAACAAAATCTGGAAAAATAGGGGGGCGTGGCCTGTCTGAGCACCGAGATGGCCGCTTAATTTTGGAGCTCTGGGAACTTTGGGTCAGAAAGCAACTTAAAAGCACCCTCAGCTGCCGCTACTCAACCTGGCTGTAACGCCGTGGCTCTACCAGGCATAGATGAATCGCCGCAAGTCCTCCCGCACTCTCCCCGGACGCCTGGAGGACTTCTTCACGGCCCGCGGCTACTCACAGTCTGCAGCTCCTCAGGTCCCGGCGATGCCTGCACCCCTGCAGAGAAGGAGAAGTGCGTCTCCGTATCCCAGCTCCTGCTCATCGCTGTCACAGCAGACGCTCCACAAAGAGACCTCTCAGGTGAGCTTAAGCCAGCACTCCCCAAACAGCTCCCCTGGGCAGATATCAATCCCCATGTCCTCCATTAAAGGGAAGGGGCTCACAAGGGCAAACATCAGGGTGCCAAAATGGCGCCTCCTGCACATCTGAACAATACGCAGATCTCCCCTACGGCCAGTCCACTTAAGCAGCGTCCTAAACTAACGGACGACCAGTCAGGAGACATGTGCAACCCCTGTATGGGAGATTTCATTACTTCTATGCCCTCATCAGAAAAACCCGCTACAGAATCTTTTATGAAAGAAATGATAACAGCACTGAAGAATTCCTTGCAATCTAATTTTGAATCCCTTACATCTACCTTAAAAACAAATCTGGAAGAATTTGATGACAGGATCACCCATACGGAAAATAAAATGGGTGAAATTACTCAATCCCACAATGATCTTATTGATGGGCACTATGCTTTATCAGATGAAGTTGATACGTTAAAAATGAAACTAGCAGACATGGAGGATAGAAACCGACGTAATAATGTCAAATTTAGAGGGATTCCAGAATCTGTCCCAACATCAGGAATTACCACTTATCTTCAACAATTGATCAAAACTATACTGCCAGACACGCCTCCCAGAGACTTAATACTTGACAGAGCTCATAGGCTACCTAAGCCAAAATTCATCCCAGAAGCAGCGCCTAGAGATGTCATAGCAAGGTTACATTTCTACCGCACTAAAGAAGCTATTATGCAAATAGAACACAAATTAAGCCAGCTGCCGCACCATATAACAACATCAGTCTATATACAGATTTATCACAGGCGACTCTCCAGGCGAGAAGAAAATTTTCTAAAATTACTAGCTCCCTCCGCCAGGCAAATATTTCGTATAAATGGGGTTTTCCTTCGAAACTCTTGATCCAAAAAGAAGGTGTCACTCACGTATTCCACAAACCAGAAGATGCAACTTCAACGCTGAAGGCATGGGGAATTTCTCTATCCGATGAAACCCCCAGGGATCCGACCACAAGACCTAGAGCTCCGGAGAAGAATTATCCGAACACCGACCTGGGCCGCTGTGATCCTTTGGAAACTTTTTGAGAAAAACCTGACCTTTGTTCCCATTCAGGTGAATTTTGCTCCCCCCACTACACAAGCCCACATTTTCTATGGACTTGTTGTCCCCTTTTCACTTTCGTGATTCGCTTAATGGAATCTCTGTTTGAATTAAAATGTGTATTGTTTTCCCCCCCTGTTCAGAACAGACATCAAATTATGTCCACACTATCTTATTCTGATATGTATAATCTATATGGCGGTTAAGCTTCTCTCCATGAATGCGAATGAGCTGAATTTGCCATTCAAACGGTCATCAGTATGGAGAGAAGCTCTCGCTCAAAAAGCAGATATTATTTGTGTACAAGAGACCCACTTTGATGCCTCCGCTTGCCCACAAATGTCACACAAAAATGTTCCCAATATATTTCTACCCTGCGCACCAAATAAAAAAGCTGGTGTTATGTTGGCATTTAAGAACTCGGTTACTATAGAAACTTCTGTTCTAGAACAAGACCCTAAGGGGAGATATATTATCTTCTCAGAATATCAAAATTCTATCCCCTGTACCATCTTGAAGTCTATGCACCTAATACAGCACAGATGAGATTTCTAAATAAAACGATTAAAAAACTACGCAGACATGAAAAGGGCAAACTGATTGTATGTGGAGACTTTAATCGCATACCTGATAAAAATATAGACTCATCCCAGACCACTAAAATAGCTCCCACCTTGGGTCCCTGGCTTCATAAAGAAGCTCTATATGACACGTTTCGATGTTTAAATGCATCAGCCAGAGAATATACATTTTATTCTTCGCGCCACAGATCATTCTCAAGGATTGACCTAATTCTGGTAGACAGATGGTCCCTACCCTTTGTCAAAGAAGCAAAAATCATTAGGGCAACCACGGTCGGACCACGCATCTATCTCCGCCACCTTCATGTGGGGCCACCGGGGAGGGGGGAGCCAGGGTGTGGAGGAACAACCTCTGAGGCCCTGAGAGAGTATTTCAAGTTTAATTCCACTCCGGAGATATCTGCTCTTGCGGTCTGGACCGCTCATAAGGCTTTCATAAGAGAGATTCTTATCAAGATGAGTGCGAAGCACAAAAAAAGAGAAGACACTTCACACCTCTGAAATCCTGTCGCAAATTATAAATACCGAGACGCTTCTTCAATCCTCTCCATCAAACGAAAATCATAAAAAGCTCTTCAATTTAAGACAAAAACTACGATCCCTCCTGATGGAAAATTTTGATAAAACATTACAATCCTCACGAATAAATTACTATGCTTCAATAAACAAACCCTCAAAGCTGATGGCAAGTTTAGTCAAGAAAAAAGTAACAAAAGCAAAAATACCCTTTATATCCAACCCAGAAATCCAAAATGAAAAAATCTCTCACCCAAAACAAATAGCAGAATGCTTCCGAGTATTTTACGAAAAATTATATAATCTTAAAGATGATACTTCCACTCATCAACCGACCCAACAAGACATCTCATCTTTTCTCCAAATTCTTAATCTCCCATCCATCTCAGAAACTCAAAATAAGTTTTTGAATGAACCTATATCACATCAGGAAATATTGGACACAATTAAAATATCAAAACTTCAGAAATCACCAGGCCCGGATAGATTTTCTAATGAGTATTATAAAAAATGTGCAGAAATCCTTGCGCCTCATATGATTTTGGCGTTCAACCAAGGTATAAAGCAAGGTAAACTCCCACCAGAGATGCTGGAAGCCACAGTGGTTACTATACCTAAACCTGGTAAAGATTCCTATAGCAAATTTCCGACCAATCTCGCTACTAAATTGCGATACAAAATTGCATTCAAAAATTATAGCCCAAAGACTCCTTAAAATGTTACCAACAATTGTTCATTCGGACCAGGTAGGCTTTATTAAAGGATTGACCTAATTCTGGTAGACAGATGGTCCCTACCCTTTGTCAAAGAAGCAAAAATCATTAGGGCAACCTGGTCGGACCACGCATCTATCTCCGCCACCTTCACGTGGGGCCACCGGGAGGGGGGAGCCATGGTGTGGAGGAACAACCTCTTCTTGATGGATATCCCATGCTACTCTAAAAATATTTCTGAGGCCCTGAGAGAGTATTTCAAGTTTAATTTCACTCCGGAGATATCTGCTCTTGCGGTCTGGACCGCTCATAAGACTTTCATAAGAGGGATTCTTATCAAGATGAGTGCGAAGCACAAAAAAGAGAAGACACTTCACACCTCTGAAATCCTGTCGCAAATTATAAATACCGAGACGCTTCTTCAATCCTCTTCATCAAACGAAAATCATAAAAAGCTCTTCAATTTAAGACAAAAACTGCAATCCCTCCTGATGGAAAATTTTGATAAAACATTACAATCCTCACGTATAAATTACTATTAGAGATGAGCGAGCACCAAAATGCTCGGGTGCTCGTTATTCGGGACGAACTTTTCGCGATGCTCGAGGGTTCGTTTCGAGTAACGAACCCCATTGAAGTCAATGGGCGACCCGAGCATTTTTGTATTTCGCCGATGCTCGCTAAGGTTTCCTTGTGTGAAAATCTGGGCAATTCAAGAAAGTGATGGGAACGACACAGCAACGGACAAGGCAGGCGAGGGGCTACATGTTGGGCTGCATCTCAAGTTCACAGGTCCCACTATTAAGCCACAATAGCGGCAAGAGTGGGCCCCCCCCCTCCCAAAAACTTTTACTTCTGAAAAGCCCTCAGTAGCATGGCATACCTTAGCTAAGCACCACACTACCTCCAACAAAGCACAATCACTGCCTGCATGACACTCCACTGCCACTTCTCCTGGGTTACATGCTGCCCAACCCCCCCCCCCCCTCCCCCCCACAGCGCACACCAAAGTGTCCCTGTGCAGCCTTCAGCTGCCCTCATGCCACACCACCCTCATGTCTATTTAGAAGTGTGTCTGCCATGACGAGGAACCGCAGGCACACACTGCAGAGGGTTGGCACGGCTAGGCAGCGACCCTCTTTAAAAGGGGCGGGGCGATAGCCCACAATGCTGTACAGAAGCAATGAGAAATAGAATCCTGTGCCACCGCCATCAGGAGCTGCACACGTGGGCATAGCAATGGGGAACCTATGTGCCACACACTATTCATTCTGTCAAGGTGTCTGCATGCCCCAGTCAGACCGCGGTTTTTAATTCATAGACACAGGCAGGTACAACTCCCTATTGTGAAGTCCCTGTGGACCCACAGCATGGGTGGCTCCCTGGAACCCACCGGCAGTACATAAAAATATCCCATTGCATTGCCCAACACAGCTGAGGTAGTAATGTCGTGCTTAATGCAGGTGGGCTTCGGCCCACACTGCATGCCCCAGTCAGACTGGGGTTCTTTACAAGTGGAAACAGATGCATTTATAATTCCCTGTGGACCCACAGCATGGGTGGGTGCCAGGAAGCCACCGGCGGTACATAGAAATATCCCATTGCATTGCCCAACACAGCTGAGGTAGTAATGTCGTGCTTAATACAGGTGGGCTTCGGCCCACACTGCATGCCCCAGTCAGACTGGGGTTCTTTACAAGTGGACAGATGTAGGTTAAACTCCGTGTGCACCTACAGCATGGGTGGCTCCCTGGAACCCACCGGCGGTACATAAAAATATCCCATTGCATTGCCCAACACAGCTGAGGTAGTAATGTCGTGCTTAATGCAGGTGGGCTTCGGCCCACACTGCATGCCCCAGTCAGACTGGGGTTCTTTACAAGTGGAAACAGATGCATTTATAATTCCCTGTGGACCCACAGCATGGGTGGGTGCCAGGAAGCCACCGGCGGTACATAGAAATATCCCATTGCATTGCCCAACACAGCTGAGGTAGTAATGTCGTGCTTAATACAGGTGGGCTTCGGCCCACACTGCATGCCCCAGTCAGACTGGGGTTCTTTACAAGTGGAAACAGATGCATTTATAATTCCTTGTGGACGGCAGCATGGGTGGGTGCCAGGAAGCCACCGGCGGTACATAGAAATATCCCATTGCATTGCCCAACACAGCTGAGGTAGTAATGTCGTGCTTAATACAGGTGGGCTTCGGCCCACACTGCATGCCCCAGTCAGACTGGGGTTCTTTACAAGTGGACAGATGTAGGTTAAACTCTGTGTGCACCTACAGCATGGGTGGCTCCCTGGAACCCACCGGCGGTACATAAAAATATCCCATTGCATTGCCCAACACAGCTGAGGTAGTAATGTCGTGCTTAATGCAGGTGGGCTTCGGCCCACACTGCATGCCCCAGTCAGACTGGGGTTCTTTACAAGTGGACAGATGTAGGTTAAACTCCGTGTGCACCTACAGCATGGGTGGCTCCCTGGAACCCACCGGCGATACACAAAAATATCCCATTGCATTGCCCAACACAGCGGATGTAACGTCAGCTGTAATGCAGGTGGGCTAAAAATTCATTTGATTACACTGTAGGCGAGGGCCCACAAAAATTGCTGTATCAACAGTACTAATGTACATCCAAAAAATTGGCCATGCCCAACCAAGATGGCAGGTGAAACCCATTAATCGCTTTGTTTAATGTGGCTTAAGTGGTAACTAGGCCTGGAGGCAGCCCAGTTTAACGAAAAATTGGTTCAAGTTAAAGTTTCAACGCTTTTAAGAGCATTGAAACATCTAAAAATTGTTTAGAAAAATTATGAGTGAGCCTTGTGGCCCTAAGAAAAATTGCCCGTTCAGCGTGATTACGTGAGGTTTCAGGAGGAGGAGCAGGAGGAGGAGGAGGAATATTAGACACAGATTGATGAAGCAGAAATGTCCCCGTTTTGGATGGTGAGAGAGAACGTAGCTTCCATCCGCGGGTGCAGCCTACGTATTGCTTAGGTATCGCTGCTGTCCGCTGGTGGAGAAGAGAAGTCTGGGGAAATCCAGGCTTTGTTCATCTTGATGAGTGTAAGCCTGTCGGCACTGTCGTTTGACAGGTGGGTACGCTTATCCGTGATGATTCCCCCAGCCACACTAAACACACTCTCTGACAAGACGCTAGCCGCAGGACAAGCAAGCACCTCCAGGGCATACAGCGCGAGTTTAGGCCACGTGTCCAGCTTCGACACCCAGTAGTTGTAGGGGGCAGAGGCGTCACGGAGGCCGGTCGTGCGATCGGCTACGTACTCCCTCACCATCCTTTTACAGTGCTCCCGCCGACTCAGCCTTGACTGGGGAGCGGTGACACAGTCTTGCTGGGGAGCCATAAAGCTGGCAAAGGCCTTGGAGAATGTTCCCCTGCCTGCGCTGTACATGCTGCCTGATCTCTGCGCCTCCCCTGGTACCTGGCCCTCGGAACTGCGCCTTCTGCCACTAGCGCTGTCGGATGGGAAGTTTACCATCAGTTTGTCCACCAGCGCCCTGTGGTATAGCAACACTCTCGAACCCCTTTCCTCTTCGGGAATGAGAGTGGGAAGGTTCTCCTTATAGCGTGGGTCGAGCAGTGTGTACACCCAGTAATCCGTAGTGGCCAGAATGCGTGTAACGTGAGGGTCACGAGAAAGGCATCCTAACATGAAGTCAGCCATGTGTGCCAGGGTACCTGTACGCAACACATGGCTGTCTTCACTAGGAAGATCACTTTCAGGATCCTCCTCCTCCTCAGGCCATACACCCTGAAAGGATGACAGCCCAGCAGCATGTGTACCCTCACCAGTGGGCCAAGCTGTCTCTTCCCCCTCCTCCTCATCCTCCTCATGCTCCTCCTCCTCCTCCTCAACGCGCTGAGATATAGACAGGCGGGTGCTCTGACTATCCAGCGACATACTGTCTTCCCCCGGCTCTGTTTCCGAGCGCAAAGCGTCTGCCTTTATGCTTTGCAGGGAACTTCTCAAGATGCATAGCAGAGGAATGGTGACGCTAATGATTGCAGCATCGCCGCTCACCACCTGGGTAGACTCCTCAAACTTTCCAAGGACCTGGCAGATGGCTGCCAACCAGGGCCACTCTTCTGTAAATAATTGAGGAGGCTGACTCCCACTGCGCCGCGCAAGTTGGAGTTGGTATTCGACTATAGCTCTACGCTGCTCATAGAGTCTGGCCAACATGTGGAGCGTAGAGTTCCACTGTGTGGGCACGTCGCACAGCAGTCGGTGCACTGGCAGATTAAACCTATGTTGCAGTGTCCGCAGGGTGGCAGCGTGCGTGTGGGATTTGCGGAAATGTTTTCAGAGCTTGCGCACCTTTCCGAGCAGGTATGACAAGTGGGGGTAGCTTTTCAGAAAGCGCTGAACCACCAAATTAAAGACATGGGCCAGGCATGGCACGTGCGTGAGGCTGCCGAGCTGCAGAGCCGCCACCAGCTTACGGCCGTTGTCACACACGACCATGCCCGGTTGGAGGCTCAGCGGCGCAAGCCAGTGGTCGGTCTGCTCTGTCAGACCCTGCAGCAGTTCGTGGGCCGTGTGCCTCTTCTCTCCTAAGCTGAGCAGTTTCAGCACGGCCTGCTGGCGCTTGCCCACCGCTGTGCTGCCACGCCGCGTGACACCGACTGCTGGCGACGTGCTGCTGACACATCTTGATTGCGAGACAGAGGTTGCGTTGGAGGAGGAGGAGGAGGAAGGTGCTTTAGTGGAGGAAGCATACACCGCCGCAGATACCACCACCGAGCTGTGGCCCGCAATTCTGGGGGTGGGTAGGACGTGAGCGGTCCCAGGCTCTGACTCTGTCCCAGCCTCCACTAAATTCACCCAATGTGCCGTCAGGGAGATATAGTGGCCCTGCCCGCCTGTGCTTGTCCACGTGTCCGTTGTTAAGTGGACCTTGGCAGTAACCGCGTTGGTGAGGGCGCGTACAATGTTGCGGGAGACGTGGTCGTGCAGGGCTGGGACGGCACATCGGGAAAAGTAGTGGCGACTGGGAACCGAGTAGCGCGGGGCAGCCGCCGCCATCATGCTTTTGAAAGCCTCCGTTTCCACAAGCCTATACGGCAGCATCTCTAGGCTGATCAATTTTGCAATGTGCACGTTTAACGCTTGAGCGTGCGGGTGCGTGGCGTCGTAGTTGCGCTTGCGCTCAAACTGTGGCACTAGCGACGTCTGGACGCTACGCTGAGAGACATTGCTGGATGGGGCCGAGGACAGCGGAAGTGAGGGTGTGGGTGCAGGCCAGGAGACGGTAGTGCCTGTGTCCTCAGAGGGGGGTTGGATCTCAGTGGCAGGTTGGGGCACAGGGGGAGAGGCAGTGGTGCAAACCGGAGGCGGTGAACGGGCATCGTCCCACCTTGTGGGGTGCTTGGCCATCATATGCCTGCGCATGCTGTTGGTGGTGCCTCCCCAGCTGATCTTGGCGCGACAAAGGTTGCACACCACTGTTCGTCGGTCGTCAGGCGTCTCTGTGAAAAACTGCCACACCGTAGAGCACCTTGACCTGTGCAGGGTGGCATGGCGCGAGGGGGCGCTTTGGGAAACAGTTGGTGGATTATTCGGTCTGGCCCTGCCTCTACCCCTGGCCACCGCACTGGCTCGGCCTGTGCCCACACCCTCACTTGGCCCTCCGCGTCCTCGGCCGTGTCCACATCCTCTAGGCCTACCCCTACCCCTCAGCATGCTGTATTACCAGTGATTTGATTTCCCAGGCAGGAAAGAAATTGGCGCAAGGCTACACTCAATCGTAGCTGGTTGCGTCTGATTTTTGTACGTTGTCCACGCAGTACACACGTACACGGAGACCTTAGGACTGACACAGGCAGGCCAAATATAATTTCTTTTCCTTTTTTGCAAAGGGAAGCACCCACTGCGTATATTCAATGAACAAGAAGTTTAATATCTGTGGTGTGGCCCTCAAAAAGTGTCACACAACTATAGTGTAGCAGAGTTATTAAAGGGGTTGTCCCGCGGCAGCAAGTGGGTCTATACACTTCTGTATGGCCATATTAATGCACTTTGTAATGTACATTGTGCATTAATTATGAGCCATACAGAAGTTATCAAAAGTTTTATACTTACCTGCTCCGTTGCTGGCGTCCTCGTCTCCATGGTGCCGACTAATTTTCGGCCTCCGATGGCCAAATTAGCCGCGTTTACGCAGTCCGGGTCTTCTTCTTTTATGAATGGGATCGCTCGTGCAGGATGCCGGCTCCGTGTAGCTCCGCCCCGTCACGTGCCGATTCCAGCCAATCAGGAGGCTGGAATCGGCAATGGACCGCACAGAAGAGCTGCGGTCCACGAAGGGAGCAGACCCCGGCGGCCATCTTCAGCAGGTGAGTATGAAGACGCCGGACCGCCGGGATTCAGGTAAGCGCTGTGCTGTTTGTTTTTTTAACCCCTGCATCGGGGTTGTCTCGCGCCGAACGGGGGGGGGGGGGGGGGGTTAAAAAAAAAAAAAACCCGTTTCGGCGCGGGACAACCCCTTTAACTCTAGCAGAGCAGGTATTTGCCAGTCAGGAAAGACAATGGCGCAAGCCTGCAGTAAACTGTAGCTGGTTGCGTCTGATTTTTGTACGTTGTCCACGCAGCACACACGTACACGGAGACCTTAGGACTGACACAGGCAGGCCAAATATAATTTCTTTTCCTTTTTTGCAAAGGGAAGCACCCACTGCGTATATTCAATGAACAAGAAGTTTAATATCTGTGGTGTGGCCCTCAAAAAGTGTCACACAACTATAGTGTTGCAGAGTTATTAACTCTAGCAGAGCAGGTATTTGCCAGTCAGGAAAGACAATGGCGCAAGCCTGCAGTAAACCGTAGCTGGTTGCGTCTGATTTTTGTACGTTGTCCACGCAGCACACACGTACACGGAGACCTTAGGACTGACACAGGCTGGCCAAATATAATTTTTTGTCCGTTTTAGCAAAGGGAAGGACCCACTACGTATATTCAATGAACAATAACTGTGTTGTGGCCCTGCCTACACAATTCTGTCCCTGTAGTATCAATGGAGGGTGCAATGCTCTGCACAGACGATTTTTAGAAAAAAAAAATATGCAACACTGCTAACAGCAGCCAGCACAGTACTGCACACGCTTAAATTTGGCCCTAGAAAGGACCGTTGAGGTTCTTGAAGGCTACACTCACTCCTAACACTCTCCCTGCCTATACACCACTTCTGTCCCTAATGCCGGGTGCAATGCTCTGCACTGCCGATTTTGAGAAAAAAAAACAAAACACTGCTAGCAGCAGCCTGCACACAGGTAGATGTGGCCCTGAGAAGGACCGTTGGGGTTCTTGAAGCCTACACTGACTCCTAACGCTCTCCCTACAGCAGCACCAGCACGATAGTACTTTCCCTCAGCTAACTCACAAGGCATGTGTGGCGAGCCGCGGGAGGGGCCGACTTTTATACTCGGGTGACATCAGATCTCCCCAGCCACTCACAGCAGGGGGGTGGTATAGGGCTTGAACGTCACAGGGGGAAGTTGTAATGCCTTCCCTGTCTTTCAATTGGCCAGAAAAGCGCGCTAACGTCTCAGAGAGGAAACTGAAAGTAACCAGAACACCGCGTGGTGCTCGTTACGAGTAACGAGCATCCCGAACACCCTAATATTCGCACGAATATCAAGCTCGGACGAGTACGTTCGCTCATCTCTAATTACTATGCTTCAATAAACAAACCCTCAAAGCTGATGGCAAGTTTAGTCAAGAAAAAAGTAACAAAAGCAAAAATACCCTTTATATCCAACCCAGAAATCCAAAATGAAAAAATCTCTCACCCAAAACAAATAGCAGAATGCTTCCGAGTATTTTACGAAAAATTATATAATCTTAAAGATGATACCTCCACTCATCAACCGACCCAACAAGACATCTCATCTTTTCTCCAAATTCTTAATCTCCCATCCATCTCAGAAACTCAAAATAAGTTTTTGAATGAACCTATATCACATCAGGAAATATTGGACACAATTAAAATATCAAAACTTCAGAAATCACCAGGCCCGGATAGATTTTCTAATGAGTATTATAAAAAATGTGCAGAAATCCTTGCGCCTCATATGATTTTGGCGTTCAACCAAGGTATAAAGCAAGGTAAACTCCCACCAGAGATGCTGGAAGCCACAGTGGTTACTATACCTAAACCTGGTAAAGATTCCTATAGCAAATTTCCGACCAATCTCGCTACTAAATTGCGATACAAAATTGTATTAAAAAATTATAGCCCAAAGACTCCTTAAAATGTTACCAACAATTGTTCATTCGGACCAGGTAGGCTTTATTAACCCCTTGAGTGGCACGCCCGGAAATTTTCCGGGACGAGCTCCACTGCTCATAGCAGCATAGCCCGGAAGATTTCCGGGCTATGTATCACTATGGGAGCTGCAGAGCACAATGCCACAAGCTGTGACAGTGTGCTCTGCCTGCACTGTCCCACAGAGAACAAAGCAAGGGCTATGACAGAAGCAGAAGATATTGCCGAAATACCGGCAATATCTTCTGCTTTGTTTACAGGTTGCCATAGAGACCATCGGCTTGTCAGAAGCAAGCCGATGGTCTCTGTGGCAGGGAGAGCAGGTTGTTAGCTGTCAGAGGACAGCTAGGTACTAGCTCTTACAGCAGAGATCAGAGAAAACCTCCGATGTCTGCTGTGTTAACCCTTTACATGCTGCAGTCTATGTGACTGCAGCATGTAAAGGGCTGTCACTGCAGCATGTAAAGGGCTGTCACCATCGGACCCCCGGAATGTGATCAGGGGGTCCTGATGGATCCCTGTAGAAGTCCACTAAAGGGGCAAAAAAATAAAAAATAAAAAAATAAAAAGTAAAAAAAAATAATAAAAACACTTGTCTCCCTTTACTTTGTAAAAAATCTAAAATACAATCACACATATGGTATCCATGCGTCCTAATGACCCAGAGAAGGAAGTTAATACATTATTTAACCCCTTAATGACATGGCCCCTTTTTTTCTTTTTTCCCCCATTTCTTTTTTTCCTCCCCCCTGTTTAAAAAATCACAACTTGTCCCGCAAAAAGCAAGCCCTTATATGGCCGTGTCAATGGAAAAATGAAAAAGTTATGGCTCTTGAGACGCAACTGCAAAATTAGTTGAAATTCAATGATTAGACCATTTTAAAAAACCTGCCCTGGTGGGCACGACAGGGTGGTAGGAAACCCGCCACTCAAGGGGTTAAAGGGAGACAAGCACCAGATGGAACGAGGAGAATAATAAACTTGCTCTCGATGATGGACTCTTCATGTCCTCCTACCATCCTTTTAGCCTTAGACGCTGAAAAAGCATTTGACAGGCTACATTGCGGCTATGTTTTCTCAGTTCTTATGAAATTCGGCCTGGATGGAAATATTATTAATGCGATTAGAGTATTATACTCATCCCCATCGGCCAAAGTCTTAGTTGATTACACCATTTCAGAAACTTTTTCTATCACAAACAGAACTCGTCAGGAATGTCCATTATCACCACTATTTTTTGCTTTAGCGATAGAGCCATTAGCAGAACATATAAGACTAAACCCTAATATCCATGGTTTACACGCGGGTGCCAGGCAGCATAAAATCAGTCTATTTGCAGACGACATTTTATTAACACTTTCCAACCCCACTTTGTCTCTAAGATCAGTATACGATACGCTCTCAAATTTCGCTAAAAATTCATTTTATAAACTAAATGTGAATAAATCGCAAATTTTAGGTATTCATATAAAAGAAGAACAAAAAAGAGAAATACAACAGGAATTCCCTTTTCAATGGCAAAATAAAAGTATTCCTTATCTTGGAATTCATCTATGTTTTCGCCTTAAAGACATAGTATCAATTAACTATCTTCCCCTGTTGAAGACTCTACAGGAAGAATTAAATAATTTTAAACAATTTCCAGCCACTTGGATTGGTCGCATAATACTATATAAAATGATGATTCTGCCAAAAATATTATACTATTTTCGAACTTTACCAATACCAATTCCACAATCAATATTATGAAAATTTCAAAGCCAGCTGTCCAATTATGTCTGGGCCGGGAAACCTCCTAGAGTGGCGCGTTCTATCCTGTCATTACACAGATCACAAGGGGGGGCTGGTCTTCCAAACTTAGAGACATATTGCCATGCTTTACTCTTAAAACAATCGGAATTCTGGTTCACGTAGACTACATCAATCGGTTGGCCTAACTTAGAATCAGAGATAAATGACTCAAACCCCTTATACCCTCTGATCTATGCTACAATCCTATCGGCCTTATACCCCTCCTTGGGTTCAAAACTACATATCCCCCCATTTCGCTTCCCATGAGGGCAACTCTAGATGCCTGGACTAAACTTGCACAAATCTCAGAGAAGTCCATAACTTGCGAACAAAAACAAATACCTTTGGATACTTTAAGCCACTTCATCCCTGGTTTACACTTAACCTCCTGGTCTAAAAAAGGTATTCAATTTATTTCCAATCTCTTTACTTATGATACTCTTAAGCCTTTTTCTTTAATCGTCGAGGAGTACGGAATTCACAAAATGAGATGTTTAAATACTTTCAGATAAGAACGTTTCTTCAGTCATCCTACCCTCAGAAAATAAATCTTCCTAAAGCAATATATCTAAGTTTGTTAAAACTGAAACAGAGTAACAAAACTAAAACTAAACTTTTCTATGACCATATAATAGGAGATTTGAGGCCGGGGAAAAAATGCCATCTCTTAAATTGGGAGAAGGATCTGAGAATGACTGTTCCATTAGAAAAATGGCTAGAATCATTTAAAAGAGCAAAACAAGCTACTAACTACGCTAACATTATAGAAACTCACTTAAAGGTATTAACAAGGTGGTACCTTACCCCATTACAACTAAGACGATTGACCTCGGAGGCCACGTGCTGGAGAGGATGTGGACATGAGGGATCTTTAATGCACGTATTCTGGAGTTGCCCGCTACTTTCTGCCTACTGAAACAACTTATTTTTCATATTAAGCAAGTTCTCAGACAGGTATATCCCGAAATGTCCATCTATTGCCCTACTGCTCCTAGATTTAAAATTAACTAAATCAGAGACGACAATCTTGATAAGCCATATTTTACTAGGGGCAAAACTGCTTATAGCTAGAAGGTGGCGAACGACTGAGGTTCCCAAGCTGAAAGATCTAATTCAAATGGTGACGGAACATAGCATTTATGAAAAAGTCCTAGCTTTTAGAAAGAATGCCATTGATAAATACGATTTGGTGTGGAATCCCTGGATTAAGAGATACGTAACATGATGTCTAAAACTGTTGGTTTTCTCCTAATGCATCTATCCCTTTCTTCCTATGATCTCCCCCCCCCCCCCCCCCGCTTTCCTTACGTCCCAAACCTACCGGCGCTTATTACCCCTCGCACCCATCCACGATCCCTGCATTACATCTAGAGTTTTATATATTCTATGTTACTCTTCAGAACAAAACTGGTATCATACTAAATAGCAAACTGTATATTTTCCATTCAGCACAGACTAAATTGTATGTTAACAAACCATTAAAAAAGTGTTATAATGCTTATCACTTTTGTACATGTATGTTGTGATACCAATAAAATACTATTGATTTAAAAAATCTGGAAAAGTAGGGATATGAGCATAGCAACTAAATGCAGGAGAGTGCAAACCTTCATATTCTCCATAGCCATGTATGGATGTGAAAGCTGGACTGCGAGGGAAGCGGATAGAGTGAGGATTAGTGGGTTTGAGCTGTGGTGCTGGCGAAAGCTGCTGCGTATGCCCTGGACGGTGAAAGTAACAAACACAGAAGTCCTAAATCGTATAAGACCCGATATATCACTGAAGGGGAAGATGACCGACTTAGACTCATGTATTTTGGCTCTGTGTGAGCCAGAAACGCTCTATGTGAGCACTTCCATAGCAATCTATTGGTTGCTATAGAAGCATAGTTTACACGTTGCTGTAGCAGCATGTAAACCACGCTCGTCTGAATGCACCCCAAATAAGGAAAAAAAATAATTTTATAAAGTTAAAATAAAATAAATCAACTATTACATAAACCATAAAATACTATAAAAAAATACTAACATGTCTAATCGGAATAAATGCATTAACCCAGATGGTAAAAGTAATTTAGCATTTATGAATAGTGCAAAAAAATAAAACAAGTATTGCAATTCTTTTTACACTCCTAAAACAAGAAAAAAATAAATTAAACACTAAAAAAAGTATGCATTCTGAAATGATAACATTAAAGAAATATTAACCCACAAAATAAACAAAAACTTTCACAGTCATGTCAATGACAAAATTAAAAATATTCTGTCTCTCTGTATGCAGTGAGGAAGAGAACAAAAAGTATTTTGTTACCTGAATTAGCTGTGTTCTTAAAAGGGTAAATTAGAATATAACAAGTGCTAACAAAAAACATGAGATCTACAATATCTTAATTGTATAGAAATGGTTTGGCTGAAAATAATAATACTAAGGGGCGTGGCCTAGATGCAGGCAGAGTCAGACATGGAGTACTGAGCTCCGTTCTCCATCAGCCTTTTTAGCAACATAAAAAGCATCCCCAGCTTCACAAACTACAAAAAAAACCTCTCCAGCTATATATCACAGCGGAGCTGCTTCTGCCGGCGATCGGGAGAGACAGGAGAACGAGCTGTCAGATGTTCCCCTGCACTGTCGGGTGAGTGAAAACCCTGCTGACACAGGCATATTCAGTACTGCTACATATAAAATGGCGCCTGAATGCCCTCACTCCATCTCTGTCGCTTCCACCCCCTCTGCAAGTCCAGAAAAACAGAGACCTTGCCTCTCACCTCATGCAAACCCAGACCAACAATTATTCCAACAAAAAGATCCTATTAGCAATCTTCCTTCTTCAAGCCTCCCAGCCTCAGAAGATTTTAAAAAATATATGATTTTAGCCCTTCGCGGTTCTCTGCAAAAAGATATAAAATCTCTATCAAACACTTTCAATCTCTATATGCAAGACCTAGAAATGCGCACGGATCATATCGAAAACAAAATGGGAGAAGTTACATGCTCCCACAATAAGCTAATAGATGCGCATTACACATTAGAGGATGAAGTGGAACAAATTTAAAGCAAACTGACCGATTTGGAGGACAGAAACAGATGTAACAACATCAAATTCAGGGGCACACCTGAAAATGTCGCACAGGCTGACTTAAAAAATTTTCTCGCAAAACTAATCAAACAACTTCTTCCAAACTCTACAGAACAAGACTGCATACTGGACAGAGCTCACAGGTTAGCAAAACCAAGCTTTCTCCCAGATTCGGTCCCACGCGACGTGATCGCGAGAATTCATTTTTTTCATATAAAAGAAGCTTTAATGTCGGCCTCGAGAGCCTCCGACCCCCTTCCTCCTCCATTTTCCAACATCAAGCTTTTTACTGACCTCTCCCAAGCGACAATACAAGCTAGAAAAGCTTTCTCTCAAATTACCTCAGCTCTGAGAACCGCAAAAATACCCTATAAATGGGGCTTTCCAGTCAAACTAATTATTCACAAAAACAACGCATTTGAAATAATCTCTACTCCAGAGGATGGCGCTAAAATTCTATCTAAATGGGATATTCCCCTACCAGAAGCTCATCCTACATCTAAATATCAGAAACCACTAAAAGCTTCTAACCGCTGCACGCTACCTTCCACTCCTCCGTGAAGGAAATGGACTACTTCTAAAGACCCTTTTCTTGAGGTCTGTTTCATATGCTGGACTTCCGAAACTATCGTCACAGGATAAAAGGCTATTGTCTATGTGCCGAACTTTTCCCCCCAATGAACCAGGTTTCAAGACCTGCTATTCTGTTTTGTTTTTTTTGTTCTTATTTACAGGTCATTAATAGAGATGAGCGAACGTGTTCGGCTCCGCCCCTTTTCGCCCGGACACCGAACTTCGCGAGGAATTCCGTGTTCGGGCGAAAAAAGTTCGGGGGTCGCCGTGGCAGCGCGGGGGGTTGCGGCGGGGAGTGGGGGGGAGAGGGAGAGAGAGAGGGCTCCCCCCTGTTCCCCGCTGCTGCCGCCCGCGCCGCCGCGCCTCTCCCCGCCCCCCGGCGCCCCCCGAATACTTACGCGCGAACACGGAAGTCCTCGGAAAAGCCGGTGTTCGGGTGCGTAAGTGTTCGTTAAGAACTCGTTCGCTCATCTCTAGTCATTAACTAATCTTCCAGATTTTGCTTTGCAAGAAATTTCCACATGACATTCTCCTCAAGAAGACCTGTTTCTGTTCTTATGTTCTGTAAGTTTTTATATTTTTGTACTACATGTTATTTCTGCTGCCTTGCTAATTCCACTCACAACGCAAATACCAAACACTTGCAATGTCAGTCAATATCTGCTCACTAAATTTCAAGGGACTCAACTCTCCCTTTAAAAGGGCGATGGTCTGGAAAGACGCTAGGTCAGCAAATATTGACGTGCTATGTCTCCAAGAAACGCATTTTACACAACATTCACCTCCTAAATTCACCAATAAATTCTACCCAAATATCTTTTCCGCAAACGCCCCAAAAAAACATGCAGGCGTCTTAATAGCCTTTAGGGACACTGTAAATTTTTCCTTAAAAGATTCAATCATTGACGCAAAAGGCAGATACCTTATTCTGTCTTGCACGCTCAATGAGATCCCAATAACACTAGTGAACGTGTATGCGCCCAACAAAACACAAATTTCCTTCTTAAATAAATTAATTAAAAAAGTCAAAAAAGTCCAATTAGGGAAACTGATTCTTTGTGGAGACTTTAATATAACTCCAGACAAACAATCAGACTCCGCAGCACAAACGAGAACGGCCCCAATCCTTCAGCCCTGGCTTCACAAAGAAGGGCTTTATGATTCTTTCAGATGTTTAAATTCTTCCTCAAGAGAATTTACTTATTATTCTCCGAGACACCAAACATATTCAAGGATTGACCTGATGCTGGTTGATAGATGGACCCTTGCTTCAGTCACAAACTTGTCGATAGGTACCATTACGTGGTCAGACCACGCCCCAATCTACTTCAAGCTTAATATTAATGCCCCCTTTAACCCAACCAGAATATGGCGCAATGATATAAACTTGCTCAACTCCCCTACACACCAAAAAACAATTAAAAGTGCCTAAGACGAATACTTTACCACCAATGCTACCCCAGATATAAACAATTTTAATCTGTGGTGTGCGCATAAAGCTGTAATTAGAGGGGTTCTAATTAAACTAAAAATCCAAGAAAGAAAAAATAAACAAGCAAAAATTGACCTCCTACTAAATAACATCAGGAAACTAGAAAAAAACACAACAGGACTCTCCTCAAAATAATCTTCACCAAGAACTAACCACTTTAAGAAGAGAACTAAGAAAAGCCCTATTAGATAACTATCACAGAAACACCACCTTCCTCAAAGCTAATTACTACTCATATGTTGATAAACCCTCAAAATTAATGGCTAACTTAGCAAAAAAAAAAAAAAAACACGTTAAAGCTAAGATCCCCTACTTGTATCATACCAAGGACTTCGCCCAAAAAAAAACACACCCCCAACAAATAGCAGAACAATTTAAGGCCTTTTACGCCAATTTCTACAATCTAAACAAAGATACAAACACCCCCCAACCAACTACAACTTTCATAAAAGAATTTTTAGATAATGTATCCCTCCCCTCCTTGGCCTCACAAAACGAGCCCTTAAACAAGCCAATATCCATTCCAGAAATTACTAGAGCTATCAAAAGTCTAAAAAACCACAAATCCCCTGGCCCTGATGGCCTTACTAACGAATACTACAAAATATTTGCCTCCCTCTCTCCTCATTTGGCATCCATATTTAACGATTCAATCAGCCAAGGAGAAATGCCAGAAGAGATGTTGCAAGCCATAATAATCACCATACCAAAACCAGGAAAAACTACCACCTCCTCAGCGAATTTCAGGCCCATCTCGCTTCTAAACACTGATACGAAGCTGTATTCAAAAATTTTAGCAAATAGACTCTTAGAACTATTACCAACGATCATACATAATGATCAAGTGGGCTTCACGAGAGTAGGTTGTGAAGCCCACGTGAAGCTTCACGAAGAGTTCAGAACCTACTGGATCTAACTAGCTCGAGCCGGACGCCTTCTCTCTTCCTTTCCCTGGACGTGGAGAAGGCGTTCGATAGAGTCCATTTGGGGTTTGCCTTCGCCGTCCTACATAGGTTCGGTGTGGGAGATAACTTCCTCAGAGCGGTCCAGGCCCTTTACGTGAAGCCCTCTGCCAGGCTCCTGGTTGATGGAGCCTTGTCATCAGTGTTTCCAATTACTAACGGGACCTGTCAGGGCTACCCCCTTTCCCCCCTATTGTTTGTCATGCTAATAGAGCCCTTGGCGGAAATGATCAGAATGTCCCCAACAATCAAGGGCATCCCAGTTGGCCTGAGACAATATAAAATTGGCCTCTTTGCCGATGATGTCCTCATCTCAATAACTGATCCCATAAACTCTTTAAGAAGCGTATATAAATGCATTCTTCAATTCAGCCAAGCCTCATTTTACAAACTCAATTTAGACAAATCTCAAATTATGGTTTTCAATACAGACAATACATTAATGCATGACATTCAAAAAGAATTCCCCTTTCAATGGAAACAAAAAATTCCCTACCTAGGGATTACACTCTGTAATTCTGTATCAGAAATTGTCTCTGCAAACACAGACCCGCTTTTCGCTTCTCTCAAAAAAGAACTTGAAGAGTTGGAAAAAAAAGAACTCACATGGTTCGGTAGAATGGCTCTTTATAAAATAATAATTTTACCAAAGATACTCTACCTTTTTCGCACATTGTCCTTCCTGATCCCCCAAACTATAATTACCAGCTTCCAAAAACAACTATTAAACTTCATTTGGAACAACAAAAAACCCAGACTCGCTGCCTCTATTCTATACCTTCATAGGAAACAGGAAGGCCTAGGGGTCCCTAACCTACAAGCCTACTATAACGCGACCATCCTGAGCCAATCGGTCATCTGGCTAAAAGATTCACAACTCCCGTCCTGGTACTTCATAGAAAGATATAGAAATCATAATAAATCTTTAAATTCTCTTATAAAAGCCTCAACGCTGAGTATTCTACATCCAGAGATTCCACTTCTACCACACGTGCAAACCCTTTCCCCTTTAATGTTGACTACTTTGCATTGCTGGAATCTTCTGGCATACAAACTTAATTCTACTAACATTGGCTCTTCAACAAATCTCCCCCTAGAGATCCTTCTCTATTTTTTACAAGACCTAAATCTCAAAGAGTGGTTTCGAGGAGGAGTCAGATTTATTTCCGACCTCCTGGAGGGAGAAAGACTATCTACCTATCAAACCATCAAATCCAAATACAACTTACCAAACAAAGAGATTTTCACCTACCTAAAAATATCCTCGTTTCTCTGCAACTCCCAACTAGGTAAATGTACCTTTCCCAAAGATCTAGAAATATTGTTTTACAAATGCACAAACTCTCAAAACTCTTTAACGAGAGTCTTCTACGATACCATAGCGGGCAATATGAACAACACAAAAAAAATACATCTATTAAATTGGGAACATGACCTACGAAAAAAGTTCCATACATCACAATGGTTGAAGTCCTTTGATAGAGCAAACAGAGCCACTCTTTCAGCAAGTCTTCTTCAAACTCACTATAAAGTGTTAACCAGGTGGTACTATACCCCCACCAAACTAGCTATATGTTTCCCAAGCATCAACAAAGACTGCTGGAGGGGGTGCGGTGGTGAAGGTTCAATACATCATTTGTTCTGGGACTGTCCCATAATCCAAGGCTTCTGGAAAGAGGTGTTCGAAACTATCAGAACTATAACAGGAATACGCCCCGCATACTCCCCCCATCTTGCTCTCCTCCTTCTAGATTGCGACTCTCTTCCTTGAAAAAAAAAGAACGTGGATATGTCATTTCCTCCTCGCTGCAAAGAACATCATAGCAAGAAAGTGGAGAAGTGCTTCTCTCCCCACTCTGAAAGAATTACTGGACTTAACATCAGACCACCATTGCTATAAGAGAATATATGCAAGAAACAATAACTCTTTTTCTAAATTCACGAACATGTGGAAATCTTGGCAATATTTTGAGTTAAACTGTTCGTTTTAATGTTATTATAGTTCCAACAGCTATTCCATCCAAATACCCACCTTGTCGCATCAGTCAAGGATTTTAGAAATACTTAGGTGGAAACATGCCAGACTTTGTTCAACATCCTACATATATCTATTTGTAATTGACTGTTCGTAAAGTAGATTTTCTCTCTACTAGATTTCATATAACCGTTGAATACTACACTATATCAAATAAAGTAAACCACGTTTTCATGTATGCTTTGGAAATGCTCAATAAAAAATATAAAAAATAATAATAATAATAATAATAATAATACTAACAGTGAGTCACAAGAGGTCATCCTGCCTGCTGTGAGTGTCAACAGTGAAATCAGTAAGAGCATTGCCCCATGTGCCGTCTTCTACACCTACAGCCACTACCTTTTATACCTTATTTTACCTGTTAAACAATCGCAATAGGGATAAGTACAAGTGTAATTTCCCAAGTGTCCAACGTCTCCAGGTAGAAACTGCCATAAACCCTAGATGCAACAATGATTTTGATATTAATTAAATATTCAATTCTAGATACATTCATCCAAAAACTAGAATTCTATTTTATCACTAGCGATGAGTGAACTTTTCAAATGCTCGTTTTGGGCGTTTTGCTTAATTTGGACACAAAGCTCAGTTTAGTCTGAATTAGTTCAAACTGAACTTCACCAATACGCCTTACACTGGTGTATAACACTGTCCAAAAAACATAAATGCCCTGTATAATAGGAGGAAGTGGAAGTGGAGGTGGAATTTTAATGGGTTTGGTCGAGACAAATTGACTTAGGTTCCGGTTCACGCTGAACCAAACTTTAGTGAAGTTTGACTGAAATCAAGGTTCAATAGTTTTAGTTCGCTCAAGACTACTTATTATTATACTGTATACAGTAGCTTTTAAACTCAAAATGCCCTAGATGGGGCAATGACAACCATTAATATTCTGTTAAACAGTAAGTTGCTGCTATTCTGTAGTAGTTATGAGTATTTCTTAAAATGTCATAGAAAAATGTCTCTTCCTTGCACCATTATCTACACCAAGAGAGCAATAGGCAAAGCATCACCATTATAAGTATGAAGCGAGGAGGATGTAGCAGTGTCCCCAAAGACCTGACAACCAAAAGCAACCTTTTACTTAAATGTCAGAAGCACAGAGAACTGGGGTCTCTGCAATCTGTTTCTAATAAAGTCTCACACCAGGTACCCTTGCTCTGTTACACTAAGGCAAGATGCACAAAACAAGCGCTAATATGAACTCCATTCCTTTGAATGCTTTCACTGAGACAGAAACTTAGTCTATAATTAACTTCTAAAGCCCTTCACAGTGTAGACTTAATGTAAATTAAAATAGCGTTTATTATTATTATTTAGAGATGAGCGAGCACCAAAATGCTCGGGTGCTCGTTGCTCGAGTCGAACTTTCCATAATACTCGAGAGCTTGTTTTGAGTAACGAACCCCATTGAAGTCAATGGGCGACTCGAGCGTTTTTGTATGGGACCGATGCTCCGCATAGCTGGAAACACCACAGAAACGGTTAGTGAAGGGCAGGGGCAGCATGCATGGCTGAATCTGAGGCTCCCAGGTCCCACTATTAGGCCAAAATGGGGGCAAGAGTCTGGCGTCACTCCACTAACAATTTACTTCGGACAAACCCTCATTAGCAAGGCACACCTTAGCTAAGCACCACACTACCTGCAACCAAGGACAATCACTGACTGCAGGTGACACCTCTGCCTCTTCTCCTGGGTTACATGCTGGCAGACAGGTAAAACAATGCAATAGGAAGTCTTTGTGCACCCACAGCGTAGACGAGCCCCTGGAACCAAAGGAAAGTATTACACATAAAGAAATCAGA
This sequence comes from Eleutherodactylus coqui, assembly GCF_035609145.1. Lineage (NCBI taxonomy): Eukaryota > Metazoa > Chordata > Amphibia > Anura > Eleutherodactylidae > Eleutherodactylus > Eleutherodactylus coqui. The sequence goes on along the minus strand of NC_089837.1, from coordinate 17,984,981 downwards.
GCGCCCAAACATGGCAGTTTCACCCTGCCAAGGACCTCAACCTCGGCTCACTCCCTCAGCAATCATGGGCATAAAGCAGACTCGGATGCTAGTGCAGCTGTAAACATTTCAATAATGCAGTAAAGCTCCTTTTGTTTGGCCAAAACCAGTGTCTCAGATAACTGTGGTAACACGAGAGAAAATACATGTTGCCCAGTGCTGAACCCCTGAGCCCAAGCAGGAGGAGGAGGTGGCATAACAAGGCCAAAAAAACCATGACCGAGATAGGACCTGTAATTGTCTGTGTTGGAAGTATGTGAGCTGGTCCAGGTGCAGGCTTGCAATAAGTATAAGAAAGGCAGCACACTGGAATAGATCCTCTTACCAGTAGATGTCCATAAAAAGGTTTTTATTCATGATCCACATACAAAAAATTGCGACGTTTTGATCATCCGCTGTGATCTTTCTCAGGCATGAAAGTGTGGGCAATAGCCCCCAATGCTGTTGAGAATTGATGATAAATTGACGTACAATCATCATTCAAATCCCGTGCCACCTCCATCACAAAATTGTCAGGAGCCGCAAACGTGGGCATAAAGGGGACTCAGGTGCCAGCACTTCTACACATCTCCACAATGCAGCAATACACTGTGTGGGGAGCACTTGAGCTGGCCCAGGTGCAGGCTTGGTCCCAGCCTCCATCTTGTGTGACCCAAGATGCCGTGAGTTACAAACAAATGGGAAAGCCATGTGTCCACACACCATTTATTCTGTGTAGGTGTCAGATAGCTGAACAACACAATGGGAAAGCCATCTGCACTCTGCACCCTACCCAAGTCAGTCAGTAAATTTGTGCCAGACAGGTAAAACAACGCAATGGGAAGTCTTTGTGCACTAACAGCATAGGCGAGCCCAAGGAACTCAAGCATGGTATTACACATGAGGATATCAGAGTGCCCAAACATGGCAGAGTTTCACCCTGCTAAGGGCCTCGGCCCACATTTCTGTCCTAGTCAGTCAGTGTGTTTGTGCCAGACAGTGTAAAACACCGCTATGGGAAGTCTTTGTACACTCACAGCATAGACGTACCCCTGGAACCCAAGGAAAGTATTACACATGAGGAAATCAGAGTGCCCAAACAAGGCAGTTTCACCCTGCCAAGGACCTCAACCTCGGCTCACACCCTCAGCAATCGTGGGCATAAAGCGGACTCAGATGCTAGTGCAGCTATGAACATCTCAATAATGCAGTAACGCTCATTTTGTTTGGCCCAAACCAGTGTCTCAGATAACTGTGGTAACACAAGAGAAAATACATGTTGCCCAGTGCTGATCCACTGACCCCAATCAGGAGGAGGAGGTGGCATAACAAGGCCAAGAAACGATGACCGAGGTAGGACCCGCAATAGTCTGTGTGGGTAGTATGTGAGCGGGCCCTGGGTCAGTCTCGGTCCCAGCCTCCATCTTGTGTGACCCATGGTGCCCTGAGTTACATAGCAATGGGAAATCCATGTGTCCCCGCACAATTCATTCTATGTTGATGTCAGATAGCTCAACACTGCAAGGGGAAGTCGTTGAGTTCCTTGGGCTCGCCTATGCTGTCAGTGCACAAAGATGGTATTACACAGGAAGAAATCAGAGTGCCCAAACATGGGAGAGTTTCACCCCGCCAAGGACCTTGGCCTCAGCCCACATTTCTGCCCTAGTTAGTCAGTGTATTTGTGCCAGATAGGTAAAACACGGCAATGGAAGTCTTTGTGCACCCATAGTATAGGCAGACCCCTGTAACATTTCTGAAGTGGGTGTAAAACAAGTGCCTTGACATGACCCCACTGATAAAAATCCAAGGGGGTTAATTTTGAAAACACAGTGGCAGCTTGATTTAACTCCCATGGCAAATCTACATTTGGAGTAATTGGACATCAACAGTAGTGGGGTGAGCACATGGTGAGCAGTGTAGGAAGAAAATGAGATTCTGGAAATATAGTTATTTTGCTCAATAACCCTTCACTGCAGACAACAAACAACAACTTTGCAGGCAAGTTGAGCCTCACTTGTGGTTTGGTACAAATTTTAGGTTGTTTGGCAAAACATGTTTACATCACCTGTGTAGAAGCAGCAGGTTCTTGGGCAATGGGACCTAGGTGAATGAAGCTCCGGTAGCATGTAGTGCTCAATATTCCTTGGTAGCGTTCTTTCCTCAGCATGTCCCAAACACCAAATGGACCTCCCTCAGAAAGGGAAACTGTGTACACTTTCTTTTTCAAGGCTGAACCCAAGAGCCAGGCACTGCAGCAGAGTGGATTGCAAATTGGCAGGGCTTCATAGGCAACATTTAAAAAATCATATAGTATAAGTAATCAAATGATCACAAGTATAAGTCCCCTCTGGGGACTAAAAAAAGTACAAATAAAGATTTAATAAAGTTTTTTTAACAGTAAAATGAATGTAAAAAAAATAAAGTTAAAAACAACCCATTTTACCGTTTTTCTCCCATAAAAATATAAACAATTAAAAAACCCACATGTTTGATATTTCCATGTACATAAAAGTCCAAACTGTTTAAACATTACAATACTTATCCCACATGGTGAAGGCTGTAAATAAAATAAAGTACAGGATGCCAGAATTGTATTTTTTTGTTATCCTGGCTCCAAAAAATTTGAATAAAAAGTCATCAAAAAGACGTATGCTTCCCAAAAATATCAGCTTGTCCTGCAGAAAAACAAGATCTAACAGCCCAATTTATGAAAAATTTGAAAATTATTGGCATCAGAATATGGTGAGAAAAAGCAAGTTTTGATTAAGAAAAAAAAATGTTTAAGTACAAAAGCATTAAGTAAAAATCATAGAAATTTGGTACCATCATAATCATACTGGCAAATAAAGCAGATTTAATGTATCATTTTTACTGCTTTTTGAATGGAGGAAAAACTAAATCCCAAAAAGTAACACAAATGCATTTTTATTAATTTCTCCCCTCTTAAATTATTTTACAAGTTTTTCTGTACATCATATAGATTCATTTCAAAATATGGCTTGTTCTGCAAAAAACCCTTGATAGGGGTCTGTCAATGGAAAAATAAAAGTTATGTATTTTGAAAGTTGAGGACAATAGAACAAAATCAAAAAAAGTTGAATCTTTGGTCCTGAAGAGGCTAATGTTCTGTTAATGAAGAAAAGTTGCACCATTCTGGTACCCCACACACCACACCATACCATGTTGGATAGATCAGTCTAGTGAGGGTTTTTGCCTGAGCAGTATCAGTAATTCTGTTTGTAGACCTCACCATCTCCAAATAAATTGGCTTCATCACTGAACAGCACCTGACAGGGAAAATAATCTAAAGTTGCCATGTCGCCCATTCTGCAGATTCTGATGATCTGGGTCACCATTGATCAGGCGTTGCATCATATGAATTTTGTAAGGGTTCCATTTATGATAGAAAAAAGTCGCTGAATTCAGGTATGGTTTACATGATGAGACTTGAGTCGTGGACTCTCATTGGATGAGACCAGAACAGCTGTTGCTACATCTTTAGCAGTTTTTGTTTACCCATCTTTCGGTTTAGTAGTTACAGAACCTTTTTCTTGGAAATCAGCAAGAATTTTGACACCTATGTGGGGGGTAATGGGAAGCCTATTTGCTGGGTGTTAGTTAAAATTTTTTGGTTGGTTAAAAATATCCCGCAACAGATGAATAAAATATTTTGAAATAATGGAGAACCTTCCCAGTTTTTGGATTTACTGTGACATATTGTCACTGAAGCTGTGGTCTATAAAATTATTACTCAAGAAGGAAGAAATCTGCCACTGTAGTCGTGATACCTAGAAATGAGCAAAAACTTCTGAAAGGCCTCTTTAACGTCCCTATTTCTTAAGCTGTAAATCAAAGGATTTATTACAGGAGGTAAAACTCCATAAAGTAGAGAAATATATTTCAGATTAGTTGTAGAACCTTTCACTTGTCCCGTGTACACAATTATAGCTGCCCCAAAATACAGTGACACCACCCCAAGGTGAGAAGCGCAGGTGGAGAACGCTTTAGATCTACTACCTGCTGAGTGGATTTTGAATACAGAAATAAGGATCCAAATATAAGAAAGCACAATAAAAGTCAATGATGATAACAAAAATATTCCACCTATAAGTAATGCTATCTTATAAAAGGAGAGGTTACCACACGCCACATCTAGAAGGGTCAAGGCCTCACAAGCAAAATGGTTCAATGTATTTTCTACGCAGAAGACAAGAGGTTTTAATATGTGAATAATTATTACGGTGAAACTTCCTGACCACATAATGACAGTGATGTATCTACATGCCCTCCAACTCATAATAATGGTGTAATGTAATGGCAAGCATATAGCTACATACCGGTCATAGGCCATCACACACAGGAGGATGCATTCAGTCCTTGCTAAAAATACACCAAAAGTCATCTGTGTGAGGCAACCAATGAGTGAAATCCTTCTTTCCTTTGATAATGTATCAAACAGCATTTTCGGAGCGATGCACGAAGAGAAGCACAAATCCAAAAAAGACAAATTACAGAGGAAATAATACATAGGAGCGTGTAATGGAGGACTAATGATAACGATGGAAATCAGAAAACTGTTCCCCAGGATGGTCAGTATATAAATGACAAGGAAGATGACAAAAATTAAAATACAAGTCTGCAAGTTTTGAGAGAATCCAGTCAGGATGAAATCTTTAATATGAGTGTGATTTGGATGCTCCATGAGATAATTAACAATATCCGGCACTGTTCATATCCCTGTGATATAGGCAAAAGAGAAGATTTAGTATTTAAAATATCTATTTTCTATTGCTTTTAAATTTCAAATTGCACAAAGATGGGACTGACTCCTGAAATTGTTGTTCTATATAAATTCATCATATTACATCTGCCAGTCCTCACTCCTATTGACCAAAACAGAAAAAAAAATAAAAACATTTGTCTTGTTAGGTTTCCCCTGCCTCTTCACATAAGTGAAAAGAAAAAAGTTTGGTACCATGTTAAGGCCCTTTTACACGCAAAGATCTTCCAAACAAATGAAAGTTTGAAAGATTTAGCAAAATTAATATGTCTTCATCTTCATTTGTATCCATCTTGTTTGCAGAGCCCGGCATGTGTTTAAACACACGCCCAGCTGTGTAAACAGCTGCCTACATATTCCATTGTTCTCCTCTTGTCTGGTGTAAACATGCCGCAGGGAGAGTATTGTGCAGTCTTTTGAAAGTTGAGCAAAATACATTCAAATGGAATGTATTTGCTTAGTCTTTCAGCATCTGAACGATGGATTTTAGGTAAAGCAAAACCCATCATTCAAATGAAAAGTGCACGATGCTCATGTTAACATTCAATGATTATCGCTCATTTTTGGCTATTTTGATGAATTTTAAACAATAATCGTTGCAGGTAAAAGGGCCTTTATCCAGTAGAGCAAAATATGATTGTACTCAGCAGGAGAAACCAAGTAATCTTATAGATGTAATACCTTTTAATGGCTGACAAAAATACATCATGTTATAGTGTGCTTTCAAAGCTACTTCGGGTTCTTCAGGCTTAATGGAATAGATCTGAAGAGGCATAAACATATACACATAAATGAAAAAACGTACAGGCACTTACTTGGTTTCTCTTGCTGAAAACAAACACATTTCACTTAAGTGCACACACAGCAGGCCACCCATGCTCTGATAGCTGATCCAGTGATCGGCATATCACCAGGGATCCAGAGTGGCAGGTCCCAAGTACTTAACTATTGAGGACCTATCCACAGAATACAATAAATGCAAGCACCATAACTACACACATAATAGTAGTAGTCAGTATTCAAAAAGTGAGTAGTTTTGCAGCACTGATGAAAAAGTACCAACAGTCTCTATTATAAAGAGTAACTCATAGTAAATGAAGTAGAAGCCCCAAAGAGCTTCAGAATATGGTGAGGAGTGGTAGGGAGATTGAAATTGATGGAAAATAGATAATTTTATAGTTGTCGTGAAGAGATTGGGGAAATCAATCAATTGATTGTCTTTTTAGAACAAAATATGACAAAAACAGTCAGGAAATATAACTCATACTGGAACATGATAGCTATATAAGATGTAGAATAAAAAGATCAAACTTCTTCATTTCACGGGACATTCTGTGACTTTTGAAGGATATGAAACCTCAACACCAAAGAGTTGGAACACGAAAAGTTCTGGAGCATTTACATTTTGGAGTTGATGAAGACTTTAGCGAGAACAGTAGACAATCAGAAGAATACGCTTTAAGATCATAGACCAGGTGAAGCCTAAACTTTGAATTCAGAGACAAATGTGCAGACCAAGGCTATCTTAGATATCATACTAGGAGACGGACTGGAAAAGACAAGCATATTACAAATAGATTATTGATCTATGGAGAAATACATTTTTAAACAGAGATCATGATATCATTGCCTTTCAGAATGTTCGAACACTGATCAGGGCATCTGCCGCTGTCAGAATTGATGGCGACATTTAAAAGGCTACCAGCTCCGAACAGCAGTGATGCTGATCGTAGCTGTTGTGTGTGGGCGTCAACTGTAGGAAACAACCAGCAACAGCATTGTATGGGGCGGGATCGATCATCAATTCCTCTTCATACAAACCCAAACCTTCATTACGTAACTTTATTTCCTTTAGTGCAAATGGGTTTAACATGAACTTACAAATATGAATATCTGTGACATCATCAATCTAAATAATAAGTAAAAAAAAGAATCTAATGCAATAAAGGTTCTTCATATGTAAAAAGATTTCTATAGTTACACATAACATGGCAGTAAGAGATAAGCGTGGATTAAAGGCGTTCTCCACTTTGGAAAATCTGTACTTGTTAGAAGGGTGTCCTGACAATAAAATGATCACACAGTGTACTCTGCTGGAGCTGAAGCAATCATCTTATAGCACATAAAAACACAGATTGTGTGATAAACTGCATTGAGAACAATAACAGAACAGGATGAGGGGGAGAGAATTCTTTAACTAGTCCACAGAAAAGGATGTGCAAGCTTTATGGTTTCAAAATTGATGCTTTTCCGTAGCTTTGGTGCCCTCACTCTTTCTGGACTGGGTCTCTCAAATCTTATAGCCCACAATAAAACCATGACAAATATTTAGGCTTCTGTTCACATTATCAAACATGGTCATAGATTTATATTCCCAAATGTGTCTATCTTTCTGGGATTTGAAGTTGTCCTTTAATACAAAAACTCTCATGTGCTCTATTCTGTGTCTTTGGCTATGAACATGCTCAGCCACAGGCAATTCGGTCTTCTTTTCCTTAATTGTATGAGGATGAGATCTTATCCTCAGGGCTCCCACCCACTGGCGTTTTTTTCTCCACTGTGCTGCTAGAGTAAGTGAAAACTCTCGCAGAGCAGTGCGAGAAAATCGCCGGGATATTGCTGTGACACCGCCAGTACTTTCAATGGGGCCAGCGGCAGCAGCCCTAGCCCCATTGAAAAGATATGGAGAATGCCACAGCTGTGACAGCTGTCACAGCTGTTGCAGAAGTCCTCGGCATGCTATCCCATTGCTTTCAATGGGATCGGCACTGCTGCCGATCCCATTGAAAACAGTGGTTTCTGACAAGCCCCGCAGAATGATTATCAGAGAAGGGCTTGAAATATAAGCCCTTCCCCCGATAATCATCAAAAAGTGGTTAAAAAAATAATAAAAAAGTTACTCACCTCTCCTGCTGTCAGCCGTGTCCTCCGCCTGGCTCCCTGGCACTGCTACTGAGCTCTTTCAGCAGACGGGGATTTAAAAAGCCAATGACAGATAGCTCTTAGCTATTCATTCATGAATAGCAATATCTTAGCTATTCATGAATGAATAGCTAAGAGCTATCTGTCATTGGCTGAGCGCTCAGCCAATAGCTAAGCAGTAGCTGCTATTGGCTGAGCCCTCAGCCAATCCGCACAGCCCTTTCAGTAGGCAAGGATTTTAAAATCCCCGCCTGCTGAAAGTGCTGGACAGCAGTGTCGGGGGACGCGGCTGACAGCAGGAGAGGTGAGTAACTTTTTTATTATTTTTTTAACCACTTTTTGATGATTATCGGGGAAGGGCTTATATTTCAAGCCCTTCTCCGATAATCATTCTGCGGGGCCTGTCAGAAACCACTGCTTTCAATGGGATTGGCAGCAGTGCCGATCCCATTGAAAGCAATGGGATAGCATGCCGCTGACTTCTGCCACATCTGTCACAGCTGTGGCATTCTCCATATCTTTTCAATGGGGCTAGCGCTGCTGCCGCTGGCCCCATTGAAGAGACTGGCGATGTCGCAGTGATATCCCAGCAATTTTGGGGTATCTGCGGCGTTTTTCTCGCACTGCGATGCGAGACTTTAACTTTAGAATCGCATCGCAGTGGAGAAAGAATCCGGCAGTGGGTGGGAGCTCTCACTGTGAGTTTTGTCCTGTTTCTTCTACAGAAAGCCCTCCAACATAGCATTGAATGCAGATAATCAGGTACACAAGATTGGGCACAGAACCTGTTAATGTCCCAGGAATCTTTTAGTCCTGCTGTGTGTTGGGAATTTGTATCCTCATAGGTTCTTAATAAGGGGATCAGCAAACTGGTGGTTCTTTTCAGTATATGTACCTTTATTCCTCAGCAAAACATGAAGCTGCAACGTTTCGACCCACCTTGGGTCTTTTTCAAGCATGCAGCACATTATGACATACATACATATATACAAAATACATACACCGCTAAAACCAATAGAACCTACAATAGACAAACACACACCCACCTACTCCATTGCGATTGGCCCGGAAAATACAGCACAGCCGTCTGTCATTAGGGTTAATAAATGGCATACACCGTTCTTTACATACTGGTTGATCATCTCATCCATCACGGCATTCCCAACACATAACTGTGCATGGGCACTCAATATCCATTCATGTCTCTGCCCTCGCCAGTAGTGGACAGCATTAAACTAGTGAACATGCGCGGAAAATATCATCGAGCGAGAGCCCATAACACCCTAATACTTTCACTCATGTACAGCCTAATAGATCCACTACAACTGCACCACTCCCCTGCACACATGCAGAAGAAGTACAATAGAATCCATATCAGTAATTGGCCATCGGCTCCATTGTCATACCGCGCATGCGCAGGACTTATCCTCCCGCGAGAACTTCAGTAACCATAGTGATGACTCCAGCTAAATGCTCAGCATACCACTGCGCCTGCGCATAAGCTTTCTACTAGATGCATATGGAAAGCCATCTATTATCTAACATGCATCCAATCACAGCATAATCCAATGACTGAAAATATCATAAAGGCTGTTATATTGACTTAAACCGATTGTATTAAGAAAATTGCATAGAGAACTTCAAAACCACCTTACATGCATACCCACCTATAAGTATTACCAATTAAACTAATCAAATACACCTACATATGGTGGCTACCATATATTATATCCATCCAACAGCCATGATGATTACCAAGTAGAAAGGGATTTTATTAAATATAGATATATATCCCATGTTTAATGATTACATACCATTTACCAAACATCATATAAATCAGAGAGAATATATTTTCTCAAATGCCTCCTAAATTCATCCATAGGCATAAACCATCTTATTAGCACTACTGTAAACTCAGTATTAGTACACTGTTAGGGAACTCAACACCAGAACAATCAGATGCTCAACCAGATTTTATTATTATTTTACAACTAACAAAAAGAAAAATTCTCAAATAATTATAGAGATCTTCATAGTCTTCATAGTTCCTCTGTTTATAATAGGATTTCCAACTCCATAATGACAGAGTCCATTGTGCCGCATATTCCAGATCCCACACGCAATGCCTAAAAAACAATATTAAAATATTATAAAATCAATATATACCAAAACTGTTCCCAGTTCAACACCTCTAAAATCTCCCAGTCATACACTATAGAAAAAGCAAACTGATTTGAACTGTTTGACACCTCAGAATCACAGCAGTGAGAGAAGCAACAAAGACATTCGCTGAAAAAGCCAAAAAATGCAATAACTGGTAGGCTGCAAAGCAGGCACAATAACCACAGAGCAGGCACAGTCACCACAGGCACAATTGCCATAAGGCGGGCACAATCACCACCGGCACAATGAACTTTATGAACACCTAGCAGCTAAAATCAAGATCAAATTCCATAGCATTAAGAAAGGTGCTCCATTGGGAAAGTTCGACACCTCTAAAATCTCCCAGTCATACACTATTGAAGTTGCAAACCGATTCAAACTGCTTGACACATCAGAAAAGCATCCAGAGGGACTATGGCACAATATACAGTTCACAGTTATGGAAACAGCCAGTAAGCATCTCACCTATAAGAAGCAGGAAAAACAATGCTATTGGTTGTCCAAGCAAATCCTCAATAGCTGATAAAAGAAGAGCAGCAAAGGTGGCCAGCAACAAAGGCGAAGTTCGGCAACTAAATGCCAAACTGCAGCAAGCGGCAAGAAAAAATAAGACATATGCGAGGCCTATTCTCACAGGACTAGAGGCCAGAAAACATTTCATGGCATGCAGCAGCACAATCAAATCCAAAAAATGTGAAGGAACTGAATGACCAACAGAGTATTATGGATAGGTGGAGGAACCGCATGCCTGCAATCACATACCAGGACCATTGCATGAGGTAGAGCCTGTGGAATTGAAGCTCTCCATTATGGAGTCAGAAGTGGTTGTCACAATGAAACAACTAGCCCCCTCAAAAAAGAGAAGGGATAGATAACATACTGGCAGAGCTATTGCTGCCAATACCAGTGAAAACCAACACAGTGCTGTGCCAGGCAGTATGGGCATCCACACAATGGCAGCAGGACTGGAAAATATCTGTCTTTATCCTACTACCAAAGAAAGGTGACTCCCAGAATCGCTGCAACTACCGAACAATAGTCCTCCTTCCACATGCAAGATCCTTCTCAAAATTATTCTGGAAAGACTGAGATCAGTAGTTAAAGTGGCGCTCCCTGATGCACAGACAGGATTCCGGCGAGGACACTGCACCAACCATCATATTGCAAACCTGTGGTGGACCATGGAAAAAGCTTGAATACCAAAAAAATGTCTACATGTGCTTCATCGACTACATCAAGGCCTTTGAGAACATCGACCATGACAAGCTATGGCACACCCTACAAGAGCTGGGTGTATTGGCACATCTAATCAAGCTAATAAAATCACTTTACACCAATAAAAAAGCTACTGTGAGAACACTGTATAGGGACACAGATTGGTTTGGGATCGGCAAAGGCGTCCGACAGGGCTGCATCCTCTCACCCTTCTTGTTTAACCTATATGCAGAAGTGATCATGTGGAAAATGGACCTAGTCAAATAAGAAATCGGGGTGAAAAAAGGTGGCAGTAATATCAACAATCTCCATTATGTGGATGATACAACTCTACTTGCAGACACAGAAGCAGGTCTGAAGCAGCTGATATGGAAGATTAAAACTGAAAGCGAAAAAATGGGCCTCTACCTGAATTTAAAGAAGACTAAAATTATGACAACTGCCAAAAATCTCCAAATTCAAATTAAGATCAACAATGAAGTCATAGAAGGCATGCGAGACGTCATCTTCCTTCGCTCAAAAATTGGCCAGGCTGGAGAATCTATGCCAGAGATAAAACCTAGGTCAGCATTGGGGCAAAGCACAATCTTAAACATGAACAAAATCTGTAAAAGTTGGGATATCAGCATAGCAGCTAAATGCAGGATAGTGCAAATCACAGTTTTCTCCATAGCCATGTATGGATGTGAAAGCTGGACTGCAAGGGAAGTGGATAGAGTGAGGATTAGTGCATTTGAGCTTTGGTGCTGCTGAATGCTGCTGCATATGCCCTGGACGGTGAGAGTAACAAACAGAGAAGTCCTAAATCGTATAAGACCCGATATATCACTGGAGGGGAAGATGACCGACTTATACTCATGTATTTTGGCTCTGTGTGAGCCCAAAACGCTCTATGTGAACACTTCCATAGCAACCTATTAGTTGCTATAGAAGCATAGTTTACACGTTGATGTAGCAGCATGTAAACCACGCTTATCTGAATGCACCCCAAATAAGGAAAAAAATAATTTTATAAAGTTAAAATAAAATAAATCTACTATTACATAAACCATAAAATACAATACAAATACTAATATGTCTAATCCGAATAAATGCATTAATCCAGATGGTAAAAGTAATTTAGCATTTATGAATAGTGCAAAAAATAAAACAAGTATTGCAATTCTTTTTACACTCCTAAAACAAGAAAAAAATAAATTAAACACTAAAAAAAGTATGAATTCTGAAATGATGCCATTAAAGAAATATTAACCCACAAAATAAACAAAAACTTTCACAGTCATGTCAATGACAAAATTAAAAATATTCTGTCTCTCCGTATGCAGTGAGGAAGAGAACAAAAAGTATTTTGTTACCTGAATTAGCTGTGTTCTTAAAAGGGTAAATTAGAATATAACAAGTGCTAACAAAAAACATGAGATCTACAATATCTTAATCGTATAGAAATGGTTTGGCTGAAAATAATAATACTAACAGTAAGTCACAAGAGGTCATCCTGCCTGCTGTGAGTGTCAACAGTGAAATCAGTAACAGCATCTCCCCATGTGCCGTCTTCTACACCTACAGCCACTACCTTTTATACCTTATTTTACCTGTTAAACAATAGCAATAGAGATAAGTACGAGTGTAATTTCCCAAGTGTCCAATGTCTCCAGGTAGAATCTACCATAAACCCCAGATGCAACAATTATTTTGATATTAAATAAATATTGAATTCTAGATACATTCATCCAAAAACTAGAATTCTATCTTATCACTAGCGATGAGTGAACTTTTTAAATGCTCGTTTTGGGCGTTTTGCTTAATTTGGACACAAAGCTCAGTTCAGTCTGAAGCAGTTCAAACTAAACTTCACCAATACTCCTTACACTGGTGTATAACACTGTCCAAAAAACATAAATGCCCTGTATAATAGGAGGAAGTGGAAGTGGAGGTGGAATTTTAATGGGTTCGGTTGAGACAAATTGATTTAGGTTCCGGTTCACGCTGAACCAAACTTTAGTGAAGTTTGACTGAAATCAAGGTTCAATAGTTTTAGTTCGCTCAAGACTACTTATTATTATACTTTATATAGTAGCTTTAAAACTCTAAATGCCCTAGATAGGGCAATGACAACAATTAATATTCTGTTATACAGTAATTTGCTGCTATTCTGTAGTAGGTTATGAGTATTTCTTAAAATGTCATAGAAAAATGTCTCTTCCTTGCACCATTATCTACACCAAGAGAGCAATAGGCAAAGCATCACCATTATAAGTATGAAGCGAGGAGGATGTAGCAGTGTCCCCAAAGACCTAACAACCAAAAGCAACCTTTTACTTAAATGTCTGAAGCACAGAGAACTGGGGTTCTCTGCAATTTGTTTCTAGTAAAGTCTGGCATGGCTATCTAATAGTTATCTCAATATCAATTACTTCTCACACCAGGTACCCTTGCTCTGTTATACTAAGGCTACAGTCACACAAAAGAGTATTTCCTGTGAGTTCTGTGCATTGCAAGATGCACAAAACCAGAGCTAATATGAACTCCTTTCCTTTGAATGCTTTCACTGAGACAGAAACTTAGACTATAATTAACTTCTAAAGCACTTCACAGTGTAGACTTAATGTAAATTAAAATAGCGTTTATTATTATTAACCAAAATGCGCGGGTACTCGTTGCTCGAGTCGAACTTTCCGTAATGCTCGCGAGCTCGTTTCGAGTAACGAACCCCATTGAAGTCAATGGGCGACTTGAGCATTTTTGTATAGGACCGATGCTCCGCATAGCTGATGACTTGTCAAACACCAGAAACCGTCAGAAATTCATGGAAACACCACAGAAACGGATAGGGAAGGGCAGAGACAGCATGCATGGCTGCATCTGAGGTTCCCAGGTCGCACTATTAGGCCAAAATGGGGGCAAGAGTCTGGCATCACCCCCCTAACAATTTACTTCGGACAAACCCTCATTAGCACACCTTAGCTAAGCACCACACTACCTGCAACCAAGGACAATCACTGTCTGCCGGTGACACCGCTGCCTCTTCTCCTGGGTTATATGCTGGCATTGCTGTCCAAGCCCCCTGCACGATCCTGCGTTCACAGCGCACCCAAAAGTTTCCCTGCGCAGCGTTCAGCTGCCCTCATGGCACACGCTTGCTTCATAGCCACACCACCCTCATGTCTATTTATAAGCATGTACTGGATGAGGAGGAACCGGGGACACACACTTCAGAAGGTTGGCAGGGCCAGGCAGCGAGCCTCTTTGAAAGTGTGGGCAATAGCCCACAATGCTCTTAAGAATTGATGATAAATTGACGTACGATCATCTTTCCAATCCTGTGCCACCTCTGTCACAAAATTGTCAGGAGCCGCAAACGTGAGCATAAAGGGGACTCAAGTGCTAGCACTTCTACACATCTCCACAATGCAGCAATACTCTGTGTGGGAAGCACATGAGCGGGCCCAGGGTCAGGCTCGGTCCCAGCCTCCACCTTCTGTGACCCAAGGTGCCGTGAGTTACATAGCAATGGGAAATCCATGTGCCCCCACACAATTCATTCTGTGTAGGTGTTAGATAGCTCAACACCGCAATGGAAAGTCTTTGAGTTCCTTGGGCTTGCCTATGCTGTCGGTGCACAAAGATGGTATTACACAGGAAGAAATCAGAGCGCCCAAACATGGCAGAGTTTCACCCCGCCCAGGACCTCGGCCCATATTTTTACCCAAGTCAGTCAGTGTATTTGTGCCAGACAGGTAAAACAACGCAATGGGAAGTCTTTGTGCACTCACAGCATAGGCGAGCCCAAGGAACTCAAGCATGGTATTACACATGAGGATATCAGAGTGCCCAAACATGGCAGAGTTTCACCCTGCTAAGGGCCTCGGCCCACATTTCTGCCCTAGTTAGTCAGTGTGTTTGTGCCAGACAGGTAAAACAATGCAATGGAAAGTCTTTGTGCATAGACGAGCCCCTGGAACCCAAGGAAAGTATTACACATAAAGAAATCAGAGCGCCCAAACAAGGCAGTTTCACCCTGCGAAGGACCTCAACCTCGGCTCACACCCTCAGCAATCGTGGGCATAAAGCGAACTCGGATGGTAGTGCAGCTGTGAACATCTCATTAATGCAGTAATGCTCCTTTTGTTTGGCCCAAACCAGTGCCTCAGATAACTGTGGTAACATGAGAGAAAATACATGTTGCCCAGTGCTGATCCCCTGACCCCAAGCAGGAGGAGGAGGTGGCATAACAAGGCCAAGAAACTATTAGCGAGGTAGAACCCGCAATAGTCTGTGTGAGAAGTATGTGAGCGGGTCCAGGGTCAGGCTCGGTACCAGACTTCATCTTGTGTGACCCAAGGTGTCGTGAGTTACATAGCAATGGGAAAGCCATGTGTCCACACACCATTCATTCTGTGTAGGTGTCAGATAGCTGAACAATGCAATGGGAAAGATATCTGCACTCTGCACCCTACCCAAGTCAGTCAGTGTATTTGTGCCAGACAGGTAAAACACCGCCATGGGAAGTTTTTGTGCACCCACAGCATAGGCGAGCTCAAGGAACCCAAGAAAAGTATTCAACATGAAGCAATTACAGTGCCCAAACATGGCAGACTTTATCTCCGCCGAGGACCTCGGCCTCTGCACACACCCTCAGCAATCGTTGGCATAAAGTGGACTCCGATGCTAGTGCAGCTGTGAACGTCTCAATAATGCATTTGCGCTTGCTTTCATCGCTGCAAAGACTGGATTAACCAGGAAGAAGTTCCACAGGCCAAACCTGCTGCAGTTGCATCTCCCCCAGGACTTTGGCCTCTGCCCACACCCTCAGCAATCGTGGGCATAAAGTGGACTCGGATGCTAGTGTAGCTGTGAAAATCTCATTATTGCAATAACGCGTCTTTTGTTTGGCCCAAACCAGTGTCTCAGATAACTGTGGTAACACGAGAGAAAATACATGTTGCCCAGTGCTGATCCCCTGACCCCAAGCAGGAGGAGGAGGTGGCATAACAAGGCCAAGAAACCATGACCGAGGTAGGACCTGCAATAGTCTGTGTGGGAAGTATGTGAGCGGGCCCAGGGTCAGGCTTGGTCCCAACCTCCACCTTGTGTCACCCAAGGTGCCCTGAGTTACATAGCAATGGGAAATCCATGTGTCCCCACACAATTCATTCTGTGTATGTGTCGGATAGCTCAACACAGCAAGGGGAAGTCTTTGAGTTCCTTGGGCTCGCCTATGATGTCAGTGCACAAAGATGGTATTACACAGGAAGAAATCAGAGTGCCCAAACATGGGAGCGTTTCAACCCGCCAAGGATCTTGGCCTCGGCCCACATATCTGCCCTAGTCGGTCAGTGTATTTGTGCCAGATGGGTAAAACACGGCAATGGGAAGTCTTTGTGCACCCATAGTATAGGTATACCCCTGTAACTTTTCTGTAGCAGAAGTATAGGCAGATCGCAGTAACATTTCTGTAGCAGAAGTATAGGCAAACCCTTTAACATTTCTGTAGCAGAAGTAAAGGCAGACCCCTGTAACATTCCTGGAGCAAAGGTTAAGGCAGACCCCAGTAACATTTCTCTAGCAAAGGTATAGGCAGACTCCAGTAACATTTCTGTAGCAGAAGAATAGGCAGACCGCTGTAACATTCCTGTAGCAGAAATATGAGCAGACACCAGTAACATTTCTATAGTAAAAGTATAGGTGGACCCCAGTAACATTTCAGTAGCAAAGGTATAGGCGGACCCCAGTAACATTTCTGTAGCAAAAGTATAGGCAGGCCCCTGCAACATTTCTGTAACAGAAGTATAGGCAGACTCCTGTAACATTCCTGTAGCAGAAGCATAGGCAGACCCCTGTAACATTCCTGTAGTTAAAGTATAGGCGGACGCCAGCAACACTTCTGTAGCAAAGGTCTATAGGCAGGCCCCCAGTAACATTTCTGTAGCAAAGTATAGGCAGACCCCAGTAACATTTCTGTAGCAAGAGTATAGGCAGACCCCTGTAACATTCCTGTAGTAAAAGTATTCATGGACCGCAGTAACATTTCTGTAGCAAAGGTATAGGCAGACCCCTGTAACACTTCTGTAGCAAAGTATAGGCAGACCCCAGTAACATTTCTGTAGCAAAGGTATAGGCGAACCCCTCAAACCTTTCAGTAGCAAGAGTATAGGCGGACCCCTGTAACATTTCTGTAGCAAAACTATAGGCAGAACCCTGTAACATTTCTGTAGCAGAAGTATAGGCAGACCCCTGTAACATTTCTGTAGCAAGAGTATAGGTGAACCCCTAAAACATTGGTATACCACGAGTGTGGCGCAGGCCGAAAAAAATAGTTAGATAACAGTATAGGCGAGGGCTAGAAAAATTGGTGTACCAAGAGTACAAGTGTACCCCTGAAAAACTGCTCAACCGTGAGGGCAGGTGAAACACATAAACATTTTTTAAAGATACAGCTTGCTGTTGCTTAATTTGTAACATAGCCTGAAGGTAGCCCTGTGAATAAAATTGGTTTCTGTTAAAGTATCAATACTTTTGAAACTTTGAAAAATTGTAAAAAAAATTATAAACAGAGCCTTTTGGGCCGCAGAAAAATTGGCATTTCGGCATGATGACATGCTGTTTTAGGAGGAGGAGTAGGCGGAGGAGTAATAATATCCAAGAGTGATTGAAAAAGCTAATTCCCCCTTTTTTCCAGTGATAGAGAATGCTTTTTTCTCTGGCTGCAGCGAAAAGAATCATTAGGTTTCCGCTGCTCTCCGCCGGTGGAGAAGAGAAGTCTGAGGAAATCCAGCCTTTGCTCATCTTTATGAGTGTAAGCATGTTGGCACTGGCAGTTGACAGGCGGGTACGCTTATCCGTGATGATTCCCCAAGCTGCACTAAACACCCTCTCTGACAAGACACTAGCGGCAGGTCAAGCCAGCACCTCCAGGACGTACAGCGCAAGTTCGTGCCACGTGTCCAGCTTTGACACCCAATAGTTGTATGGAGCAGAGGCATCACGGAGGACGGTGGTACGATCGGCTACGTACTCCCTGCGACTCAGCCTTGACTGGGGAGTGGTGACATAGTCTTGCTGGGGAGTCATAAGGCTGGCAAAGGCCTTGGAGAGTGTTCCCCTGCCTGCACGGGACATGCTGCCTGATCCCCACGCCTCCCCTGTTACTTGGCCCTCGGAACTGCGTCATCTGCCACTAGCACTGTCAGATGGGAACTTTAGCATCACTTTTTCCACCAGGGCCCTGTGGTATTGCATCACTCTCGTACCCCTTTCCTCTTTTCGGGAATGAGAGTGGAAAGGTTCTCCTTACACCGTGGGTTGAGAAGGGTGTACACCCCGTAATCTGTGTTGGCCAGAATGCGTTTAACCGAGGGTCATGAGAAAGGCAGCCTAACATGAAGTCAGCCATCTGTGCCAGGGTACCAGTATGCAACACATCACTGTCCTCACTAGGAAGATGACTTTCAGGATCCTCCCCCTCCTCCACAGCTCATACACACTGAACAGATGAGAGGCAAGCAGCGTGGGTACCCTCTGCAGTGTGCCCAGCTGTCTCTTCTCCCTCGTCCTCCTGCTCCTCCCCCTCCTCCTCCTCCTCCAAAACACACTGAGATATAGACATGAGGGTGGTCTGGCTATCAAGCGACATACTGTCATCCCCCGTCTCCTGTTCCAACCACAAAGCGTCGGCCTTTATGCTTTCAGTGAACTTCTCAGCAGGCAAAGCAGCGGGATGATAACGCTAATGATTGTCACATCGCCGCTCACCATCTGGGTAGACTCCTCACAGTTTCCGAGGACCTGGCAGATAACTGCCATCCATGTCCACTCCTCAGTAAAGAATTGGGGAAGCTGGCTATCACTATGCCGCCCATGTTGCAGCTGCTATACCACTATTGCTCTACGCTGCTCGTACAGCCTGGCCAACATGTGCAGCGTAGAATTCCAGCGTGTGGGCACATCGCACAGCAGTCGGTCTTCTGGCAGCTGAAATCGACGTTGCAGGGTCCTCAGGGTGGAAGCTTCCGAGGTGGACTTGTGGAAATGTGCGCAGACGCGGCGCACCTTGCCGAGCAGGTCAAACAAGTGGGGGGAGTTTTTCAGAAACCGCTGAACCACCAGATTGAAGACGTGGGCCAGGCATGGCACGTGTGTGAGGCTGCCGAGCTGCAGAGCCGCCAACAGGTTACGGCCGTTGTCACACACAACCATGCCCGGTTGTAGGCTCAGCGGCGAAAGCCAGAGGTCGGTCTGCTCTGTCAGACCCTGCAACAGTTCCTCTGTCACCTAGGCTGAGTAGTTTCAGCACGGCCTGCTGACGCTTGCCCACCGCTGTGCTGCCGCACCGCGCCACACTAATTGCTGGCGACGTGCTGCTCACATTTCCTCATTGAGAGGTAGAGGTTGCGTAGGAGGAGGGGGAGGGTTTAGAGGAGGTGGCATAGACCGCCGCAGATACCAGAACCGAGGAAGGACCCGCTTTTCTGGGTGTGGGTAGGACGTGTGCAGTCCCAAGCTCTGACTCAGTCCCAGCCTCCACCAAATTCACCCAGTGTGCTGTCAGGGAGATATAGTGGCCCTACCCGCCAGTGCTTGTCCACGTGTCCGTGGTTAAGTCGACCTTCCCAGTAACCGCGTTGGTGAGGGCACGATTGATGTTGCGGGAGGCGTGCTGGTGTAGGCCTGGGACGGCACACCGGGAAAAATAGTGGCGACTGGGGACCGAGTAGCGTGGGACCGCTGCCGCCATGATGTTTTTGAAAGCCTCTGTTTCCACAAGCCTGTACGGAAGCATCTCCCGGCTGATCAATTTCGCAATGTGCACGTTTAAAGCTTGTGTGTGCAGGTGCGTGGCGGCATATTTGCGCTTTCTCTCCAACACTTGCGCTAGCGACAGCTGGATGCTGTGCTGTGAGACATTGCTGGATGGGGTTGAGGACAGCGGAGGTGAGGGTGTGGGTGCAGACCGGGAGGCGCTCGTGCCTATGTCCTGAGACGGGGGTCGGATCTGAGTGGCAGGTTGGGGCACAGGAGGAGAGGCAGTGGTGCAACCCGGAGGCGGTGAACAGCCTTCGTCCCACCTTGTGGGGTGCTTGGCCATCATATGCCTGTGCATGCTGGTGGTGGTGTGTCTGGTAGTGGTGGCTCCCTGGCTGATCTTGGTGCGACACAGGTTGCACACCACTGTTCGTCGGTTGTCCGCGCTCTCACTGAAAAACATCCACACCTTTGAACACCTAGGCCTCTGCAAAGTGGCTTGGCGCAAAGGGGTGCTTTGGGAAACAGTTGGGGGAGTCTTCGCTCTGGCCCTGCCTCTACCCCTGGCCACCCAACTGCCTCTTCCAACCTGTCCTGCTGCTGCACTTGCCTTCTCCTCTGAAGACCTGTCCTCAGTTGGCTTAGTGAACCAGGTGGGGTCAGTCACCTGATCGTCCAGTGGCTCTTCCTCCGAATCCTCTGTGCGCTCCTCCCTCAGACTTACTGCCCTTACTACTACCTCACTGATAGACAACTGTGTCTCATCATCATCGTCCTCCTCACCCACTGAAAGCTCTTGAGACAGTTGCCTTTAGTTCCCAGCCTCATCACCCGGACCCGGGGAACTTTCCAAAGGTTGGGCATCATTCACGACAAACTCCTCAGGTGAGAGAGGAACCATTTTTTCCCTATCAAGGCAGTGGCCCGAGAACAGTTCCTGGGAGTCTGTCTGCTCCTCAGAATGTGTCATTTTCATGGAGTGAGGAGGCTGGGAGGAAGGAGGAGCAGCAGCCAGAGGATTCAGAATTGCAGCAGTGGACGACGTAGAAGACTGGGTGGTCGATAGATAGCTGGATGCACTTTCTGCCATCCACGACAGGACCTGCTCACACTGCTCTGTTTGTAATAAAGGTCTACCACGCGGACCCATAAATTGTAATATGAAGCTGGGGACCCGAAAAACTTGCCTCTCTCCTAATCCCACAGCAGCAGCCGGCTGCGATTCACCTGGACCAGGAACTCGGCCTGTGCCCACACCTTCACTTGGAGCTCCGCGTCCTCGCCCGCGTCCACGTCCACGTCCTCTAGCCCTACCCCTACCCCTCAGCATGGTGTATTACGAATAGAGCAGACACAGAGCGGTGTGAATAATTATGCAATTATTGCGTACACTTTCACGCTGACAGTGGTTATGTAACGCTAACTCCAGGCAGAAACAAAGAATACGGAAGGCTGCAAACAGGCCTAGCCGTGCAATAGTGATTCCCTACAACTCCCAGCAGCTAGGCAGTAAAATGCACATGGTCACAGGTAGCCCAATGAAGGAGCTTTTATTTAAATTTTTTTGAAAAACAATACAGCCTATATAGCGTGTATATGACTTTTCCTCTATCAGGGGCTGCCGCCGTACGCTGTGCGTGAAGTTGACGGCAGACACAGAGCGGTGTAAAAAATGATGCAATTATTGGCGTCCAGTTGGAGGCTGACAGCGGTTATGCAGAGCAAACTGCAGTCAGAAAAAAATTATACGCAAGGCTGCAAAAAGGCCTAGCTGGGTAATAGTGAGGCACTACAACTCCCAGCAGCCAGGCAGTAAAATGCACACGGTCACAGGTAGCCCTAAGAAGGACCGTTGGGGTTCTTGTAGACAGGATTCTACACTACCACTGTCCCTGCCTCACCAGTATTGCCCCTATACTCTGTATAATAGACTGCAGACTGCGAACGCTATAGCCTGCACAGCCCGAGATGAGAAAAAAAATTGTGCAAAACTTCTCCCAGCAGCCACAACAGTAATGCACACGGTCAGATATGGCCCTAAGAAGGACCGTTGGGGTTCTTGTACACAGGATCCTACACTACCACTTTCCCTATAGCAGGAACAGCACTCTCCCTGATCTCTCCCAGTGTGTGTCTGAGGCGAGCCGCGGGCGGGACCACTTTAAATACTGGGCGGTCACTTGATCTCACCAGCCACTCACTGCAGGGGAGTGGGATAGGGCTGAAACGTCACAGGAGGAAGTTGTAATGCCTTCCCTGCATATCTATTGGCCAGAAAATGGCGCTAAACATGCAGGGAAGGAAATAGAATTGACTCAAGTACTGCGTGGTGCTCGTCTCGAGTAAATAGCATCTCGAACACCCTAATACTCAAACGAGCATAAAGCTCGGACGAGTATGCTCGCTCATCTCTAGTGATGACTGTTCAAACACTAGAAAACATCAGAAAGTCATGGAAACACCACAAAAACGGATAGGGAAGGGTAAGGGCAGCATGCATGGCTGCATCTGAGGCTCCCAGGTCCCACTATTAAGCCAAAATGGGGACAAGAGCCTGGCAGTCATTCCCCTAACAATTTACTTCGGACAAACCCTCATTAGCAAGTGTAGCACAGCGTGGGTTAAAAAGCACTCCAAACCATCACTTTTCGTTTCTTTAGGCTTATTTACACAGTCTTTAACAGGCAACAAAGGTAACTGGGTCTCCAGATAAACAGTAAATGATAGCAACAACAAAAGGTCTCTGTTCAGGATTAACCCTCCTCAGTCCGGAGGTAACGCAGATAAACTCTCAGCTGAGGAGACCATACAAGTCCTTTAGAGGTGCACAGACCTGTGGATGTCCAGAGCGTAGCTGGTCCGTATGCCCTCGCTGTCTCAGGCTCTAGTTCCAGGGCAGGCGTATCCACAGGGGTCCTGCTGGAAGCTTGCAGCGCCTCGTCCACAGCGCCTCGTGGCTCTCACTGGAAGGCACAGAGTACATCCAGCCTGTATCTCCCAGACACACAGCTCCTTCTACCTTCCACCTGTCTCCTTAAATGGCCGGCTGGACAGGTGGTAAGATCTGGCCTGGAGTGGAAGAGGACCGGACTACCTCACAGAGGCTAATAACCTCTGTGACACATATCTTCCACTCCAGACCATTCCTCTTACCCTGTTACATACCTCCCCCCTCTGCCCCAAGCCATCCGGCTGGGCACCAACCGCAACTGCACAGTAAATCCTAGACAGGGCATCTGCATTACCATGTAATTTTCCCGGCCTATGTTCCACCTCAAAGTCAAATTCTTGTAACGTTAAGAACCATCTTGTCACCCTGGCATTATTCCCTTTATTTCTATACATCCACTTCAAGGGAGCATGGTCTGAGATTAGTTTAAACTTCCTTCCCAGGAGGTAGTACCTTAGGGAGTCTAATGCCCATTTTACCGCTAAACCTTCCTTCTCAACTATGGCGTAATTTTTTTCATACGGGGACATTTTCCTGCTTAAGAACAGCACAGGATGCTCTTCTCCGTTAATCTCTTGAGACAATACGGCCCCCAGCCCTACTTCCGACGCGTCCGTCTGGACTATGAACTCTTTTGAAAAGTCGGCCGCTACCAATATGGGCTATCGACACAATACCCGTTTTAGCTGTTCAAACGCTTGTTCCGCTTCTGGTGTCCACTGCACCATTACCGACCTGTTCCCCTTGGTAAGCTCTGTCAGCGGGGCTGCAATCTTGGTAAAATTTGGGACGAAGCATCGGTAATACCTAAAAACGCCCGCACCTGTTTTTTTGTTAGGGGTCATGGCCAGTCCTGAATGGCTTCCACTTTATTAATTTGGGCTTTAACTAGCCCCCTACCCACTATGAATCTGCCAGTACCCTTTTGTGAGGTCCAGTGTAGTCATATACCGGGCTGAGCCGAGTCTGCCAATCAGCTCGTCAACCCGGGGCATTGGGCACGCATCAGATTCGGAAACTTCATTAAGCTTCCGGTAATCATTGCAAAAGCGCCATTCCCCTGACGGTTTCGGCACTAAGACTATGGGGCTTGACCATCCACTTGTGGATTCCTCAATGACCCCTATTTCAAGCATCCTTTTTACCTCCTGGGACACTACTTCCCAGCGGGCTTCAGGGATTCTATAGGGTTTTATATGGACCCTTACATTAGGGTCTGTCCGGATCTCATGTTCCAGGACCCTAGCGCGACCGGGTCGGTCGGTAAACAGATCCCTATTCCTCTGCAAAAATTCTTTGCTTTCTTGTCTCTGGGATTTCGACAGGGTTTCTGCTATAGTCATGTCCTGGATATTACCCTCCGGCTCTGTGACCAAGCAGGGAGAACCCAGTGAATCCCGCTCCTTCCAGGGTTTTAACAAATTTACATGGTAGATTTGGGTGGGCTTTCTCCTACCTGGATGGAGGACTTTATAATTGACCGTCCCTACTTTTTCCACCACCTCGTATGGTCCCTGCCACTTGGCAAGAAACTTACTTTCTACGGTGGGGACTAGTACCAGCACCCGATCCCCTGGGTTAAACTGTCTGACTCTGGCTGCCCGATTATAGACATTAGACTGCCTTTCCTGCGCTTGGAGGAGCTGTTCTTTTACTAATGGCGTTATCTTGGCAAGTCTCTCCTGCATTTGGGTCACATGTTCAATGACACTCTTATGTGGGGTGGCTTCGCTCTCCCATGTCTCTTTTGCTATGTCCAGTAATCCATGGGGTTGTCATGCGTACAATAGCTCAAAAAGAGAGAACCCCCTGTGGTACCTCTCGAATGGAAAACAATAAGTACGGAAGCAAACAGTCCCAATCTCGGCCATCTTTTTCTACCACCCCATCAGTCTGGGGGTGGTAGACGGAGGTGCGCAATTGCTTAATCCGCAGCAACTTGCACAGTTCCCTCATCACCTTTGACATGAATGGTGTCCCCTGGTCTGTTAGGATCTCCTTGGGAAGCCCCACCCGAGTGAACATCTGGAACAATTCTTTACCGATACATTTAGAGGAAGTGTTCCTCAGAGGTATAGCTTCTGGATACCTGGTGGCGTAGTCCACGATTACAAGGATATACTGGTGACCTCTGGTCGACTTCACCAGGGGTCCCACCAAATCCATAGCGATTCGCTCAAATGGTATTTCTATTATTGGTAATGGTACCAACGGGCTTCTGAAGTGCGAGATAGGAGCAGATATCTGGCACTGAGGGCAGGATCTACAGAAATCCACTATTTCTTTATGGCACCCCGGCCAGAAAAACCTCTGTAAAATGCGTTCCTTTGTTTTTCTGTCCCTAAATGACTGCCCAGTATGTGAGTATGGGCTAGGTCAAGGACCGTACGCCTATATCCACCAGGTATCAGAAGTTGTTTTATCACTTCATTATTTACTTTCGTTACCCGATATAACAATTCATTAATCAATTCAAAATGAGGAAATCGCACCTCACCCCCTGCCTCTTGGGGTGCACCATTAATCACAGAGATATTTTCTCGTGCATTCCTTAAAGGCAGATCATTAAGCTGTGCAGTCCCAAAATTATCCCTGTTCACCTCAAGGTCAGGTACCTGGGGTTCCGGAGTGGGTTCCTCAGAATCAGTCAGTCCTGCAAAGGGAAATTCGTTATGCTGATGCTGAACACCTCCCGTGGTGCTCGACGCGCCGGCTCCGCAAGGCCGCGGCACCTCCGCCCACAGTTCCCAAAACAACGAGAAGTCCCTCCCAATTATCAGTGGGTAGAGTAACTTGTTAACCACCCCCACCTGGTGTACATAGGTTCCGCACACTGTGCCTATGGTCACCTGGGCAGCCGGGTATGCTTTAGTGTCCCTGTGTATACAAACCACCCCCAATCTGCCCCGGGGGTCCAGTCCAGTGGCGATGGCTGAGTCCAGCAATGAAATCATGCTCCCTGAGTCCAGCAAGGCCGACACTTCCACACCATTCACTGTCACTTGACACATCTGTGGCTGGGTGTCTCTGTCCACCCCTGTAGTGCAGGTAGAATGTGCCACCAAAGAACAGTCCCGGCCATAGGAGCATTTCATGGGTTCAACCCGAGCTGGACAATGAGCGGCGATATGCCCAGGACGTTGGCACTCCCAGCACGTAACAGGGTTGACCGGGTTTCTTTGTATGGGCTCCAAACCTCTCTGCTTCCTTAGCTTCCTTTCTGAAATGGATTTGGCGCTGTCTCTCCGAGCGTCTGCAGGATGACCAGGAGGCCTCACAGCCTCCGCTGTCTCTTCTGCTGCAACATACCGTTCGACCAAGCCCACCAGGTTGTCGATACTCTCGGGATTTCCCTGGGCCACCCATCGTTGGATAGGCCTGGGCAGAGTCTGTATAAACCGGTCCATCACAACCTTCTCTACTATTTGTGTAGGCGAGGAGGTTTCCGTCTGTAGCCATTTTTGGGCTAGGTGCAAGAGATCAAACGTTTGTGACCTGGAAGCTTTGTCTTGGCTATACTTCCAGTGATGGACTCGCTGTGCCCGAACTGCCATGTTCACTCCCTGGTGAGCCAAAATCTCAGTTTTTAGCTTATTATATTCCCCGGCATCCTGTTGGGGTAAGTCATAATATGCCTTTTGCGGCTCCCCAGTGAGATATGGGGCTATAACTTCCGAGCATTGTTCTAGTGGCAGTTTTTCCCTCACTGCCACCCTTTCAAAGATGGCCAGGTAAGCTTCCACATCATCCTCTGGGGTCATTTTTTGTAACGACCCCCTTACAGTTTTTAATATGTCCATGCTAGTGGATGACTTCTCCTCTTTTCTTTTAGTCTCAATGAGCATCGCCATCTGACGAGTCAGCAATTGATTTGTTTCTTGCTGCAGACACAATGCTTTCTGCTGCTGTGCTCTAGTTGCTGCTAGCTGTTTTATTAACTCCTCCATGGCTATGGAAACAGTTCGTTTTTTTTCTCGGGGACTCTCTTAATGCCAGCGGATCCTCCACCACTTGTAGCACAGCGGGGGTTAAAGAGCACTCCAAACCGTCACTTTTCTTTTCTTTAGGTTTATTTACACAGTCTTTAACAGGCAACAAAGGTAACTGGGTCTCCAGATAAACAGTAAATCATAGCAACAACAAAAAGTCTCTGTTCAGGATTAACCCTCCTCAGTCCGGAGGTAACGCAGGTAAACTCTCAGCTGAGGAGACCATACAAGTCCTTTAGAGGTGCACAGACCTGTGGATGTCCAGAGCGCAGCTGGTCCGTATGCCCTCGCTCTCTCAGGCTCTAGTCCCAGGGCAGGTGTATCCACAGGGGTCCTGCTGGAAGCTTGCAGCGCCTCGTCCACAGCGCCTCGTGGCTCTCACTGGAAGGCACAGAGTACATCCAGCCTGTATCTCCCAGACACACACCTCCTTTTACCTTCCACCTGTCTCCTTAAATGGCTGGCTGGACAGGTGGTAAGATCTGGCCTGGAGTGGAAGAGGACCGGACTACCTCACAGAGGCTAATAACCTCTGTGACACATACCTTCCACTCCAGACCATTCCTCTTACCCTGTTACACAAGGCACATGTGCTGGCATATCTTAGCTAAGCATCACACTACCTGCAACCAAGGACAATCACTGCCTGCGGGTGACACCGCTGCCTCTTCTCCTGGGTTACAAGCTGGCCTTGCTGTCCAACCCTCCCGCACGATCCTGCATCCACACCGCACACAAAACTTTGCCTGCACAGCCTTCAGCTGCCCTCCTGCCACACGCTCGCTTCATAGCCACACCACCCTCATGTCTATTTATAGGTGCGTAATGGATGAGGAGGAACCAGAGGTGCACGCTGCTGAGGGTTAGCAGGGCTAGGCAGCGAGCCTTTTGGAAAGTGTGGGCAATAGCCCACAATGCTGTTGAGAATTGAGGATAAATTGACATAAGATCATCATTCCAATCCCATGCCATCTCCATCACAAAATTGTTAGGAGCCGCAAATGTGGGCATAAAGGGGACTCAGGTGCCAGGACTTCTACACATCTCCACAATGCATCAATACTCTGTGTGGGAAGCACGTGAGCAGGCCCAGGGTCAGGCTCGGTCCCAGCCTCTACCTTGTGTGACCCAAGGTGCAGTGAGTTACATAGCAATAGAAAAATCCATGTATCCCCACACAATTCATTCTGTGTAGGTGTCAGATAGCTCAACTCTGCAATGGAAAGTCTTTGCGTTCCTTGGGCTTGCCTATCCTCTCGGTGCACAAAGATGGTATTACATGAGAAGAAATCAGAGTGCCCAAACATGGCAAAGTTTCACCCTGCCAAGGACCTTGACCTCGGCCCACATTTCTGCCCTATTCAGTCAGTGTATTTGTGCCAAAAAACACGTAAAACACCGCAATGGGAAGTCTTTGTGCACTCACAGCATAGGCGAGCCCAAGGAACTTAAACATGGTATTACACATAAGGAAATCAGAGTGTCCAAACATGGCAGAGTTTCACCCTGCTAAGGGCCTCGGCCTTGGCCCACATTTCTGCCAAAGTCAGTCAGTGTATTTGTGCCAGACAGGTAAAACACCGCCATGAGAAGTCTTTGTGCACTCACAGCATAGGCAGATGCCGGTAACATTTCTGTAGCAAGAGTATAGGCGGACCCCAGTAACATTTCTATAGCAGAAGTATAGGCAGACCCCAGTAACATTTCTGTAGCAAGGGTATAGGTGATCCCCTCAAAACATTCTGTAGAAAAGGAATAGGCAGACCCAAGTAACATTTCTGTAGCCAAAGTATAGGCGGACCCCTGTAACACTTCTGTAGTAAAAGTATAGGCAGACCTCAGTAACATTTCTGTAGTGAAAGTATTGGCGAACCCCTGTAACATTTCTGTAGCAAGAGTATGGGCGAACCCCTGTAACATTTCTGTAGCAAGAGTATAGGCAAACCCCAGTAACATTTCTATAGCAAGAGTTTAGGCGGACACAGTAACATTTTTTGCAGCAAAAAGGTGGACGGACCCCTGTAACATTTCTGTAGCAAAAGTATAGGGAGACCCCAGTTACATTTCTGTAGTAAAATATAGACAGATCCCTGTAACATTTCTGTAGCAAAAGTATAGGCGCACCCCTCAAACTATTCAGTAGAAAAGGTTGAGGCAGACCCCAGTAACATTTCTATAGCAAGAGTATAGGCGGACCCTAGTAACTTTTCTGTAGCAAAAGTACTGGCGAACCCCTGTTCAATCTGCAAGCCAATCTGCACAGCCCTTTCAGGAGGTGGGGATTTTTAAATCCCCATCTGCTGAAAGAGCTCAGTAGCAGTGCTGGGGAGCCAGCCGGAGGACGCGGCTGACAGCAGGAGAGGTGAGTAACTTATTTATTATTTTTTTAACCACTTTTTTATGATTATCGGGGAAGGGCTTATATTTCAAGCACTTCTCCGATAATCATTCTGCAGGGCTTGTCAGAAACCACTGCTTTCAATGGGATCGGCAGCAGTGCCGATCCTATTGAAAGCAATGGAATAGCATGCCGCTGACTTCTGCCACAGCTGTGACAGCTGTCACAGCTGTGACAGAGGGTTCCTTCATCCCCGCGGTCCCCGCGGGGATGAAGGAAACTCCTGCCACAGGTGTGACAGCTGTCACAGCTGTGGCAGAAGTCAGCGGCATTCTCCCTATCTTTTCAATGGGACTAGCGCTGCTGCCGCTGGCCCCATTGAAAAGACTGGCGATGTTGCAGTGATATCCCAGCGATTTTGGGATATCTGCCTGCGTTTTTCTCGCACTGTGATGCGAGACTTTAACTTTAGAATCGCATCGCAGTGGAGAAAAAAACACCAGTGGGTGGGAGCCCTAAGAGTGACGTAAGTCTGGGGAGGCCCTGTTCAGGATTCGTGATGAGAAAGACTATGTCGTCCGTATATGCTGCCACAGACAAGGTCTCTCTGCCAATTTTCAGTCCCAGAATCAAGGGGTCCCTCCTTACCTTTTGAAGAAAAGGTTCCA
This sequence comes from Eleutherodactylus coqui, assembly GCF_035609145.1. Lineage (NCBI taxonomy): Eukaryota > Metazoa > Chordata > Amphibia > Anura > Eleutherodactylidae > Eleutherodactylus > Eleutherodactylus coqui. The sequence continues at coordinate 17,955,196 of NC_089837.1, read as the reverse complement.
GACCCAGTATGAAAAGGGTAGGGGATAAGGGGCAGCCCTGGCGTGTACCATTGTTTATGTTAAAGGGGGGGGGGTGAATTATTGATTTTAAGTCTAGCATGGGGCATAGCATATAGGGATAAGATTGCAGGGACAAATTTGGGTGGGATGTTAAAATGGAGGAGAACAAGTTCCATGTAGAGCCAGTTCACGTGATCGAATGCTTTTTCGGCGTCCGTGCCTACTAGCACCTAGGGAATATTATGGACTTGGGAATATCTTGCAGCGTGGAGAAGTCTAAGGCAGTTATCCTTGCCTTCCCTTCCTTTTACGAAGCAAGTTTGTTCCGGGTTGACTAATTTAGTAATATGTTTTTCTAATCTTTTTGTGAGCAATTTTGCCCAGAGATTCATGTCAAAGTTTATAAGGGAGATGGGACGATAACTCCCACATAACTCTGGATCCTTGTTATCTAGGGATGAGCGAGCATACTCGGAAAAGCACTACTCGCTCGAGTAATGTGCTTTATCCGAGTATCGCTGTGCTCGTCCCTGAAGATTCGGGTGCTGCTGCGGCTGACAGGTGAGTCGCAGCGGGGAGCAGGGGAGAGCGGGCGGGAGAGAGGGAGAGAAAGATCTTACCTCCGTTCCTCCCCGCTCTCCCCTGCAGCTCCCCGCTCCGTGCCGGCACCCGAATCTTCAGGGACGAGCACAGCGATACTCGGATAAAGCAAATTACTCGAGCGAGTAGTGCTTTTCCGAGTACGCTCGCTCATCCCTATTGTTATCCTTATGCACTAGTGTAATATGGGCTTCTTGTGTTTGCTTGGGAAGGGGGGCACCCTGCAAGAGCGAGTTAAAAAGTTCGGTCAGACGGGGGACTAAGGTGGCTCTAAATGACTTGTAGTAAATTAGGGGGAGGCCATCTGGGCCCGGGATTTTACCAGATGGAAAGGAGGTGATAAGATCCTCTATTTCTTGAGGGGGGACAGGGGACATAAAGTCTGCGGTTTCATTGTTTTCTATTTTAGGTAGATTTAAGTCTTCCAAAAAGGATTCTATGCGGGTCTTGGCGTTAAGTCTCGATTCTGGTGTTAGGGGATCTCGGAGATTGTAAAGTTGGGAATAGAATAGCTGGAATTCCTTGGCTATCTCTTGGGTGGAAGAGACCTTGGGGCCCGCTTGGGTTTTGATCGAGTTTATGGAGTTTCTGGAGCGAGCCTTTTTAATAAGGGTGGACATATATTTGCTACCCTTATTACCTTGGGCGTACACTATGTGCTTAAAGTAAAGATGCTTCTTGTTGTATTTAGTTTCAAGTAAATGTTTGAGTTCCTTTCTCAGGGATATAAGTTTATCCTTGGATATTATGCTTTGGGAAAGTTTTGCTATTTGTTCATGTTTAGCAATTTGAGCTAGTTTGTCATCAATCTCTTTTTGTTGCTTCTTCTTGATTCTGGAGCCCAGAGAGATCAAAAGTCCTCTTACGAAGGCCTTATGGGCTTCCCATATCATTGGAATAGTTTGTCCCTCTGCTTTATTCAGTTGGAAGTATTCCTTCAAGAGTTTGTTTAATTGCAATCTCTCACTTTGACATTAAACGACGTGATGCAAAGGGAATCCTCCATGCCACCAGTGCAGCGTAATCGGCCCAGACACTTGCAGATAAGTGGACTGAAAAGAGTATATTAGCTGGATATGGAGGGTGAAAGATAGAAACTGGCACAGACCCGTCTCTCGAGAGAGTCACCGTCCAGAAGGGGGAAGGAAGGAGGGGAAACAAGGAGTGAAAGAGAGGGGGGTGGATCAGACAATAGGAAAGGAATTAACACGTAAAGTAACAATCAAAAGAGCTGAAACAGCAAAGGTTAAGTAACTAGAGGTGAGACCCGAAATCTCGGGCTCAGCCTACAGCGGGGGCGAGTTGTCCAGTCCTTGAAATATCGAAGAGCAGTCAACTACGGGTTCAGCCTGGTCAGCCAGGGAACCCACGCAACCCCTCCTATTTTGGACATAATCTGGAACAATTGTCAGAGAATGCAGAACCCACTCAGGGAGGAAAGGCATAAACAACTTGTAATAAAACAAAAAGTCTTCGTCAACAGGGTACCCCTGCCAGGGTCTCAGAGCGAGCCAGGTGCTCTGCGGATTAGACCTAATAAAGGTGGACAAAATCCCACCGATTCCTCTGGTTAGGGTGGAAGGTATCAAAGTCCAGCACAGGAAGTCAGGTGAGGATTGTTTTACGGAGCCATTTCAATCAAGTGTCCGTGTTGCTTGTTGGTTCCTTGTTCTTTTTCTTTTTCCCTATCGGGGACTTAGGGTTACCCGCTTGTTGCCATGCCTCCGGGGGGGGGGGGTCAGCTTCGGGAGTCTCGGGAACTCCGGGAGAGGGAGCCAGCAGAGAAGGTCTATGGGGTCAAGCTCCAGGTGCTCCCAACAAGCATTCAAATCCCCGGGAGAGCGGGTCGTCAATCTGCGACCTTTATGTGATATGCCTAGTCCGAAAGGGAAAAGCCATGAATATTTTATGTCCCTCGCCCTCAGAGCTTCCAAGAGGGGGCGCAAGAGGCGTCGTTTTGCCAAAGCAGTGGGGGCCAGTTCTTGATATAACTGGATAGAAACGTCTCCGTATTTAAGATCTTTATAGGTTCTTGCTGCTTTCAGGACAGCTAAGGTATCTTGAAATGATAAAAGTTTACAGATTATATCTCTGGGAGGTTCTGTGGAGGAAGGAGGGGGTCTCAGTGCTCTGTGGATGCGCCCTATATTTATAGAGGAGGCTCTGTCTGCGCCTAAGAGTAGCACAAAAATCTCAGCGGCTACTTTAAGGAGTGACTCTGGGGCACAGGACTCCGGGAGGCCTTTTATTTGGATGTTACAGCGTCGATTACGATTCTCAAGGTCCTCCTGCATGATAAGGGCACGATTTAGATGATCATGTTGTTCCTTGAGAACCTGGGCAATAACCAGAGCATGAGTAGTGACCGAGGCTGAGGAAGTCTCTAAATCCTCTAGTCTGTGCCCCATATGCTTTAAATCCTCCTTAGTGTCGGCTAGTTCTGCCATCACAGGGTGTCAGAATTAGTCCCTTCATAAACCCCTTAGAGATACTTTCGCTGTCTTCCTCCTCTGAGGAGAGCTCCCCTTCCCCCTCCTTACTGTGTGTGACTGCAGCCTCACGAGTCGGCGCCATCTTGGAGGCAGGGAGTGGAGATCGAGATTCGCACTCCTTAAAGTATTTCTGTATCCCCATCTGGTTTTTGAGAGCTCGGGGTGTACTCAGCTGGTCACTGCATCTTTCTTTCACAATCCTCCTCATGTCCGCAGCAATTAGCAACTGTAAAGGGATCTCCTAGGTGCCGTGTTGAGGGAGCTCTGGTCTCAAGCAGCCATCTAGCTCTGTGGTCAGGCTCCACCCCCCTACCAAACTCTACCTCTCAATTAAGAAATGTGAGCAGCACGTCGCCAGCAGTCGGTGTAGCAAGAGGCGTCAGCACAGCGATAGGAAAGCGTCAGCAGACCGACCTCTGGCTTTGCCGCTGAGCCTCCAACCGGGCATGGTCATGTGTGACAACGGTCGTAACCTGGTGGCGGCTCTGCAGCCTCACACACGTGCCATGCCTGGCCCACGTCTTCAATCTGGTGGTTCAGTGGTTTCCGAAAAACTACCCACACTTATCTGACCTGCTCGGCAAGGTGCGCCGCGTCTGTGCACATTTCCGCAAGTCCAACGCGGACGCTGCCACCCTGAGCACCCTGCAACATCGGTTTAATCTGCCTGAGCACTGACTGCTGTGCGATGGGCCCACACGGTGGAATTCTACTCTGGACATGTTTGCCAGGCTGTACAAGCAGCGTAGAGCAATAGTGGAATACCAGCTGCGACATGGGCGGCGGAGCAGTAGTCAGCCTCTGCAATTCTTCACAGAGGAGTGGGCATGGATGGCAGATATCTGCCTGGTCCTCGGAAACTTTGAGGAGTCTACCCTGATGGTGAGCAGCGATGCTACAATCATTAGCGTTACCATCCCGCTGCTATGCCTGCTGAGAAGTTCTCTGCAAAGCATAAAGGCTGACGCTTTGCGGTTGGAACAGGAGACGGGGGATGACAGTATATCGCCTGATAGCCAGACCACCCTCATGTCTATATCTCAGCATGTTTTGGAGGAGGAGGAGGAGGGGGAGGAGCAGAAGGAGGAGCAGGAGGAGGGGGAAGAGACAGCTGGGCACACTGCAGAGGGTACCCACGCTGTTTGCCTCTCATCTGTTCAGCGTGTATGGGCTATGGAGGAGGATCCTGAAAGTCATCTTCCTAGTGAGAACAGCCATGCCTTGCATACTGGCACCTTTCCACTCTCATTCCCTAAGAGGAAAGGGGTACGAGAGTGATGCAATACCACAGGGCCCTGGTGGACAAAGTGATGGTAAACTTCCCATCTGACAGCGCTAGCGGCAGAAGGCGCAGTTACGAGGGCCAAGTAGCAGGGGAGGCGCGGAGATCAGGCACCATGTTCAGCGCAGGCCATGGAACACTCTCCAAGGCCTTTGCCAGCTTTATGGCTCCCCAGCAAAACTGCGTTACCACTCCCCAGTCAAGGCTGAGTCGGAGGGCGCACTTTAATGGCGAGGGAGTACGTAGCCGATCGTACCACCGCCCTCCATGATGCCTCTGCTCCATACAACTATTGGGTGTCAAAGCTGGACACGTGGCACGAACTTGCTCTGTATGCTCTGAAGGTGCTGACTTGCCCTGCCGCTAGCGTCTTGTCAGAGAGGGTGTTTAGTGCAGCTTGGGGAATCATCACGGATAAGCGTACCCGCCTGTCAACTGCCAGTGCCGACATGCTTACACTCATAAAGATGAACAAAGCTTGGATTTCCCCAGACTTCTCTTCTCCACCGGCGGAGAGCAGCGGAATCTAAACATTCTTTTCGCTGCAACCGCAGATAAAAGCACTCTTCTCTATCACCGGAAAAATGGGGCATTTAGCTTTGTCAATCTGTCTCTGATATTAGTCCTCCTCCTGCTACTCCTCCTCCAGAAACAACATGTAATCATGCTGAACTGCCAATTTTTCTGCGGCCCAAAAGGCTCATCTACATCTACCAATGTTTTTACAATTTTTCAAAGTTTCAAAAGTATTGATACTTTAACATGAACCATTTTTTTTTAACAGGGCTGCCTCAAGGCTCTGTTACAAATTAAGTAACAGCGAGCTGTATTTTTCAAAAAATATTTATGGGTTTCACCTGCCCTCTTGGTTGATAAATTTTTCAGAGGTACACTTGTACTCTTGGTACACTAATTTTTCGGGCCCACGCCTTCACTCTTATCCAATTAATTTTTCCAGCCTTCATCTACACTCATGGTACCCCAATGTTTCAGAGATTGGTCTCTACTCTTGCTACAGAAATTTTACTGGGGTCTGCCTATACTTCTGCCATATTAATGTTACAGGGGTCTGCCTATACTTCTGCCATGTAAATGTTACAGGGGGTCTGCTTATCCTGCTGCTCCATAAATGTTACAGGGGTCTACCTATACTTCTGTCACGTAAATGTTACAGGGGTCTGCCTCAACTGCTGTTACAAAAATGTTACAGGGGTCTGCCTATACTTCTACTACAGAAATGTTACTGGGGTCTGCCTATACTTCTACTACAGAAATAGTGCTGGGGTCTGCCTATACTGCTGCTACAGAAATGATACTGGGGTTTGCCTATATTGCTTCTACATAAATGTTACTGGGGTCTGCCTATACTTCTACTACAGAAATGGTGCTGAGGTCTGCCTATACTGCTGCTACATAAATGTTACAGGGGTCTGCCTATACTTCTACAGAAATGGTACCGGGGACTGCCTATACTCCTGCTACCGAAATGTTACAGGGGTCAGCCTATACTTCTACTACAGAAATGGTACTGGGGTCTGCCTATACTACTGCAACCCCAATGTCACTGGGGTCTGCTTATACCTTTTCTACTGGAATGTTACAGGGGTCTGTTTATACTATGGGTGCACACAGACTTCCCATCGCGGTGTTTTACCTAGCTGAACTAGCATCGAAGTCTGCTTCATGCCTACGATTGCTGAGGATGTGGGCTGAAGCCTATGTCCTCGGCGCAGTGAAAGTCTGCCTTGTGTGGGCACTCTGATTTCTTCATGTTTAATGTCTTTGGGTTCCTTGGACCCACCTATGCTGTGGGTGCACACAGACTTCCCATTGCGGTGATTCACCTGTCTGGCACAAAGACACTGACTGACTTGGGTATGGGGCAGAGTGCAGATGGCTTTCCCCTTGCGGTGTCGGTTGAGCTATCCAACACCAACACAGAATGAATCGTGTGTGGGCACATGGATTCCCCACTGCTATGTGACTCGCGGCACCTTGGGTCACCCAAGATGGAGGCTGGGAACGAGCTGGACCGTAAGCCCGCTCACGTGAAGATCGAACGTCAATTTCTCATCAATTCTCAACAGCATTGTGGGCTATCGCACACACTTTCAAAGAGGGTCGCTGCCTGGCCCTGCCAACCCTCTGCAGTATGTGCCTCCGGTTCCTCCTCATCGCAGACGCACTTGGAAATAGACATGAGGGTGGTGTAGCTATGAAGCGAGAGTGTGGCATGAGGGCAGCTGAAGGTTGGGCATGGAAACTTTTGTGTGCACTGTGGACGCAGTGTCGTGCAGTGGGGTTGGGCAGCATGTAACCCAGGAGAAGAGGCTGCGGTGTGACCCCCAGGCAGTGATTGTGCTTGGTTGCAGGTAGTGTGGTGCTTTGCTAAGGCGTGTCTTGCTAATGAGGGTTTGTCCAAAGTAAAAATTGTTAGGGGGGCAGACTCTTGCCCCTATTGTGGCTTAATATTGGGACCTGGGAGCCTGAGATGCAGCCCTGCATGCTGCCCCTGCCCTGCCCTATCCGCTTCTGTGGTGTTTCCATGGATTTCGGATGTTTTCTGGTTTTTTACAAGTGAAGACCTATCCGGAGCATCGGTCATATACAAAAATGCTCGGGTCGCCCGTTGACTTCAATGGAGTTCGTTCCTCGAAACGAGCTCTCGAGCATCGCGGAAAGTTCGACTCGAGCAACAAGCACCCGAGCATTTTGGTGCTCGCTCACCTCTAGTGAGGATTAAATAGTGTGTGAAGGACATGAGCAATTAATTATTATGTTACATCAAACAGTGACAATTAGGAAAATATAATAAAAGAGTTACATTCTGTCTGGTTGTATAAGATAAAATATTTGCAATTATTAAATATGAAATTTTATAATTAGGAATAATAACTATTGCCCACAATATTCTCTGGTGCTTATATTTATTTTCCCTCAAGGTAAAATTACTTATAAAAACCACACTGGAGGATAGTTTTAGAGGAGAGAAGAAACCAGGTGCTCAATATGTCTTCTTGGTATGATATATCTAACTATATTCACGTTTTTAATAGGAAATGCATATTATTCTACTTGCTGTAGTATGATTTTCATGTTTTATGTCAAGCCGTTAATTTAAATAGTACATATACTTTTTTCTGGTGGGGATTTGACTTTGTAGTACAGTGTATTTAACAAGGATTTTGCTTCCTTGTTCCTTAAATTGCTTGATGAACTTTCCTCAAGTGGCTTCTGAGTCTCTGTGTGAGGGAGCTGGCTTATCAGCAGCCCCATGCTCTTTAGAATATTTTATTACAGGCAGAAATGTTGCAAAAAATTCAACTGCAAATTCCGCATCATTTCTGCTTCCATCTGTGTTCTATGGGTCTGTGTGATTACCAAATTTATAGTGTTTCGACATTTTTCTGTTTTGAAAAGAAAAAATAAAATTTGCTAAACAAAAATTGCTTTTCTCACCATATTTTGAGACCTGACATTTTTTCATCAATTGGGCTATGATAGGACTTATTTTTTGAAGGGTGACCTGTAATTTTCTTTAGTACCATTTTGAAGTGCATACATCTCGCTGCTCTCTTTTTATTCACGTTTTTGGGCAGCTGGGATTAAATGAAATTGCTATTCTGGCATTTTTTATGGCCTTCACTATGTGGCATAAAATAGATTGGACTTTTATATACATGGTGATACCAAATATGTGATTGTTTTTTTAATTAGATTTTTTAGAGGAAAAATTGGAAAAGGGTTTCTTGTAAATTATTATAAAATCTTTTTTTACACATTTATTTAGTTGAACTTGCAATCATTTGATCATCTGTACTATATACTGTAATACTTCTGTATTACAGTAAATAGTTATTTTTGATGTTCAATATGAAGCCCTAACATGGTCAGAGCCCGATAGACATTTGTTGGAGGGAGTCCTGGGAGCCTTCTGTAGGCTCCCAGCTGCCATGCTAGCTCATTGACACCCTGTGATAATGCTGCAGGGGGTTCCAATGGGGTACTAGTGCTAACTCTGATCGTGACACTTACATATAGCCACTGGGTATGGAATGGACTCTGCTTCCGAGCCCGCTGCACACACACTTCAGGGCCATAGGACATGGAGTGATTAAAAAAAACCTTACGTCTATATGGTCATTGAGTCCTGAAGACCCAAGAGCATGTGTATGGATTATTCATCTAGATTCTTTTCTTAATAATAATAATTTGTATCAATCGCTGTCACCTTTCAACAACTTAGAGTGCAGGGTCTAACCTTTGGGAGGCATACAACATGCAGTAAATCAGTGTGTTAGTCATAAAACAAACTATGTAGTCTATGACACGTTTTGTGAGTGTGACAGATTTTCAACAAGTAAAACAATATATTGTGTTTTTAGGAGGTTCAAAGAGCTCTTCAAATTAATAGAAACTGAAATCACATCAGCAAGTTAATTTCAACATGCTTCAAAGAAAAAAACATAAAGCTAATGCTAAGGTCTTACAGTTTTCAGTTACTGAACATATAAGAACAGACGCCAGATCCAACTTTACATATCTATTTTCTTCAGTGGATCCTCAGCCAATCTAATTAGTGAAAGGTTTTACATTCTTTATGTTATTTCCTTGTGTTTGTAATGGCCTGGCCTTGTATTGTATATCTTATTTTATAAGACGTTTATTTGATCTTTTTATGTTATATTTTTGTAACCTTTTAAAACATTGCAACTTTTGCATAAAAGCTTAAAACCATTACAAGTTCAGCCCTTGTATGTTCTATAGAAACCACAGTATGTATTGTATGTAACCCTTTGACTGCTGCAGTGCAATGAGCTCCTATGTGCATAGGTATGGTACCAAAACTCAGAAATCATTGGTTTTGCTAAATAATCGGCCCATGGTGCAGAGTGTGTTTTGGGGTGTACGGAACTCTGTTGGGTTATTATTTATGCTCCATCTTACAAGGAGTGCCATATTAAGGCAGTTGAAGTACATCAACTACTTGCACCCACAGTATGAGATTTGGAAAGCTCGGAGTTTATAGTTTAAATATTTAATGTTTAAGTTAATATTAGTTAAGTAATCCCTATCTATCGATTGCCGCTTTATAAATAGTGCTTTTCTAATTGTAATAGGAGATCTTGAGATAATTTGCAAAATCTCACATTCTAGGACTGTCTGATGTTGCAGAGAGTGCCCCAAGGATGAAACCAAGAAGCTTTTGACTGATTCTTTCCTGAAGGATTCAAACAGCAGTATGGAGCATTTTGTAATTTTTGTGATGTTTATCAATTAGAAAATATAGTATTAAAGGGAATATATTGAGTTGTTAAATAAAAATGATAGGTAAGGTGAGCTGACAGTCCCCCTTTAAACCACAATAATGTATTACACTGTACATTTGATATTTTTTGTAAAAATTAAGTATGTAACTGCAACATTCAACACTGTCGACCACAAAGTTCTCCTCACTATGCTTCGCTCCATTGGACAAAAGGACACTGCCCTCTCCTTGTTCTCCTCCTACCTATCTGTGCTCTAAAAACACACCTCTTCAGGGAGGCATACCATATCCCCGAAACCAGACCCCTTGATACTCCGCCTGATAACATGCTCCCTTGCATAGACTGCAATCCCTGCTAGCCGTAATCAACCAGCACCTGCAGTCATCTCGATTCCGCCACTATACGGTCTGACCATTGTCGGTGTGCATAGCATCCCTCACTCTCCACCTCGCCATACCGTGCACATCTCCAGCCCCTCTACCTTCTGTATCATCCCACTATTTGTAGTATGTAAGCTCGTTGGAGCAGGACCCTCACCGCTATTGTTTCCACCAATTGATTACTTCATGTAACCGTTGTCTTGTGTTATTTCCCCTGTATTGTAAGCGCTGCAGAATATGTTGGCACTATACAAACAAAGATTATTATTAAGTAACATAGTAGCATAGTATGTTAGGCTGAATGAAGGCAATGTCCAACTAGTTCAACTTGTTTCAAACCCCTTTTTGATCCAGAGGAAGGCAAAAACCCCAAGAGGCAGAAACCAATTAGCCCATTTGGGGGAAAATTCCTTCCCAACTACGCAATGCTAGTTCCTTGCTAGTTCCTACCTGAATATAGGACCCAGAACTACAAACCCGCTGGTCACCTAATGTCTATATCCTGTAATATCCTTCCGATCGAGAAAGTAGTCTAGTCCCCTCTTAAACTCCTCAATGGATTTTGCCATCACCACTTCCTCAGGCAGAGAGTTCCACAGTCTCACTGCTCTTACAGTAAAGAACCCCCTTCTGTGTTGGTGATGAAACCTGCTTTCTTCTAGACGTAGCAGATGCCCTCTTCTTACCGATGCAGTCCTGGGTATAAACAGATCATGGGAGAGATCCTTGTATTGTCCCCTCATGTATTTATACATGGTTATTTGATTGCCCCTTAGCCATCTTTTTTCTAGGGTAAATAATCCTAATTTTGATAGCCTCTCTGGATATTCTAGTCCTTGCATTCCATTTATTAGTTTAGTCACCCTTCTTTGAACCCCTCAAGCACTGCAACATCTTTCCTGAGCACCGGTGTCCAGAACTGTACACAGTATTCCATGTGCGGCCTGATGAGTCCCTTATATAGTGGTAGAATAATGTTCTCGTCCCTCACCCCTATACCTCTTTTAATACACTCCAAGACTTTAATAGCTTTTGCAGCAGCTGACTGGCATTGGTTGCTCCAGTTAAATCTACAATCCACTAGTACTCCCAGGTCTTTTTCCATATCACTTTTCCCCAGCAGTACCCCATTTAGTATATATTGGTCACATCCGTTTCTCTTACCCATGTGCATGACCTTACATTTATCCACATTGAACTTCATTTGCCATTTTTCTGCCCAAGCCCCCAGCTTATCTAGTTCCTTTTGTAACCGCACATTGTCCTCCATTGTATTAATTGTCTATAATGTTGTATCGTCTGCAAATATTGATATTTTACTGTGCAGTCCCTCTATCAGGTCGTTGATAAATATATTGAACGGAATGGGGCCCCATACTGAGCCCTGTGGCACCCCACTGGCGACGGTGGCCCAATCAGAGTACAAACCATTTATTACCACCCTCTGCTTTCTATCTCTGAGCCAGTTCTTTACCCAGATACACATGTTTTCGCCCAGACTGAGTTGTCTCATTTTATATATCAACCTATTATGTGGAACGATGTCAAATGCAAATCTACGAGATCAATAGAAACTCCCAGGTCCAGCTTAGAACTTACGTCATCGTAGAAGCTGATCAGATTGGTCTGACATGATCGACTCCTCGTGAACTCATGCTGGTTAGGAGTTATTCCAAAGTTCTCCTTCAGGTATTCTAGAATGGCATCTCTCAGAAACCCCTTGAATATTTTTCCAGTTATTGAAGTGAGACTTACCAGGCTCTCTTTTGGACTGCTTTTTGTAAATTGGAACTACGTTGGCCATGCGCCAATCCAATGGTACAACCCCAGTCTTGATAGTATCCATAAATATAAGAAATAATGATCTAGCTATCACATCACTTAGTTCCCTTAGAACCCTTGGGTGTATTCCATCTGGGCCTGGGGATTTATAAATTTTAATCCTCTTTAAGCAGCTCTGCACTTCTTCCTGTGTTAGGTATGCAATATGTTGCGCGGGGTTCGTTTTATTCCCCTGCATTCTGTGTGACATTTCCTTTTCATTCGTGAATACACTTGAAAAGAAACCATTTGATAGATTTGCCTTTCTCCCATCATTTTCTATGATTTTTCCTGCATTATTCGGTAAAGGGCCAGTGCAAATCCGTTTGCTAATATAGTTGAAGATTAGTTTAAGGTTATTTTTGCTCTTTTTGGCGATCAATTTTTCTGCCTTCTCTTTAGCAATTTTAATCTTTTCTTTATATATTTTGGTTTTTTTCGCTATATGATTTTAGTGCTTTTTCGCTGCCTTCTTGCTTTCTTTTTTTTTTTGTTTATTGGCCCCCTTACAGTCTGGTCGAGCTACATTGGTTTCCTTCTACTTGTAGTTCTTTTGTTTCTAACCCCTTAGTGACCAAGCCTGTTTGCGCCTTAATGACCAGACCAAATTTTGGAAATCTGACATGTGTCACTTTGACATAGCATAACTCCGTAAAGGTTTTGCTTATCCAAGTGATTCTGACATGTTTTTTCGCAACATGTTGTACTTCATTTAGGTGGTGAAAATAGTCCGATAGAATTTGTGTATATTTATTAAAAGCACCAAAATTGGGAAAATTTTGAAAAAATTTTCATTTTTTCACATTTTCAACTGCGATATCTCAAATATGTGCAAACATACTGTACAAATTCTTGATAAGATATAGATATTTCCATCTGTTAACTTTATTCTGGGTGCACATTAGAAAAAGTTAAGGTTTTTTTTAACCATTTAAGAGACGTGCAAATTTAACATTGATTTTCAGCATTTTGAGGAACACTTTATTTTCCGGCACCAAGCCAAGATTACAAAGGCTCATAGGTGTCCGAATAATAGATACCCCCACAAATGACCCCATTTTAAAAACTACACCCCTTAATTTATTTACTGAGGGGGGTCGTGAGTATTTTTACCCCACAGATTTTTTTCAGGAATTAATGCAATTTAGAGGAGAAAAAAATAAAATTTCATGTTTTTGCAAATATGCTATTTAAAAGATGGGATTTTTTTCTATAATGCACATGAAAATGCGTATTTGCACCCAAAATGGATACCCCCATTTGTCCTGTGTTCAGAAACATACCCATTGTTGCCCTAATCTGGTGTCCATATGCACAACAGGGTCCAAACCGAAAAGAGCAGACGGTGACTTTTTTCGAACAGTCATTTTGCTTGAAGGCGATTTCAGCCCCCTTGCCCATTGTAGAGCCCTTGATGGACCAAAACGATATAGAACCCCCACAAATGACCCCATTTTCAAAGCTAGACCTCCTAATGAATTTATCTAGGGATGTGCTGCGCATTTTGACCCCACGGTTTTGAATGAATCCAAGCAAAGCAGAAGGAAAACATTACTTCGGTTTTTTTTGGCAATCATGTCACTTTTAAACCCGTTTTTTTTGTACAGCAAACATATGAATGAAGACTTGTACCACAAAATGGATACCCCTGTTTGTCCTGTGTTCAGAAACATACCCATTGTGGCCCTAAAATTATGTCCGTATTCACAACGGGGCCCAAAACGAAAGGAGCAGCCGGTGGCTTTTAGAACAGACATTTTGCTTGAAGGCGTTTTAGGCCCCATTGCACACTTGTACAACCCTTGAGCGGCCAAAACGACAGAGGACCCCCACAAATGACCCCATTTTGAAAACTAGACCACTTAACGCATACACCTAGGGGTATACTGTATATTTTAACCCCACAGTTTTTGAATGAATCTGAGCAAAGCAGATGGAAAAAATTACGATTTAAATTTTTTTGGCAATTGTGTCATTTTAAAAACATTTTTTTTGTATAGCGTACATAAGAATAAAAAAGTTCACCCCAAAATGGATACCCCCTTTTGTCTCGTTTTCTGAGACATACCCATTTTCTCCCTGTATTTCTACCCATAGAGATTCCACGTATTCATCTTCTGCCCCTATATCATCCCATAGCCTCAGCATTAAGTATGATTTGACGTTCAAAGACACCCCTTCCCCTCTCTGTTCACCACAAGCTCTCCTGAAGATATTGTAACCCTGTAAATTCACCCCCCAATCGCACTATATCGTAGTTTTTATCAGTCATTCTCGCTTGCCTACTTTGCCGATCAGACTTCTTGCATCCGTAGCCATACAATTTAGACAGTTGTTTTTCTTCGTTAAATTCCTTTTTGCTACTAATGGTACTATTAGCTATTCTATCAGCTCTAACTGTACTAACCCCCTGCTTCACCCCCATTCCCATTACTTGAACCCAGGTTGCTATCTACACTGTCTACCCCCCTGTCTATCTTTTTGCCCTCCCCCAGTCCCTCGTTTAAACACTCCTCCAGCCTTCTAGCTATCTTCTCCCCCTGCACAGCTGCACCCTCCCCATTGAGATGCAGCCCATCCCTACGGTAGAGCCTGTAGCCGACAGCAAAGTTAGCCCAGTTCTCTAGGAACCCAAACTCTTCCTTTTTACACCAACTCTGGAGCCACTTGTTTACCTCTCAAAGATCCTACTGCCTTTCTAGTGCGGCTTTTGGCGCAGGTAGTATTTCCGAGAAAACTACCCTAGAGGAATTGCCCTAAGCTTGGTTCCTAGGTCCCTGAAATCGTTTTTGAGGGCCCTCCATTGACCTCTAATTTGTTCATTGGTGCCAATGTGCACCATGACCGCTGGATCATCATCAGCCCCTCCCAGTAGAGATGTATGAACCCTAAACACAACTGTTGTGGTGCGCTATGTAGATAACATAACATTCGTAGACTATTGTGTAGCTCAGCAGTCATTAGACTAAAATGGGCTACACAAATAGCATAAGGCATTGAAAAAACATTTATCACATTAAATAAACAGTGTGCTGAACATTTGTTTAGTGCTAGTTACATCTGTTACATGGCAATGCTATGTGCCATCATCCTTGAAAAGATGTTAAGGTTGTCATCCCCATTGATTCCAAACATTTTTCATAAAAAGTGGAAATGTTTCCTTTTGATTCTGTTCTGTTTTATTTCTATTTCCAACACTGAACAAACAGCACAGCAGTCTGTATTTGTTCTGCTTTGAATAGAGAATAGAATAAAATGGAAACATTTCTATTTTTTGAAAACCAATTAAATCTATGAAGAAAAGAACAGAAAGGTTTAATTCAGTTTGATTTCTTTTCTTCTGCTCTAAAAATGGAACAGAGGGACTGAAATTGCTAATGTGAAGATTACCTCATTTTGCCCATGTAGAAGTTTAGGATTACCATGGTGGATGATCTTTTAATTCCTTCTCCTTATCATCTTTTGTGCTCTCAAAAGTCTTCACCAACCTTGTTTCTTGTTCCGTCTCTTTGTTGTCCAGGTTTCATATTCTTTATCCAAAACGTCTTGTAAATGAAGTTTGGTCTTTTTTCTTCTCTATTTTTGCTCTGCCATGTTCCAGTTTAAATTTATCTGACTTTTAAGTATTTCAATCTCGCCATCACTCAGCACCACAATATGCATGTCTTTAGGTCTTGTAGAGTATCTACTATAAGTTAGATTTCATTGGTTGATCAGAGACTGCTGACACTTTTTCATTAGCCATCACTCCTCAGTCATTTGTCTCTTTTCTTATTGCATATTCAGCAATCAGGTTAGACCATATGATGAATCTCTAAAACTTTTACCAATCAAATTGTTTATTACATTTTCTCTTGATAGTGGTTTGTTGGTCAGTGAAGATGTTCTTTACAATGTGATGTTCAGTAGTGCCTGTTTTCTATTACTTTCATGGTCCTCACAGTTGGGTGGTTCACTATAATATCTAAAGCACATGTTGATTTTCTTCTTCCATTACTTGGTTTTCAAATATTGATCATTTATTTGAAAAAAAAAATTCTCCTGTCTTCAGTTTTTCTGGACTCAGCTTGGCAATTTTCCAACAATTAATGATCTATTCTGCACTAAAAGTCCATAAACTGAAAAAAACACAAAAAGCAGGCACATACTCACTAATACATTGATACAAGAAGGCAGGCAAAATAAGGGGGTGATTGTTTAGTGTTAATCCATTATAAAGAGGGTTATGAGTGGTTGTCTCATCAGTGTCCTCACATGTGTCTGTTTTTGGCTCCTCTATATATCAGTCTGGCCTTGCATGTTTGAGGGATATCTGGTTTATATGTCTGCCCTCTTGTATCAAAGTATCAGTGAGTATGTGCCGCTTTCTGTGAATTTTTTTGGTTTGGAAAGTCCATAAACTGCATTCAATAGTGTTTTATATATGCAAAATTACAGTACAACTCCAGCAATAATTTTGATATGACTTATTTGTTAATGAAATGTAAATTAACCCCCTTAACGACCAGCCCATAGTGTTTTTACGTCCTCTCGAAGTGGGCTTTATTCTCTGAGGACGTAAAAACATGGCAGCTGAAATTACTCACCCGGGTCCGCCACACTGCTCCCCGTTCTCCTGGTCCTCCGGGCCCCGAAGCCGGCGTTCTGCGCATGCGTGCCAGGCGGCATTACGTCAGCCGCATGCGCAGAAGGCCAGGCGGCCCGGGAATTTTTAAATCTCCTGGCTCCCGGCTCCTGTAGGTAGCCGTGAGGCAGGAGATGTCAGCGGGGACCGCGGTGAGCGGTCCCCGATACCGCGATCGCCGTTATCCAATGGATAACGGCGATCGCAGAAAAGGGAAGAAAAGTGTGAAAAAAAGAAAAGTTTCACCTCCCCTCATGGATCGGATCCATGGGGGAAGGTGAAAATACTCCCCCCCCCTTCCTCCATGTCCTCTGGCCAGTGTCGGGACCCTCCGCTGGCTTCTGTGCATGCGCCGATGTGGCGCGCATGCGCAGAAGGCCGGCGAGCCCGGCAAATTCAAAATCTCCCTGCACCAGGCTGTCACAGATAGCCGAGTGCAGGGAGATATGACTGGGGACCGCTGTATGCGGTTTCCAGTCATATGATCACCGTTATCCATCAGATAACGGTGATCATATAAAGTTAAAAAGTAAAAAACACAAAAAACTTAAAAGTTAAAAAAAGTTTAAAAAGTTAAAGTTTTATCTCCCCTTACAGATCGTATCCATAAAGGGGGATGAAATTACGTACCCAAGGTCCCGGATTTGTTCCCTGGTGGGATATTGATCCGTGGACCTTACCCCAGCTTCTGCGCATGCGCCCGTCAGCATGATGGCGGACGCATGCGCAAAAGTGAAAGATTGCCCAAGAAATTTAAAATCTCCCTGCTGCTGGCTACCAAAGGTAGCCAAGAGCCTGGAGGTGTCACGGGGAGCCGCGGTATGCGGCTACTGGTCCCGTGATCGCCGTTATCCAATGCATAATGACGATCACGTAAAAGTTCTTTAAAAAGTGGAAGTTTCATCTCCCCTCACCGATGCGATCGGTGAGAGGAGATGAAACATCTTCTTCGAGGCTTCCGCATTTGAATCCAGATGCGATTATCCTCCATGGACCATTCCGGCTGCTGCGCATGCGCCCGCCGGCAAAATGCCGGACAAATTCGCAGGAGTCGGGGAGCGCAGGAAATTTTAAATCTCCTTGCTCCCAGCGACCAATGGTCGCTGAGTGCTTGGAGCAGTGACCGGTGGCCTCGCTGAGCGGTCCCCGGTCACATGATAAAGTAGCGATCTAACATTAGGCCGGTCACGCATGACCAGAGAGGAATTATGGGTTCTGCATGCGCTTGATCAGCGGTAATCCACGGATCAATCGCATGCATTGGATTACACAATTCCCCCAATTAGTGGGTCGGAATTACGGAATCCACTGGCAGAAAACAGAACACAGCATGTTATATTTTACCGTGGATATCCGCGACCTACATAGTAACATAGTATGTAAGGCCGAATGAAGACATTGTCCATCTAGTCCAGCCTGTCTATCCTACTGTGTTGATCCAGAGGAAGGCAAAAAACCCCAAGGCCAGAAGCCAATTAGCCCTTTTGGGGGAAAAATTCCTTCCCGACTCCCTAATGGCAATCAGACTGTTCCCTGGATCAACCCCTAATCCAGAATTGTACGCAGTATTCCATGTGAGGTCTGACAAGTGCCTTATATAATGGAAGGATAATGTGCTCATCCCTCGCCCCTATACCTCTTTTGATGCACCCCAAGACTTTATTTGCCTTTGCAGCAGCTGACTGGCATTGGTTACTCCAGTTTAGTCTATTATCCACTAATACCCCCAGATCCTTTTCCATATCACTTTTCCCTAGTGGCACCCCATTAAGTGAATATTTGTGACATCCGTTCCTCCTGCCCATGTGCATAGTCTTACATGTTTCAACATTGAACTTCATTTGCCATTTTTCTGCCCAAGCCCCCATCTTATCCAGGTCCGTTTGTAGCCGTACATTGTCCTCCGTTGCATTAATTATATTGTATAATTTTGTGTCATCTGCAAATATTGATATTTTGCTGTGCAGCCCCTCTATCAGGTCATTGATAAATATGTTGAACAGAGTGGGGCCTAATACTGAACCCTGTGGCACCCCGCTAGCGACTGTGGTCCAATCAGAGTACGAACCCTTTATTACCACCCTCTGCTTTCTATCGTTGAGCCAATTTTTTACCCACTTACACACGTTTTCGCCCAGTCCGAGCTGCCTCATTTTGTATATTAGCCTATTATGTGGCACGGTGTCAAAGGCTTTAGAGAAGTCCAGATATACAAGATCAATAGATTCTCCCTGGTCCAGCTTAGAGCTTACTTCATCGTAGAAACTGATCAGATTTGTCTGACATGAGCGACCCTTCATGAATCCATGCTGGTGAGGAGTTATTCCCTTAATCTCCTTGAGGTACTCATCGATGGCGTCTCTCAGAATCCCCTCGAAAATTTTTCCCGTTACTGAAGTGAGACTTACTGGCCTGTAGTGCTCTCTTTTGCGATCCGTCTTTCTGCTTCCTCCTTGGCAGTTTTGATCGTATCTTTGCATATTTTGTTTTTTTCCCTGTATGATTTTAGCGCTTCTTCGCTGCCTTGTTGCTTTAGTAGTTTGAACGCTTTCTTCTTTTCGTTTATTGCCCCTCGTACCGTCTTGTCGAGCCACATTGGTTTCCTTTTAGCTGAGTTTCTTTTATTTTTAAAGGGAATGAACTGCTCACATGAGGCGATTAGGATCCTTTTGAACTTTTCCCATTTTTCCTCCGTACTGATATTTTTGAGGATGTTGTCCCAATTAATGTTACTGATAGTAGTTCTAAGCTCATCAAATTTTGCTTTACTAAAGTTTAGTTTCTTTGTCTCTCCCTGATAAGGCTTCCTATTGATTGACAGCTGGAAGTTGATTATATTGTGGTCGCTGTTCCCCAAGTGCCCCTCAACCTGCACCCCCTTTATACGTTCCGGTTTGTTAGTTAGTACTAGGTCCAGAATGGCCCTCCCTCTTGTTGGTTCCTGCACAAGTTGGTTCAGGTAATTGTCTTTAATTACGGTACTCTCAAGAACTTATCACCCCTGTGAGATTTGCAGGTTTCGTTCTCCCATGTTATATCTGGGTAATTAAAGTCCCCCATGATAATTACTTCGTTTCGTTTTGACACCTCTTCTATCTGCCTTAGTAGTAAGTCTTCAGTTTCTTCTGTTGCTTTTGGTGGTCGATAGAAGACCCCTATCAGGATTTTGTTATTTTTTCCTCCCTGTATTTCTACCCACAGAGATTCCACCTGTTCGTCTCCTACCCCTATATCCTCCCGTAGCCTCGGCTTCAAGTTCGATTTGACGTACAGACATACCCCTCCCCCTTTCTGGTTCCTTCAGTCTCTTCTGAAGAGATTGTACCCCTGCAAATTCACCGCCCAATCGCACTTATCATCAAGCCATGTTTCAGGAATTCTGACTATATCATAGCTTTCATCAGTCATTCTCGCTTCAAGCTCACCCACTTTACCAATCAGACTTCGTGCATTCGTGGTCATACAATTTATATAATTTTTTTTGTTTTTTAAATTTGTTTTGTTGCTATTCGTACTTATGGCTGATCTATCAGTTCTAACTGTACTAACCCCACCCCCTGCTCGTCCCCCATTCCCTTTGCTTGGACCCGGATCGCTAATTACACTGGCTACCCCACTATTTCTCATTTTACCCTCCCCCCCAGTCCCTAGTTTAAACACTCCTCCAGCCTTCTAGCCATCTTTTCCCCCAGCACAGCTGCACCCTCCCCATTAAGATGCAGCCCGTCCCTATGGTAGAGCCTGTAGCCGACCGCAAAGTCAGCCCAGTTCTCCAGGAACCCAAATCCCTCCTTCTTACACCAATTCCGGAGCCACTTGTTTACCTCCCTAAGATCCTGCTGCCTTTCTAGTGTGGCTTTAGGTACAGGTAGTATTTCCGAGAAAACTACCCTGGAGGTCCTTGCCCTGAGCTTGGACCCTAAGTCCCTGAAATCATTTTTGAGGGCCCTCCATTGACCTCTAACTTGTTCATTGGTGCCAACATGCACCATGACTGCTGGATCCTCACCAGCCCCTCCCAGTAATCTGTCAATCCGATCCGCGATGTGTCGAACTCGAGCGCCAGGAAGACAACACACCGTTCGACGATCCCGGTCTTTATGGCAGATTGCCCTCTCTGTCCCCCTAATAATTGAGTCCCCCACCACTAGAACCTGTCTAGCCTGCCCTGCGCTCCCCGTCCCCGTCTCACTGGAGCAGTCATCCCCCTGGCGTTCAGAGGGCGTATCGTGCTGCAGCGGTGCTGGCTCTGTAATGGCATCCCCCTCATCTGCCAATCTTGCAAATTTGTTGGGTTGTGCCAGTTCAGGACTAGCCTCCCTGGTTCTCTTCCCTCTATTCCTCCTTCTTTCTGTCACCCAGCTTCTTGCCTGCTCCCCCTGCTCTTCCGTACTGCCCTCCGCCCCCGCCTCTACCCCAGCGAGTGTCTGCTCAGTGAGCACCAAACTCGTTTCCATGATGTCAATGGCTCTCAGTGTTGCCAGTTGCCCATTTAGATCCAGGATTTGGGCTTCTAAATGTGTGACGTGCACGCATCTTGCGCAACAGCATGCACCCTCGATCGGCTGATCAAGGACCGCATACATTGCACAAGTAGCACACTGGATGGCATTGCCAGGCATGGAGCTCATCCTAATGGGGATCTACAATTTACTTGTGGAAGTAGTGAAGATAGACTTGTTCACACTCCGCTCACACGCTGCCGCAACAGCTGACCCGCTGCTGCAACCGCTGACCCGCTACCGCAACCGCTGACCCGCTGCCGCAACCGCTGACCCGCTGTCGCACCCGCTGTCACAACCGCTGTCCCGCTGTCGCAACCGCTGACCCGCTGTCGCAACCGCTAACCCGCTGTCGCAACCGCTGACCCGCTGCCGCAACCCCTCACCCGCTGCCGCAACCCCTCACCCGCTGCCTCAACCCCTCACCCGCTGCTGCAACCCCTCTCCCGCTGCTACCTCTGTGCAACCACTCACACGCTGCCGCTCTCGCGCAACCTCTTACCCGCTGACACTTATGCGCAACCAGTCAAAAAAAATTTTTTTTTTTTTATTCCCCCCTCACAAACACTTAGACCCCCAGACACACATACACACAGAAGATACAACTAACCAGATACACAGAAGACACACACTTAGCTCACAAACACACACAGAAGATACTTATCAGCTCCTCCACTCCTCCGCTCCTCCTGGTGACGTCACCCGCTGTCCCGGCGGCCGCTCACTCTGCCCTCCTGTCTCAGCTGCTCCGCTGAACTCCTGGTGGCCTCTTGGCGCCGGCTGCTGCGCTCCGGTCTCACTGGTCACTCCTGCCCCCGCACCTGCTTCGGCTGCCCCCGCACCTGCTTCGGCTGCTGAGCTGCTCCGCTGTCCACTTCAGCTCCCCGCTCGTGCCTCCGTCTCGTGCCGCTGCTCCTGGCGCCCATTGTGCTCTATGACCGTGGATATACTCACAGCCCATATGCAAACACATTGTGTACGGGCTGTGGGTACCCAGGTCATCTCTAAGCGACGGTGTGGGAAATATAAACAAAAAACGGTGTACTGCGCATGACCGTCTGTGTGAGTAGGCAGTTATGCGCAGTACATTATGTGGCTGTACACAGGGTCACAGCTGGAATCTGCTGCAGGCCTCCGTAAGCGGATTCTGCCTACGGCCGTGAGAGCCCGGCGTTATTTATATCGCTACCTGTAATCCGTAATTTACAAGAAGCCCCGGGAACGCTCACCTTCATGCAGTTCCAGGAGCAGCTTGTTGAGCGCCTTCTGTGTGAGACCGCTGCACTGCAGCAAGATTACAAAGCCTCACAGCGCCACTTTTTACACCCCATCCCCGCCGCTGAGGTCATGAAATACCCCCAAAAAAGCGAGGGGGGGGGATACCCGGTTTTCTTGCCCCATGTGCCCATCCCAACCAGCCTCCGTAATTACCCCTGTCTTCGGACATAAAACGCAGTTTATATTATTACTTTTATCTAATATTTAGGGAATGTCAAAAAATGGGGATGGCGGGGGGGGGTTATTTTTAGGAAGTCAATTTTTTTCCGTATAAGTGGGCAATTTATTCAGTTGTACCCTGAAATCCAGCGGGCATTTCCTCCATTATGGGCCTAGCCATGTGTCCTGTAAGTAGATTAGGGCCACAATGGGTATGTTTCTGAACACGGGACAAACGGGGGGATCCATTTTGGGGTGAAAGTTTTTATTCCTATGTACACTGTACAAAAAACTGTTTTTAAATTGACAAAATTGCCAAAAAAATGAAAATCGTAATTTTTTCCTTCTGCTTTGCTTAGATTCATTCAAATACTGTGGGGTCAAAATAGGCAGTACACCCCTAGATGAATTCATTAAGGGGTCTAGTTTTCAAAATGGGGTCATTTGTCGGGGTTCTCTATTGTTTTGGCCGCTCAATGGCTCTACAAGTGGGCAATGGGGCCTGGAAATTATTCCGCTGTACCCTGAAATCCAACGGGTGATCCTTCCATTATAGGCTTAGCCATGTGTCCTTTAAGTAGATTAGGGCCACAATGGGTATGTTTCTGAACACGGGACAAATGGGGGTATCCATTTTGGGGTGAACGTCTTCATTCCTATGTGCACTGTACAAAAAAAAACAGTTTTTAATTTGACACAATTGCCAAAAAAATGAAAATCATAATTTTTTCCTTCTGCTTGGCTTAGATTCATTCAAAAACTGTGAAGTCAAAAAAGTCATTGTACCCCTAGATAAATTCGTTAAGGGGTGAACCTTTTTAAAATGGGGTCACTTGTGGGGGTTCTCCATCGTTTTGGTCACTCAAGGGCTCTACAAGTGGGCAATGGGGACTAAATCTCCTTCAAGCAAAATTTCTGTTCCTAAAGCCACCGGTTGCTCCTTTCATTTTGGGCCCCATTGTGCATACAGACGTAATAATAGGGCCACAATGGGTATGTTTCTGAGCACAAGACAAACAGGGGTATCCATTTTGGGTTGAACGTCTTCATTCATATATGTGCTGTACAAAAAAACGGCTTTTAAAATGACAGAATTACCAAAGAAATGAAAATCGTAATTTTTTTTTCCTTCTGCTTGACTTGGATTCATTCAAAAACTATGAAGTCAAAAAAGTCTTCATACCCCTAGATAAATTCGTTAAGGGGTCTACTTTTCAAAATAGAGTCACTTGTGGGGGTTCTCCATTGTTTTGGTCACTCAATGGCTCTACAAGTGTGCAATAGGACCTAAATCTCCTTCAAGCAAAATTTCTGTTCCGAAAGCCACCGGTTCCTCCTTTCATTTTGGGCCCCATTGTGCATACAGACATAATACTAGGGCCACAATGGGTATGTTTCTGAGCACAGGACAAACAGGGGTATCCATTTTGGGGTGCAAGTCTTCATTCATTTATGTGCTGTGCAAAAAAAACGGCTTTTAAAATGACAGAATTACCAAAAAAATGAAAATCATAATTTTTTTCCTTCTGCTTGACTTAGATTCATTCAAAAACTGTGAAGTCAAAAAAAGTCATCGTACCCCTAGATAAATTCGTTAAGGGGTCTACTTTTCAAAATGGGGTCACTTGTGGGGGTTCTCCATGGTTTTGGTCACTCAATGGCTCTACAAGTGGGCAATAGGGCCTAAATCTCCTTTAAGCAAAATTTCTGTTCCGAAAGCCACCGGTTGCTCCTTTCATTTTGGGCCCGATTGTGTATACAGATGTAATACTAGGGCCACAATGGGTATGTTTTAGAGCACGGGACAAATAGGGGTATCCATTCTGGGGTGCAAATCCTCATTTTCATGTGTATTATAGAAAAAAGTCCTGTCTTTAAAATGACATATTTGCAAAAATATGAAATTTTAGTTTTTCTCTTCTAAATTGCATTGACTCCTGAAAAAAAACAGTAGGGTTAAAATACTAATGACACCGGTCAGTGAATATGCTAAGGGGTGTAGTTTTTAAAATGGGGTGACTTGTGGGGTATCTATCATTTTGACTCCTATGAGCCTTTCCAATCTTGGCTTGGTGTAGGAAAACAAAGTGTTCCTCAAAATATGAAAAGTAATGTTAAATTTGTACGTCTCCTAAATGGTTAAAAAAAACAAAAGTTTTTCCAATGTGCGCCCAAAATAAAGTAAACGGATGGAAATATATATCTTAGCAAAAATTTCTATATTATGTTTGCACATATTTGTGATATTGCAGTTGGAAATGCGAAAAAATTACGATTTTTTCAAAATTTTCCCAATTTTGGCGTTTTTAATAAATAAACACAAATTTTATCGGTCTTTTTTTTCCACCTAATTGAAGTACAACATGTGGCGAAAAAACAATGTCAGAATCGCTTGGATATGCAAAACCTTTCTGGTGTTTTTCCATGTTAAAGTGACACATGTCAGATTTGCAAAATTTGGCCTGGTCATTAAGGAGCAAACAGGCTTGGTCACTAAGGGGTTAAACATTGAGCGGTTATTAAGTTGTCATGAATTGCTTGTCACATTACTTCTTCTTAAAAGCTGTGTATACTAGCCCTCACCTTGTACTCCTCTAAACTTACTTCCACTTACAATTAAGCAGCCAGTAACCTCAACAACAGACAACCTATGGAATCTATTTAAAGTTCTGACAATCCGAGACTTACAAGGAGTCTTACACAAAGACCGTCTCGATATAATACAGTCTTTAACATCACACAGGAAGATCCAGGAGCTACATCTAGCTAATCTCTCTGCCTTGATATTAAATCTCAAAATACAGCACTTGGCATCTAGACCGGTAACAGAATTTGAAAAATTAATGAACTACCACAATAAAACCGCTAGAAAGATTTCACACCTGGCTAAAACTTTTACTGTGCATTGTACCTCAAATAGACCAAATTTTGTATCATCCTGGGAAAAAGAACTCAACATAAAAATAACAGATGCAGAAATCAAGACGATGTTTAAAACCACATATGGGATCTCCCCCTGTGTCCGCCTCCAGGAGAGTCATTATAAACTACTCTCAAGATGGTACAAAACGCCTGAGTGGTTATACGCATACAAACTAGCGGAGACAGCCAAATGCTGGTGATGCCGAGAACACATAGGATCATATCTCCACATTTGGTGGAGCTGCAACAAGATCAGACTATTTTGGACAGAAGTGGAGAGGGAAATGGAAGTGAAAAAAATACAGCTATCCCCCGACACAATCATTCTCAGTAGACCCCATGAGTAGTACAACCCGATAAAAGATAAGCTAGCATCTTATATGATTGCTGCGGCTAAGGCATTAATCCCACTTTATTGGGGTAAAACAACCTCCCCGTCTATAGAGATGTGGAGGGATAAGCTGAATCAAATCCATAGATTTGAAGAACTACTTAGCTGGTCAAACTTATCACATGCTTCTTTTCTTAAAATATGGACACCGTGGAAAACCTACTCTACACACGCCACCCCCCCCCCTTTTCCCTTCCCCTCACCCCCCCTCCTCCCACCCCACAATTCTCCGGACCCCTCCGGCTTGTACTACCCTCCTTCTTCTTTTCTTGTATGTATATTCTACTGGGTAATCTGCATTAGTTTCCTTTCGTCTCTTATACTGCGAGGGAACACTGTTGTTACATGATTGCTAGCTTGACGGCACCCATCCCTCAGTTGATGGAAGTGAGAGGGTATCGGGAAGCTGACCTAGCGGATAGAATGCATTTTTAGTATGACACAGCTTAGACGAGGGGAGATTGTTTCTTTACCTACATTGCTTATCTCAGTTTTTTTTTCTTGTGGGCATGGATTTCTGACTTGGACCTAAGTCAGCTAAGACAGCCTCATGTGATTATGAGCTGATGAGTCCAGGCTTATCTGAATAGCTAAAACAGAAATCTTTTCAGGCCTAATTATAGTGATGTTAGGTAATATAAATCTTGCTAACTTTGTACCATTTTCTTTTGTTCGCACGAAATAATTGGACATGACTGTTTATTTGTTGTTAAAAGCATAAGGACATTGAAGAATGTGATTCTGATGCTCTGAAAATGAAAATTCCTTAATAAAAAAGTGATTTAATTAAAAAAAAGCTGTGTATACTTTTCCAATTATGTTTTTTTTTTTTTTGCCTTGTGGTATTTAATATAAAACATAAAGGAACACTGCAAAATATCTTGAATACAAATGCCTGACCGTATTGTGTCTGCAGCTTATATGTAGACCTACGTGACTCTAATCTTACAGATTGCAAACCCTAATTAGTGTTTAGAGGAGGTACATTGAGGAGAATTAAACATGACTGCATTATGAAATTACACAAGATGTAGACCACTCTTACGCATGCGCTTGTAAAAATGCTGAGGGTTTTAACATTGCATTTACTGTGTTGTCGTGCGTTTTTGACAGTGTTTGACTGCATTTTTAACTGTGGTATCAGCACAGTTGTAATACTGCCAAGCAAGCTGATAATGCCAGGACTGAGCCAATGCACCATAAACACCCCTGAACCAGTCAGCTGACTAGACAGGGGCCATTGAAGTGATCTTAGTTGAGTGCTAGCTGTGGTCTTGAGAGGATGTCTTCCTTTGCTGGCCTGAGTTGTGGCCAGTTCCAGTGAATAGCCCTGCCCAATGCCAGAGGAAGAGCAGAGAAGGAAGACACAGAGGTTCTGTACTCATCCTCTGGTGGGAACGTCTGCTGGTCACCCTGTGTGTAAAAAGGCCGTCAAAAATGCTGTAACCACATTCTACCTCTGCTGAAAATGCTCACCATTCCCTTCAAGGGCATCACATTGCAATTTAAAATGCTCAAGCGCTTGAAAATAGAACAGGCAGTGCTTGAAAAATGCAGTGTTAAAAACATAGCATTTTAGCACATGTCTGAGAAGCCCCAATGAAATCAACAGTGGCATTTAAAAGGCAGCAATAAACACTAAAAAAGACTTATGTGTGAGAGTGGCCTCAGGCCGTTCTCACACATGCCATCAGCAAAATGTTGCGATTTTACTGCTGTTTTCAGACAAAGGCTCCTGCTTCTGATGGGTGATAAGGTGCATTAATCCCTGTAAAATAGAGTAGTCAGCACTTGAACATTGTGGTGATAGAAAACACCACGATCAAGTGCAAGTCTAAGGGCTCCACTGAAATCAGTGGGAGCCTTGTACCTTAATTACTGGTAATCGTGGTAAAAAATGGATGGGTGGGAATGACTTTAGTTATAGGTTGTTGTTATGGGTACACTTAAAGCTGCATAAGAACTGCAGAATCGTCATCATTTTTGTTTCCCCTTTTTCCCCTTCCTCTTTATCCTTTCTCTTTTTCTCTCCTCGCTGTTCCTTGTACTTCTTTCTCCTTTTTTTGTAAATGCAAATGTACTACTTTAATTGTTTCCCTTTATTACTAATTAACCAATTAATTTCCCATGACTTATTCATTGTTATACCCCATTAGGTAAAAATCTATCTATCTATCTATCTATCTATCTATCTATCTATCTATCTATCTATCTATCTATCTATCCATCTATCTATCATTTTTTTCTTTTCCCTGCACAACAGCCACAGATGCAACTACAGAGGACAAGCGTGATCTGGGTCTAGGTGGACCCGGGAGCAGCCTCCTGCTACCAGCTTCACAGCAGTCATGTGACTAGCACTGCCTCCATTTCATATATACCAATAATTGAGTGTTGTGTACATACAGTAAGAAAACTGCTTTGATTTTCTCCGCAGGTTGGTATTCAGATTAAAGTCATGCCATAAATATATACTGGCATTGATTTGAGGACCAGGGCTATTTACAGTAATATCTTTCGTCTTTCTCCTTGTTCTTGCTTTTCTTCTTTCTACATCTTTGCTTTACTCATTTCTCCTACCTTTTCTTTTCCTATTTCATTATCTTCTACTATTCATATTCTTCCCCAACTTTATCCTACTTTCTTCCTCCTTTTCTTCTTTCTTCCTCCTCTACATTTTATTATTTTTTTTGTCTCCCTTTTTTTTCTTCTCTCTTCTTTCACCTTCCTCTTTTTCTTTCACTTTCCACTTCTCTTTTTTTCCTTCTTTCTTCCTCCTATTCTTCTTCTTTCACCTTCCTCTTTTCTTTCTCTTTGCTCTTCCCTTTTCTTCTTTCTCTTTTCTTTTTTCCTAATTGTTTTTTTCGTTTCTCCTTTCTCTTTTTCTTTCTCCTTCCTCTTCTTCTTTCCTCTTTTCTTCAGAAAAAGCTCATTTGAAACATTAATTTCCAGGGTATTTGGGGTTTTCAGGGATAGAAACATTTTAGGGTTTTAACATTCTTGTAATTTTTCTGGTATTTGTATAGTGTTACATCAGTATAGATTTCTTATTTGTGTTCTTAATTATCTAGCAGGCATTTTCATATATTTATGATAATTGGGGCTAAAGTTACACTGATTGGTGGGGGAAGCTTTTTCTGCAGAGGGATAATTTATTATAAATTATAAATAATGTGTATTCTTTTATTTATTTCCCTTTCTTTTCTTTTATTCTTAGGCCTCATTCACACAGCCATATGTATAAAACACTGTGGATCACTCATTGTTTTACCAGCCTGTGGAGCCAATGATGAACCAGCTATCTTTGCGTATGGCAGTGCACGACGGTGTATCTCACACATGCTATCATACACAGTGGGACTTTTTTTTTACTTTTTAAAATGTCCTGCTCTGCTTCATAGTCTCGCTGTGTATGCAACAACGCCCATACATACGGTATTGCATATGGACAGCGTTGCATTCACTACCTATAGAGAAGAATAGGGCTGTTTGAGCGTGACATGCGGAGCATACTGCAATCTTTTTCATGTGTGCATATACACGTAACAAATACACACTAATGTTAATGGATCGATGAAAATTAATGTACTTTCATTGACTTCATTCATATCACACAAGTCTGCATCGTGTGCATAGTACACAGTGAAAGCATGGTCATATCAATGAGCACCTCACTTTCATGGTCAGGAAAGACCATTAGCAGAGCGGCCTCAGTTGCAGGTGATAGGGCTGATCTGGATCTCGTTAAATCAGGGAGCAGCCTCTTACTACCGGCTTACTGGCAAACATGTGACCAGTCACATGATTAACAGGACCAATTCCCTACATTTCATTCATTGACTGTAAGATGTGTAGCTTCTGTTCTCTTTGCACTGTAAATTTATAGTGGGCGGTCAGCCAAATATACTATACTGCGTAAGGCAAGCATATTACTGGCACTAGTATATTATCCAAAACGGCACAACAAAGTCTGTGTCATTTCCAAAATAGAAGTGATAAAGAATGCAGTGGACTCTTAGTTATGAGTCCACCAAGTTTCAGAGGGGTGTACACTCCTACCTCTCCCACCCCTCTGCAGGAATGGGCTGTTAACAGGCTGCTGTATAGACACATATATGAGGGATTGGAGAGGCAAAACAACACAAAATTGTGTTGAACTTTGGCTAGTGGAATACAGACCACTAGATTTAATATGCTGACCTTACATGAGACAGAATATGCTGCTGTCAGACCAGTCTTAAGTCAATTCAAATTTTGTAGCAGTAAGAAATTGATATTTTCTATACTAAACCTGCTCTTCTGTGTATCAGGGATGTGCACAATACAATGTGAATTATATCATGGAGCATCCAAATCATACTCTTATAAAACATTTCATCCTGACTGGATTTTCTCAGAACTTCTGGGATTCTATTTCACTTTTTGCCATGTTCTTTGTCATTTACATACTGACCATCCTTGGGAACAGTTTTCTGATCTTCACCGTTATCTTCAGTCCTCAGTTACACACTCCAATGTATTATTTCCTCTGTAATTTGGCTTTCGTGGATTTGTGCCTCTCATCATGTAACATTCCGAGACTACTGTTTGATCTTTTATCAAAGAACAGAAAGATTTCGCTCATCAGTTGTCTCACACAGATGACCTTTAATCTATTTTTAGGAGGAACTGAATGCATCCTGCTGGCTGTGATGGCTTATGACCGGTATATAGCTATATGCTTACCCTTAAATTACTCCATCATTATGAGTTGGAGGGTATGTAGATACATCACTGTCCTTATGTGGTGTGGAAGTTTCTTGGTAGCAGCTATTACCTCTATGACAAGACCTCTTGTATTCTGCAAAGAAAACATTTTGAACCATTTTACTTGTGAGGTTTTGGCCCTTCTAGAGGTGGCGTGTGGTGACCTTTCTTTTATTAAAATAAGTATTGTTGTTGTTTGTACATTTACATTGGTGTCATCACCGGCTTTCATTGTAGGATCTTATATTTGTATCATCATCTCTTTACTAAAGATCAGTTCAGTGGGTGGTAGATATAAAGCCTTCTCCACCTGCACTTCCCACCTCACTGTGGTACTGATGTTTTTTGGGACAAGTATCACCATGTACATGGGACAGGCAAAAAAAATTTCAGCTAATCAGAAATATTATTCTTTAATTTATGCAGTTTTTATTCCTGTAATAAATCCTTTGATTTACAGCTTAAGGAATAATGAAGTAAAAGTAGCCTTTCGGAAAATTTTGGCCATGGGTTATCATTTCTAGGTTGTAGTGTTGAGTGTATCGAAACAGTCAAACCCGGTTTGCGGTCAAAATTTGTTAAGTTTGGTGCCAACCTTAACCTGAGGCAGTTCATCTTTGCTGAACTAAATAGAATGGTGTCTATTACATCTAGCTTTTCCTTCTTTTTCTTCTTCCAGTTTTAGGGGTATTGGTAAAGTTTGGGGTAAGTTCCAATCAATTCAGGCCAAACCTTTTTGCACATTGAACTACCTCAACTAAACTTTGGAAAAATTTGGTCATGATTAATATGTAGCATTAAGAGAAGTAGATTTTTCCATTTTCATTAATATCTTTCAAACCAAAGGTTTAATGACAAAACAAAATAGTTTATTCAAAAACTGAGAAGTTCTCCATTTTTCAAATTACAATGTGCCCCAAAAGTTAATGTGGAGATTCAAATGATTATGGTTTTGGAATGAAAGAAGACAGATGCATGAAACAAGTATCAAATGAAAGAAAAAGTTTCCAAGTTTGTGTCCCAAAGGCACAACTATGTTTCAAAAAAGAAAGGGAGCAAAACTGCAAGGGGCAGTGTCCAAAACTTGTTGAAAAGTCAGGTACAGTTTAATTTTGGACTATTATGCTCATGATCAACAAATTAATGAGGACATTAACTCATATTCTTAGATTGTGCCAATGGACATACCACAAATCATGAACGGTGGCCTTATCACTGAACAATATATCATGTGTAACATGCTAATTGTATATTTCTTTAAGGCTATCCACATCATAATGTTATCTTTTATAAATAGCATCTGGGTGAATACCAGCAAAAACTGGAGTTTACAACCAGAGAAAATTCGAGCGATTGATCATGATTCTGGCACTGCATGTTATGACCTTTAGTTCTGTTACCATATGTTCAAATTTTGGTTCTTATACTGCATTTATGTTATGACCTTGGTACTAGTGCTGGAGCTATATTTATGTTATTAGCTTGCTTATGGTGCCATATTTATGTTATGAGGTCAGCTCTGGTGCTGTTTTTTAATTTTAACTTGGCTCTGGTGCTGTATTTTTGAAATGAACTTACTTCTAGGGGCTGCATTTATGTTATGAGCTTGGTTTAAGTGCTTTGTTCATGTTATGAGCTTCGTTCTAGTACTTTATGTTCGGGATGCGTTTCACAGCCCAATGTCGTGCTTGCCTGTGTGAAATTAGCCTAAGGGGTTAAAATAGCACCTAAGGCAACTGAGTTGTGCATCAAATATATTTACATAAATTGTTAACAAATTCAAAATCTACAATAAAAAAGTGACATTTTCGGGAGGGCTTTTACAATTTTAATGTGACTGTAGGTTAAATCTACTTTCATTCACCCCATTGTCCTCATGTTCCATGTAACTGAACCAGAAAACAATGTTTTAAAATATTTTTTCATCAAAGCAATCAATTTTGAAATTCAAGAGAGCCTATTAATCAGCTGAAATATCACCAGTGGAAGATTTGTATTGTCATAAATTTCACTTGCTGTGGCCAAAACAGGGAAAATGTAGGATTACATGTGGGTTACTTAAATACCTAACTGACTACTGTAACACAGTGGGATGAACCCATTGTGGCACTGATTGATTTGGCCTTGGACTACACCTGAGGGTTGCTCATAGGGGTTCCTGGGTTTCTACCCTGTTAACCCCTTTTTGAGGGATATGATCTCTGCTGTAAAGAACTCCCAGATTATTTCCCCAGGAATAGTCTCAGTGCAATGACAGAGGACCCAGCAGGTCAGAGACAGTAATATGCAGTACTAAAGGGACAGATAAAATTGTATCTAGTATAACAGGCAGCAGTGAGGACAAGCAGAGTGCATGTAATACAATATTTCAGAACACCAAGGTGTAAGGTGGTGACCAGTGTCAGCCATTGGAGTATACTCAGATTGTGGGGTTAAAGCAGAGGTTGGGGTACACTCTGGGAGAGCTAGGCCTAGATCTTTCAAGGTCACTAGCATCAACCGGTCCAAATAAGTGGGTGGAGGGGCCAACAAGCCTCCATGCCCAGGGTCAGCCCATGTGAGCACTTGTTGCACATGGTTTCAAACTGTGTCATTGAAAGAGCAGGTATCTGCAGATGGCATCCAAAAGAGACATGTTCTGAAGACGTCATAGTGATTCTTCATAACAGTTTAATAATAACAACAGATTACACTCAGTAAACAGTCTCAGTTTCCAGGAAATGAGGAAGAATGCGACAGTTCCCGCCATTTGTGGTTCATTTAATAAGATGCCAGTAGGGCATTTATAATGCCCACAGAAAGCCCCATTTGTCAGGATCAAGTACTCACTTTCTGTATATAAGCCTGCTTCTGAAGCTGTAATCAAAAGAAATGGTGAAAACTGCCAATAGTATCAGCCAAAATGTCTTTGCTGGATCTTAGCACTTTCAAATGATAAAGAGTCATCAAATCACCTTTAACACAGATCACACAAGGACGTTTTCCCAGACCTTGCTCATGCCCAATTGCCTATCTTCTTGTTCCTATCAGAGACCTTATCACAGTGCTCCTGACCCACTTAAAGACAAAGACAACTAACATGATTTACACAGCAGTACAAAGACAAAACATGTAAACAGTCCAACCACACTACCCCGTTACAAGGGCAGGAAGCAATCAGACAAATTATAGTTACAAAACATATTGGGGTCAGAATATCCAGAGCTCATAAAAGATAAGAAACCAGGGAAGGGTCAAAATCAAGTAGCAAACAAAGTACAGGAAGCCCTTCATTTGAAACACTAGGACCCTTTTACTGAAGTACCTTCCAGTGGGAGAAGGTGCCTTAAATAACTCAGGAATGATAGGAAAGCTGGGTGTGGGCTGGCCCTTTATAAAGCAGACCAAGCAGGTGCTTGATGTGTCTGATGAGCAAAGCTCAGCTGCCTGACGAATAGTGCGGCAACTACAGCACAAGAAATTGGAAATAGGAAAATGCTGACAGCCATGAGAAGGAGGGGATGAGGTTTTAAATTTGTCTGGGCCTTGTGAGAGCGTACTCTATATAACAGTGTCTGGGGGCTGTGAATCTGCGCTATCTAACAACAGTATACACACTTGAAATTTTTTTGTGCCTGCTGAAAGCCTAAGGTATATATACTCGTGTCTGGGTGGTGGGAATCTCTGCTATCTAACAACAGTATACACTGTTTATTGTGTCAATTGTGGCCTATAAGCGTACACAAAATAACTTGCATTTTGCGTAGCATTTAGTCCAAGTGCTTTATCCAACATGATGAAGACTAGGGGCAAGGGTTGAGGTCAAGGAGCTGGGCGTGGGTGTCTGAATGAGGGTGTGGGCAGAGGCCGAGGTCCAGGGTGGGGTGAAACAGTGCCTGCTGCTGAGGGATTAGTAGAGCGCAGCGTATCTCCGCTCCCTAGCTTCATGTCAAATTTTGCAGGTCCGCGTTGTAGACCATTATTGAAAGCACAACAGTGCGATCAGGTGCTGATGTAGATAGCGGATAACGCGTCCAGTACTTTATCCAACACCCAGTCTTCCATGCAGTCCACTAACGCCAGCCAAGGGACTGCACCTCTGAATCCTCTAGCTGCTCCTAATCCTCCCAGCCTGGTCACTCCCGGCAAAGGAGATATTCAGAACAGGCATACTCCCAAGAAATCTTCTTGGGTCCCTGCCCTGAGTCAGAAAAAATGGTTCATCAGCCACATGAGGAGTTTGTCGTGACCGATGCCCAAAATGTGGATCTTTCACAGACTCAGGGTGATGAGAGTGGGGACTTCCAAGTAGTGTCTCAAGAGCTATTTGTGGATGATGATGAATAGACACAGTTATCTGTAAGTGAGGTTGTTGTTAGGGCAGTAAGTCTGAAGGAGCAGACTGAGAAGTCAGAGAAAGAGCTGGTGGATGATGAGGTGACTGACCCGACCTGGGTTGGTAAGCCTACTGAAGATAGGGCTTCAAAGGGGGAGGCAAGTGCTGCAGCAGAACAAGTTGGAAGAGGCAGTGAGGTGGCCGGGGGAAGAAGCAGGGCCACAACAAGTAATCCCCCACAGCACCTACTCATGGAATGCTCCCGTGCAGAGGGCTAGGTGTTCGAAGGTCTGGAGGTTTTTCAGAGCGCGGATGACTGACAAACAGTGGGGTGCAACCTGTGCCGCACCAAGATCAGCAGGGGAGCCACCACTACCAGCCTGACCACCAGCATGAGCAGGCATATGATGGCTAAGCACCTGACGAGGTGGAACGAAGACCATTCACCGCCTGCGGGTCACGCCACTGTCTCTTCCCTAGTTTCACACCTTGTCACTGACATCCAATCCCCCTCCCAAGGTGCAGGCATGAGCGCCTCCCGGCCTGCACCCACACCCTCACCTCCACGGTCCTCCACTGCCTCCACCAAAGTGTCCCAGCTCAGCGTTCAGCTGTCGATAACCCAAGCATTGGAACACAAGAGGAAATACGTGGCCACCCACCCACATGCACAACCTTTAAACATGCATATTTCAAAACTACTCAGCCTGGAGATGCTGCCGTATAGGCTAGTAGAAATAGAGGCTTTACACAACCTGATGGCTGCGGCGGTCCCTCGGTACTCAGTCCCCAGTTGCCACTATTTTTCCTGCTGCGCCATCCCTGCCCTACACCAGCACGTCTCATGGAATATAAACTGTGCTCTCACCAACGCGGTTACTGGTAAGGTCCACTTAACCACTGACATGTGGACAAGTGCTGCTGGCACATTGGGTTAACCTTGTGCAGGCTGAGACCGAGTCTGACCCTGGCTCCGCTCACGTGCTACCCACACCGAGGATTGCAGGTCCTACCTCAGTCATGGTTTCTCCGGCTTATTATGCCACCTCCTCCAAACACCCCCCTCCTCCTCCACCTACTCTACCCCTCAATTACCACGTGTGAGCACATCACCTTCAGTTGGTAGCTCGAGGTGCTGCAGCACTGCAGTGGGGAAGCGTCAGCAGGCCATGCTGAAACTCCTCAGCTTGGGAGGCAAGAGGCACACCACCCAAGAGCTGTTATAGAGTTTGATGGAGGAGAGCGATCTGTGGCTTTCGCTGTTGAACCTCCAACCAAGCATGGTCGTGTGTGACAATCGGCGTAACCTGGTGGCACGTCTGCAGCTTGGCAGACTAACATACGTGCCATACCGGGCAATCTGGTGGTTCAGCGGTTTCTGAAAAGCTACCCCCATTTGTCTGTCTTTCTCAGCAAGGTGCGTCGCTTGTACGCACATTTCAGAAAGTCCACCACAGATGCTATCACCCTCAGGACACTGAAACATCGCTTCCAGCTGCCAGTGCACAGACTGTTGTGCGACGTGCCCACGCGCTGGAATTCAACGTCGCACATGTTGGCCAGGCTTTACGAGCATCGTAGAGCCATTGTTGAATACCAGCTGCAACATGATCGGCGGAGTGGTAGTCAGCCTCCGCAGTTCTTTACAGAGGAGTGGGCATGGATGTCTGACATATAGTCAGATCTTAGGAAACTTTAAGGAGTCTACACAAATGATGAGCAGAGATGCGGCCATTATCAGCGTAACCATCCCGCTCCTTTGCCTGCTGAGAAGGTCGCTGCTAAGCATTAAGGCCGACACTTTGCGGATATAACAGGAGATAGGGGATGATAATATGTCGCTTGATAGCCAGACCACTCTCACGTCTGTTTCTCAGCGCATATTGGAGGAGGAAGAGGAAGAGGAGGAGGGGGAAGAGACTGCTGCCCTGCAGAGGGTACCCATGTTACTTCCTTTACTTCTGTTTAGTGTGTATGGACTGAAGAGGAGAAGGAGGAGGAGGCTCAGAGTCATCCTCCTAGTGAGGACAGCAATGTGTTGCGCACTGGGACTCTGGCACACATGGCTGACTTCATGTTAGGCTGCCTTTCCCGTGACTCTCGTATTAGACGCATTCTGGCCAACATGGATTACTAGGTGTTCACCTTTCTCGACCCAGGGTATAAGGAGAACCTTTCCACTCTCATTCCCAAAGAGGAAAGAAGTACGAGAGTGGTGTAATGCCACAAGGCTCTGGCGGAAAAGCTGATGCTAAAGTTCCCATCTGACAACACTAGTGGTAGAAGAAGTAATTCAGTGAGCCAACTAACAGAGGAGATGCAGGGAACAGGCAGCATGTTCAGCACAGTCAGGGGAACACTCTCCAAGGCCTTTGCCAGTTTCATGGCACCCCAGCCAGCCTGTTTTACCACTCCCCAGTCTAGGCTGAGTAGTAGGGAACACTGTAAAAAGATGGTGAGGGAATACATAGCCGACCGTACCAACGACCTCTGTGATCCCTCTGCTCCATACAACTATTGGGTGGCAAAGCTGGACACGTGGCACAAACTTTTGCTGTACTCCTTGGAGGTACTGGCCTGCCCTGCCACTAGCGTGTTATCAGAGAGGGGGTTTAGTGCTGCTGGGGGATTATCACGGATAAGCGTATCCGCCTGTGAACTGACAGTGCCTACAGGATTGCACTCATTAAGATGAACAAAGCCTGGATTTCCCCTGACTTCTCTTCTCCACCAGTGGAAAGCATTGGAACATAAAGATGCTCTAAGCTGGAACAGGAGAACCACGCACCCTCTATCACCCCAAAAAAGGAGAGAAGTAGCTTGGTCTATCCTTCTCTGATTTTCCTCCTACTCCTCCTAAACCAGCATGTCAGCCCATGGAAGAGCCAATTCTTCAGAGGGCCAAAAGGCTCTGTAAAAACTAATTTTCTCGGAGGGCTGCTTCCAGGCTTTGTTAGTAAAATAAGTAACTACGAGCTCTATGTTAAAAAAAATTTTCAGGCGTTCACCTGTGCTTTGGGTAAACCAATTTTTCAGAGGTACACCTATACTCTCGGTACACAAATCTTTAAGGGGTTCACCTATACTCTTGGTATACAAATTTTTCAGGGGTTAGCATATACACTTGGTAAACTAATTTTTCAGGGGGTCGCCTATATTATTGGTATACACATTTTTCAGGGGTTCACATTGATAAGGGCCAAGAGGGGCTGAAGGAATTAATATATGTTGCTTATCAAAATGAATATATATCAATCTATTTTAGCAAAATGAATATATTGCAAATATTTTGTGTGTGTACAGAACTCATGACTATTGAGTAACAGGCCTTACGCCTGACCTGTTGGAATCAGGAAGTTCCAAGAGCAGATGTCTCGGAATCTAGCAAGACATGGCCTAACCGCAAAGAGGTTGCTAGCTCTCTCTCTGTCTAAAAATAATGTGCGCGTCTGAAAGTCATGTGAAATCAGCTATTTCTTAAATGTCATATATCAAGCCTAAATGTCAAAGTTTATTGTCAGATATGAAAATCATGAGTTTAAGATGTATGGAAATCACGAGGTTATTCCCTGTTTTACCACAAGTCACGTCCCTGCGAGGGCGATCTTCTATAAAGACTGAGACGATGCAAATAATAAACTCAGAGTTCATTGTTTCACCATATACCGTGTATGGTCAGTACTTTGACTCTCAAGGAGCGCTCCTGCTTAGGTCAATTTGGAACCGGACAACATAACTGACCAGTCTGTTTGAACAGATTAACCCTCGACAACATATACCCATTGGTACACTAATTTTTCAGGCAATTCGCCTGTACTCTTAGTAAACAAAATTTTTGGGGCTCGCCTATACTCTTAGTAAAAAAAAAATTCAGGGGTTCGCCTATACTCTTGGTACACAAATCTTTCAAGGGTTCACCTATACTCTTGGTAAACCAATGTTCTAAAGGGTTCACCTATACTCTTGGTAAAGTAATTATTTCAGGAGTTTGCCTATACTCTTGGTACGCAAACGTTTCCAGGGTTCGCCTATACTCTTTGTACACAAAGGTTTCCCAGCGCGGTGTTCAGCTATCTGATACATTGACATAATGAATTGTCCTGGTTTGGGCACTAAAATTTCTTCATGGTTTATGCTGTTCTTGTAGTGATCAAAGGAAGCATAACTGATTTCATGAGACATTGACAGTTTTACTGTAGACCTGTGGTGGCATCTTTTGTGACATCTGCTTCAAGCCAATCTTTGGTTTTAGAAGACGTTGCTGAATTGTGGAGATGGGTAGAAGTACTGGCATCTGAGTCTGCTTTATGGCTACGTTTGTGGCTCCTGAGAATTTTGTGACAGAGGTGGCGTGGGATTGGAATCATTGGAACCCAACAGTCCTTTCTAGGACTACAACTCCTCTCATTGTGTGCATCATCAGTTTGGCTGCCTGGGACCAGTAGTGCGCACAAAGCATTCACAAGCATCCCGGCTATATGCTGCATACTGTTATCGCTTCTATACATTTTACACTGTCTATTTTTGTCTGAAACCATGCGTAAAATACCACACAGTTTGCGTAGCATTTTGACGCAGTGCATTGTCCAACATGATGAAGACTAGGAGTAAGGGTCAAGGTCAAGGACGATGACTTGGGTGCCCGCATGAGGGTGTGGGCAGAGGCTGAGGTCCTGGCCAGGGTGCAACTGTGCCTGGTTTGGCCACTCAAATTTATTCATGGTTTATGCTGTCCTTGTAGCAATCCAAGGAAGCGTAACTGATTTCACGAGACATTGACAGTTTCACTGTAGACCGATGGTGGCATCTTTTGTGACACCTCCTGCTTAAAAGAAATCGTTTGTTTTAGAATGCGTTGCTGAATTGTGCAGATGGTTAGAAGTATTAGCATCCGAGTCCGCTTTATGGCCACATTTGTGGCTCCTGACAATTTTGTGACAGAGGGGGCATGGGATTGCAATTGTGATCAGCACTGTATAGCAAGACAGAACTCATTGCACGCTGTGTATTTTGGGATTTAAGTGGATGCAAAATACCCAGAGTTGTAACCAGCTGGATTGGTTTAGGCCTGAAAAACACACTCATTCCTGAGGGTCTGTGATCGTCGGTATGTACAATCTGCTCCAGATCTGTTCCGCAGCGTGGGGTCCTGATTTGGCCACTCAGATTTCTTCACGGTTTATACGGTCCTTGTAGCAATCCAAGGAAGCATAACTGATTTCATGAGACATTGACAGTTTCACTGTATACCTGTGGTGGCTACTTTTTCGACACCTTCTGCTTCAACCCAATCTTTGGTTTTAAAATGCGTTGCAGAATTTTGGAGATCTGTAGAAGTCCCCTTTATGCCCACGTTAGTGGCTCCCAACAATTTTGTGACAGAGGTGGCATAGGATTGGAATTATGATCGTATTTTAATTTATCAGCAGTTATCATCAGCATTGTGGGCTTACGCCCACAATTTTGAAGAGGGTCGCTGGCAGGCACTGCCAACCCTCTCCAGTGTGTGTGTCTCCTGTTCCTCCTCATCCAATATGCACTTATAAATAGACATGAGGGTGGTGTGGCTATGAAGTGAGCGTGTGGCATGAGGGCAGCTGAATGCTGCGCAGGGAAAATTTTGGGTGGACGCAGGGTCGTGCAGGGGTTGGACAGCAATGCCAGCATGTAACCCAGGAGAAGAGGCAGCGGTGTCACCCGCAGGCAGTGATTGTCCTTCATTCCACCTAGTGTGGGGATTAGCTAAGATGTGCCAGCACGTGTGCCTTGCTGATTATGGTCTGACCTAAGTAAATTGTTAGGGGGGTGACCGCCAAGCTCTTGCCCACAATTTGGCTTAATAGTGCGACCTGGGAGTCTCAGATGCATCCATGCATGCTGCCCCTGCTGTTCCCTATCCGTTTCTGTGGTGTTTCCATGACTTTCTGATGTTTTCAGGCGATTCACACATCGGGGTGGGTCAGTTGCATCTAGTAACTCAGTTGGGAGGCTAAGTAAAAGTCATGGACACAGGGCAAGTAAATTCCCCCCTGCGTGCCTCTTTACATTATTAGGCTATAAGCCAGTCTCGGTCTCCTCTGCCTCCACACGTACCCAGAGAAAGCCAAGCGAAGGGCTTTGAAGAAACTTCCTGGAAGGTGAATGGGGAGCAGATGGATCTGATAAAGAGTAATAGGAAGCACATAAGATTTCAAGATGTTTTTCCTGCCAAACCATGATATAAAAGGTAGGTTGTATGATCGGAGAAGATTCTTCATCTTAGCGAGAAGAGGCAAAAAATTAGCCATATATAAATCTGCTTTTTTAGTTAGCTTAATGCCCAAGAAATCAATAGTGGTTTCCGACCAAGCGAAGGGGCAATTAACCCTTAAGGCTCTGCAGCGGGCCAGAGGAATAGAAATATTGAGGACCCAAGATTTCGCAAAGTTGATTTTAAAGTTGGACAGACCTCCAAACTCCTCCAAAAGATAGGTAAGTCTGGGTAGGCCATCCTCTGGGTTCGTTATCAAAAAGGCAATATCATCTGCAAAAGCCGCTGCCGAGAGCTCCTGCTTACCAATCCTCAGTCCCTGGACAGCAGGATCCAACCTAACTTTTTGTAGAAAGGGTTCCAGAGTGAGAATAAAAAGGGTGGGAGAGAGTGGTCACCCTTGACGTGTGCCATTTTTAATATTAAATGGCGGAGACGGAGAATAATTAATTTTAAGCCAGGCGTAGAGCATAGCGTACAGGGAGAATATAGAAAAAACAAACCCTGGGGGGATGTTAAAATGTAACAGGACTGTTTCCAAATACAGCCAATCTACTCTGTCGGAAGCTTTTTTGGCATCAGTGCCTACTAAAGCTAAGAGAATGTTGTGGGTTTAAGCATATCTCACCGCATGCAATAGCCGAAGGCAATTATCTTTAGCCTCCCTCCCTTTTACAAAACCCATCTGTTCTTGGTTTATCAAATTTGGCATGTGCTTCTCTAGTATTTTAACAAGAAGTTTAGCCCAGAGCTTCATGTCGAAATTAATTAGAGATATGGGTCTATAGCTTCCACACATCTCCGGGTCCTTAGTCTCTTTCTGCATTAAAGTAATGTGTGCCTCTTGGGACTGCTTTGGAAGCGAGACCCCTTGTAGCAAAGAGTTAAAGAGTTCAGTAAGATGGGGAACTAAAGTAGTTTTAAAAGATTTATAATAGATTAATGGTAGGCCGTCCGGACCTGGGCTCTTACCCGCAGGAGATAAGGCCAGTAGGTCCTCCACCTCCCGAACAGAGACAGGGGACATAAGTGCTGCTACTTCCTTTTCATTTATACTGGGAAGGTTCATAGTTGGTATGCTTTCAGGTGGCAAAATTCAAAGAGCTAATGCTCAAGGAAGCTTGCAAGTCATACACATCATTGAATGTGACAGAAAGCAGTCTGACTTTACTATCCATAAGAACTTAGTGTGCGATGCATGAGAGTCACAAAATACAAAAAAACTAGCACTATTGTATATTGGTTAGCAACAAAATCAATTAATCTTGAATTACATTAGTCGGTTAGCCAGCGCTAATATTCAGAAAATTGTATAATCTAGCTTGCATTAGCTAATCTCTCATCCATAGTATGATTGGGCAAATAAAATCATGTAGTAGGCCTAGTTTATAAACATTACATGGGGCTTATTATTGTCCTCAGCTAATTATCCGCAGCTCCCCTGGAAAAGCGTGCACTCAGAGTTCACCATTTACGATAGTCCTTTATGTGGTAACACAAAATTTAGCATGACTACTACCATGTAATCTAGGGCTCCAGACAACTTGTCATCTACAAGGCAGAGCATAACTCTGGCCCAATTTTCTACCATTTTATCTCACATATTGTATACTATTTTATTAGGTGCCTCATTGTAATTCCCATAGGGGATGTGATTTGGAAACATAGGCACTACATTATTAGTGAGTTCTGCACACGCACATCCTGCCCAGGAGGGATACAGTCTATAGGGACACTTTTCTTGTACAAATTTCAGAAATGTATTTTTAACGTTTTTATGGATGGATATTTATTTTTAGATCACGTTTATTCCATTATATATTTATTTCTTCATGATCCAGT
The DNA here is from genome assembly GCF_035609145.1 of Eleutherodactylus coqui. Lineage (NCBI taxonomy): Eukaryota > Metazoa > Chordata > Amphibia > Anura > Eleutherodactylidae > Eleutherodactylus > Eleutherodactylus coqui. Next base: position 17,912,322 of record NC_089837.1, on the reverse strand, counting down.
ATTTTGAATTGTATGTAATTATTTTAAAATAGTGTTTTTTTATAGTATTTTACGGATAGGATATTCATTCTTATCATAATCTAATTAATTTATCCATTTACTAAATCAGTAGTGTTTATATACATATGAATTCATTTAATATATTTATTTAATACATTGTTGGACAGTGAGCAGGTTCCCCCACCAAGTATCATCAAAGTCCCATTATCTGAGTGGTGACATATTTTATTGGTAACTTTATATTCATCTTTATTGTTATTTTCATTGATATTTCATTGGTAATTCATCAAGCAATTTTAGATTAATTCATTTCTATTGTAATGGATTCCACAAGGGTTATGTGACAGTATCATCATCATCATAACATATACAATCTGAATCCCCTCTTCTCCTGATGGTTTAGCAGTCAGATGCCATTTCCCTCGCCTGCTTCCTTTCCACTTGGAACGCAATTGGTTCCATTTCCACGTGATATCGCTCTGGATCAGGTGATTACCCACGTCATTGGCTCACGTGGGCACAATTACAGTCATGTGTTTCAAGTGGAATGCATTTTGCGTTCCAGTCATTATGAATTGCCCATGCTGGCTTCTGTATTACATCATGTGGAACGCACCGACATGGGATTATACACATCATCCCGCTAGGTCTGGAACGTAATCCCCCAGTGTGGTCGGCGCAATGACTGTCACATAGACCCCTCGGACCAAGTAAGTCTTCTCTATATATTTGGCCACGTTATGGTTTACATTTTATATGTGCTTGAAAAAGGCTACAACTGATAGCTGAAACGTGTTTCAATTTTCCTGGATTTTATGCAGTGGCTCATTTGTCTGAACCCCACGTTGAAGTTACTAACAATAAAACGGAATCTTCTAAATCTACAATCTGGACAAGGATCCTATGTGAATCAGCATACAAGGCCTTCTTGGACATCAAAAGGGGAGAGAGTCACTTCGGTATCGGCCGATCTCCCTCCCTTCTGCCAGGTGAGTTCTTCTCCTACCTCTTTGACTTTGTGTCTGACGGCAGTAACTTCATTTACTCATTACTCTTACCCCCATTTCTGATGGGGGGGTCTCATCTTTCTTTTACATGTGGCTCTCCACTGAGGTGGATCGATTAAGGACATTGGAGATTCTCCCCCGGAATCATTGTGTACTTCCTCGGATTCCCAGGCGCTATCCTACCATTTGTTGTCTTGAACTTAAAATATATGCACAGTCTAACAGGTATTTGATTCTTTCTTTCAGATGGACACTCGCATACAGCGGTTGGCATGGACCCAATTATGTTTTCTTTTCAATTTGACTGCAATGGCAGTCAATTGGATCAGGTATTGTTCATCAAATCTCTGTTCCGAACTTTTCTCAACATGTCCTTCTGAGGACAACCTGGTCATCTTAAAACACAACTTTTTTTTTTAATCACAGAGGCAAAAATCTATTTAAGTAGTCCGGCCCTTCACAGTATAGATTAAATAATTAAAACTAAATTTTATGGTAATTCATAAAAATACAATCCATAGGGCACACCAAACAAAAAAACTAACAAACATTTGCAGCCCTCCAGGACTATCTGGTGATATAATTCCCTCATTCTGTGCATGAGGAGAAAAACTCTAATCAGTAGGCCACCCTGACTTATATTAGTGGAACAAGATCAATTATTTTCCAACATCCCACTTCTGGGAAAGTTATACTGATTACTGGTTATTAAGCGATCGGGTAACCTCCCATCACTTATATCAATTCTTCATGAATGCGGATAGTGGATTTTCTTTTTCAAGAAGAAGTAGATTTTATCCTTCATAGATAACTGCCACTATTCTCCCAAGGGTGCTACTAATACAGCTTATTGTCTCACGAAATGACAGTTTCTGTAATTCGTGTCTCACTTCATATATATCTTCTGTATTTCGTATCAAACTTCATATATACCTTCTATATACCTTCGACGCGTTTCCCCGCTAGTTATGCGGTTCATCAGGTAGTATATTGATTCTCTTATAGACGGGTTTAGAAAATAAACACAGAATATATTTCTAATAGATAGTATTTTTTTAATCGACGCATATAGGTCGTTTTACTCAATTGACCATAAGATGGATCATGCCCAATATTCCACTTAGTCGCTTAAATGTTATTGGGAGCTGTATAATGCCTAATTTAGTAATGTGGCTTGTCTCCTTCTTACAGGAGGAGGGGGTCTATATAATGTAATGGTGAACCATGGATAAACTAATTTTGTGTATGACTAATTAGTCTCCAACTGGTCAAACCTAGGACATTTTTGTGGATTTTATCGCTTAAACCACTCAATTCACCAATATCTCCCATTAATAGGTGTCAGTTAGAGATGAGCGAACGTACTTGTCCGAGCTTGATATTCGTGCGAATATTAGGGGGTTCGGGATGCTCGTTACTCGTAACGAGTACCACGCGGTGTTCTGGTTACTTTCAGTTTCCTCTCTGAGACGTTAGCGCGCTTTTCTGGCCAATTGAAAGACAGGGAAGGCATTACAACTTCCCCCTGTGACGTTCAAGCCCTATACCACCCCCCTGCAGTGAGTGGCTGGGGCGATCAGATGTCACCCGAGTATAAAAGTCGGCCCCTCCCGCGGCTCGGCTCAGATGCCGTGTGAGTTAGTGAGGGAAAGTGCTGTTCTATTGGAGTTGCTGTAGGGAGAGTGTTTGTAGTGAGTGTAGGCTTCAAGAACCCCAACGGTCCTTCTTAGGGCCACATCTACGTGTGTGCAGGCTGCTGTTAGCAGTGGAAAATGTTTATTTTTTTTTCTCAAAATCGGCAGTGCAGAGCATTGCACTCGGTATTAGGGACAGTAGTGGTGCTTAGGCAGGGAGAGTGTTAGGAGTGAGTGTAGCCTTCAAGAACCTCAACGGTCCTTTCTAGGGCCAAATTTAACCGTGTGCAGTACTGTGCTGGCTGCTGTTAGCAGTGTTGCATATTTTTTTTTTTTCAAAAAATCGTCTGTGCAGAGCATTGCACCCTCCATTGATAGTACAGGGACAGAATTGTGTAGGCAGGGCCACAACACAGTTATTGTTCATTGAATATCCGCAGTGGGGCCCTCCCTTTGCAAATTTGCGAAAAAATTATATTTGGCCTGCCTGTGTCAGTCCTAAGGTCTCCGTGTACGTGTGTGCTGCGTGGAGAACGTACAAAAATCAAATGCAACCAGCTACGGTTTACTGCAGGCTTGCGCCATTGTCTTTCCTGACTGGCAAATACCTGCTCTGCCAGAGTTAATAACTCTGCTACACTAAAGTTGTGTGACACTTTTTCAGGGCCACGCCACAGTTATTAAACTTAGTAGTATTCATTGAATACACGCAGTGTGGCTTGTCCTTTGAAAAACAAGGGAAAAAATTCTATTTTGGCTGCAGGCTAGCGCAAATTTCTTTCCTGCATTGGAAATCACTGGAAATACAGCATGCTGAGGGGTAGGGGTAGGCCTAGAGGACGTGGACGCGGCCGAGGACGCGTAGGCCCAAGTGAGGGTGTGGGCACAGGCCGAGCTCCTGATCCAGGTGTGTCGCAGCCGACTGCTGCGCGATTAGGAGAGAGGCACGTTTCTGGCGTCCCCACATTCATCGCCCAATTAATGGGTCCACGCGGGAGACCTTTATTAGAAAATGAGCAGTGTGAGCAGGTCCTGTCCTTTATGGCAGAAAGTGCTTCGAGCAAGCTATCATCCACCCAGAGTTCTGCGCCGTCCAGTGCTGCAAATCCGAATCCTCTGTCTGCTGCTCCTCCTTCCTCCCAGCCTCCTCACTCCACTACAATGACACATGCTCAGGAGCGGGAAAACTCCCAGGAACTGTTCTCGGGCCCCTGCTCAGATCGGGCAGCAGTGGTTCCTCTCCCACCAGAGGAGTTTATCGTCACTGATGCACAACCATTTGAAAGTTCCCGGGGTCCGGGGGATGAGGCTGGGGACTTCCGGCAACTGTCTCAAGACCTTTCAGTGGGTGAGGAGGATGATGACGATGAGACACAGTTGTCTTGCAGTGAGGTAGTAGTAAGGGCAGTAAGTCCGAGGGAGGAGCGCACAGAGGATTCGGAGGAAGAGCAGCAGGACGATGAGGTGACTGACCCCACCTGCTGTGCAACGCCTACTCAGGACAGGTCTTCAGAGGGGCAGGCAAGGGCAGCAGCAGGGCAGGTTGCAAGAGGCAGTGCGGTGGCCAGGGGTGGAGGCAGGGCCAGACCGAATAATCCACCAACTGTTTCCCAAAGCGCACCCTCGCGCCATGCCACCCTGCAGAGGCCGAGGTGCTCAAAGGTCTGGCAGTTTTTCACAGAGACGCCTGACGACCGACGAACAGTGGTGTGCAACCTTTGTCGCGCCAAGATCAGCCGGGGAGCCACCACCAACAGCCTCACCACCACCAGCATGCGCAGACATATGATGGCCAAGCACCCCACAAGGTGGGACGAAGGCCGTTCACCGCCTCCGGTTTGCACCGCTGCCTCTCCCCCTGTGCCCCAACCTGCCACTGAGATCCAACCCCCCTCTCAGGACACAGGCACTACCGTCTCCTGGCCTGCACCCACACCCTCACCTCCGCTGTCCTCGGCCCCATCCACCAATGTCTCGCACCGCACAGTCCAGCCGTCGCTAGCGCAAGTGTTGGAGCGCAAGCGCAAGTACGCCGCCACGCACCCGCACGCTCAATCGTTAACCGTCCACATAGCCAAATTTATCAGCCTTGAGATGCTGCCGTATAGGGTTGTGGAAACGGAGGCTTTCAAAGCTATGATGGCGGCGGCGGCCCCGCGCTACTCAGTTCCCAGTCGCCACTACTTTTCCCGATGTGCCGTCCCAGCCCTGCACGACCACGTCTCCCGCAACATTGTACGCGCCCTCACCAATGCGGTTAGTGGCAAGGTCCACTTAACTACGGACACGTGGACAAGCACAGGCGGGCAGGGCCACTACATCTCCCTGACGGCACATTGGGTGAATTTAGTGGAGGCTGGGACAGAGTCAGAGCCTGGGACCGCTCACGTCCTACCCACCCCCAGAATTGCGGGCCCCAGCTCGGTGGTGGTATGTTAGGCGGTGTATGCTTCCTCCACTAAAGCACCCTCCTCCTCCTCCTCCTCAACCTCTGTCTCGCAATCTAGATGTGTCAGCAGCAGCAGGACGTCGCCAGCAGTCGGTGTCGCGCGGCGTGGCAGCACAGCGGTGGGCAAGCGTCAGCAGGCCGTGCTGAAACTACTCAGCTTAGGAGATAGGAGGCACACGGCCCACGAACTGCTGCAGGGTCTGACAGAGCAGACCGACCGTTGGCTTGCGCCGCTGAGCCTCCAACCGGGCATGGTCGTGTGTGACAACGGCCGTAACCTGGTGGCGGCTCTGCAGCTCGGCAGCCTCACGCACGTGCCATGCCTGGCCCACGTCTTTAATTTGGTGGTTCAGCGCTTTCTGAAAAGCTACCCGTGCTTGTCAGACCTGCTCGTAAAGGTGCACCGGCTCTGCGCACATTTCCGCAAGTCCCACACGGACGCTGCCACCCTGCGCACCCTGCAACATCGGTTTAATCTGCCAGTGCACCGACTGCTGTGCGACGTGCCCACACGGTGGAACTCTACGCTCCACATGTTGTCTAGGCTCTATGAGCAGCGTAGAGCTATAGTGGAATACCAACTCCAACATGGGCGGCGCAGTGGGAGTCAGCCTCCTCAATTCTTTTCAGAAGAGTGGGCCTGGCTGGCAGACATCTGCCAGGTCCTTCGAAACTTTGAGCAGTCTACCCAGGTGGTGAGCGGCGATGCTGCAATCATTAGCGTCACCATTCCTCTGCTATGCATCTTGAGAAGTTCCCTGCAAAGCATAAAGGCAGCCGCTTTGCACTCGGAAACAGAGCTGGGGGAAGACAGTATGTCGCTGGATAGTCAGAGCACCCTCCTGTCTATATCTCAGCGCGTTCAGGAGGAGGAGGAGGAGCATGAGGAGGATGAGGAGGAGGGGGAAGAGACAGCTTGGCCCACTGCTGACGGTACCCATGCTGCTTGCCTGTCATCATTTCAGCGTGTATGGCCTGAGGAGGAGGAGGAGGAGGATCCTGAAAGTGATCTTCCTAGTGCACACAGCCATGTGTTGCATACAGGTACCCTGGCACACATGGCTGACTTCATGTTAGGATGCCTTTCTCGTGACCCTCGCGTTACACGCATTCTGGCCACTACGGATTACTGGGTGTACACACTGCTCGACCCACGCTATAAGGAGAACCTTCCCACTCTCATTCCCGAAGAGGAAAGGGGTTCGAGAGTGTTGCTATACCACAGGACCCTGGCGGACAAGCTGATGGTAAAATTCCCATCCGACAGCGCTAGTGGCAGAAGGCGCAGTTCCGAGCGCCAGGTAGCAGGGCAGGTGCGGAGATCGAGCAGCATGTACAGCCCAGGCAGTGCAACAGTCTTTAAGGGCCTGGACAGCTTTATGGCTCCCCAGCAAGACTGTGTCACCGCTCCCCAGTCAAGGCTGAGTCGACGGGAGCACTGTAAAAGGATGGTGAGGGAGTACGTAGCCGATCGCACGACCGTCCTCCGTGACGCCTCTGCCCCCTACAACTACTGGGTGTCGAAGCTGGACACGTGGCCTGAACTCGTGCTGTATGCCCTGGAGGTGCTTGCTTGTCCTGCGGCTAGCTTCTTGTCGGAGAGGGTGTTTAGTGCAGCTGGGGGAATCATCACAGATAAGCGTACCCGCCTGTCAACCGACAGTGCCGACAGGCTAACACTCATCAAGATGAACAAAGCCTGGATTTCCCCAGACTTCTCTTCTCCACCAGCGGACAGCAGCGATACCTAAGCAAAACGTAGGCTGCACCCGCGGATGGAAGCATAGTTCTCTCTCACCATCCAAAACGGGGACATTTCTGCTTCATCAATCTGTGTATAATATTCCTCCTCCTCCTCCTGCTCCTCCTCCTGAAACCTCACGTAATCACGCTGAACGGGCAATTTTTCTTAGGGCCACAAGGCTCACTCATATAATTTTTCTAAAAATTTTTTATACGTTTCAATTAGAGATGAGCGAACGCGTTCGTCCGAGCTTGATATTCGTGCGAATATTAGGGTGTTCGGGATGTTCGTTATTCGTAACGAACACCATGCGGTGTTCTGGTTAATTTAACTTTCTTCCCTGAGACGTTAGCGCTTTTTTTTGGCCAATATAAAGACAGGGAAGGCATTACAACTTCCCCCTGCAACGTTTAAGCCCTATACCACCCCCCTGCTGTGAGTGGCTGGGGAGATAAGGTGTCACCCGAGTATTGAAATCTGCCCCTCCCGCGGCTCGCTATGGATGCATTCTATATGCGCTCAATGGGGCCAGCGGCAGCAGCGCTGACCCCATTGAGAACATATAGAAGACAAATCCTTCTTCTCTGGCACAGCTGTAACAGCTGTAGCAGAGAAGAACGATGTTTGCCCATTGAATTCAATGGAGCGGCAATACAGCATGTTCCACTGAATGCAATGGGCTGCCGGCGATCGCAGGATGAATGGTCGGAAAGGGGTTAAATATATAACCCCTTTCCTGCAATTCATCCAGAAATGTGTTACACTAAAAATATATACCGGCGTATAAGGCGACGGGGCGTATAAGACGACCCCCCAACTGTCACCTTATACGCCGGTAATACAGTGGAGAAAAGAATAAAAATCATTACTTACGTTTTTAGATGATCTGCGGCGCTCCTGCAGGCTGTCACTCCCTCCTGGTCCACGGCAGAGTATTGCTTTCTCCACGAAAGACTTTAAATCCCTGCCTCCAGAAGCACACGTGCCTTCAGCCAATCACAGCCAATGACAATGATGTCATTGAATGGCTGTGATTGGCTGTGTTTCTGGAGGCGGGGATTTCAAGGCTTGAAATCCCCGCCTCCAGAAACACAGCCAATCACAGCCATTCAATGACATCATTGTCATTGGCTGTGATTGGCTGAAGGCACGTGTCTTTCTGGAGGCAGGGATTTAAAGCCTTTCATAGAGAAAGCTTGTCTGCCGTGGATTAGGAGGGAGTGACAGCCTGCAGGAGCGCCGCAGATCATCTAAAAACGTAAGTAATGATTTTTATTCTTTTCTCCACTGTATTACCGGCGTATAAGGTGACAGTTGGGGGGTCGTCTTATACGCCCCGTCGCCTTATACGCCGGTATATATTTTTAGTGTAACACATTTCTGGATGAATTGCAGGAAAGGGGTTATATATTTAACCCCTTTCCGACCATTCATCCTGCGATCGCCGGCAGCCCATTGCATTCAGTGGAACATGCTGTATTGCCGCTCCATTGAATTCAATGGGCAAACATCGTTCTTCTCTGCTACAGCTGTTACAGCTGTGCCAGAGGAGGACGATCTTTATGCTGACAGTGGGGGGGGGGGGGCACTCTTGCCGCTATTGTGGCTTAATAGTGGGACCTGTGAACTTGAGATGCAGCCCACCATGTAGCCCCTCGCCTGCCCTATCCGTCACTGTGTCATTCCCATCACTTTCCTGAATTGCCCAGATTTTCACACATGAAAACCTTAGCGAGCATCGGCGAAATACAAAAATGTTCTGGTCGCCCATTGACTTCAATGGGGTTTGTTGTTCGAAACGAACCCTCGAGCATCACGGGAAGTTCGTTCCGAATAACGAACACCCGAACATTTTGGTGTTTGCTCATCTCTAGTTTCAATGCTCTTAAAAGCGTTGGAACTTTAACTTGAACCAATTTTTCGTTAAACTGGGCTGCCTCCAGGCCTAGTTACCACTTAAGCCACATTAACCAAAGCGATTAATGGGTTTCACCTGCCATCTTGGTTGGGCATGGCCAATTTTTTACTGAGGTACATTAGTACTGTTGGTACACCAATTTTTTTGGGCCCTCACCTACAGTGTAATCATAGCAATTTCTATGTTCTTCGCCTGCACTCATGGTACAGAAAGGTGTGTGGGGTTGGCCTACACTTTAGCTACATAAATGTAACTTGGGCCTTGGCTATACTGCAGCTACTGAAATGGAACTAAGACTGCGCTCCCACTATACTGCTGCTTCGGAATTGTTCCTGGGGCCTGTGTAGGCTGCTACTATTACTTAAATGGAACTTAGACTATGCTCCTCCTATACTGCTGCTTCGGAATTGTTACTGGGGCCTGTCTTGAGTGCTACTATTACTGAAATGGAACTAATACTGTGCTCCCCCTATAATGCTGCTAGTGATATGTTAGTGGGGCCTGTCCTAATGCTACGGCTGAAATGTTACGAATTATGGGCTCTGCCTATACCGCTGCTAATGGTATGTCTCTGGGGTGTGGAAACAGAGGCTTCACAAAGACATGATGGCGGCGAGGCCATTTCCCACCAACGCGGTTACTGTTAAGGTGCATATAACCACGGACACGTGGAGAGGACACGTAGTGCCTCAAAAACATCCCCCTCCTCCTCCAACAATGAAAACATTCTTGGCAAATGCCTTTGCATTGGTTCGTCTGGTGGCAGTCCAAGAATTTCACCTTTACCGACACAACAAGAGAGCCCCCCCACCATCCCCCCGCCACGGCCCACTTAATCCTGGCCACATTCTGAAAACCAACAAAATACAACCGTGCTACTAGGTCCGCAGTCACCACCCCATTACCACCAACGCGGTTACTGTTAAGGTACATATTACCAGTCTGACTGGGGCATACAGACACCTTGAAAGAATGAATAGTGTGTGGCACATAGGTTCACCATTGCTATGCCCACGTGTGCAGCTCCTGATGGAGGTGGCACAGGATTGGATTTCTCATTGCTTCTGTACAGCATTGTGGGCTATCGCCCCACCACTTTTAAAGAGGGTCGCTGCCTAGCCGTGCCAACCCTCTGCAGTGTGTGCCTGCAGTTCCTCCTCATGGCAGACGCACTTATAAATAGACATGAGGGTGGTGTGGCATGAGGGCAGCTGAAGGCTGCGCAGGGACAGTTTGGTGTGCGCTGTGGACACTGTGTCGTGCAGGGGGGAGGGGGGTTGGGCAGCATGTAACCCAGGAGAAGTGGCAGCGGAGTGTCATGCAGGCAGTGATTGTGCTTTGTTGTAGCTAGTGTGGTGCTTAGCTAAGGTATGCCATGCTAATGAGGGCTTTTCAGAAGTAAAAGTTGTTGGGAGGGGGGGGGCCCCACTCTTGCCGGTATTGTGGCTTAATAGTGGGACCTGTGAACTTGAGATGCAGCCCAACATGTAGCCCCTCGCCTGCCCTATCCGTTTCTGTGTCGTTCCCATCACTTTCTTGAATTGCCTAGATTTTCACACATGAAAACCTTAGCGAGCATCGGCGAAATACAAAAATGCTCCGGTCGCCCATTGACTTCAATGGGGTTCGTTACTCGAAACGAACCCTCGAGCATCGCGATAAATTCGTCCCGAGTAACGAGCACCCGAGCATTTTGGTGCTCGCTCATCTCTAGTAACTTTATATTCATCTTTATTGTTATTTTCATTGATATTTCATTGGTAATTCATCAAGCAATTTTAGATTAATTCATTTCTATTGTAATGGATTCCACAAGGGTTATGTGACAGTATCATCATCATCATAACATATACAATCTGAATCCCCTCTTCTCCCGATGGTTTAGCAGTCAGATGCCATTTCCCTCGCCTGCTTCCTTTCCACTTGGAACGCAATTGGTTCCATTTCCACGTGATATCGCTCTGGATCAGGTGATTACCCACGTCATTGGCTCACGTGGGCACAATTACAGTCGTTTTTCAAGTGGAATGCATTTTGCGTTCCAGTCATTATGAATTGCCCATGCTGGCTTCCGTATTACATCATGTGGAACGCACCGACATGGGATTATACACGTCATCCCGCTAGGTCTGGAACGTCATCCCCCAGTGTGGTCGGCGCAATGACTGTCACATAGACCCCTCGGACCAAGTAAGTCTTCTCTATATATTTGGCCATGTTATGGTTTACATTTTATATGTGCTTGAAAAAGGCTACAACTGATAGCTGAAACGTGTTTCAATTTTCCTGGATTTTATGCAGTGGCTCATTTGTCTGAACCCCACGTTGAAGTTACTAACAATAAAACGGAATCTTCTAAATCTACAATCTGGACGTGGATCCTATGTGAATCAGCATACAAGGCCTTCTTGGACATCAAGAGGGGAGAGAGTCACTTCCGTATCGGCCAATCTCCCTCCCTTCTGCCGGGTGAGTTCTTCTCCTCCCTCTTTGACTTTGTGTCTGACGGCAGTAACTTCATTTACTCATTACTCTTACCCCCATTTCTGATGGGTGGGGGGGTCTCATCTTTCTTTTACATGTGGCTCTCCACTGAGGTGGATCGATTAAGGACATTGAAGATTCTCCCCCGGAATCATTGTGTACTTCCCAGGATTCCCAGGCGCTATCCTACCATTTGTTGTGTTGAACTTAAAATATATGCACAGTCTAACAGGTATTTGATTCTTTCTTTCGGATGGACACTCGCATACAGCGGTTGGCAGGAACCCAATTATGTTTTCTTTTCAATTTGACTGAAATGGCAGTCAATTGGATCAGGTATTGTTCATCAAATCTCTGTTCCGAACTTTTCTCAACGTGTCCTTCTGAGGACAACCTGGTCATCTTAAAGCACAACTTTTTTTTTTTAATCACAGAGGCAAAAATCTATTTAAGTAGTCCGGCCCTTCACAGTATAGATTAAATAATTAAAACTAAATTTTATGGTAATTCATAAAAATACAATCCATAGGGCACACCAAACAAAAAAACTAACAAACATTTGCAGCCCTCCAGGACTATCTGGTGATATTATTCCCCCATTCTGTGCATGAGGAGAAAAACTCTAATCAGTAGGCCACCCTGACTTATATTAGTGGAACAAGATCAATTATTTTCCAACATCCCACTTCTGGGAAAGTTATACTGATTACTGGTTATTAAGCGATCGGGTAACCTCCCATCACTTATATCAATTCTTCATGAATGCGGATAGTGGATTTTCTTTTTCAAGAAGAAGTAGATTTTATCCTTCATAGATAACTGCCACTATTCTCCCAAGGGTGCTACTAATACAGCTTATTGTCTCACGAAATGACAGTTTCTGTAATTCGTGTCTCACTTCATATATATCTTCTGTATTTCGTATCAAACTTCATATATACCTTCTATATACCTTCGACGCGTTTCCCCGCTAGTTATGCGGTTCATCAGGAAGTATATTAATTCTCTTATAGACGGGTTTAGAAAATAAACACAGAATATATTTCTAATAGATAGTATTTTTTTAATCAACGCATATAGGTCGTTTTACTCAATTGACCATAAGATGGATCATGCCCAATATTCCACTTAGTCGCTTAAATGTTATTGGGAGCTGTATAATGCCTAATTTAGTAATGTGGCTTGTCTCCTTCTTACAGGAAGAGGGGGTCTATATAATGTAACGGTGAACCATGGATAAACTAATTTTGTGTATGACTAATTAGTCTCCAACTGGTCAAACCTAGGACATTTTTGTGGATTTTATCGCTTAAACCACTCAATTCACCAATATCTCCCATTAATAGGTGTCAGTTCCTCTGGTTTTTGTGTGAGCTTCGTATTAATTTGTTGCTGTAGTGTAACCTTGTTTGTATGGATTCCTCAGAGAGGATAATATGCAATAGGAGGTATCAATAAGTTGCACTATGCCTATTGCAGAAGTGGTTTTTTAATAAAAATAATATCCCTGCCCTAAGATGTTGAAATCAGGGAATCCTCAGCAGAGTGGTTCATGTAACCAGAGAATAAAGCCACCTGGCAGGATGGTGAATAATATTCCCCTCAAAGGTGGTTACAAGAGGATGTTCTGAGTGAATCATTAGCATATGTCTTGCATTGACTGGCTTTATGATGCAAGTCCCTACATACATGAGGCTACATAATTCACACTTTACTAAACAGTACTAGATTTTGCTGGCTGTATAAAACATAGTGTCCCCTTTTCCAGCAAAGGTTTCCCCCGTAAGCAAACAGAAGGTTAAAGAAAAAGAAGGTAGCTCATAGCCTTGGTGGTAGGCTAGAGTATATATGAGGCTCCCATGCACTCTCAGGCTTTATAAAGCTACCTTACGACCACCCATGGGTTGGGGTTAATGCCCATTGTCCAATCATAGGTTGTCCTGCAATTTACATGTGTTTCACAACAATCCTTTTGCTCAACTAATCGCCACTTATTATGCCCCCAGTTTGGGTTATATGGGTTAGAGTGCAATGAACTACTGCTATAAATGTAAGCTGGGTCGCCTTATATCCACCGCATGTCATTATTCATCTCAGTGAATGCTGCTGTAGTTTACTGTTACCACGGTAGCACATGGGGCAGGGTTAACTTCTCCACCCCTTCCTCCACAGCGGTCACATGATCGGAGTCTACCTGCCCTTGTGACCCTGTCACATGACTGGAGATTGGGGACAGGGTGCCATTTTGGAAACTGGCAATAATGGCATGAGGAGATTATTTTCCTTTATCGGTTAACTAAGTAGCAAAAAGGATGTACTCCAGTATGTAAATCATTTATTCATTATAATTCCTACCAGGAGGTATTTATGGGTGATCTTTATGCACATTTTAGGCAGTTGGAAACATGTTCGTCTGGGCGAAGGACATCTCCCTCTTCATCAAAAAGTTAAGATGGAAAAAACACTTTATTGGCAAAGATAGGAAATTGGCAGAGGAATTTGGCCTAACTACACAGGATATTCCAGGTTTACATGCTCTACAAAGTCTGGAGAATGAAAAAAACAATGATTACCAGCATACTACTTTGAAACGAGTCAAACGACCAAATAGGTCTAAAAGGCATCGGTCACAAAAAACTCCTCAGGTGGCCGATGAATCATTTTTTCCAACTCAGGGAAGGGACCTGAGAACAGTTCCTGGGAGTATGCCTGTTCTTAATCTCTCCTTTTCCTGGAGTGACCAGGCTGGGAGGAAGGAGGAGCAGCCTGAGGATTCAGAGGTCCAGTCCCTTGGCTAGCGTAAGTGGACTGCATGAATGGCTGGGTGTTGGATAAATTACTGGACGCGTTATCTGCTAGCCAACTCATCACCTGATTGCACTGAGAGCTGTCATTCAGCTGAGAGCTGCCCCTGATTGGTCCCTGCGCTGAGCCAATCAGAGGCAGCACTCACTCACTCATTCATGAATGGGTAAGTGAGAGCTGCCTCTGATTGGTGAGGCTGTGACCAATCAGAGGCAGCTCATTCAGCAGGCGGGGATTTTAAATCCCCGGCTGCTGAATGCTACTCAGAGCAGTTCAGGAGAACTGCCGGCCGGCCGCGGCTGAACTCCGTCTGCCGGGACCAGGTGAGTATATATATTTTTTTTGTTTTTACACATTTCTGGATGAATTTCAGGGAAGGGCTTATATTTTTAAGCCCTTCCCGAGAATTCATCGTGGGATCGCCGGCCACCCATTGCTTTCAATGGAGCGGCTGTATTGCCGGCTCCATTGAATTCAATGGGCAAACATCATTCTTCTCTGCCACAGCTGTTACAGCTGTGGCAGAGGAGAATGATTTGTCTACTATATGTTCTCAATGGGGTCGGCGCTGCTGCCGCCGGCCCCATTAAGCGCATATAGAGAAGAGAACAGGAATCGCAGATCGCAGATAGGTGCGATCTGCGATTTCTGTTTTATAATTTATCGGACGAGCGCATAAAAAGCGCTCATGTGTCGGATATCATTGCAAAGCAATGGTTTTATAAAATCGCACGGAAAATCGCCCGTGTGACCGAGGCCTTAATGTAAATAAAAACCAAAATAAAAATGATAGTAACAATAAAAACACCAAATCAGTTACAATATGGACAGGTGAATCTCGAGTATTTAAAAGATCTAACAATATGGTAATAGTAGCTGATAAATTTTCCACTAAAAAAACACCTGTAAATTCCAAAATAAATTATAAAAATGCTATAGGTTCGACAGCAAACACTTTAACTGAAAGTAAATCTAAACCTTTTTCATCCAGATCCGTAGCTATTAACATATCTAATGACCCCACTCAGTCCAAAGATGAAAACTTTAGTCTTTAGTTCATTTTGAAAAGACAATTTTAAAACTTCCTCCTTGTATTTCCCCACTGAATTTTTCAGTTACAAACGACGGAATGAGTATGCCTTGTAACTCTAAGACTCCTACCGTTGGTAGAGAGACACTATCCTTAAAAACTAATTTATCCTCTTCACCTAGTTGTAGTTCGTCCCTTAATCGAAATTGTGCGTCCCCTAGCCTAATTTGTCCGAAACCTACTGAATCCTAAACAGTCGATACTAATATCAATATCCTATCTTCTCCTTTTTTAGGAGCACGCCCCAAAACAAAAATTGCTTCCCCAATAAATCCCGAAACAATACCAATAAAAAAGAAAAATGTTGCCAGTAAGTTCCACACCCCCAGTAACAAGGTCAAAAATAGTTCATTTTTTTCAACCATCAATACTCAAAACACCCAAAAATTTCCCCGTAGGAGAGGCAAAAGAGAAGGTAAAAGAATTAATAAAAGACAAGAAAATAGTCAGAACACGGAAATTAGTCCAGAAATAGCAGCTTCTCATGGTATTTTTAATTTATCTAGCCACATTTTAAACAAAAAAGAATTTCAGTTATTAAGTAAAGGTCTGTCATTTTGTCCTTCAGCTACATCTAATTTATTCAAATTTTTTATAGATCTTAACTAGAGATGAGCGAGCGCCAAAATGCTCGGGTGCTCGTTACTCGAGTTGAACTTTCCGCGATGCTCGAGGGTTCGTTTCGAGTAACGAACCCCATTGAAGTCAATGGGCGACCCAAGCATTTTTGTATATCGCCAATGCTCGCTAAGGTTTTCATTTGTGAAAATCTGGGAAATTCAAGAAAGTGATGGGAACGACACAGAAACAGATAGGGCAGGCGAGGGGCTACATGTTGGGCTGCATCTCAAGTTCCCAGGTCCCACTATTAAGCCACAATAGCGGCAAGAGTGGGCCCCCCGTACCAATTTTTGCTTCTGAAAAACCCTCATTAGCCAGGCATACCTTAGCTAAGCACCACACTACCTCCAACAAAGCACAATCACTGCCTGCATGACACTCCGCTGCCACTTCTCCTGGGTTACATGCTGCCCAACCCCCACCCCCCACCCCCCCCCGGACGACCCAGTGTCCACAGCGCACACCAAAGTGTCCCTGCGCAGCCTTCAGCTGCCCTCATGCCACACGCTGGCCTCATAGCCACACCACCCTCATGTCTATTTATAAGTGCGTCTGCCATGAGGAGGAACCGGAGGCACACACTGCAGAGGGTTGGCAGGGCCAGGCAGCGACCCTCTTTAAAAGGGGCGGGGCGATAGCCCACAATGCTGTACAGAAGCAATGAGCACTCCAATCCTGTGCCACCTCCGTCAGGAGCTGCAAACGTGGGCATAGCAATGGGGAATCCATGTGCCACAGAGTATTCATTCTGTCAAGGTGTCGCATAGCTCAATCCACACTGCAAGGGGAAAGCCGTCAGCGCTCTGCCCCCTACCCAAGTCAGTCAGTGTCTTTGTGCCAGACAGGTCAAACACCACAATGGGAACTAAGTTTGCACCAACAGCATAGGTGGGTCCTAGGAAACCCAAGACATGAACAAAAAATTGATCTGAGCGGCCAAACATGGCAGACTTGCACCGCACCCACGGCATAGGCCTCGGCCCACAGATTCAGCAATCCTAGGCTGGAAGCGGACTTTCACTGCACCCAGGACATAGGCCTCTGCACAAACCCTCAGCAATCGCGTGCCTACAGCGGACTCCAATGCTAGCGTAGCTGTGCACATCTCATTAGCGCTGTATTGCTCCTGTAGTTTGTCCCAATGCAGTGCCCCGGATAGTAGAGCTAACGTCAGATTAAATACAGGTGGGCTTCGGCCCACACTGCATGCCCCAGTCAGACTGGGGTTCTTTATAAGTAGACACAGGCACGTACAACTCCGTGTGGACCGACAGCATGGGTGTGTCCCAGGAAGCCACCGGCGTTACATAAATAAATCCCATTGCATTGCCCAGCACAGCAGAGGTAACATCAGATTAAATGCAGGTGGGCTTCGGCCCACACTGCATGCCCCAGTCTGACCGGGGTTTTTAATACATAGACACAGGCAGGTACAAATCCCTAATGTGAAGTCCGTGTGGACCGACAGCATGGGTGGGTCCCAGGAAGCCACCGGCGGTACATAAACAAATCCCATTGCAGTGCCCAGCACAGCCGAGGTAACGTCAGATTAAATGCAGGTGGGCTTCGGCCCACACTGCATGCCCCAGTCTGACCGGGGTTTTTAATACATAGACACTGGCAGGTACAAATTTGTAATGTGAAGTCCCTGTGGACTCACAGCATGGGTGGCTCCCTGGAACCCACCGGCGGTACATAAATGTATCCCATTGCAGTGCCCTGCTCAGCAGAGCTAACGTCAGATACAATACAGGTGGGCTTCGGCCCACAGTGCATGCCCCAGTCAGACTGGTAATATGTATCTTAACAGTAATCGCGTTGGTGGGAATGTGGTCGCAACTGCGGACCTAGTAGCGCGGTTTTATTTAGTTGGTTTTCGGAATGTGGCCAGGATTAAGTGGGCCGTGGCGGGGGGGTGGTGGGGGGGCTCTCTTGTTGTGTCGTTAATGGTGAAATTCTTGGACTGCCACCAGACGGACCAATGCAAAGGTATTTGCCAAGAATGTTTTCATTGTTGGAGGAGAGGGATGTTTTTGAGGCACTACGTGTCCTCTCCACGTGTCCGTGATTATATGCACCTTAACAGTATCAGCGTTGGTGGGAAATGGCGTCGCTGCCATCATGTCTTTGGGAAGCCTCCATTTCCACACCCCAGTGACATAGCATTAGCAGCGGTATAGGCAGAGCCCAGAATTAGTAACATTTCAGCGGTAGCATTAGGGACAGGCCCCAGTAACATATCACTAGCAGCAGTATAGGGGGAGCACAGTATTAGTTCCATTTCAGTAGTAGTTGCAGTTTAGACAGGCCCCAGTAACATATCACTAGCAGCAGTATAGGGGGAGCACGTCCTCTAGGCCTACCCCTACCCCTCAGCATGGTGTATTACGAGTAGAGCAGAAACAGCACGCTGTAATTAAATGTGCCGCTTATTGGCCTGTGGTTGGAGGCTGACTTCGCTTACGGAGCGCACAGCAGAGCCAGGAAACAATTATGCGCAAGCCTGTAGTGAGACCTAAGTGCCTATGACTCAGCTACTGGAATTCACAGCGCAGAACCAGTCAAGTGACCAAAGGCCAGTGGTAGGCCTTAAGTATTTTGCTTCAATTGTTTAAAATGGTGAGGTGAAAAACCAGTCAGACACCGTATGTAGCGTATATATGTATACTGTTTCCCTCTGCCGGAATGACGGCGATCATGTAACGGACAGCAGAGCCAGGAAACAATTATGCGCAAGCCTGTAGTGAGACCTAGGTGCGTATGACTGAGCTACTGGAATTCACAGCGAAGAACCAGTCAAGTGGCCAAAGGCCAGTGGTAGGCCTTAAGTATTTTGCTTCAATTGTTTAAAATGGTGAGGTGAAAAACCAGACAGACACCATATGCAGCGTGTATATGTATACTGTTTCCCTCTGGCGGGATGACGGCGATCATGTAACGGACACAGCAGAGCCAGGAAACAATTATGTGCAAGCCTGTAGTGAGATCTAGGTGCGTATGACTCAGCTACTGGAATTCACAGCGCAGAACCAGTCAAGTGGCCAAAGGCCAGTGGTAGGCCTTAAGTATTTTGCTTCACTTTTTTTAAATGGTGAGGTGAGAAACCAGACAGATACTGTATGCAGCGTATATATGTATACTGTTTCCCTCTGGCGGGATGACGGCAATCATGTAACGGACACAGCAGAGCCAGGAAACAATTATGCGCAAGCCTGCTGTAACGCTTAGCTGGATAATAATGAGCGACTACTAGTACCCCCAGCAGACACGCAGTAAACTGAAGACGGTCACAGGCAGCCCAAATATTGTATTTTTTTCTAATTTTTGGGAAAAAGCCCACTGCCTATATAGCCTGTATATGGATTTCCCTGTTGGAGGATGACTGTGGTTATTGAAAGCACAGTGCAGCCAGAAAAAATTATGCGCAAGGCTGCAGTAACACCTAGCTGGGTAATAAGTGAGCGACTACTACCCCCAGCAGACCCGCAGTAAACTGAAGACGGTCACAGGCAGCCCAAAGACTTTTTTTTCCAATTTTTTTGAAAAAGCCCACTGCCTATATAGCCAGTATACCTCTTTCCCTGTACCACTGTCCCTGCCTCACCAGTACTGCCCCTATACTCTGTAAAATGACTGCAGACTGAGGACGCTATGGTCTGCACGCCCGATATACAAAAAAAAAAAAGTGCAACACTGCTAAAACCAGCCTCAACAGTACTGCGCACGGTCAGATGTGGCCCAAAGAAGGACCGTTGGGGTTCTTGAAGACGAATATAACAGCCTAACACTCTCCCTATAGCAGCTACAGCAAGACAGCACTTTCCCTAATGTCTCTCAGCATGCATCTGTGGCGAGCCGCGGCCGGCCCCAGTTTAGATACTCGGGTGGCACCTGATCTCCCCAGCCACTCACTGCAGGGGGGTGGGATAGGGCTGGAACTTCACAGGAGGAAGTTGTAATGCCTTCCCTGTGTTACTATTCGCCAAAAAACGGCGCAAAATTTTCTGGAAAGAAAATGAAAGTGACTCGAACACCGCGTGGTGCTCGTCTCGAGTAACGAGCATCTCGAGTACCCTAATACTCAAACGAGTATCAAGCTCGGACGAGTACGCTCGCTCATCTCTAATCTTAACCAATATATACGAAAAATTACGTTAAATAAATATTTTATTTTTAATGATAAAGATAACACGATGGAGGCTATCATTGATTTTAATTTAGATGAACCTATTACAACGGATCTAAAGCCAAAAACTAAATTTTATCCTACAGAAATTAAAGGCCCTTTTATAGAATCTTTTTATCATAACACATTAAAAGATTTTACAGCCATGTGTGACTTAGTTAAAAACAAAAGAATTGATAATCATAATCTGGCGACTGATGAAAAAACAGTTTTAAAATTTTTTCGGAATAATCATAATATAGTTATTAAGCGTGCCGACAAGGGTGGAGGGATAGTTTTAATGGACAGCAATCGATATGATACAGTAAATTTAGAAATATTGAATAATATCCATAATTATAAGATTTTATTAAATGATCCAACTGATGTAATAATGATTAAATTAAAACCCTTGTCGATGAGGGGTTAAAACAAAATAGTCTTACAAAAAACACAGCTAAATATATTGTTTCAATTGAACCGGAAGTCCCTTTCTTGTATCACTTACAGAAGATACATAAAAATATTGCCGATCCTCCCGGGAGACCCATAATTTCAGGTGTTAATTCTACCACCAGTAGATTAGCAGAGTATGTTGATAGACTCCTACAAAAATATGCTATATCTCTCCCGACATATTCGAAAGATACGGGACATTTATTAAATCTAATCAATGAACTAACATGGAAAGAAGGTTTTTTATTCTGTACACTAGATGTTGAATCCCTGTATACTAATACTCCCCATAACCTAGGTCTTATAGCTAAAATTATTATAAAAGCTATTGATTTTATACTCAAAAATTATTATTTTTTATATAAAAATACTTTTTATTTACAGACCCTAGGTACAGCTATGGGCTGTAAATTCGCACCAGCCTTTGCGAACCTTTTTATGGGCAATTTTGAGACATTTTATTCCACTAATAATAATATAGTTTTTTACAAAAGATTTATCGATGATATTTTAATTTTATGGAGAGGTTCGGAAACCAGTCTTAATTCCTATGTTGACAGCTTAAATAATAATAATAATGAGAATTACAAATTTACATGCACTTTTAGGCCTTAGTCACACGGGCGTTTTTTCACGCGATTTGCGGATCGCATGACGGATACACATCCGCAAATCGCGTGACCGGTGCACGCAAGTCGCCCGCAAATCGCCCGAAAATCTGCTCCTAGCAGCGTTTCATTAGAAACGGGCCGGAGCTGTCCAGCGCATTGCATTCAATGGAGACGGCAATAGAGCCGGCTCCATTTAAAGCAACGCGCGGCGGGCGAGCCCGGGATGAATTGTCGGGAAGGGCTTAAATATATAAGCCCTTCCATGCAATTCATCCTAAAACGTGTAAAAATAAAAAATATATATATACTCACCTTCTCCCGGCAGCCGGGGCTCCGCGCGGCCATCCTGCAGTGGGTGTGAAGGGGGTGTGAGTCAGACCTGCCCCCTGATTGGCTCAGCGCTGAGCCAATCAGAGGCATGTCTCACTCACACCCATTCATGAATTCATGAATGGATGTGAGTCAGACCTGCCCCTGATTGGCTCAGCGCTGAGAGGCAGCAGTCACTCACCCATTCATGAATTCATGAATGGGTGTGTGAGTGAAACCTGCCTCTGATTGGTCAGGGCTGTGACCAATCAGAGGCAGATCATTCAGCAGGCGGGGATTTTAAAGCCCCGCCGGCTGAATAGTGCCGAGAAGCAGTTCAGGAG
This sequence comes from Eleutherodactylus coqui, assembly GCF_035609145.1. Lineage (NCBI taxonomy): Eukaryota > Metazoa > Chordata > Amphibia > Anura > Eleutherodactylidae > Eleutherodactylus > Eleutherodactylus coqui. Next base: position 17,890,685 of record NC_089837.1, on the reverse strand, counting down.
AACTGACAGCGGCCGCGGCTGGACTCCGGCTGCAGCGGAAAGGTGAGTATACAATTTTTTTTTATTTTAACACATTTTAGGATGAATTGCAGGGAAGGGCTTATATATTTAAGCCCTTCCCGACAATTCACCCCGCGCACGCCGGCAGCCCATTGCTTTCAATGGAGCGGCTGTATTGCCGGCTCCATTGAATTCAATGGGCAAACATCGTTCTTCTCTGTCACAGCTGTTACAGCTGTGGCAGAGAAGAATGATTTGTCTTCTATATGTTCTTAATGGGGTCGGCGCTGCTGCCGCCGGCCCCATTGAGCGCATATAGAGAAGAGAACAGGAATCGCAGATCGCACATAGGTGCGATCTGCGATTTCTGTTTTATAATTTATCGGACGAGCGCATAAAAAGCGCTCATGTGTCCGATACCATTGCAAAGCAATGGTTTTATAAAATCGCCGGACGCATGCGCATGCGCAAATCGCGGCTAAAAACGCCCGTCTGACTAAGGCCTTAGTCGCAACCAAATCGTGTTTTTAGATTTGGTTTTAATGCCCAATAATAGTAAAATAATTGGTAAAACTAATTTTAAAAAGGTTGATAAAAATTCTTATTTAGATTATCACAGCTGTCATGCCAAACACTGGAAGCACAATATCCCCTACGGCCAATTAAAAAGAATACGGAAAAATTGTACTCTTGATAAAGATTTTATAGAACAAGCAGAGATTTATAAAGCATTTTAAAGAAAAAAACTATCCCATAAAAATTGTAGAAGATGCATATAACAAATTAGTGAAGATTAGAGATGAGAAAGCACCAAAATGCTCGGGTGCTCGTTGCTCGAGTCGAGCTTTCCGCGATGCTCAAGAGTTTGTTTCAAGTAACGAACCCCATTGAAGTCAATGGGCGACTCTAGCATTTTTGCATATGATCGATGCTCGCTAAGATTTTCATTTGTGCAAATCTGCAAAACCTACGAAAGTGATGGAAACGCCACAGAAACGGATATGGCATGCGAGGGGCAACATGCAGGGCTGCATCTCAGGTTCCAAGGTCTCACTATTGAGCCACAATAGGGGCAAGAGTGCCCCCCCCGCTAGCAATTTTTACTTCGGACAAACCCGCATTAGCAATGCACACCTTAGCTAAGCACCACACTACCTCCAACCAAGCACAATCACTGCCAGCGGGAAACACCGCTGCCTCTTCTCCTGGGTTACATGCTACCCAACCCCCCCCCCCCTTCCCCGCACGACCCTGCGTCCGCAGCGCACATGAAAGTGCCCCTGCACAGCCCTCAGCTGCACTTATGCCACACGCTGGCCTCATAGCCACACCACTCTCATGTCTATTTATAAGTGCGTCTGCCATGAGGAGGAACCGGAGGCACACACTGCAGAGGGTTGGCAGGGCCAGGCAGCGACCCTCTTTGAAAGTGTGGGTGATAGCCCACAATGCTGTTGAGAATTGATAATAGATGGACGTTCCATCTTTATTCCAATCCTTTGCCTCCTCTGTCAGAAGCTGCAAATGTGGGCATAAAAGGGACTCAGCTGCCAGCCCAGCACTTGTACACATCTCCACAATGCAGCAATACTCGGTGTGGGAAGTATGGGAGCGGACCCTGGGTCAGCCTCTGTCCCAGCAAACACCTTGTGTGGCCCAAGGTGCCGCGAGTGACATAGCAATGGGGACTCCATGTGTCCACACACTACTCATTCTATTTGGGTGTCGGATACCTCATCGACAATGCAAGGGGTAAACCATCTGCACTCTGCACCCTACCCAGGTCTGTCAGTGTTTTGGGGACAGACAGGTACAACTCTGCTATGGCAAGTCTTTGTGCACCCGCAGCATGGGTGGCTAGCAGGTACACACAGACGTTACAGAAAGAAATACCATTGCAGGGCCCCGGATAGCTGAGGTTACGTGAGAGGAAATACATGTTGGCTGCGGCCCACACACCATGCCCTAGACATTCTGGGTTATTTTTAAAAGTGCCAAGCAGGTACAATTCCGCTATGGCAAGTCTGTGTGCAGCCCCAGCATTGGTGGCTAGCAGGAACACACAGAGGGTACAGAAAGAAATCCCATTGCAGTGCCCCGGATAGCTGAGGTTACGTGAGAGAAAATACATGTTGGCTGCGGCCCACATGCCATGTCCTAGACATTCTGTTTTTCTGGGGGTCAGATAGGTAGAACACCGCGATGGGAAGACTTAGTGCACCCATAGTATACACAGACCCCTGTAATATTCCTGTAGCAAAGCTATAAGCTGACCCCAGTAAGAGTTATGTTGCAGAAGTCTAGGGAGACCCCAGTAACATTTCTGTTGTAACAGTATAGACAGACCCCAGTAACATTTCATTAGCTGAAGTTTAGGCAGACCCCTGTAACATTTACGTGTCAGAAGTATAGACAGACCCCAGTAACATTTTAGTAGCAGAAGTATACGCAAACCCCCTAGTAACATTTGTGTAGCAGCAGTATATGCAGACCCCTCTAACATTTCAGTAGCAGCAGTATAGGCAGAGCCCAGTATTTGTAACATTTCAGTAGTAACAGTATAGACAGACCCCAGTAACATTTCTGTAGTAACAGTATAGACAGAGCCGAGTAACATATCTGTAGTAACAGTATAGGCAGACCCCAGTAACATTTATGTAGCATCAGTATAGGCAGACCCCTGTAACATTGATGTGGCAGCAGTATAGGCAGACCCCTGTAACAGTTCTGTAGTAACGCTATAGACAGATCCCAGTAACATTTCTGTTGCAGAAGTATAGGTAGACCCCAGTAATATCCTTGTGGCAGCAGTACAGGCAAACCCCTCTAGAATTTATGTGGCAGAAGTATACGCAGACCCCAGTGACATCCTTGTGGCAGCAGTATAGGCAAACCCCTGTAAAATTTACGTGGCAGAAGTATACGCAGACCCCAGTAACATCCTTGTGGCAGCAGTATAGGCAGACCCCAGTACCGTTTCTGTAGAAGTAAAGGCAGACCCCAGTACCATGTCTGTTGCTGCAGTATAAGCAGACCCCTGTAACATTTCTGTAGCAGAAGCATAGGCAGACCCCAGTACCATTTTTTGTAGCAGAAGTATACGTAGACCCCCTGTAACAGTTACGTGGCAGAAGTATAGGCAGACCCCAGTAACATTATTGTAGCAGAAGTATAGGCAGACTCCTGTAACATTTAAGTGGCAGCAGTATAGGCAGACCCTTGTAACACTTATGTGGCAGAAGTATAGGCAGACCCCAGTAACAGTTATGTAGCAGCAGTATAGGCAGACCCCAGTATCATTTCCGTAGCAGCAGTATGGGCAGACTCCACCACCATTTCTGTTGTTGAAGTATAGGCAGACCCCAGTAACATTTTTGTAGCAGAAGTATACGCAGATCCCTTTATCATTTCAGTAGTAACACTATAGACAGATCCCAGTAACATTTCTGTAGCAGACGCATAGGCAGACCCCTGTAACATTCAAGTTGCAGCAGTATAGGCAGACTCCTGTAGCTTTCTCGTAGCAGAAGTATAGGCAGGCAGGCAGACCCCAGTAAAATTTCTGTAGTACTAGTATAGGCCAACCTCTGAAACATTGGGATAACATGAGCGTAGGCGAAGGCCGGAAAAATTAGTGTACTAAGAGTACAAGTGTATCCCTGAAAAATTTATCAACCGAGAGGGCAGGTGAAACCCATAAACATTTTTTTAAAGATACAGCTCACTGTTGCTTAATTTGTAACAGAGCCTGGAGGCAGCCCTGTTGAAAAAATTGGTTCATGTAACAGTCTCAATAGTTCTGAAACTTAGAAAAATTGTAAAAACATTGGTAGATGTAGATGAGCTTTTTGGGGTGCAGAAAAATTGGCCGTTCAGCGCGATGACATGTTGTTTCTGGAGGAGGAGTAGCAGGAGGAGGACTAATGTCAGAGACAGATTAACAAAGATAAATGCGACGTTTTCCCGGTGATACAGAAGAGTGCTTTTATCTGCGGTTGCAGCAAAAAAATCTTTAGGTTCCGCTGCTCTCCGCCAGTGGAGAAGAGAAGTCTGGGGAAATCCAGGCTTTGTTCATCTTTATGAGTGTAAGCATGTCGGCACTGGCAGTTGACAGGCGGGTATGCTTGTCCCTGATGATTCCCCCAGCTGCACTAAACACCCTCTCTGACAAGATGCTAGCGGCAGGGCAAGCAAGCACCTCCAGGGCATACAGCGCAAGTTCGTGCCACGTGTCCAGTTTTGAAACTCAGTTGCTGTATGGAGCAGAGGCATCACGGAGGACGGTAGTACGATCGGCTACGTACTCCCTCACCATCTTTTTACAGTGCTCCCTCCGACTCAGCCTTGACAGGGGAGTGGTGACGCAGTCTTGCTGGGGAGCCATAAAGCTGGCAAAGGCCTTGAAGAGTTTTCCCCTGCCTGCGCTGAACATGGTGCCTGATCTCCGCACCTCCCCCACTACTTGGCCCTGAATTGTGCTAGCTGCAGTTACATGGTGCGCGGTAGCACATTCACACATCCACGTACAGGCAGGAGTTACAATATTAAAGATAGATATACATGCAGTGCCTCATTTGTGATCTACGTCATTTCTTGCCCGTGAGGGTTGCTCTATGTGGGAGAGACGACCCTTGAGTGCAGGAGCTGTATCTCCAAACATAATCGCACAATCCGCACGGGCAAGAAGGTTGTCCCAGTGGCCAAGCACTTCCATGAAGCGCGACACAATATTAGCCAACTAAGATACCGGATCATCGATGCAGTTCCAATTAGTTTGCATGGTGGTGACTGAGAGAAGAGACTTAAATTTCTCGAAGCGCAATGGATCTTTGAGCTTGACTCTCTAGTCCCTCATGGGTTGAATCTCGAATATAACCCATTGCCATTTGCAGATTGATCCTATTTTTATTTATATTTTTTATATTTGTCTATTTATGTATTGTATTGTATTTGTACGTATTGATTTTAATTCTCTGTATTTGTTGCTGTTTCCCTGCAGGTCCATTGCGGAGTTGGGTGTTTTTGCATGGTGGCATCCTGGGTTGGCATATGTTCAGTATTTCTGAGAACCTGCGCCTATATCATGATCTACAATCTAATGTGGCTTCTACCATATGTTGCATCTGCTCAATGTAATATATTTATACAGATGTTTACGACATTTTTTTGCTATGTGAAGATTTATACACTATAAATAAAGGATATTTGTTATGCAGCATTTATGGCTTATTATTCTGTACAGAACTATGAAGAGAGTAGTTGAAATAGGTATTATATTCTGATTTGCTATGATGCAATTCTTGCTACAGTAACTGTTATGAATGAGTCATGGGATTAGATTAAGTAGAACGTTGCGCCCTAGTGGTTTTTACCTCTGGGGGAGACGTTGTCTTTATGTTGCACAAATAAGCTAAAACAACATAATAACAGACCCCTTTTGGTTGGGAAAAATCTTTATTGAGCTCTAGGATGCCGGAACGGTGGTCCCAGTGAACTTTGACCCCGGGGTGGTGATCCGGGTAAGAGCGGAAGTCATATGTGTGATAAAGTAACTTTGAGTGACGTTGGAGCATGCCCGCGTAGGCCACGCAGGCCTAGTTCAATGCAGTGACTAACTGGAACTTCTTAATGATGTCGGGCGCTTGGGAAATCCTGCGCATGCGCAATAAGTACGTGAATCGCACTGAGACATAGTACGTAATGACGTCACAGCGACGTCGATCAGATGGCGCTCATATACATTGCAATGTTTCTATGCCTCCGGATGCCGCCACGCTCCCCCATGCTCGCTGTGATGGGCCTGACAGGTGAGTGCATTGCACATATGTACCTCGTTTGCACAATTTGTTGGCCTTATGGTGATTGGTAGACTATTACTATATATGCTATTGTGTGGAGTGAATCGGTAGCTTGACAAAGGCCCAATTGTAGGGCCGATACGTGGCTGCTTGCTACATCCTCCATTTTTTAATGGTTTGAATAAAGAAGCATTTTTACATATCCTGTGATGCTGCCTGAATACAATGACTTTATCTGTGGACATCTATGGACCTAGGGAGTCAGGTCCTTTTTTTGGGCTTTCCATTTTTCTATATGCTTCATGCTTAAAGCAGAAGTTAAGTGAGTGCTGCTGCTATCTTCTACTATTTCTGATACTCTCTTACCCTGTCTCCTGTTCTGACCGCAAAGAGTCAGCCTTTATGCTTTGCAGCGAACTTTTCAGCAGGCATAGCAGAGGAATGGTAATGCTAATGATTGCAGCATCGCCGCTCACCATCTGGGTAGACTCCTCAAAGTTTGCGAGGACGTGGCAGATGTCTGCCATCCAGACCCACTCCTCGGTAAAGAATTAGGGAGGCTGACTCCCACTATGCTGCCCATGTTGGAGTTGGTATTCCACTATTGCTCTACGTTGCTCATAGAGCCTGGCCAACATGTGGAGCGTAGAATTCCACCATGTGGGCACGTCGCACAGCAACCGGTGCTCTGGCAGATTAAACCGATGTTGCAGGGTCCGCAGGGTGGCAGCGTCCGTAGTGGACTTGCAGAAATGTGCGCAGACGCGGCGTACCTTGCCAAGCAGGTCTGACAAGTGCGGGTAGTTTTTCAGAAACTGCTGAACCACTAGATTGAAGATGTGGGCCAGGCATGGCATGTGTGTGAGGCTGCCGAGCTGCAGAGCTGCCACCAGGTTACAGCCGTTGTCACACACGACCATGCCAGGTTGGAGGCTCAGCGTCGAAAGCCAGATGTCTGTCTGCTCAGTCAGACCCTGCAACAGCTCGGGGGCCGTGTGCCTCTTGTCACCTAGGCTGAGTAGCTTCAGTGCGGCCTGCTGACGCTTGCCCACCGCTGTGCTGACGGGCCGCGCGACACCGACTGTTGGCGACGTGCTGCTCACATTTCTTAATTGAAAGCCCTCAGCATGGTGTATTACCAATAGAGCAGACACAGAGCGGTCTGAATAATTATGCTATCAGTGGCGTGCAGTTGGAGGCTGACAGCGGTTATGTTACGCACACTGCAGTCCGCAAAAAAATTATACGCTAGGCTGCAAAAAGGCCTAGCTGGCTAATAGTGAGCCACTACAACAGTAATGCAGTCGCTCACAGGTAGCCCTAAGGAGGAGTGTTTTTACAGGGTTTTTTAAAAAAAAAAAACAGCAGCCTAGAAAGCGTGTATATGTCTTTCCCTCTATCAGCGGCTGTGGGCGTACGCTGAGCGTGAAGTTGACGGGACGCACAGAGCGGTGTAAAAAATTAGGCAATGAGGGGCGTGGCCAAGCCTGCAGAGTGTGAGGACGCACTGAAACGTGGCTCCGGAGCCATAGAGGTTTTTAAGGCTTCTTTTGGCGTTTTTCAGCCAGCAAGTGCCTCTCACACCAACAGAAAGAACCTTCCTGCAGTGTAAGGCACAGTTTGAGCGGTCTCCCCATGAAATCGGGGCACCGGGAGTCCCGGAGCGCAGAGCCGGTACGGAGCCCTGCAAGGGAGCGGGGGAGAGGAGAGGGAGCGGTGCGCACGGAGGAACTGTTCCCTTGAAGCGGAGGATCCCCGGTGAGCTCATACCAGCAGCGCTAGCGGAGGGAAGCTGAGGAGAGCTCGGGGAACAAGAACAGCTGACAGGACGCTTCTCCAGACAGCCCCGCGAGCGGGAGCCGCGGCAACCGGCAGGAAGGAGAGAAACAACGATCACTAAAGCTGTGAGTACCGGAGACCCTGATAAGCCTTCCCACATACTAGGCAATCTCTCCAGAGCTAAGGGAACGTTCATTACAACCAGAACCCCAGCTCCCCTCCAGCAAACCCGTTTCCCGCCTGAATCTCCCGCCATACCGCCCCCCCTCCCTCTTCCCCCACCGTGCCTGCGGCCATTAGAGAGAGCAGAGGATCTAGCCCAAAGGGGCTTTCAGCCCAAACGGCACAAGCTAAAGCAAGATAAAACCTTGCAAAAGGGCGCTGCCCTAATTTTTTTGGAGCTGGTTTACCCAGCTCCATAACTCCTCCAATTTTTGTAGTCTTCGGACACACGTGGGCTAGCACTGCATCCCGCTAAATAATTTTTCACTACCAACAAGCAAATAGCTTACTGGCTCACAGAGAAGAAGAAACCCTGCCAAAAGCATTGTTCAAATCCTCTACAGAACTGTAATACACAGATCTACAACACAATTTTTCAGGACTATATATATAAGTCTGCTAAAACCGCGAAATTTAATTTTTCCTCTGTCATCTTGCAACACCATCTTTTCATGGGCTGAAGCTCGCCTACAAAGATGACAGGCTGAATTCTAACTAGTGTGGAGGAAGTCGCACCTCGACCTGACCCATAGCGCCAGGCACAACAAATTACGGCTGATTCCCGGGGCCCTTCTGACCGTCAGACAAACTTCTACGAACCTCTTACAATCGCACAAAATGGTGAAGGGTAGCAGAGATCGCAGCTGCGATCCACCAAATACACCAAAAGGGCAAAAAAATCAAGTCGACATGCAGAAATTTCTAAAAAAGAAAAGCTTACAATCTCCAAGCACCACTGCAAAACCGCTCCCCTCACAAAACCCTTCTGACCAAGCAACCCCAGACTCAGAACTAGATAGTGATATGGAAGAAGAAGAGTGTGACCTCAGTGCCCAAATTTCCAAATCTTTCCTTCAAAAAGCACTCCTGAAAGTCACCCAACCAATAATGTCAGAACTGGCGGACATCAAAACCGAGTTACAACAAATAGGCCACAGAGTGGAGGACCTGGAAGGTTCATGCTCAGCCATCATAGAACACGCAAAAGCCACCACGCAAGTAGTAGGGGTCCACCGCTCATATCTTGACCGAGCGCTTACTTTAATTGAGGATCAAGAAAAACGCAGCAGGCGCTGCAATGTCCGGATAAAAGGTCTCCCGGAATCCTGGGCAGCAGAATCCTTACGCAAAGTGGCTGAAGAAATATTCACAGACTTACTGGGAGAAGAGAGAGTCACAAAAATCCAAATCGAGAGAATACACAGAGCAATCAGACCCAAACCAAAAAACGGTGACCCACCAAGAGATGTAATTTGCGGTCTGCTTTCCTTCACAGACACAAGTGCTATTTTAAATGCCGCCAGAACTCGTCAGATTTTTAAATACAACAACGCGACATTACTCTTCTTCCAAGACATAGCTCCATCCACTCTGGCAAAAAGGCGAATACTGCGACCGCTTCTAGAAGCTCTGAAATCAAAAAGAATCCAATATTCCTGGCTGTTTCCATTTGACCTAACAATCAACGATGGAGGACACAGATTGACGGTCAGAACCCCGGAAGATCTCAAGGCGATTTGGCAACAACTGAAAATAGATCCAATAGATATACCTTCCTGGATGCCGACACAATATGATCTAACTATACCTCCGCTCCCGGAGGGAGAGTCCTGGAAGTGAACAACAAAGTTCAAATCGCCTAGAAGCAAAAAACATGGCGCAAAAACCTCATCTTAGGACACTTTAAGGGACTTCTTGTTGTTGTTGGAGCAGTGCCGACCTCCCAAAGGAGTGGCGCTGTGGACCAACGAGAGTGAGACTCAGACACGTGACTTTTGCTTTCTGAGAAGTATACGGCCTTCTTCACACTGCCTACTTTACCAGTTACGTTATTACAAAGGAGATGATGGTGGGCTTCCCCTCGCATGACTCAAGTACGCATGAAAGAGGTTTTATGCTTCCCTCCTTTCGCGCTTCCGGACTAACATAGGAGGAGGGAGTGAGCACCAGACGTTAAGGCAGAGGATCTTAAGTAAAATCTGTTTTGATGGAGGTGTATTAGCTCTAAATGATTGTGATTTTGCATGAGGGGAGATCGGATCGGGGGAGTGGGACCTGGGGCTGGGTGGGGCCTGGGGGTCATACGGGGGTCGGCCCGCCGAGTTCCTCCCTACCCGGGGATCACAGCGTGAGAGCTGCCTGATCAGGCAGGCCCACCTACGTGCCTGATGTTCCTAGGCAGATTGTGTCATGTTGGCAGCGAAGGAAACAGTTGCACTCATTATGGTTTTAAGTTAACGTGCCTTTCTTTTCCTTCTATCTCTCATCTCGTCTACTTTCTACGGTTCCGACTAGCCTTTCTCCATATCCAGGTTGAGTCTAAACAACAGGACTTTGCCAATGGAGGGAGGTGTCCGTCCAGAGGGCGGAGAGAAATTCCCCGGACGTCATAGGCGGAACTGAGAATAACACCCGTCCACGCGCCACCAGGGGAGGCCGCACACGTGAGTGAACCTACTACACACAGAACTCGAACATCCACCCTTATTCAGGGGCAGTACCAAGATGAGAAAGACACCGACAACAGAGACCCGCAAGGGGAGGTTGTTGGGGTGCTTCTGATCCACACAAAACAACCACAGACCATATAACAGTAGACTGGACACCTATCCCCCAGTCAAGAACCCAACGTTAACTACAGTCCCTCTGCTAACAGTCTATCCCGTTTTCCCCACCACCTCCACCCTCCACGCAAATCTATACGTATACAGAACCCAGAAAGATGTCTGCGAGACATCTTGATAACACTGATACCCCACAACATAAACAGAAAAAACAACAAAAAAAACCCACATCTCCTCAAACAGGAAGCGCAACATTCACCACCTTCAACGCTAAAGGTTTAAACTCCCCCAACAAAAGACATCATATGATATGGCTATTGAGAAAAAGCAAAACCAAAATCGCATTCCTCCAAGAGACCCATTTTAAAAGTAACAAGATCCCAACCCTCCCAAAAAACTATTTTAAGCAATGGTTCCACAGCTGCAACCCCTCCTCAGCCTCTAAGGGTGTTACTATTGCAATTCACAAAGATCTCCCCTTTCAGTGCGAAAAACAACTAACAGATACAGAGGGACGCTTTATATTCGTTAAAGGTAAAATAGGTGGAGTCCCGTACACCCTAGCTAACATCTATGTACCCAATTCGAACCAAACCAAGTGGCTCACGGACACTCTGCATACACTGAGAGCCTTTGCGGTGGGCCATGTGATTTTGGGCTGGGATCTTAATGTGACATTAAACCCGTTACTAGACACTTCAGGGGGCAAGTCCCAGGTCTCGCAGAGGGCGCTTAAAAAAATTCATTTAGCTTTGCAGGAACTAAATTTAACTGACTCTTGGAGATATAGACACCCAGGAGTAAAAGATTTCACATTTTACTCGCACATTCACACCTCTCATCAGAGACTCGATTACATTTTCGTGTCAAACAATCTACTAAAAGCAATACACAGTTCCCAAATAGACTGCATAACAATTTCAGACCACGCCCCAATGCACACGAGTCTAATTATATTTTCGAACAACCTAGGGGAATGGAGATGGTCTTTGAACGAGTCGATACTAAGAGAAGAGGAATATAAACAAGAGCTGATAAAAAATCTCTCTGAATTTTTTGAGATTAATTCAAAAGACAACACAAATGTTCCCTTGATATGGGAAACGCACAAGGCTTTCGTGAGAGGCCTGTTCATCTCCCTAGGCTCGAAACTTAAGAAACAGAAACAAAAGAAAATAGATGACCTTTTAACAAAAATTGCATCCCTGGAGCAAAAAAGAAAACTTGCACTAGTAGAAAAGGTACAATCCGAACTAAATTTCCTCAGGGATCAATTAAGGTCAATCCTTGACAAAAAGTTCACTAAATCCTCTATAAATTACAAACAAAAGCTCTATGCTCATTGGGATAAGGGAGGCAAGCTGATGTCAACCCTCATTAAAAAAGCGAGGGAAAAAACTCATATTAAAGAAATCAAAAAAGCCTCGGGGGGGAAGGCTACATCATCCAAAGATATAGCAACAGAATTCCATAACTACTACACAAATCTATACAACATTGAAGCTACACTCACACAAGCAGACCTTGAAAGAAAACACAAGGACATGGAGATTTTCCTTAAAAAGCTCTCTCTCCCCAAAATTAACACAGAAGAAGCCACAGATCTTCTGACCCCTGTGAGTCAAGAGGAACTGTCAGAAGTAATAAATAGTTTCCCTAACGGCAAGAGTCCGGGCCCCGATGGCCTCACTACAGGCTACTATAAAACACTTCTACAAAGTCTGGAACCCCATCTTAGAACGACGTTAAACGCAATTATGAACGGAGCCACATTCCCCACACAAACGCAGGAAGCCCACATCACCTTAGTACAGAAAGAAGGCAAAGACCCAACCCTATGCAACAACTACCGCCCAATCTCTCTACTGAACGTAGATATAAAAATCTGGGCAAAAATAATTGCTAATCGCCTGAGCAGAATTATACCCAAACTAGTTTCTGACGAACAGTCAGGTTTCGTTAAAGGTAGAGAGGGAAAGGACAACGCCGCAATACTACTGCACTCGATACAATATGCTAAGAAAAAGAACATCCCCCTAATTTTCCTGGGGATCGATGCTGAAAAAGCTTTCGATAGAGTAAATTGGTCATTCATGAGAGCGACTCTAGACAAATTTAATTTCCCTCGCCAACTTACCGACGCTATCTTCTCCCTCTATGCAAAACCCTACGCCAGAATAAAAATTAATGATACCTTATCTCAACCATTCAACATAACAAACGGCACGCGCCAGGGATGCCCACTTTCCCCCACACTATTCATCCTTACATTGGAAATTCTCCTTCAGGCGGTTAGACAATCCCCCGAAATTCGAGGCTTAGAGGTTGGAGGGGATTGTATACAATCTGCTGCTTTCGCGGATGATGTACTATTCCTAATCACAAATCCGGCACAGGGTCTTAATAGCCTAATTCACCTGCTGGATGAATACTGTAGTTTTTCCAACCTAAAAGTGAATTTTAACAAATCGGTAATACTTAATATTTCGCTGCCCCCCCACAGGGCAAAAGAAGTGAAGAGATCATCCCCTTTCAAATGGACAGATCATTCATTAGACTATCTAAGTATCAAAATTACAAATAACCTCTCCAAACTTTATGAGAACAACTTGGGACCGTTAATAACAGAAATCACATCACTCCTTACCGCATATAACCTACTCATAATTTCCTGGTTCGGGAGGAAAAATCTCATTAAAACATACATTTTACCCAAAATTTTATACAAATTACAAATGTTACCAATACACATACCCAAATCCTTCTTCAAGAAAATCAATTCACAATTTTCACGTTTCTTCTGGAAATACAAACGCCCGCGCCTGGCATACTCTTTAATGTCTAGAAGAAGACAACACGGAGGAGTGGGTCTCCCTAACATATTGGAATACTACAAGGCAATAAACCTTAACAGATGGCTGGGAATGGTAGCCCCGATCAAAAGCCATAAATTGAGAAAAATCGCGCAACAAACCTATGGAAACAACCTCATAAGAGATCTGTGGTTTCCCTGCCCAAAAACATACCGGGCCAAAGATTTTAGTATCCTGCTGAGAGGCATCTGCGAGACCTGGGACACCCTTTCCCACAAGTTGGCTCCCTCGCCATCGCCATGCGCACCGCTAAGCCTTCTCCCCAACACCATCAAACATCCTAAGACCTGGATTCCTGAGAACCTCTGGAACATCTTTGAAGTAAACACAATTCATGACCTTCAAAACATCATGCATGAGGAACCCACCACTATCATTAACTCTCTAGGCTTACAAAAAAAACTACAAAACCTCCACATTATGCACATTGAGAACACAATCGCTACATTTAAAAAAGATTACCCCTCTACAAGACCAACAACGGAATTCGAAAGGTTATTAAAATCCCAAAATACAGAATTGAGGAAAATTTCCTCTCTGGCTAAAAATTTTACAACGCCTCACACACTAGGCAGACCAACTTATATCGCCTCGTGGGAGAAGGAGTTAGACATTAAGTTATCTGAAGCAGAAATTAAAACGATATTTAAAGCTTCTTATGGCGTCTCTCCATGCGTTCGTCTCAAAGAAAACAACTATAAATTACTGTCTAGATGGTATAAAACCCCTGAGTGGTTGTATAACTACAAACTTGCGGAATCAAACAGGTGCTGGAGATGCCAGGAGGAGCTGGATTCTTACTTACACATCTGGTGGAACTGCAAGTTAATTAAACCCTTTTGGTCAGAGATTGAAAGCGAAATGCATAAAATCCTTGGAAAAGCAATTATCTTAACCCCAGACACAATAATATTAAATGGACCAAACAAGTCATTTAATCCCCTAAAGGACAAACTTGCCGCATTTATGGTAACGGCAGCTAAAGCGTTAATCCCTCTACATTGGAGAAACCCAACACCCCCCTCCATCAAGATGTGGAAAACAAAGATCAACCAGATATACCAGTTTGAGGAGATCCTTAGCTGGACAAACTCGACATACCCAACATTCTTGACCATATGGTCGCCTAGGGTAAACTTTTACTCTAGCACCACACCACAAGGCTGATTTCCCGGAGCGGACTCCTCTACACTCGAGATGAGGGGCTCCACCAGAGCCTCTATAATATTCTTTTCAGCTGATTCCACTGGAGAGGAGACCAGATTGCGCTGAAGCAGAGACAAACCCAAGTAGTGAACACGAATAGACACTAGCTGGAAATAATTTACCTCACACAACAAATCTAACCCTTAAATGTCATACACTGGAACAACTTACTCACATTAGCTCTGAGCCTTATCATCCCACCAGATTTGAGACATGACAGATTAACCCCCTTCCGCCCACAGAGCCACAGAACTTCAAAGTGTCTGGAAATTTGCCAAGTTGGAGACATCAGGAGGACGCTGCTCGGGTGCTCGCGTCCCCGCAATCCCCCGGTGGGGGCGTGACCGCCCGCGCTCAGGCGTCTTAACCTGAAAAACACCTCAGGGACCTAAGAGATATGGGAAAGTAACATTGTTACCCACAAAAGAATCGAAGTAGGTGACGCGTGGGAGGCACTGGTGTATACACCTCGACCACCTAAGTGGCGTCAAGCGCAGATCCAAAGTCTGAAGTCTAAATATGGAGATTTGAGACCGCCCCCCCTCCCCCTCCCCCTCTCCTCTCCCCTCCCCCTCTCCTCTCCCCTCCCCCCGTCTCCCACCCTCCCCCTTCGTTCCCCCCCCCTTCTTAGCCTTCAAGCCTTACCTTACTGATAAGTTGTAAAGTTTTTATAAGTATAGGTACTTGAATGTGATGACCTATGCCCACTCTGGCCAGATAATTAAAGCTTCAGAGCCGGGTGTCTGACCAGGCTGGGCAGCCCAGATACATGTCCGTTTGATAAGGGTATACAGTCATGATGGTTATACTCGCACACAAGTTCTGTTAAATACTCTTTGTACTTCATGTTATTGAATTTTGGACAAACAGTTAGTACTTATGTAAGGTTGAATACCCTGTATGAAAAACTTTTTCAATAAAAAGTGAATTAATATAAAAATTAGGCAATTATTGGCCTGCACTTGGAGGGTCACAGCAGTTATGTAACGCACACTGTGGGCCGAAAAAATAATACGCTGGGCTGCAGAAAGGCCTAGCTGGCTAATAGTGAGCCACTACAACAGTGATGCACACGCTCACAGATAGCCCTAAGGAGGAGTGTTTTTTCAGTTTGTTTTTTTTAAAAAAAAACAGCAGCCTAGATAGCGTGGTATCCCTAATCTCTGCCAGTGTGTGTCTGATGCGAGCAGCCGGCAGGGCCACTTTAAATACTCGGCGGTCACTCGATCCCGCCAGCCACTCACTGCAGGGGGGTGGGATAGGGCTGGAACGTCACAGGAGGAAGTTGTAATGCCTTCCCTGCATGTCTATTGGCCAGAAAATGGCGGAAAACATGCAGGGAAGGAAATGGAATTGACTCGAGTAACGCATGATGCTCGTCTCGAGTAATGAGCATCTCGAGTACCCTAATACTCAAGCAGGCATCAAGCTCGGACGAGTACGTTCGCTCATCTCTAGTGAAGATAGATCCTTCAAAAAAATTTGAAAATAATTCCGATATAAATAAAAAAACAAATAAACCTTCTACTAATATAAAAAGTAACAATAAAAATCCTGCTTTTATTACTAGATTTAATAACGACAATGTAGCTATCAGAAAGATAATAAAAAAACATTGGCCAATTTTGTTAAATGACCCCTTCCTTTCTGGTCACCTAGAAAAAAAACCCTACACTAATTTTTAAAAGAAATACAACACTTTAAAATATTATTGCCCCGTCCAACCCTGACAAAATAAAACATAAATTAAAACCCACTAGCTCAATTAAACCTGGAGTTTTTAAATGTTTTCATAAAAAATGCAAGTGCTGTACAGTCATTACACATAAAAGAACAGAAATTAATCTTAACACAATTAAATTCCCAATCCTACAGCAGATGTCGTGTAAAACGACTAACGTTATATATTTAGTAGAATGCCCGTGCAAATTAAAGTATGTGGGCAGAACCATCAATAAATTAAAAACCAGGGTAAATAATCATCGTCAAAATATAGTAAAAAATTTAAGAACACACAGCCTATCCAAGCATTTTAATGATTTTCATAGTGCCGATATCTCAAAAATGATTGTAACTCCGATATAAAATCCATCTCTACATTGCGTAAAAAAGAAATGTTTTGGATTCATAGGTTAAACACATTAGTTCCATTCGGTCTCAACGAAATGTTGGAAAAAATCTAACCTCTACGTCGTCTTTGCCTCCAACCTTCCATTATTTTAACCTTTTTAATATAAATGTGGTTATAATTGTATATAAGTTTAGATATATGTATTTTTTGGTTTTATAGAGACATTACTTTTCACATTATTATTATGTACATAGTTGTTATGTAATATAATGTTCACCTATAGACTGTTATAATTGGAAACCACTATAATCTAGATATAGAAGTTCCTTTAAATACTGCTCCTTTGAGAAACAACTTGGCAAAGCGGGACCTGTGATTGCTGTTCATTCAGCATTGTGTTAATAAAGTTTCTTTGAATACTTGGGAAGCAATGTGCGCTCCAAGTGGCGTCGTGATGACGTAGCACACTCGCTGTGGGTAGCGTGAATCCGTCCCCTATTCTGATTACGGTGTACAACGCCAGTGTGTCCCGGCTTGATAGGAACATGTGAGTTATACTATTGATTTATGTATAAATGTATGTCTGTTATTGTTAGTATGTGAGCTTGAAAAAGGCGACGGTCTGCCGCCGAAACGCGTTGCTCAATATATAATAAATATTTGACTCGTTCATCTTCCCGATTGTACACTTTATCCCTACGAGCGCAGAAATCCTTTTTATATTTTTTTGCTATTGCTAATGTTACAAGCCCCCAACTCATGGTGGTTGCTTGTGGATTTTTTTTGCGGCTCTCTACGGATTTGGAATAAAGTACCTGGTGCCAGTGAGGCAATTTTCGGTAGTTTTACCTCATTAGTAGAGATGAGCGAACGTACTCGGTAAGGGCGATTTCGCAATCGAGCACCGCGATTTTCGAGTACTTCACTACTCGGGTGAAAAGTATTCTTGTGCGCCGGGGGGCAGGGGGGGGCGCGGTGGAGCGGGGGGTAGCAGCGGGGAACAGGGGGGAACCCTCTCTCTCTCCCTCTCCCCCCCCCACTCCCCTCTGCAACCCACCACTCACCCCCGGCGCACCCGAGTACTTTTCATCCGAGTAGTGAAGTACTCGAAAATCGCGGTGCTCGATTGCGAAATCGCCCTTACCGAGTACGTTCGCTCATCTCTACTCATTAGGCACCAGGTGAGTGATCTATCTTTCACCTAACCATCTATTTTATTTTACCTTTCTGGCGCATCCCTCATTTATAATTTATATTTTGGTTTTAAAACATGTTTTTTCATGGATATAATAATAATCTATTTTGAATACATTTCTGTATACCAGTTATGTCAATTCCTCATGTGATATTCAGGATAACCTCAGTCCGTCTACTGGAAGCTTAGTCAGGTTGCTTGTTCTCCTGGTTATCTATTGTGCTCTTAAAAGTCTTCACCACCCCCAAAATTTACAGGTGCCAAAACTTTTCAGATTCTATCTCTTTGTTGTCTTGGTTTCATATCGTTTAAGAACCACAGAATGTTCTGTGAAATGTAAAATTTATATGTTTTTGTGATATCTTATATCTTTTCTCTGTCATATTCCAGTTTCTGTCATTTTTCCTGACTGTTTTTGTTATTATACATCGATCTGAGAAGACAATCAACTGATTAATTATACAATGAAGTCACATTCATTTTAAATTTATCTGACTTATTAGCATTTCAATCTCATGTACACTCAGCACCACATAGCAGAGTCTGTTGATGTTTTTCCCATCAGCCTTCACTCCTCAGTCATCTGTCTTCAGTCCTTCTCCTTGCATTGCATATTCAGGAGTCAGATTTATCCTACTGGGTGATTTTATGAAGCTCTAAAACTTTTGTCAATTAAACACATTTTTACATTTTCTCTTGATTGTGACTTTTCCAAAAAGGACATCATTTGTTTGTAGTTTTGGGACCTCCAGAATTGCTTGACCTTTTGCTGTCATCTAAATGCCTACCTTCATGTGACAGATTATATACCAAATATTTAACCTTTTGCTGACAGTATTGGACTTTCTTCCTGTTTACTTTATGGCCTTACTCATAGAGAAACCTCAATAGTGCGATTGTGTCCCCCCCACAATTCTTCTCATCAACGTACAGTAGTAGCTGACTACCTCTAGAAGGCTGGAACTGGGCTAAGTTTGCTGACATAGCCTGGGAGAAAATTGTTGGAGATTCACAATAACCCTGGGGTACTCTGGTGAAATTTTACTTAATTTTGTCATAATATCTCATTTCAACAAATTTATTGGACATATTCAAGACAATATAATCTGACATTTCACAGGCTTATTTGTCTCTGGGTCTGTTATAACTAAAATCACAAAGGTGAGGAAAGCAACAAAAACATTATGCACTGAAAAAGCCAAAAATGCAATACCTGATAATCTGCAAAGCAGACGCAGTCGTCATAGGCATGATCGCCATAAGGCAGGCACAATCGCCACCAGCACAATCGCCGTAGGGCAGGCGCAACCGCCATAAGCTCTAAAGGTATGCAGTCAGCCAGACTATGGTGTGGAGGAGCAACTTGTACATTACAGACTAATATGCAGTCACCCACTCAACCCAGCCCAGATTGTGGAGGAGTGACTGCATATAATCATAGCCTGCACATGTGAATGATACCAAGACGCCAGCCAAAGATAGATGGTGACCCACCATACAGGATATCAACCCTCACCGATATAACAGAGGGTTGCCCTGTATCGCCAAAGTGGGCCACACTGGATGACATCTTGGCCTCTAGCAAACTACATACAAAAATAATAATGCACACCATAGTCTGGCTGATTGCATACCTTTAGGGCTTATGGCGGTTGCGCCTGCCCTATGGCCATTGTTCCGGTGGAGATTGTGCCTGCCTTATGGCGATCGTGCCTATGGCGACTGTGTCTGCTTTGCAGATTATCAGGTATTGCATCTTTGGCTTTTTTAGTGAATAGGGTCTGTTATAACTGGTTCAGAGAAGGATTCCTGTGGGTCCGGCCATTAACCCCTCTTACCATGATATGACTATTACTACATTTAATATTGGGTACATATTGCGATGTATTACTGCCGTGGTGGTTCCTGAGCCCACCAGGAAAGTAACCATACGTCCATTCACTTGGAGATCTTTCTCAGGCAGTATAAGTTGCCAAGAGATCCTCCACGTGTTGTACATCCAAAATGTCGTCATTTTTCCCCAAGGTGCCTGAAAACATTGATTCTCAAGACATTCTCGAGCAGAATCACCAGATTTCCCATAATTCCAACACACATTTAAATCCCCGAGCTGCATCCCACCTCTGCTTCTTCCTCTGCCTCTACTGCCACGTCCTCTCGCTGTCCAATGACCTCTCTAACTATCGTATCACATTCTTCTCCCTGTATAAAAACTCACTTTCTCCCCCTTTTCTTTGTAAAACTTTTCTGCATGTTTTGCATATTCCAAAACATCCTGCAAAGATCCTATCCTAAAGGTAACCATATATTTCATTATATAACCTCCCATTTCCTTTTTTACTCCACTTACAAACACATTCTTTAATGGCTGTTTATATGCAGAATCATCTCTCTTTCCCTGATTATCCTATGGAAGGGGTCTACCATCTTCTACCCTCCCATTCTAATTTCCTTCTACAGAACTCCAATCTGGCCTTAGAATTCCTCTAGCTGCTCTTTTTTTTCCATTCAATTTGTAACTCCTCATTAACCCTCTAAATTGTTCATTAAACTGTCGGGAGTCTATTTTTATATGGGCGTGACAGTTTGGGGCTTCTATTAACCAGGCTTCAGCAGCGGAAAATCTGTATTTTTGCTGATCTTTAGCAGATTTTGTTTTGTCTGTATTTTATCACATACGTTTTTACAACTAGGGACTTCTAAAGTCATTTTTAAACCCATATTTCTTTTCCCATATTTGACATAGTCAGGATTTAACTTGTGCATATACTTCTTAACTCCTCCAAGGACCTCCTGTCGTTGATAACAAAAGAGACATGCACAGGAGAATGCCTTTGTATTTCCCACTGTTAGTAATTATGTTCTTGACGTTGATTTAAAAGACAAACAACATAAAACAAACCTTTGGCCACTGAAATATACAGTGAAAATGCAAAGGTTCCTGACCCAATTAGTGCTTCGCTATTTACACGTAGACTCCTTCTTGCCTTTCCAAGTAGGCCCTGTGAACATTGAACACAAACAAGGGTCTTGTCTGAAAGCAACCTGCACACCAAGGTTGGTCCTTAATGTGTCCAAGAGGTCAGTGCCTACGTACCAAATCTGCTTATCTCAATCACTCACACATTCACTTCATGCAGTATAAGACAACAATACAAATATTACAATATTTTAGTAGGCGACGACCCTCTTTATATATTCTTAGTTACTCTATAACACAATTTCAGAGAAAAAAAGTAGTAGGAAGATAATAAGTAAAGTTCCTGGACACCCCTGTGTCCAATGACATCATTTAACCTGTTCTTTACCATGCTGCACAGAGTAATTCTTTCCTGTAGCCTTCTCACAATGGCTATGGTCTCACATAGACTACTGCTATTGCCCCTTGACAACCAATTCATTTATATTTGTTTCTCATTTACAATACACATTGTAAATTCTAGTAACACTAAAGAATACAGAAGAAGAGAGAAGAAAAGTTTAACCATTGTTATATGTACTACACGTTATCCAGGAGGCTTCTAAATTCTCAGGCTAGTTCGGAAAAACTTCACTGTTTTAGACAAGATGCCCGATTGGCCTCTAATGATGTCTAAGCAAGACTGAGATCTTTTGATGATCAGAGAGTACTTCAGACCCACCTTTTCACATCCAGACTGTCCTTTCCCTCTGCAATGAGTTTTTCCGGCTCGAAGGACCAAAAAATGTAAGGAGAATGTATGTACTTATCAAGGAGAAGACAATCCCAGATTTTGCGTAGAAGTCTAGACCCAGGAGAAATACAAATCACATCAGCCTTGTTGTGGTATCAAATGATTTCTAATGTATGCAAAGGTACATGTGGTTTATATACCAAAAATGACATCACAGGAAAAGTATATACCTCCAAGATTAATAATAATACATGATAGGCTGAAACTAAAATGTTTAACATAAGTTACACCTTTTAAGGTGTTACTATAACATACAATGAGACTGTTATGAATTCAGTGAAAAGGAATGCAAGGGGGGGGGGGTTGAGAGACTCTTATCTTCTTTTTGTCTACCACGCACAGGTATAGAAAAAGTTTTGTTAACCCCTTCACTACTTATACTAGCATCATACTAAATCTTTCTAGTCTACTATCTAATAGAAAAAGAATTACCTGCTACATTGATCTACAATTTTCTTAACAGATCTTTCTGCCATCTTCAACGCTATTACTTAGTATACCTCCCATAGCTTACCTGAGATTACTCTTTCATACGATACACAGTTCCTGGCTTGCAAAACTGCTCTAGACACCTACACAAGCACTTACAGTTTCATCCCCTGATCGCAATTTTAGAGAAACCTCTGGAACGGCTTTATTTCAGCCCTTACGGCACAGATCTGTATTATAGAAAGGACTCCTCTCCTAACAGTCTGTAGAGCTCCCGTAATTGGTAAAACCGGCTCATTGTGTGCCTTATAGTACTCTCTATTAGTAGTATAACAAGAAAGTACCTTATCCTGGGTAATATACTCAAATGACGTTGCAGGGACTGCAGGAGTTTGTGGTAGTCTAAGACACACCCCTACCTTATCATTGGTTTAGACTGCTGTTGTTTCTCTCCCCCTGCAGCTCTGCATACTCTACTATTGCAAGGGCAGAATGATTATAAAGTACAATATACTTATCCACCACTACGAAAAAGCTTATTGGGGCATGTATTCACATTGAACAAGAGAGATGATTCATAGTAATGGGGAGCTTGAAGGGTCACACAAAGCTTTATTTGCGTGACACTGGTCAGCCTATTTATTGCACATGGTGAAGCTGTAATACCAAACCTCTGGTCAGGATTTTTTTAAAGGCTTCTTTCACATCTTTATTCCTCAAGCTGTAGATCAAAGGATTTAAAACAGGCGTAAAAACCATATAAACTAGAGAAACATACTTCAGATAAGGAGAAAAACTTCTCGACTGTCCGATGTACATGGTCATACTTGTCCCAAAAAACATCATTACCACAGTGAGGTGGGAAGCGCAGGTGGAGAAGGCTTTAGATCTACCCCGTGAAGAATGGATTTTTAGTATGGAAATAATAATGCCAATATAAGATCCGACGATAAAAACAGGTGGTGCCAAAAGCGTAAAAAATCCTACAGCAGATATAGTTATTTTGTAAAAGGAGACGTCACCACAAGCCAACTCAAGAAGCAACAAAATCTCACAAAAGAAATGATTGAGTTGATTTTCTTTACAGAATACAAGAGGCTGCACTATGGTGGGAAACGATGAGAAAATGATACTTCCGAACCAACTGATGATGGTGATGTGTCTACATAACCTCCAGCTCATAATGACGGTGTAATATAAGGGATAGCATATGGCTATATACCGGTCATAGGCCATCACAGCCAGTAAGATGCACTCAATTCCTCCTAGAATAAGGCCGATCTCCATCTGTGTCAAACACATAATGACGGAAATTCTTCTTTCCTTTGATAACACATCGAAGAGCAATTTTGGAACAGTGCAAGATGAGTAGCACAAATCCAGGAAAGACAAATTACAGAGGAAATAATACATAGGAGTGTGTAACTGAGGGCTAATGATCACTGTGCAGATTAAAAATCCATTCCATAACATAGTTAATATGTAGATGAAAAAAAACACAACAAAAAGGAAATAACAAATCTGGAAATTCTGGGAAAATCCAATCAGGATGAATTCGGTATTGATAGTTTGATTGCCAAGTTCCATTCCGCAGGTCACTTTTTACATTTTCAGCCTTATCATGAGAACAGTGGAAGGAGCGTTGTGTTTTGAAATTTTTTGAAATATTTAATTCTGTAGCCTTGAGTAGAAAAAAGAATAAATCCAAATTTCTTCTAAAAAAGCATTAATTATTATATACTAAATCTGGAATTTTTAAGGACTTGAATCAATCTAAGTACATTTTAAAGGAAAACAGAGAAGAAATGGAGATAGGGGGGCTTCACACAGGCGTGTTTTTGTGCGTACATAGGTGCGTACATAAGTGCGCACCCATGTACATGGAAAAACACGTGAATACTGGTCTGTGCATTGCCTTCAATGGAGCCATGGCAGAGGCAGCTCTCAGCTGTCATTCAATAGCTTAGAGCTGCCTCTGATTGGTCCCAGCACTCAGCCAATCAGAGGCAGCACTCACTCACCCATTCATGAATTCATGAATGGATGAGTGCTGCCTATGATTGGCTGAGTGCAGGGACCAATTAGAGGCAGCTCTCAACTGTCTTTCAATAGCTGAGAGCTGCCTCTGATTGGTCACAGTGCTCAGCCAATCAGAAGCAGCCCATTCAGCAGGCAGGGATATTAAATTCCCGTCTTCTGAATACTCCTCACAGCAGTGCAAGAGAAGAGCCAGCTGGACGCGGCTGAGCCCCGGCAGCTGAAGAAAGGTGAGTATAATTTTTTTTTTTTACTTCTGTCACCATTTTTTGTTGTTTTTCAGGAAAGGGCTTATATTTAAAGCCATTTCCTGAAAAACAATTACAGGATGCCGGCAGCTGAATCCCCTACCACAGCTGTCATCTGTGACAGCTGTGGTAGGGAATTCTTTATTCCCCACAGGGATAAATAATTTCTTTGCTGCATTTGTCACAGATGTACCAGGTGCAGCAGGGAATTATTTTTCCTCGCGGGGATGAAAGAAACATCTGCCGCATGCTGCAGATGTGTTCGTCATCCCCGTGGGGACATGGCAGCGGCGGACAGGTAAGTATTTTTTTAATTTTATTTTTTTTTCTACTAAAATTCTTGTTTTTCAAGGAAGAACTTATATGTAAAGCTCTTCCCAGAAAAACAATTCAGGGGTGCTGGCAGACCATTGTCTGCCGGCAGCCGCCACAGCTCCATTGAAGACAATGGGTGCATTCCCTATGGTGCACGCATGTCCTATCTTTACAGGCACACACCTGTAAAACAGGACATGTTAACACACCATCTGGAATGCACTGTTTGTAATAGAAGCGTGTTTTTGTGCGTGCGTATGCTCGCACAAAAACATGCTCGTGTGAACCCACCCTTACAAACAGAGTGTGAGTGCAGAAGGGAACAAAAAGTGACCATTCGCATGGGCCCAAATTAGTCCCCATGGATATTTCTTTGTCACAATATTATTCCTATGTGGCTTGAATTCCACATCTTTTTGGCTCGTTCAGATGGGCGCTGCGAGGACATACTACAGGCAAGTACTAATAGAAATCACACATTATTCTGCAAAAAACAAGCCCTCACACAGCAACATCAACAGAAGAATTAAAAAGTTACGTCAGTCAGAAGATAGCGGTAAAAAATGTTTATTTTTTTTTCATTATCTTTTATTTTTTTTAAAAAGTTCAGCAAAATAACACTAAATAAATGCGGTATCATTATGATCGTACTGATCCCCAAAATAAAGTTATGACATTTTTATTGGAGTGTGTATGCTGTATTTTTTTTTTTTATTGGAGTGTGTATGCCTCAAAGATTCTTTTTTTTTTTCGTTTCACTCCACAGAAATTTTTAAAAGTTTTTCAGTACATTTTAGGCTGCATTAAATATTACTATTGAAGAAACAACTCGTCCCACAAAAAAATATCAAGCCCTCAGACAGCTACGTTGACATTAAAATAACAGGTATGATTTTTGACCACTTGGAGGAGAAACCAAAAATTGAGAAATTACAGAAAACTGTTTTATGGTGTTGGACAAAACAGACCAATAGGCTATCAGGTGTGTAATAAAGAGTAAGGTGAGAAATGGAATTTTAAAAAATGGTTAGGGATAAAAATGAATGCATCAGTTTGACTATATACAGAACAGGAATATAGGGAGGGATACATACCAAAATAGCTTTGTTCCCACTGCAGTGGCCAGGTTTGGCAATGCAGTTCCCTCCCATTCACTTCAATGGGAACTTTGCTTGCAATACCAAGCCTGACCACTGCAGTGGAAATGAATAAATGTTCAGATGTGTGAACATTCACACAAAAGAATATGACCTTGTGCAAAGCACCATCTCCTAGGCATGAAACTTTAGCAATGACAAATTGTAATTTGAGAAATCAGAGGAGTGCTGCATGAGAGAGCAATGCAAGACGAATGACAAGATCCAAAGCTGACAGACCGCATGGAAAGAGAGGGAGTCTCCCTTCCCGCAGCGGATTTGGTTTCTGAAGATGCTAACACCAGAAAAGTGAGAGCTGCCAGAAGAGTAATACTGATCCAACGACACTATGAGGGACACGGACAGACCAATGAATAGGAACTGAGGGTGTAACTCCTCTGATGGGGCGGTGGGATTCAGGGAATTTTTGATAAACTTTGCTTAGGTGAAATGAGTTGTATGATGTTCGCCCAAGAAGAGCCATACAATATGTGTACGATGAGAGTTACACGATGTTTAGAGGGAAGTAATGATATGATTAGTGATGATATGTCAATGCGGACACAACACCTAGAGTATTGAGATTTACGTGATGCAAAAATGTATGTGAGATGATGTTTGCACCTACAATGTGTTTGAGGCCACAGTGATATGGACCTCCAAATTGAGTGAAGTATTCTGGCATGTATGGTAAAATAATCCCCAATCCACCAAAGCAATCCCCTTATGTGTAATGGATATGGTGGCAAGAGATGCCAAAGGAAGTAGAGGAGATGCATCCTGTACCTGCGGGGCACTGATCCCACATGTGCAGAGAACGGAGACTGTTCTATGGAGACATGTTACAAGTAAAACATTGCAGTAAATCATATGTAACATTAAACGTATTCATACCCTTCCACGGAGTAATGCATAATTCCAGTTTGTTTAGTTCAGTTATTATAAAATGTGGCACCTCTGTCCTTCACTGCTGCACCATACATAACACCACCACCTGCTTCACAACGCTGATAACTCGCTGCTAAAAGTTCTTTTATCTTAACTAAAGCCAATGAAAAGCTATAGAAAAGGCAATTGTGCTGCAGTTTATTTAACACATTGTTAACCCCCAAAGTTTAGCATCGCTGTTCTATCTGCAGGAAAAGGACATTATAGTTTAGGACAAGCAGAGATCATTCTATTATAAACTGCTGGATCTCCGGTTTTATCAAGGCTACCAACATGCTTTTGGTGGCATTTTAAAGCTTCGATTCTTTAAGGGGAACCTGTCATCGGGTTCATAGAATACAAATTGTTAGACTTTTAACAGTGCTGTTAGTAAGATTTCCGTATCACTAATCAGTTTTGCAGGACCTGTGCTGTATTAAAATGCGAGTCAGTTTTTCCCCCATGGCCGCACAGTGCATGCCGCAGTACCATTACAATCTGCTTTTGAAGTTTTCCTGCATTGTAATCCTGAGCAGAAGATAAATCAGTACGCACCCCAATCAGGAACAGGCACGTGCCTGGCGCAGCTCTAAGCGAAAACTCTGAATCTTATCAGCAAAATGGACTCTTTTCAGCTCATTAGAGAACAATGCAGGAAAACTCCAAAAGCAGATTGTAAAGGTATTATGGCATGTATTGCAGTACCAAACAAGGTCAAGGAAACCTCCTTAGCAGCGCTGTTAAAGGTTTATTGTGGATTGCTTTGTAAACATTTAATGACAAGTTCCCTTTAAAGTGACGCGTCAATAGACCTTGCAGCATAATAATTCTTATACTCTCCCTCCCAGTGTGACCAGTGTTAATCCGGCTGTGTCACAGAGCATCCACATCCTCTGAGATACAAGTAATCGCAGAATCACATGTGATGAAATGTCCACAGAAAAAACAAAGATCTTCTTATGGATGAGTGATATCAATGGCATAGAACAAGACAGGAAAATCAGTTCACAGACATACATATCTAGACATACCTGCAGAATGTACAGATTATCACGAGGGACCAAACCTTCTCAGTATAGCATCAGCTTTCTGTGGGCAGACGAACTGGTTTATAGATTTACGCTTGTTAGTAAAGTAACAGGAAAAGTAACAGTTCGCCCCTTCAGAGGTACGAGGTCAATCAGTACAAGGAAAGGATGGTGTGATCAAGGAAAAAATATCCAGTGAAAGAGGATCCTGTCGATGGAAATAATTTGTCACCAAAAGTGGTTAAAGAAGGACGGCGGGCATCGTTCACACTGACAGGCCGAAGTAGGGCTAGCACATTATTAGATGAGGGATCCAGTAAAGTGACCATTCAGTGTATATCTCAGATTTCACTTTTTGTACTTTGATCTAATTTAGACATGAGCCTCATGTTGACATCATGTTGACATTTCTGAGAGAAAACAGATAATTATCCAGATATAATATGGGAAAAAGAAACCTGCAAATCTAACAAGGGTGATAAGTTCTTGAGAACAATTAAAGATAACTACCTTACCCAACTTGTGCGAGAACCAACGAGAGGGAGGGCCATTCTGGACTTAGTGCTAACTAACAAACCGGACTGAATAAAGGGGGTACAGGTTGAGGGGCACTTGGGGAACAGTGACCACAATATAATCAATTTCTTGCTGTAAATCAATAAGAAGCCTTATCAGGGAGCCGCAAATAAAATAAACTTTAGTAAAGCAAAATTTGATCAGCTTAGAACTACTATCGGTAACATTAATTGGGACAACATCCTCAAAAATGTCAGTACAGAGGACAAATGGGAAAAGTTCAAAAGGATCCTAATCACCTCATGTGAGCAGGGCATTCCCTTTAAAAATAAAACAACTTCACGTAAAAGGAAACCATTGTGGCTCGACAAGATGGTAAGAGAGGCAATACATGAAAAAAAGAAAGTGTTTAAACTGGTAAAGCAAGAAGGCAGATTTAGACATGAGCCTCATGTTGACATTTACAGAATGCTACAGGTAGTAATTTAAGGGCAGAATAAGGATGGAACAGGCAACATGACGCACCAAAATCTGCAAGCAACTTGTGGATTTTGATGCAGAATTGAAAATGGCTAAAAACCTGCCCGCATTTCCACAGCAGAACTCAGAGTAAAGCCTGCAGATTTTGGCGTAGATTTCCACAGCTGCGGATTTGGCTGCGACTTGTGGTGTCAGTCCGTCCAGTGTAAAAAGACCCTAATACAATCGAAGTAACATTGGTAATAAATGACACATATCTATCCAGAGAAAGAGATAATAATACTGGCATCACACATTTTGTGTTCGGCTTCTTCTTCCCCCCAGCCTTACTCTCTGAGTGCCTTTTATATAGGTTACCTGGAGTAAATGATGAAACACCAGAGACTAGAATATGCGTAATGTGCGAAAATAGTATCATTTGCCTCACACTAATTACTTCCCCCATGTAAATGATAAAATGTTACAGCAAAAAACAAAATGGAAGATAACAAAGCGACAGGGCACACATGGACCAGTGAAATGGGACATGAGTACAGATCTCATCACAGAGGATAAATTCATGACCCCCAAAATCCAATCAGGGCATTTCATAGAATCATAGAAAAATAAAAATAGTACTCTCTAGACTGTGACAGCTCTTCAGATATTTGTAGACAGCTATTAAGTTTCCTCTCAGCCTTCTTTTTTGCAAGCTAAACATTCCCAGATCCTTTAGCTGCCCCTCATAAGACATGACTTGCAAACCACTCACCATCCTGGTAGTTCTTCTCTGAACTTACCTCATGTGATCTAGGCTCTATGCTTCTCTAAATACTTCCCAGAATTGTTTTTGTCGTGTTTGCTGTTGCATCATATTTTTGACTCATGTTCAGTCTGTGATGTTCAAGTCTTTTTCACATGTGCTGCAATATCTCCCATTCTATATGCGCTTTTTTTTTAAATTTTTCTTCCCAGATATGGAACTCTGCACTGTTCAAAATTTACTACATCTATTTGAATCCTCTAGTGTTTGCTATCCCTCCTAGCTTTGTGTCATTGGCAAATTTGATTAGATTCCCCTCAATTCCCTCCTATAGTTCATTTATAAAAGTGTTGAAAAACACTAGGCCTAGGACCGAACCTTGTGGTACCCCAATTGACACATTCATCCAATTGGATGTGCAGAACTTTTTTGACCCCTCTTTGAGTACGATAGCTCATCAAGTTGTGAATACACCTGACAGTTGCCTTGTTATTCCCACATTTGGACATTTCTTCAATAATTTGTTCAATTTCTTCAACCCCAGATCAACCCCCCCCCCGGGTAGCTCGGATCCGCCTAGGGATGTAATCTGTAAACTACTAACGTACACAGACACTCAGGCCGTATTGGATTCTGCAAGGCGCAATAAGGACACACTGTATGATGGAGCGCCAATTCAGTTCTTCCAAGACCTGTCCCCAACAACCTTAGCCAAACGGCGCCTACTGAGACCCTTACTTGAGGCACTGAGAGCCAGGGACATCAGGTATACTACGCCCATGGCAATAGAGGCAGCAAACTCACAACAGCCCTACTAAAGAAGGCTAGAACTAGGAATGCGATCCACTCCATAAAAACGCAGTCGGGAACCTCGGTCTCCTCCACGCATGAAATTGCGAAAGAATTCCAGCTCTTCTACACGAAGCTCTATAACCTGGTGGGGAGCGTGACCCCCCCTAATGGGACAGAATATGATGGAAAATATAGATGCGTTCCTCGGGTCCCTAAACCTTCCCAAACTAAAAGCAGCAGAAGCCTCATCACTAATAGCATTGATTACGGAAAAGGAAATAGAGGATGTCCTCAAATCTTTCCCTCTCGGCAAAAGCCCAGGGCCAGATGGCCTCTCACTAACCTACTATAAGGCCTTTATGAAACAATTAATCCCCAGATTAACTGAAACGTTCAACGCCCTTCTGAGTGGAGCTGAACTCCCCAGGCAAGCACAGGAAGTGCATATCACCCTCATATTAAAGGATAGCAAAGACCCCGAGCAGTGTAGCAGCTACAGGCCCATCTCGCTTATAAACCAAGACGTAAAGATCTGGGCCAAACTCCTGGCTAGGAGAATGGGAGACTTTATCCCTGCACTGATAACACCGGAACAGGCAGGCTTCGTTCAGGGAAGAGAGGGAAGGGGAAATTGCTTAAGACTCCTCCATGCTGCAAAATATGCACAAACACGTAAAATACCTGCTGCCTTCGTCAGCACTGACGCTGAGAAGGCGTTTGATAGGGTGAACTGGATCTTTATGGAAAGAGTGCTGCTTAGATTTAAGTCCCCCCCCCCCCCCACTCTTGTCGCAGCTATCTTCTCCCTCTACTCAAAGCCGCATGCCAGACTTAAAGTCAACGAATCCCTATTGCCACCATTTGATATTCGTAACGGGACAAGGCAAGGCTGCCCTCTGTCCCCCACACTTTTTATTCTTACCATAGAGCTGCTCCTCCAATGGATAAGACAGGACCCAGTTATTAGGGGACTGGAGGTCCACTCACACACCTTGTCGGCGGCGGCATTCGCGGACGACATAATGTTTGTGGTCACCAAACCAGAAAGGAGCCTACCCAGACTCACTTTAATGCTAAAAGACTTTGGAGTTCTTTCAAACTTCAAGGTAAACTTTGACAAGTCCATTATACTTAACATCTCAATCCTGAAGGCACAAAGCGACTCCCTGAGATCCAGTTCACCCTTCAAATGGTCGGAGTGAAGCTATCCAAAAAGATAGAAGACTTATACCTCCATAATTTCCAACCACTCATCACTCAAACAAAATCCTTACTGAGGCAATACGACCTCCCGCTACTTTCCTGGTTTGGGCGGAAAAACATTCTAAAGTCCTATGTACTTCCTGTAATCATTTACAAACTGCGCATGATCCCGATCCACCTACCCCCCTCTTTCTTTAAATCGCTTAAATCGCTTTTCACAAGCTTTGTCTGGAGACAAAAAAGACCCAGACTCGCGTTCAGCTTAATGACAAGACGGAGAACAGAGGGGGGAATGGATTTGCCGAACATCTAGGATTATTACCAGGCTATCCAAATTAGCTACTGGGTAGACCTGACACACCCGGCGAGAGACCCAATACTTCAAAACCTGGCGAAGGCCTCCCAGAACGATTCCCTATTGGAGGCTGGTGGTTCCCGACAAAACACCAATATAGGGCAAAAGGATTCAATCCCCTACTTAGAGGCCCCTGCGAAACATGGGATAAATTCAAACAATCGCTCGCGCCAGACCCTTCGCCATTGCTACCCATCAGAGGACTGGGCAGATTAGTAGGGATCCAGCAAGACTCAGGCTCCATGAGCATCTGGAAACAATTTGCAAATAGTAAGCTGGAAGACATCCAGAATTTAGCACACAAATCGTCAGAGGAGATCATGACCACCCTAGCTCCCAATAACTCCTTCTCCTTTCTGCAAAAAGCACATGTGAAAAAAGTCCTTAATGACTTCCAGGTTAAATACAAATCAACCAGACCCAAGACACAATTTGAAAACGCCTTGAAAACAAATTCATCGGGTTCAAAGAAAATCTCTATTATAAGAAAGAGCTTCATAGCGCCCCCTCTACATGCTAAACCCACCTTCATAATTACCTGGGAGAAAGAACTGGGGATTTCGCTCTCCACAGCCGACACCAAACTAATCCTGAGCCTGGCATATGGCCTGTCCCCATGCGTCCTTATGCAGGAGTGTCATTATAAATTATTAGTTAGGTGGTATAAAACCCCCCAATGGCTCTTCAGCTATAAATTAGCCCCACACAATAGGTGCTGGAGGTGCGGAGGAGACGTGGGCTCCTTCCTCCACATATGGTGGGAATGCCCAGGTATCTCAGGATACTGGACGGAGGTAGAGAGAGACCTGAGAGCTCTGTCCCCGGACTTCACTCTAACACCTGACATGGTTTTCCTGTGGAAACCATCGACCCATTTTCACCCACGTAAAAACAAGCTAATCGCACAATTGATTGATGCAGCCAAAGCATTAATACCTCTGAACTGGCTCCAACAAACACCGCCCACAGCAAACAAGTGGAGAGAAAAGGCCGATCTAATATGCAACCTGGAGGAGATCACGAGCTGGTCAAAGGGTAACCAGGAGGACTTTATTACTACCTGGTACCCCTGGAGAGACCTGAGAAGGAAAGGCACTGAACAACAACACCTGGCTTTATGTCTGGACAGGGGAGGAGGGACGACTTCCCCGCCCCTGCACCAGCCGGCTGCGGAGGAGACGGGCAACAACACGGTTTCTCGAGGCGAAGGGCTTGGCCTCGGGCGTTGAGCGGTGACGCACCTGCATCTTGAGACATGGAGCTCCGATGAGTGGAAGGTAAGGGAGAGAGGATCCTGAAGCAAGTCGCCTTGGGACTCCTTCCCAGCCCCCTGACCTCGTTTCATCCTCTCCTCCCCCAATTGCCCTTTTTATCCCAATTGACCTCCCCTCCCCTCCCCTATTCTTCTATTTCCATAACTCTATGAGTTTGAGCTACAGTCCGTAGACTGTGCTCCCCGCATTATTCTCCCGAAAGGGATCTCTCATAGTGTTTTCTGTTGGTTCCGTCCCTCGGTTCTGCCTGGGGAGGGAAAGAATTTATTTTTCAAAAGCAGTTATGATACATTGACAAGGCCAATAATTCTTTGCTGTAATGTTTGAGTAATGTGGCTATTGCGTATGTTAACCTGAAAAAATTCAATAAAAAACTTTGAGTTAAAAAAAAAAAAAGAAGGAAATTAAATGTGCCTGGCATGACTTGTTGTTACAAACCCATGCTAGCTTTGGTCAATTCTCATCCAAGTACTTGCATACATGCTGTTTAAGAATTTGTTCAAAGATCTTTCCCGATATAGAAGTCAGGCTCACAGACCTGTAGTTTCCTGGATCCACCTTGTTCCCTTTTTTGAAGATAGAGACAACATTTGCCCTTTTCCAATGTTCTGGGACTTCTCCTGTTCTCCAGAAATCTTCAAATATTATGGCGAGTGTTTCAGCAATTATAACTTCTGACGCTTCCTTTAGCATCCTAGGATGTAATAATTCTGGACCTGGAGACTTGACTTCATTTAAGTTAGCTAAGTGTTCCCTTACTATTAGAGATGAGCGAGCGCACTCGTCCGAGCTTGATGCTCGTTCGAGCATTAGGGTGTTCGAGATGCTCGTTACTCGAGGCGAGCACCACGCGGCACTCGACTCCATTACATTTCCTTCCCTGAGAAATTTGCGCCCTTTTCTGGCCAATAAAAACACAGGGAAGGCATTACAACTTCCTCCTGTGACGTTCCAGCCCTATCCAACCCCCCTGCAGTGAGTGGCTGGCGAGATCAAGTGACCCCCGAGTATTTAAATCTGCCCCGCCCGCGGCTCGCCACAGACACACGCTAAGAGAGATCAGGGACAGTGCTGCTGATGCTGCTGCTGCTATAGGGACAGTGTTAGCGTCTTCAAGAACCACAACGGCCCTTCTTAGGGCCACAGCTCACCTAGTGCATTACTGTTGTGGCTGCTGTGAGCAGTTTTGCACATTTTTTTTTTTAATGTATATCGGGCGTGCAGGCTGTAGCGTTCTCAGGCTGCCGTCTGTACTTCAGTATAGGGGCACTATTGGTCAGGCAGGGACAGTGGTAGTGTAGAATCCTGTCTACAAGTACCCCAACGGTTCTTCTTAGGGCAACCTGCGACCGTGTGCATTTAACTCCGTGGTTGCTGGGAGTTGTAGTACCTCTGCATTGCACAGCCTAGCCTGCGTGCAGCATTCATTTATAAATATTTTTCTGTCCGCACTTCGCGTAGCCTCACTGCAGTGTGCCTCTAAGCGTATGCCAAGAAACCACACATTTCCTACAACGCTCTGTTATACGTGTGCTGTCTCAGACGTTCACGGTCTGCCCGACGCCCATAGATTGAAAGTGCAATACACACTGTCTAGCCGCAGCATGCATTGCAGAGTAAAATAAGGAGATTTAAAAAAAAAATCCCTTTTTACGGCTAACGGTTACCCAGTGCATGTCCCTGCGTGGCCTGTGGGACTTCACGTCCATCCAAGCTGAATAGTTCACAGCTAGGCCTGCGTGCAGCCTTCCTTATAATTTATCTCTGCCTTCATTTTGCGTTATATTACCGCTGGCAGCCACCAACTGCTTGGCCATAATTCACAAAACTTTTTACACCGCTCTGTCTCTGCTCGATTCTTAATCCACCATGCTGAGGGGTTGGGGTAGGGGTAGAGGACGTGGACGCGGTCGAGGATGCGGATTTCCACGTGAGGGTGTGGGCATAGGCCAAGTTCCTGGTCCAGGTGAATCGCAGCCGGCTGCTGCGGGAGTAGGAGAGAGGACAGTTTCTGGGGTTCCCAGCTTCATATCACAATTTTTGGGTCCACGTCGTAGACCTTTATTAAAAACCGAGCAGTGTGAGCAGGTCCTGTCGTGGATGGCAGAAAGTGCATCCAGCAATCTATCGACCGCCCAGTCTTCTACGCAGTCCACTGCTGCAACTCTGAATCCTCTGGCTGCTGCTCCTCCTTCCTCCCAGCTTCCTCACTCCATGAAAATGACACATTCTGAGGAGCAGGCAGACTCCCAGGAACTGTTCTCAGGCCCCTGCCCAGATTGGGCAGCAATGGTTCCTCTCCCACCGGAAGAGTTTGTCGTGACCGAAGCCCAATCTTTGGAAAGTTCCCGGGGTCCGGGGGATGAGGCTGGGGACTTCCGACAACTGTCTCAAGAGCTTTCAGTGGGTGAGGAGGACGATGACGATGAGACACAGTTGTTTATCAGTGAGGTAGTAGTAAGGGCGGTAAGTCCGAGGGAGGAGCGCACAGAGGATTCGGAGGAAGAGACGCTGGACGATGAGGTGACTGACCCCACCTGGTGTGATAAGCCAACAGAGGACCGGTCTTCAGAGGGGGAGGCAATTGCAGCCGCAGGACAGGTTGGAAGAGGCAGTGGGGTGGCCAGGGGTAGAGGCAGGGCAAGAGCGAATAATCCACCAGCTGTTTCCCAAAGCACCCCCTCGTGCCAAGCCACCGTGCAGAGGCCAAGGTGCTCTAAGGTGAGCCAGTTTTTCACTGTGACGCCGGACGACCGACGAACAGTGGTGTGCAACCTTTGTCACACCAAGATCAGCCGGGGAGCCACCACCACCAGCATGCGCAGGCATATGATGGCCAAGCACCCCACAAGGTGGGAAGCTCACCGCCTCCAGCTTGTGCCACTGCCTCTCCCCCTGGGCCCCAACCTGCCACTGAGATCCAACCCCCCTCTCAGGACACAGGCACGACCCTCTCCTGGCCTGAACCCACACCCTCACCTCTGCTGTCCTCGGCCCCATCCAGCAACGTCTCTCAATGCAGCGTTCAGCTGTCGCTAAGAGAATCGTTGGAGCGAAAGCGCAAATACGCCGCCACGTACCCGTATGCTCAAGCTTTAAATGTCCACATAGCCAAATTGATCAGCCTGGAGATGCTCCCCTACAGGCTGGTGGAAACTGAGGTGTTCAAAAACATGATGGCGGCGGCAGTCCCGCGCAACTCTGTCCCCAGTCGCCGCTATTTTTCACAGTGTGCCGTCCCAGCCCTGCACGACCACGTCTCACGCAGCATCATGCGCGCCCTCACCAACTCGGTTACTGTCAAGGTCCACTTAACAACGGACACGTGGACAAGCACAGGCGGGCAGGGCCACTATATCCCTCTGATGGCACATTGGGTGAATTTAGTGGAGGCTGGGACCAAGTCAGAGCATGGGACCGCTCATGTACTACCCACCCCCAGAATTGCGGGCCCCAGATCGGTGCTGGTATCTGCAGCGTGTATGCCACCTCCACTAAACCTTCCTCCTCCTCCTCCTCCTCCTCCTCCAACGCAACCTCTACCTCGCAATCAAGACTTGTCAGCAGCAGCACGTCGCCAGCAGTCGGGGTAGCGCGGCGCGGCAGCACAGCGGTGGGCAAGCGTCAGCAGGCCGTGCTGAAACTACTGGTGGCGGCTCTGCAGCTCGGCAGTCTCACGCACGTGCCATGCCTGGCCAACGTCTTTAATTTGGTGGTTCAGCGGTTTCTGAAAGGCTACCCACACTTGTCAGACCTCGACGGCAAGGTGCGCCGGGTCAGCGCACATTTCCGCAAGTCCAACACGGACGCTGCCACCCTGCACACCCTGCAACATCAGTTTAATCTACCAGTGCACCGACTGCTTTGCGACGTGCCCACGCGGTGGAACTCTACGCTTCACATGTTGTCCCGGCTGTATGAGCAGCGTAGAGCTATAGTGGAATACCAACTCCAACATGGGCGGCGAAGTGGGAGTCAGCCTCCTCAATTCTTTACAGAGGAGTGGGCCTGGATGGCACATATCTGCCAGGTCCTTGGAAACTTTGAGGAGTCCACCCTGATGGTGAGCGGCGATGCTGCAATCATTAGCGTCACCATTCCCCTGCTATGCCTGTTGAGAAGTTCCCTGCAAAGCACTGCAGAGGGTACCTATGCTGCTAGCCTCTCATCCATTCAGCGTGTATGGCCTGAGAAGGAGGAGGAGGATACTTAAAGTGATCTTCCTAGCGAGGACAGCCATATGTTGCGTACAGATACCCTGGCACACATGGCTGACTTTATGTTAGCATGCCTTTCTCGTGACCCTCGTGTTAGACGCATTCTGGCCACTACGGATTACTGGGTGTACACACTGCTTGACCCACGGTATAGGGAGAACTTTTCCACTCTCATTCCCGAAGAGGAAAGGGGTTTGAGAGTGATGCAATACCACAGGGCCCTGGTGGACAAACTGATGGTAAACTTCCCATCTGACAGCACTAGTGGCAGAAGGCGCAGTTCCGAGGGCCAAGTAGAAGGGGAGGCGCGAAGATCAGGCAACATGTTCAGCGCAGGCAGGGGAACACTCTCCAAGGCCTTTGCCAGCTTTATGGCTCCCCAGCAAGACTGTCTCACACCTCCCCAGTCCAGGCTGAGTCAGAAGAAGCACTGTAAGAAGATGGTGAGAGAGTACGCAGCCGATCGTACCACCGTCCTCCGTGACGCCTCTGTTCCATACAACTACTGGGTGTCAAAGCTGAACACGTGGCCCGAACTCGCGCTGTATGCCCTGGAGGTGTTGGCGTGCCCTGCGGCTAGCGTCTTGTCAGAGAGGGTGTTTAGTGCAGCTGGGGGAATCATCACGGACAAGCGTACCCGCCTGTCAACTGACAGCGCCGACAGGCTTACACTCATAAAGATGAACAAAGCCTGGATTTCCCCAGACTTCTCTTCTCCACCAGCGGACAGCAGCGCTATCTAAAGATCTTTGTCAATCTGTGTATGATATTCGTCCTCCTCCGCCGGCTCCTTCTCCTGAAACCTCTCGTAATCACCGCGAACGAGCAATTTTTCTGTGGGCCAAAAGGCTCATATAACTTTTCTAAATAACATTTATCTATTTCAATTCTCATTTAAGCATTGAAACTTCCACCTGAACCAATTGTTTTTTAGACTGGGCTGCCTCCAGGCCTAGTTAAAAATTAAGCCACATTACGCAAAGCGATTAATGGGTTTCACCTGCCCTCTCGGTTGGGCATGGGCAATTTTTCTGGGGTACATTTGTACTATTGGTACAACAATTTTTCGGGCCCTCGCCGCCATGGTACACCACTGTGTCTGGGGTTGGCCTACACTTTTGCTGCAGAAATGTAACTCTGTTCTGCCTACCTATACTTCTGCCACAGTAATGCTACAGGGGTCTGACTATACTTCAGCAACAGAAATGTTACTTCGGTCTGCCGATACTTCTGCTCCAGAAATGTTACCTTGGTTGGTGTATAATGCTTCAACGGAAATGTTACTGGGGCAGGTCTATACTGCTATAACAGAAATGTAACTAATAGTGGGCTCTGCCCATACTGCTTCTACCTTAATGTTACTGGGGCCTGTCTATACTGCTACTACTGAAATCTTACCGATACAATGCTCTCCCTACACTCCTGCCAGGGAAATGTTTATCTGCTGCTTTGCCCATACTGCTTCTATGTTACTGTTACTGGGGTCTGACTATACTGCTGCTACTGAAATGTTACAAATGCAGTGCTCTCCCTACACTGCTGCCAGGGAAATGTGAATCTGCTGCTTTGTCCCTACTGCTTCTACATTAATGTTACTGGGGCCTGTCTTTACTGCTACTACTGAAATCTTACCGATACAATGCTCTCCCTACACTCCTGCCAGGGAAATGTTTATCTGCTGCTTTGCCCATACTGCTTCTATGTTACTGTTACTGGGGTCTGACTATACTGCTACTACTGAAATGTTACAAATGCTGTGCTCTCCCTACACTGCTGCCAGGGAAATGTGAATCTGCTGCTTTGTCCCTACTGCTTCTACGTTAATGTTACTGGGGCCTGTCTATACTGCTACTACTAAAATCTTACCAAGACAATGCTCTCCCTACACTCCTGCCAAGGAAATGTGAATCTGCTGCTTTGTCCCTACTGCTTCTACGTTAATGTTACTGGGGCCTGTCTTTACTGCTACTACTGAAATCTTACCAATACAATGCTCTCCCTACACTGCTGCCCGGGAAATGTTTATCTGCTGCTTTGCCCATACTGCTTCTACGTAACTGTTACTGGGGTCTGACTATACTGCTACTACTGAAATGTTACAAATACTTTGCTCTTCCTACACTGATGCCAGGGAAATGTTTATCTGCTGCTTTGCCCATACTGCTTCTACGTAAGTGTTACTGGGGTCTGACTATACTGCTACTACTGAAATGTTACAAATGCAGTGCTCTCCCTACACTACTGCAAGGGAAATGTGAATCTGCAGCTTTGTCCCTACTGCTTCTACGTTACTGTTGCTGGGGGGCTGACTATACTCCTACTACTGAAATCTTACCAATACTATGCTCTCCCTACACTGCTGCCAATGAAATGTTACAGGGGTTTGTGCATACTCTTACCGCTGAAATGTTACTAATTCTCGGCTCTGCCTATACTGCTGCTACTGCAGTATTACAGGGTAGTGGACACGGAGGCTTCCCAAAGACATGATGGTGGCAAGGCCACGCTACTAGGTTCCACAGGCGCAACAACTTTTCAGCGACGCGGTCACTGGGAGGGTGCATATAACCATGGACACGGGGACAGGACACATACTGCCTCAAAAACTTCCCTGTCCTCCTCCTCCAACAATGAAAACATTCTTGGCCGAAGCCCACCTGCATTTAATCTGACGTTAGCTCTGCTGCCCAGGGCACTGCAATGGGATATATTTATGTACCGCCGGTGGGTTCCAGGGAGCCACCCATGCTGTCGGTCCACAGGGACTTCACATAGGGGATTTGTACCTGCCTGTGTCTATGTATTAAAAACCCCGGTCAGGTTGGGGCATGCAGTGTGCGCCGAAGCGCACCTGCATTTAATCTGACGTTACCTCATCTGTGCTGGGCAATGCAATGGGATTTATTTACGTACCGCCGGTGGCTTCCTGGGACCCACCCATGCTGCCGGTCCACACGGAGTTGTAACTGCATGTGTCTACTTATAAAAAACCCCAGTCTGACTGGGGCATGCAGTGTGGGCCGAAGCCCACCTGCATTTAATCTGACGTTACCTCAGCTGTGCAGGGCACTGCAATAGGATATATTTATGTACCGCCGGTGGGTTCCAGGGAGCCACCCATGCTGTCGGTCCATAGGGACTTCACATAGGGGATTTGTACCTGCCTGTGTCTATGTATTAAAAACCCCGGTTAGGTTGGGGCATGCAGTGTGGGGCGAAGACCACCTGCATTTAATCTGACGTTACCTCAGCTGTGCTGGGCAATGCAATGGGATTTATTTATGTACCACCGGTGGCTTCCTGGGACCCACCCATGCTGTCGGTCCACACGGACTTCAGAATAGGCAGTTGTACCTGCCTGTGTCTACTTATAAAAAACCACAGTCTGACTGGGGTATGCAGTGTGGGCCGAAGCCCACCTGCATTTAATCTGACGTTAGCTCTGCTGTCCAGGGCACTGCAATGGGATATATTTATGTACCGCCGGTGGGTTCCAGGGAGCCACCCATGCTGTGGGTGCACACGGAATTCCCATTGCGGAGTTGTACCTGCCTGTGACTATTTATAAAAAACCCCGGTCAGACTGGCGCATGCAGTGTGGGCTGAAGCCCACCTGTATTTAATCTGACATTAGCTCTACTATCCGTGGCACTGTATTGGGACAAACTACAGGAGCAATACAGCGCTAATGAGACGTGCACAGCTACGCTAGCATAGGAGTCCGCTGTAGGCCCGCGATTGCTGAGGGTTTGTGCAGAGGCCTATGTCCTGGGTGCAGTGAAAGTCCGCTTCCTGCCTAGGATTGCTGAATCTGTGGGCCCAGGCCTATGTCGTGGGCGCGGTGCAAGTCTGCCATGTTTGGCCACTCAGATCAATTTTTTGTTCATGTCTTGGGCTTCCTAGGACCCACCTATGCTGTTGGTGCAAACTTAGTTCCCATCGCGGTGTTTGACCTGTCTGGCACAAAGACACTGACTGACTTGGGTAGAGGGCAGAGTGCTGACGGCTTTCCCCTTGCAGTGTGGATTGAGCTATGCGACACCTTGACAGAATGAATACTGTGTGGCACATGGATATCCCATTGCTATGCCCACGTTTGCAGCTCCTGACGGAGGTGGCACAGGATTGGATGTCTCATTGCTTCTGTACAGCATTGTGGGCTATCGCCCCACCCCTTTTAAAGAGGGTCGCTGCCTGGCCCTGCCAACCCTCTGCAGTGTGTGCCTCCTGTTCCTCCTCATGGCTGACGCACTTATAAATAGACATGAGGGTGGTGTGGCTGTGAGGCCAGCATGTGGCATGAGGGCAGCTGAAGGCTGCGCAGGGACACTTTGGTGTGCGCTGTGGACACTAGGTCGTGCGGGGGGGTTGGGCAGCATGTAACCCAGGAGAAGAGGCAGGGGTGTGTCCCGCAGGCAGTGCTTGTGCTTAGTTGGAGGTAGTGTCGTGCTTAGCTAAGGTGTGGCTTAGAAATGAGGGTTTGTCCGAAGTAAAAATTGTTAGGGGGGGCCACTCTTGCCGCTATTGTGGCTTAATAGTGGGACCTGGGAACCTGAAATGCAGCTCAGCATGTTGCCCTTCGACTGCCCTATCCGTTTCTGTGTCATTTCCATCACTTTCTTGGG
Organism: Eleutherodactylus coqui; assembly: GCF_035609145.1. Lineage (NCBI taxonomy): Eukaryota > Metazoa > Chordata > Amphibia > Anura > Eleutherodactylidae > Eleutherodactylus > Eleutherodactylus coqui. Next base: position 17,848,940 of record NC_089837.1, on the reverse strand, counting down.
TTTTCCAGATTTTCACCAATGAAAACCTTAGCGGAGCATGGGTGATATACAAAAATGCTCGAGTCGCCCATTGACTTCAATGGGGTTCGTTACTCGAAATGAACCCTCGAGCATCGCGGAAAGTTCGACTCGAGCAACGAGTACCCAAGCATTTTGGTGCTCGTTCATCTCTACTTACTATCTCTCTGCTTATAGATAGCCTGCATTTGTTTATTCCTTCATTAGCACAGAGAAGATTAGGTAATGTTACATCTACTTTCTGAGAGAAAATAGATAATTATCCAGATATAATATGGGAAAAAGAAACCTGCAAATCTAACAAGGGTGATAAGTTCTTGAGAACAATTAAAGATAACTACCTTACCCAACTTGTGCGAGAACCAACGAGAGGGAGGGCCATTCTGGACTTAGTGCTAACTAACAAACTGGACCGAATAAAGGGGGTACAGGTTGAGGGGCACTTGGGGAACAGTGACCACAATATAATCAATTTCTTGCTGTAAATCAATAAGAAGCCTTATCAGAGAGCCACAAATAAAATAAACTTTAGTAAAGCAAAATTTGATCAGCTTAGAACTAACATTAATTAGGACAACGTCCTCAAAAATATCAGTACAGAGGACAAATGGGAAAAGTTCAAAAGGATTCTAATCACCTCATGTGAGCAGGTCATTCCCTTTAAAAATAAAAGAACTTCAAGTAAAAGGAAACCATTGTGGCTCAACAAGATGGTAAGAGAGGCAATAAATGAAAAAAAGAAAGCGTTCAAACTACAAAAGCAAGAAGGCAATGAAGAAGCGCTAAAATCGTACAGGGAAAAAAATAAAATATGCAAAGATAAGATCAAAATTGCTAAGCAGGAGACAGAGAGACTGATCGCCAAAGAGAGCAACAACAACCCGAAACTATGTTTCAACTATATTAACAGCAAAAGGATTTGTACTGAGACCACTGGCCCTTTAACAAATAAAGCAGGAGAAATCATTGTAGATGATGGAGGGAAGGCAAATCTATTAAATAGTTTCTTTTCAAGCATATTCACAAATGAAAAGGAAATGCCACATGAGATGAAGGGGAATAAAATGAGCCCCTCACAAAATATCTCATACCTAACGCAGGAGGAGGTGCGGAATCGGTTAAAGAAGATTAAAATCGATAAATCGCCAGGCCCAGGCCGCAGCATTCTCTCTATGTTTTCAATGGAGCTAGCGCTGCTGTCGCTAGCCCCATTGAAACCACTTGCGATATGCCGATTCTATACCGGCATCTTTCTTGCACTGTGAGGCGAGATTTTTCTCGTGCTCTCGCAGTGCAAGAAAGAAAAAATTGCAAGTGAGCGTCCACCCTAAGCGTTGATCATGAGTCTTGTGAGTGGGTGTCAGCCACATTATATGAAGTAGTGAACAGAAAACCAATTAGGACAGTGCTCCTCTCTCTAACACCGGTAAAGTGAATGGTAAAATGGGAAATAGAAAAAGACTTACCCGGTGTAGGTGGAAAAGCCCCTAAAGGAATGAGAGCCCCCCCACACACAACACCTCCAAGTCCTGGTGGGCTCGTAGTATAAATAGGTGGCAATCCAAGAATGTATTCCACAACTCCCTGTATGAGCAGGGAGTAGCTGGCCAAGTCTGTTGTATCCCCAAGGATAGGGACTCAACTACTCATGAAGCAGATCCAAAAACGAAAAAGTGGACTAGGCACTCCACTGAACTATTCCAACACGGAGTATGATGAAGGTAATACGAAAATCTTTTAATGAGGAATAAAACAAACTATGCAGCGCATTTCGTCGCGATAAAAAAGCGACTTTTTCAAGCATAACAACAGACAGTAAAACAATCAATTATAACTCTAAGATGCAGCTCTTACAATTAGCCATGAACCAATCACTTCCCTCATACCGAACGAGTTCCTGTTTCCCGGTGAGACATGTATGCCTCAATAGCAGTGCCGTGCATCCCGTAAAGCTTCCGGGTTCCGATCGCTGCGTGTGACGTCATGATGCTGAACATCATGAGCGTGAGGTGGAATAGGCGGCACCCAACATGTGTGTGCCTTAAAGGATACACGGCGCTGCCTTTGAGGCACACACATGTTGAGCGCCGCCTATTCCACCTCTTACTGGAACCTAACCTGCCCCTCTCTATCTTTGCCTGATTGAAAATAGGGAGGGGATGAGAGAAGGGAGAGATATTAAACACTCCGTTCAGGAAAAAAGTTGAGTTGATGTAAAAAATGGAAAATAATGTAAATAAATGACCTGCAAGGATAAAATAATTAATATGGAATGGTGAACGGAGTCCGAAAGTTAGAGTTGTGTTTTTTAAATACCTAGACTCCTAACAGCACAATAAAAAGCCATAAAAAATTTTGTCTACACCCCAAAATGGTATCAATAAAGGCATCCCAGAAAAAGCAAGCCTTCACTCAGTGTTGCAGATGGAAAAATTCAAAGTTGATGGTTCTCTAAATATAGCAATGTCAATTTATTTTAAGTGAAAATAGTAAAACATGAAAAAAATAATATAATTTTGGTATCGCTGTAATTACACTATTAGGCCTCAGTCAGACGGGTGTTTCTTCGCGCGATTTGCGCATGCGCATGCGTCCGGCGATTTTATAAAACCATTGCTTTGCAATGGTATCGGACACATGAGCGCTTTTTATGCGCTCGTCCGATAAATTATAAAACAGAAATCGCAGATCGCACCTATCTGCGATCTACGATTCCTGTTCTCTTCTCTATATGCGCTCAATGGGGCCGGCGGCAGCAGCGCCGACCTCATTGAGAACATATACTAGACAAATCATTCTTCTCTGCCACAGCTGTAACAGCTGTAGCAGAGAAGAACGATGTTTGCCCATGCCAAATAATGAATATTTCACACAGTTCAGAGGTATTCTATACAATGCGCTGCAGAATAAGTTGTCGCTATACAAATAAAGATTATTATTATTACAATTAGAGATGAGCGAACGTACTCGTCCGAGCTTGATACTCGTTCGAGTATTAGCGTGTTCGAGATGCTCGTTACTCGTGACGAGTACCACGCGATGTTCGGGTTACTTTCACTTTCATCTCTGAGACGTTAGCGCGCTTTTCTGGCCAATTGAAAGACAGGGAAGGCATTACAACTTCCCCCTGCGACGTTCAAGCCCTATACCACCCCCCTGCAGTGAGTGGCTGGCGAGATCAGGTGTCACCCGAGTATAAAAATCGGCCCCTCCCGCGGCTCGCCACAGATGCGTTCTGACATAGCTGAGGGAAAGTGCTATCGTGTTGGAGCTGCTATAGGGAGAGCGTTAGGAGTATTTTAGGCTTCAAGAACCCCAACAGTCCTTCTTAGGGCCACATCTAACCGTGTGCAGTACTGTGGAGGCTGCTTTTTTTTGGTATATCGGCCGTGCAGAGCATTGCGCCCTGCAGTAATACTCCAGGGACAGAAGTGGGGAAGCAGGGACAGAAGACATATTCATTGAATATAGGCAGTGGGCATTTGCTAAAAAAATTTGGGCAAAAAATCTATTTGGCCTGCCTGTCACTGTGCTCAGTGTTCTGGGTCTGTGTATGCTGGGTGTAGTAGTTCTACAAATTCATACGCAGCCAGCTAAGTGTTACAGCAGGCTTGCGCCAAATTATTTCCTGGCGTTCCGTAAGCGAAGTCAGCCTCCAACCACAGGCCAATAAGCGGCACATTTAATAACAGCGTTCTGTTTCTGCATTACTGGTAATACAGCATGCTGAGGGGTAGGCCTAGAGGACATGGGCGCGGGCGAGGACGCGGAGGCCCTAGTCCGGGTGTGGGCACAGGCCGAGCTCCTGAACCAGGTGTATCGCAGCCGACTGCTGCGGAATTAGGAGAGAGGCACGTTTCTGGCGTCCCCACATTCATCGCAGATTTAATAGGTCCACGCGGTAGACCTTTATTAGAAAATGAGCAGTGTGAGCAGGTCCTTTCGTGGATGGCAGAAAGTGCTTCCAGCAATCTATCGTCCACCCACAGTTCTGCGCCATCCACTGCTGCAACTCAGAATCCTCTGGCTGCTGCTCCTCCTTTCTCCCAGCCTCCTCACTCCATGAAAATGACACATTCTGAGGAGCGGGAGCACTCCCAGGAACTGTTCTCGGGCCCCTGCTCAGATTGGGCAGCAGTGGTTCCTCTCCCACAAGAGGAGTTTATCGTCACTGATGCCCAACCATTGGAAAGTTCCCGGGGTCCGGGGGATGAGGCTGGGGACTTCCGGCAACTGTCTCAAGACCTTTCAGTGGGTGAGGAGGCCGATGACGATGAGACACAGTTGTCTATCAGTGAGGTAGTAGTAAGGGCAGTAAGTCCGAGGGAGGAGCGCACAGAGGATTCAGAGGAAGAGCAGCAGGATAATGAGGTGACTGACCCCACCTGGTTTGCTACGCCTACTGAGGACAGGTCTTCAGAGGGGGAGGCAAGGGCAGCAGCAGGGCAGGTTGCAATAGGCAGTGCGGTGTCCAGGGGTAGAGGCAGGGCCAGACCGAATAATCCACCAACTGTTTCCCAAAGCGCCCCCTTGCGCCATGCCACCCTGCAGAGGCTGAGGTGCTCAAAGGTCTGGCAGTTTTTCAGTGAGAGTGCAGACGACCGACGAACAGTGGTGTGCAACCTTTGTCGCACCAAGATCAGCCGGGGAGCCACCACCACCAGCCTCACCACCACCAGCATGCGCAGACATATGATGGCCAAGCACCCCACAAGGTGGGACGAAGGCCGTTCACCGCCTCCGGTTTGCACCGCTGCCTCTCCCCCTGTGCCCCAACCTGCCACTGAGATCCAACCCCGCTCTGAGGACACAGGCACTACCGTCTCCTGGCCTGCACCCACACCCTCACCTCCGCTGTCCTCGGCCCCATCCAGCAATGTCTGTCAGCGCAGCGTCCAGCCGTCGCTAGCGCAACTGTTGGAGCGCAAGCGCAAGTACGCCGCCACGCACCCGCACGCTCAAGCGTTAAACGTGCACGTAGCCAAATTTATCAGCCTGGAGATGCTGCCGTATAGGGTTGTGGAAACGGAGTCCTTCAAAAGTATGATGGCGGCGGCGGCCCCGCGCTACTCAGTTCCCAGTCGCCACTATTTTTCCCGATGTGCCGTCCCAGCCCTGCACGACCACATCTCCCGCAACATTGTACGCGCCCTCACCAACGTGGTTACTGCCAAGGTCCACTTAACAACGGACACGTGGACAAGCACAGGCGGGCAGGGCCACTATATCTCCCTGACGGCACATTGGGTGAATTTAGTGGAGGCTGGGACAGAGTCAGAGCCTGGGACCGCTCACGTCCTACCCACCCCCAGAATTGTGGGCCCCAGCTCGGTGGTGGTATCTGCGGCGGTGTATGCTTCCTCCACTAAAGCACCCTCCTCCTCCTCCTCCTCCAACGCAACCTCTGTCTCGCAATCTAGACGTGTCAGCAGCAGCAGCAGCACGTCGCCAGCAGTCGGTGTCACGCGGCGTGGCAGCACAGCGGTGGGCAAGCGGCAGCAGGCCGTGCTGAAACTACTCAGCTTAGGAGATAAGAGGCACACGGCCCACGAACTGCTGCAGGGTCTGACAGAGCAGACCGACCGCTGGCTTGCACCACTGAGCCTCCAACCGGGCATGGTCATGTGTGACAACGGCCGTAACCTGGTGGTGGCTCTGCAGCTCGGCAGACTGACGCACGTGCCATGCCTGGCCCACGTCTTTAATTTGGTGGTTCAGCGCTTTCTGAAAAGCTACCCACGCTTGTCAGACCTGCTCGTAAAGGCGCGCCGGCTCTGCGCACATTTCCGCAAGTCCCACACGGACGCTGCCACCCTGCAACATCGGTTTAATCTGCCAGTGCACCGACTGCTGTGCGACGTGCCCACACGGTGGAACTCTACGCTCCACATGTTGGCCAGGCTCTATGAGCAGCGTAGAGCTATAGTGGAATACCAACTCCAACATGGGCGGCGCAGTGGGAGTCAGCCTCCTCAATTCTTTTCAGAAGAATGGGCCTGGTTGGCAGACATCTGCCAGGTCCTTGGAAACTTTGAGGAGTCTACCCAGGTGGTGAGCGGCAATGCTGCAATCCTTAGCGTCACCATTCCTCTGCTATGCCTCTTGAGAAGTTCCCTGCTAAGCATAAAGGCAGACGCTTTGTGCTCGGAAACAGAGCCGGGGGAAGACAGTATGTCGCTGGATAGTCAGAGCACCCTCCTGTCTATATTTCAGCGTGGTGGGGAGGAGGAGGAAGATGAGGAGGAGGGGGAAGAGACAGCTTGGCCCACTGGTGAGGGTACACATGCTGCTTGCCTGTCATCCTTTCAGCGTGTATGGCCTGAGGAGAAGGAGGAGGAGGAGGAGGAGGATCCTGAAAGTGATCTTCCTAGTGAGGACAGCCATGTGTTGCGTACAGGTACCCTGGCACACATGGCTGACTTCATGTTAGGATGCCTTTCTCGTGACCCTCGCGTTACACGCATTCTGGCCACTACGGATTACTGGGTGTACACACTGCTTGACCCACGGTATAAGGAGAACCTTTCCACTCTCATACCCGAAGAGGAAAGGGGTTCGAGAGTGTTGCTATACCACAGGACCCTGGCGGACAAACTGATGGTAAAATTCCCATACGACAGCGCTAGTGGCCGAAGGGCCAGGTAGCAGGGGACGCGCGGAGATCAGGCAGCATGTACAGCACAGGCAGGGCAACACTCTCTAAGGCCCGTGACAGCTTTATGGCTCCCCAGCAAGACTGTGTCACCGCTCCCCAGTCACGGCTGAGTCGGCGGGAGCACTGTAAAAGGATGGTGAGGGAGTACGCAGCCGATCGCACGACCGTCCTCCGTGACGCCTCTGCCCCCTACAACTACTGGGTGTCGAAGCTGGACACGTGGCCTGAACTCGCGCTGTATGCCCTGGAGGTGCTTGCTTGTCCTGCGGCTAGCGTCTTGTCAGAGAGGGTGTTTAGTGCGGCTGGGGGAATCATCACAGATAAGCGTACCTGCCTGTCAACCGACAGTGCCGACAGGCTAACACTCATCAAGATGAACAAAGCCTGGATTTCCCCAGACTTCTCTTCTCCACCAGCGGACAGCAGCGATACCTAAGCAATACGTAGGCTGCACCCGTGGATGGAAGCATCGTTCTCTATCCCCATCAAAAACGGGGACCTTTTTGCTTCATCAATCTGTGTATAATATTCCTCCTCCTCCTCCTGCTCCTCCTCCTGAAACCTCACATAATCACGCCGAACGGGCAATTTTTCTTAGGCCCACAAGGCTCAGTCATATAATTTTTCTAAACAATTTTTATACGTTTCAATGCTCATTAAAGCGTTGAAACTTTCACCTCAACCAATTTTTATTTTAACTGGGCTGCCTCCTGGCCTAGTTACCAATTAAGCCACATTAACCAAAGCGATTAATGGGTTTCACCTGCCCTCTTGGTTGGGCATGGGCAATTTTTCTGACGTACATTAGTACTGTTGGTACACCAATTTTTGGGGGCCCTCGCCTACAGTGTAATCAAATTAATTTTTAGCCCACCTGCATTACAGCTGACGTTACATCAGCTGTGTTGGGCACTGCAATGGGATGTATTTATGTACCGCCAGTGGCTTCCTGGCACCCACCCATGCTGTGGGTCCACAGGGAGTTGTAACTGCATGTGTCCACTTCTAAAGAACCCCAGTCTGACTGGGGCATGCAGTGTGGGCCGAAGCCCACCTGCATTAAACATGAATTTATTACCTCAGCTGTGATGGGCAATGCAATGGGATATATTTATGTACCGCCGGTGGCTTCCTGGCACCCACCCATGCTGTGGGTCCACAGGGAGTTGTAACTACATGTGTCCACTTCTAAAGAACCCCAGGCTGACTGCGGCATGCAGTGTGGGCCGAAGCCCACCTGCATTAAACATGAATTTATTACCTCAGCTGTGATGGGCAATGCAATGGGATATATTTATGTACCGCCGGTGGCTTCCTGGCACCCACCCATGCTGTGGGTCCACAGGGAGTTGTAACTACATGTGTCCACTTCTAAAGAACCCCAGTCTGACTGCGGCATGTAGTGTGGGCCGAAGCCCACCTGCATTAAACATGAATTTATTACCTCAGCTGTGATGGGCAATGCAATGGGATATATTTATGTACCGCCGGTGGCTTCCTGGCACCCACCCATGCTGTCGGTCCACAGGGACTTCACAATAGGGAGTTGTACCTGCCTGTGTCTATGAATTAAAAACCCTGCTCCGGTTGGGGCATGCAGTGTGGGCTGAAGCCCACCTGCATTTAATCTGTTAGCTCTGCTGTCCAGGGCACTGCAATGGGATGTATTATTGTACCGCCAGTGGCTTCCTGGCACCCACCCATGCTTTGGGTCCACAGGGAGTTGTAACTGCATCTGTCCCCTTCTAAAGAACCCCAGTCTGACTGGGGCATGCAGTGTGGGCTTCGGCCCACCTGCATTAAACATGAATTTATTACCTCAGCTGTGATGGGCAATGCAATGGGATATATTTATGTACCGCCGGTGGGTTCCAGGGAGCCACCCATGCTGTGGGTCCACAGGGAGTTGTAACTACATGTGTCCACTTCTAATGAACCCCAATCTGACTGGGGCATGCAGTGTGGGCCGAAGCCCACCTGCATTAAACATGAATTTATTACCTCAGCTGTGATGGGCAATGCAATGGGATATATTTATGTACCGCCGGTGGCTTCCTGGCACCCACCCATGCTGTGGGTCCACAGGGAGTTGTAACTACATGTGTCCACTTCTAAAGAACCCCAGTCTGACTGCGGCATGCAGTGTGGGCCGAAGCCCACCTGCATTAAACATGAATTTATTACCTCAGCTATGATGGGCAATGCAATGGGATATATTTATGTACCGCCGGTGGCTTCCTGGCACCCACCCATGCTGTTGGTCCACAGGGACTTCACAATAGGGAGTTGTACCTGCCTGTGTCTATGAATTAAAAACCCTGCTCCGGTTGGGGCATGCAGTGTGGGCTGAAGCCCACCTGCATTTAATCTGACGTTAGCTCTGCTGTCCAGGGCACTGCAATAGGATACATTTATGTACAGCCAGTGGGTTGCAGGGAGCCACCCATGCTGTGGGTGCACACGGAATTCCCATTGCGGAGTTGTACCTGCCTGTGACTATTTATAAAAAATGAATAGTGTGTGGCACATAGCTTCCCCATTGCTATGCCCACGTGTGCAGCTCCAGATGGAGGTGGCACAGAATTGGATTTCTCATTGCTTCTGTACAGCATTGTGGACTATTGCCCCACCCCTTTTAAAGAGGGTCGCTGCCTAGCCGTGCCAACCCTCTGCAGTGTGTGCCTGCGGTTCCTCTGGCAGACGCACTTATAAATAGACATGAGTGTGGCGTGGCATGAGGGCAGCTGAAGGCTGCGCAGGGACATTTTGGTGTGCGCTGTGGACACTGGGTCGTGCAGGGGGGGGGGGTTGGGCAGCATGTAACCCAGGAGAAGTGGCAGCGGAGTGTCATGCAGGCAGTGATTGTGCTTTGTTGGAGGTAGTGTGGTGCTTAGCTAAGGTATGCATTGCTAATGAGGGCTTTTCAGAAGTAAAAGTTGTTGGGGGGGGGGCCACTCTTGCCGCTATTGTGGCTTAATAGTGGGACCTGTGAACTTGAGATGCAGCCCAACATGTAGCCCCTCGCCTGCCCTATCTGTTGCTGTGTCGTTCCCATCACTTTCTTGAATTGCCCAGATTTTCACAAACGAAGACCTTAGCGAGCATCGGCGATATACAAAAATGCTCGGGTCGCCCATTGACTTCAATGGGGTTCGTTATTCGAAACGAACCCTCGAGCATCGCAAAAAGTTTGTCTCGAGTAACGAGCACCCGAGCATTTTGGTGCTCGCTCATCTCTAATTACTATGCTAAAAGGCGAACCAGCAAAGCTTAAAATATTCCTGCCTGTAGTGGACTGGGCCCCTATCCTCCTAGGCACCCCATTTTTCCCCCAAACCATAAAATATGATTCAATTCTTTGCACTATCAACCTCATAATCTTCTTTCAATGCATTATAATTCAACCCCCATCATCATCTTCCAATGTCGCACAATGAACCCCCATCATCTTCTTCCAATATCCAACAGTCCAACCCTCATTCATCTTCAAGTTGCACTACTATATTTTCCTTCAGGAATAGACTCTAGTTTTAACTAATATTCCCAGACATATACACTGAAAGGCCATTAAAGTTCTGTCACTTGGATATGGAAGTTTTCATCCTCTTCTATTGATTCAGAGCTTTCCTGGATGTCCTGCACAGTGCAGGGGTGTGAAAGCTTCTCTCCCCTCCCGACCTCTGAGTGAGTGAACACTTACTATTGAATTACCAACTGCTTCTGGCCATGAAATATCACATTGAGGAGCGACTACTCCCTAGTAATCCTCCTTGACCTCTCCGCTGCATATCACACTGTCGACCCTAACCTCCTCCTTGCAAGGCTGCGCTCTATCAGCCTACAGGACACTGCAAACTCCTAGTTCTCCTCCTATCTCTCTGACCACTCTTTTGGTATCTCTTTTGCTGGCTCTAACTCCTCTCTACTTCCTCTCGCTGTCAGGGTCCCCCCAGGGCTCGGTCCTTGGCCCACCTCTCTTCTATATCTATACAGCAGTAATCAGGTTAACCATTCACAGAATTTGCCTCCAACATCACGTCTATGCTGATGACACCCAGCTGTACACCACTTCCCATGACATCTCTGCACCTTTCCTCTAAAACATCTCTGACTGTCTGTCTGCTGTCTCAAACACTGTATCCTCCCTTTTTCTCAAACATGACCCCTTTAAAAACTGACCTTGTTGTTTCACCCTCTACCAGCCAATCTTCCCCCAGCATCTCCATATCAGTAGCTGACATCACCATATCCCACAGACAATATGCCCACTGCCTAGGGGTCACAGTGAACTCGGACCTCTTCTTCACCCCCACATCCAATCCCAGGCCCAAAGATGCCACTTGCACCTCAGAAACATTACAAAAATCCGGCCGTCCACAGACACTCTAAAAACTGTTGTTGCCCTCAGCCATCCATTCCAGACTCGACTACTGCAACTCTTTGCTAATTGGCCTTACCCGCACCAATCCAACAATCCATACTAAATGCAATGGCTAGACTCATATTTCTATCCAGCCATTTCTCCAAAGCCTCTGCACTATGCCAGTCACTGCACTGGCTGCCCAGAATTACAGAACTCACTCTCACTCACAGAGCTCTCCATGATGCTGCACCACCGTACATCACCTCCCTCGTATTCATACACCACCCACCCTGCGCACTTCACTCTGCCAACACAGTCAGACTAGACATCCCCCAATATGACCCTTATGTGCTCACCTGCAGGACTTCACCAGAGCAGCACAAACCCTATATAAAGCTCTACCCCAAAACATCCGGACAATTCCTGATGCACAGAATTTCAGACGTGCCCTAAAGACTCACTTCTTCAAAGAAGCATACCAACTCTCCTAATTTAGTCCCCTGCCCTCAAATTATGCCCACCATGTACACTCCTGAGTTCCACTATGCATTAAAAGTGCTGCAGAATAAGTTGGCGCTATACAAATAAAGATTATTATTATTATTATTATGTTAGGTCTGCACCTAAGCACCCTGTCTGTTTTTCTCCTTTATTTCCTTGCATTCCATATGACCACTGTGTTGAAGTCATGGATAGAGACGGCTCACCACCCAAGTGGGAGGAGGTCCATTTTTCAGGTGGAATGACCTTTGCAGTTAGATTCATTGTTTGAATGGATCTCGTGTGGCACCAATGAGTGTCAAAAACCCTGGGAGTGCATGTCCCATAATCCTTGTGTACGTCACTCAAGTACCTGAAAGGATTTTTTTCTAATCTTATTCCAAGGATCTTATTATAAATCTGCTAAATTGCATCTTAATGCAGTTGACCAAGTTATGTAAAGGGCATCTTAACGCATCCCCCATGGTGTAAAATAACAAAACAAAGCAGCTGATTCTCACCTCTTCTTGCTCCCTGCTCATTCATTGCCTGCAGCTCTTGGTCTCCCTGCTGTGATCAACTTTACAGACTATAGTTAGCCTAAACTGTCTCCAAAGAAACTATGTTCACATACACTAGGATGCAATGTATAACGGTTATACTGCAATCTTTAGCCATGCCACCAAAGCCACCGTGCAGCCCTAACCCAAATGTGGAAAAACACGAACTGTGAAATTGCAAAATTTGCTGGTCAACATTTCAACGTGACATTTGACACTTGTATAACGCTATTCCACATGTTATTAATACTCGCAAAAAAAGGATAGGACTTGCCCCATCTTTTTCACACATAGTTAATAGGACCGGAACTATCTTCTGGTTTGTATTTCGAATTCGTGCACACTAGCAAAGAGTTTGGACAGTACGAATATAGAAAAAATCTGTGTTAGCGCATACACCCATTTTTTGCCCTTTGTTGCGGATTGCAGAAATATTCTGCTCATGTGAAAATTCTTTTAGCTACTCTAAACTGTAATTGTAAAACTGTTGCAATAAAAAAAATGTGAAATAGTACATTTAATGTAGATATGATATGAATTGAAGAATTTATATACTTCACACTTGGGAAATAATTCATATCTAATGATTAATGCATAAATGTTCTAATTAAACATAATGAGCATTGCGCACACTAATCTCCAGTGGAATATATGTTTTCTCCATTTACTAGAACTTATAAAAGCTAAAAAGAAATGAGAGGCAAGAAAAAAGGCAAACACTAAATATTGGACATGCTGTTGGTGTTATTTCTTTCTTGTTTTTATTTCTCTCCGTTAATGTATAGTAATTGTTAATTATTCAAGAAAAATATCATCAATTTAATTTCACTATTTTTGTTTAATTTTCCCCAATTTTACTTTAAATTTTCTGTTATTTTGAAAGGTTAAGCTTTTCTTTATCAGGCCAGTCTTTTATAAATGTTGACTGCAAGATGCTGGTCATAACACATGATTCCGGCTGATACAAAGCAATCTGTTCACTTATTTAATTACATCTTCACTAACTCAAAAAGTTTTTTTTCCAACGCTACTGTAATCTAATGAGTCTTCTAGACATTTTTGGTTTTCCAAATTTGTACCCTTCTTCAATACATTTACAAATGTTTTTACAAACTAAGTTTAGTCTTTGTCCTTCCTTCAAGTTAAATAGGCTTTGTGGAGCTTTTCTATTAATTACCTACCCAAGGGGTTGTTGACTTATATCAAAGTTTCTCTCCATTGGACTGGAAATTTAGACTGGGGTTTGTCCTTGCAGGTAGTTCACAGCTCCGACAGCAAGCCAAAGTGCTTTAGAAACACTGGGAAGCTGTCAGTCAAGTTTTTTTCTGTATTCCTTGCATAATAAATACAGGGAAAGGTTAATTGTAGAATGGGATTACCATAAATTGTCAGACATTTCAGCAGCCGTTTCCTCTCTTTTCCAGGTCTAGCCACTTCCCCTAACGTGTCCAAACTAAAATTAAAAAATGCATAGAAACTTTAAATGAGCTCACATCACAATTTTACATAACTGTACAAGTGGTAAATGTATCTCCACAATAGAAAAGGCGTGCACTGACTGGCAAAACACCATCAATGTAAGATTTTTATATGTCCCTTAGGCTGATTTTACATGAGTGCATTTTGAGTGCATTTACACACCTATAATATGGACGAATTGTATATTTTTGTAAATACTCAGCACATTTCTAAGTCTCTTCTCTTATATATTCTAGGACTGTTGTAAATTTTAACATGAAAGATGGGAACCAAACATTCATTAAAGAATTCATCCTGATAGGATTTTCCCAGAACTTGCAGATTTGTATTCTCCTTTTTTCTACATTTTTTATCATTTATATTTTGACCATTCTTGAAAACGGTTTTCTGATCTTCACTGTCATCATCAGCCCTCAGATGCACACCCCTATGTATTATTTTCTTGGTAATTTGTCTTTCCTTGATTTATGCTTCTCATCCGGCACCATTCCAAAATTACTGATTGATCTGTTATCACAGAACAGGAGGATTTCAGTCATTGCCTGCTTGACCCAGATGAATGCAGTTCTGGTTCTTGGAGGGATTGAGTGCATATTATTGGCTGTGATGGCCTATGATCGGTATATAGCCATATGCTACCCCTTAAATTACACCATCATTATGAGCTGGAGGGTATGTAGAAATGTCACAATCATCATGTGGTTGACCAATCTGATATTTTCCGTCGCTCCCACTATAGTTAAGCCTTTTGTGTTTTGCAAAGACAACCAAGTAAATCATTTTTTTTGCGAAGTTTTGGCAATTCTAGAATTAGCTTGCGGTGACATCTCTTTCTATAAAATAACCATCGTTGTTGTAGGCCTATTTACATTAATATCACCGCCAACTTTTATTATTGTGTCTTATATCTGTATCATTGCTTCTATATTAAGAATTCAGTCAGCTCAGGGTAGAACCAAAGCCTTCTCCACCTGCGCTTCCCACCTCACTGTGGTGTTTATGTTCTTTGGGACAAGCATGACCATGTACATGGGACAAGCAAGCTTTTCATCCTATCTGAAGCATATTTCACTAAATTATATGGTATTTACACCTGTATTAAATCCGTTGATCTACAGCTTGAGAAATAATGATGTGAAAGAAGCCTTTCGGAAAATAGTAACCAAATATTCAGTAAGGTAGTTGGTCACACAGTTAGATTTGCAACATATTGTGCTTTGCTTGCCATTTTTTAAAAGTGATGAGAAAAGTATTTGGTGAGCTTCCTGAAGACCCACAAATTTGTCATTGCTAACACAATACTTCCAAAAGTATTTGATGACCTGCGAAAGAATCACGATGGCTTCATGACATACAGCTTATGTAGCTTACAGTTCCCATTGTGTGCTGCTGACGCTGACTTGGTTTCACTTACTTGCAGATTCTCAGTGTGTTCCTGGATAATGGAAAAACAAGCTCTGTAGACTATCCGGAAATATCATGAACAGATAGTTCACTAATGTAACAACCAACATTAATACGACATGTAAACTCTTAGTTCCTTGAAATGAGGCACGTTAAGCAAAGCAAACTATAGCTGACAACTGCAAGGGCTTGCATCTTATGAAGCATGGTTTAAGATATGTGACAAGCTAAGAAGAAAAAAATGTGCTACTGTGTTAGCAGGTAGAGCAAAATGTGACTGTTCAGAAGGGGAAACCAAGTAATCTAGTAGATATGACATCTTTTGATGCCTAAAAAAAGGTTTTAGAGCAAGATGAGAACCTAGAATCATAGGATGGTAGAGTTAGAAGGGACCTCCAGGGTCATCGGATATAGCCCCCTGCTCAGTGCAGGATTTACTAAATCATCCCAGACAGATATTTGTCAAGCCTTGGTTTGAACACTTCCATTGAAGGAATACTCATCACCTTCCTCGGTAACCTGTTCCACTCATTGATCACCGTCACTGTCAGAAAGTGTTTTCTAATCTAATTTGTCTCTCCTCCCTTTCAGTTTCATGCCATTGCATTTAGGGCTGATCCCTCTGCACTGTAACAAACCTTCAGATATTTGTAGACCGATATTAAAGGGGTTGTCTCGCGGCAGCAAGTGGGTCCATACACTTCTGTATGGCCATATTAATGCACTTTGTAATGTACATCGTGCATTAAATATGAGCCATACAGAAGTTATTCACTTACCTGCTCCGTTGCTAGCGTCCCCGTCGCCATGGTTCCGTCTAATTTCGGTGTCTTCTTGCCTTTTTAGACGCGCTTGCGCAGATCCGTCTTCTCCCTTCTTCTCCCTTCGGCTCCGCTCGGCAGCATCGGCATTTTGGCTCCGCCCCCTTGTACGCATCATCGCGTAGCTCCGCCCCCGTCACGTGCCGATTCCAGCCAATCAGGAGGCTGGAACCAGCACACATCATGGGGCGGAGCTACGCGATGATGCGTACAAGGGGGCGGAGCCAAAATGCCGATGCTGCCGAGCGGAGCCGAAGGGAGAAGAAGGGAGAAGACGGATCTGCGCAAGCGCGTCTAAAAAGGCAAGAAGACACCGAAATTAGACGGAACCATGGCGACGGGGACGCTAGCAACGGAGCAGGTAAGTGAATAACTTCTGTATGGCTCATATTTAATGCACGATGTATATTACAAAGTGCATTAATATGGCCATACAGAAGTGTATAGACCCACTTGATTTCGCGAGACAACCCCTTTAAGTCTCCTCTCAGTCTTTTTTTTTGTAAGCTAAACATTCCCAGATCAATTAACCGTTCCTCATAGGACATGATTTGCAGACCACTCACCATCTTGGTAACTCTTCTCTGAACTTGCTCCAGTTTGTCTATGTCTTTTTTAAAGTGTGGTGCCCAGAACTGGACACAGTATTCCAGATTAGGTCTGACTAAGGAAGAGTAGAGGGGGATAATTACCTCACGTGATCTAGACTCTATGCTTCTCTTAATACAACCCAGAATTGTGTTTACCTTTTTGGCTGCTGCATCACATTGTTGACTCATGTTCAGTGTGTGATCTATTAGTATACACAAGTCTTTTTCATATATGCTGCTTAGCTCAATTCCTCCCATTCTGTATGTGCTTTTTTTCATTTTTCTTGCCCAGATGTAGGACTTTGCAACTCTCCTTGTTAAATACCATTCTGTTAGTCGCTGGCCACTGTGCAAGCTTTTCTAGATCTTTTTTAATACTCTATTCCCTAGTGTTAGCTATCCCTCCTAGCTTTGTGTCATCAGCAAATTTGATCAGTTTTCCATCATTCCCTCCTATATATCATTTACAAAAATGTTGAACAATAGGCCTAGGACACAGCCTTGTGTTACCCCACTTGATACTTCTTCCACTTGGATGTGCAGCCATTTATGACAATTCTTTGAGGACGATCACTCAGCCAGTTCTGAATCCAACTAACAGTTGCCTTGTCAATCCCATATTTGATCATTTTTTTAAATAAGGATAGTATGAGATACATTGTCAAATGCTTTACTAAGGTCAAGAAAAACTATACCCACCGCATTTTCATGATCAACCCAGCTGGTGATGCTATCATAGAAGGAAATTAGATTAGTCTGGCATGACTTGTTTGTTACAAACCCATGCTGGCTCTGGGTAATTACTCCATTCATCCACGTACTTAGCAGTCTACTTGCATACATGCTGTTTAATAATTTGTCAAAGATCTTTCTCGGTATAGAAGTCAGGCTCACAGGCCTGTAGTTTCCTTGATCCACCTTCTTCCCTTTTTTGAAAAAAGGAACAACATTTGCAATTTTCAGATCTTCTGGGAGTTCTCCTGTTCTCCAGGAATTTTCAAAGATTATGGCGAGTGGTTCAGCAATTACCTCCGCTGCTTCCTTTAGTATCCTAAGATGTAATTCTTCTGGACCATGAGATTTTAATTAATTTAAGTTAGCTAAGTGTTCCCTCACCACCTTTTTGCTTATAGAGAGTTTGCATTCTTTTATTCCCCCAATAGCACAGGGAAGATCAGTTGATGTTCCATCTACTTTCTGAGAGAAAACAGATACAAAATAGGAATTTAAAAGTTCCGCCTTCTCAACATCATTCTTAACGAATTCACCATTGTCATCTTGTAAGCATCTAATAGCATCTTTGACTTTTCTTTTGCTTTTGACATGCCTCAAAATAATTTTTTATTGCTTTTGGTCTCTGTTGCAAGCCTCAATTTATTATTCATTTTAGATTTTCTGACACATTCTCTACAGTTTCTTCAGAACACATTATATTCTTTTTTAGATATTCCTCCCTATTTCCATATGATAAACACATTTTCTTTGTTTTTAACATGTGTGAAAGTTCTGTGTTCATCCATCCTGGTTTCTTTAAATGCTTCCCATTCTTCCTTCTTTTAGGGATTATTAACGATTGTCCTTTGAGAATCTAATTTCGTAATATTTCCCAACCTTCTGGGACATTTCTGTCCTTAAGAACATCAAGCAATTGCACTCTTCCTACCCCCTTTCTGAGTTCATTGAAATCTACTTAGGGATACTTTCTCAGGCTCATTAGAATAGATCCAAAGAAGTATATACCAGGACAGGACGAAAAGAAGAGTGAATACTTAATTAATCCACTGATAAGGGATGTGACAGTTTTATGGTCTCTAAATTGGTGTTGGGGAGTTACCAGGCCTGTGAGTTATCTCTGCTATAGATTTCTCATATTCTCCAGTGAATCATGAATAAACTTTCAATGCTGATTCCTGTCTTGAGAGTGAGAAAAATGTTTATGAACTTGTACTGCCAAATTCTTCTATGACATTGAGATTTGAATTTGTCTTTTAATATGGCAGCTTTCATATGCTCTATGCTGTGTCTGCGACTAGAAAAGTAATTTGCCACAGCTAATTGTGTATTTTGTGGTTTAATTGTGTGGCAATGAGACCTCATCCTCGCTTTACATTTTGGCCTGTTTCTCCAACATAAAGATCCCAAATAGAACATTTACTACACAGGACCAGGTACACAACATTGGATGTGGAGCATGCAAATGTCCCCGAGATCTTTTAGTACTGCTGTGTTGGGAATTTGTATCCTCTCTGTCGTCTGTACATGTGAGCAGGTCAGAAGGCAATGCACTCCTGAGTATAAAGTTCCTCAAATTCAGAGGTTGCTTGTTGCCGGGGATGTGATGTTCAGACGGTCATCCTTATGTAGGGTATAATGGAGTTTCTTTGCAGTTTTCCTTAAAACCTCTGGCTGGGAATTTCAGGTCACTACTAGACCTATTTCAGAAGACTATGTCTCTAGCATACTTTGCATTTAGACAGGCATCTGAAATTGCCAATCTTAGTACAACTCCAATTTCAAAAAAGTTGAGATGCTGCATAAAATGCAAATAAACTTTTTGCAAAGAAATAAAAAAAACTCAGGGATTTGATAATCTCATCTAACCAGATTTTATTCATAACAGAATATAAAACACATATCAGAAGGGGAAAGGAAAATTTTTTAGGATTCCATAAAAAAAAAAAATTAGGAATCGATGGCAGCAACACATCTCACAAAAGTTCAGGCAGGGGGGAAAAAAGTCTGGGCAAGTAAGTGGTACTAATGAAAAACAGATGGATGATCAATTTTTTACTAAGTCAAATGACTTTATATAGAAAGAACATGTTACAGAGGCAAAGTCTCTGACAAAGCAAAGATGGTCGAAGGTTCACCAAATTTGTGAAAATATGGCATCTAAAATTTGTGAAACAATTTCAGAAAAAGTTCCTTAATGCAAAATTGTTAAGACTTTGAAAATCCAAAATCACATACATAATATCATCATAATATCATCAAAATAGTTAGAGAATCTAGAGAAATTCATGTTTACAAAGGGCGGGGCCAACCGTCAATATTGGTTACTCAAGATCTATGGGCCCACAAGCATCACTGCTTTAAAAGCTGCCATGATTCTGTAATGCAAATCACTGTATTGGCTCAGAAATTCTTCTAGAAATCATTGCCTTTGAACACAGTTTGCAGTACAATCCACAATAGCAAGTGAAAGCTGAATCATGCAAAAAAAAAAAAAGCCATATATTTGGCATTTTTGGGGGGCCAAAGCTTACCTAAAATGTATAGAGGCAAAATTTAAAACTGTTCTGTGATCAAATGAATCAAAATTTTAAATTATTTTTGAAAACCACAGACAGCTTGTCCTGTGGACTCACGAGCAGAGAGACCATCCAGCTTGTTATCAGCACACTTCAAAAGCTTGCATCTCTGATAGTATGGGGTTGCATTAGTGCCTATGGAATGGACAGCTTACACATCTTGAAATGCACTATCAAAGTTGAGCAGTATATATGAGGGGCTGCTGATAAGTACTTGGCTTTGTGCTCTTTTTTTGTTTCTATGGTAACGAATGTTACATCACATGAAAGCCTAATGTGTCTAATATATGTTTTCAAAATGTTGTGTTTTTCTAGCTTATGACAGTGATCTAGGCATGCGGCAAAACAAAATGGCGGAGTCTAAGGCAATATTCACAACAAATGGGAGCAGAGGAGTGATAAAATTCTTGTTTCTGCAAGGAAAGTCCGCAAAGGATATTCATGGTGATATGTCGCAGACATTGGGGGATCAATGCCCTTCATATTCTACAGTTAAGAACTGGGTTGCAAAATTGAAAACGGGCCACTTCAGCACCAATGATGAGGAACGTCCTGAATGACCGAGAGAGGTTGTTGTTCCGAAGATAGTCGATGCTGTGCACATCCTCATACTGGAGAATCAGGGAATTTCAGCTAAAGGAATAGCAGACATCATAGGGATTTCTCGTGAACGTGTTAGTGTCATTATCCATGAACATTTGAACATGAAGAAGCTATCTGCAAAATGGGTCCCCAAATGTTTAACAACAGATCAGAAAAGCATGTGAGTGAAAATTTCCCGGTTCATTTGTCAGCATTTCTGGACTGATAAAAACTTCCTGGATCTACTACATAAGTGCACCCAATAACCATGTAATATATCTGTGGCAACATGAAAATATTAGCTACAAAAGGTATAGAAGGTAATGATTGAACATGTTTGTGTTTATTGGCTACAAAGGCTCAAACATTAGCAATGCCCCCCAAAATACCACAACATTTAAAACAAAAAAGGGTTTTTTTATGTACTTACAAACAAAAATGGTGAGCTCCTTTACCTGTGACATCATTGGTGAACAGACTTTGTGAAAATATGCTACTAGGAAAACATTTTCAGGCTAATAATACACAAAAAAAAATTGTAAAGGGGTTCCCTTGGCTAAGGGCCCAAAACGAGGTATTGGTTTACTACATTGCCCACCTTCGCCTCCTTTACAAAACATACTGTTAAAAAGGCCCCAAGTTGGAGAGGTCATTTCCTATATGTAGCTGAAGGTGGCCAAGTTTGTACAAGCTCGCAACCCACGTCAAGGACCCACATTATTTGCGAGTCCTTAACCAACATAATGTGCCAATAATAATCTAACTTAAAAAAAAAGGTGGGCACAGCCAGCTTAAAAAATATATACAATCTTGAGAAACCAGCTCATCGGCCTCCTCAAACATGGTCCAACTGCCACAGAAGTGCTCCCTGTGGACCTAGGAAATACTTCGGGAAGAGGTCCCTGACTAGGATAGCAGATTGTGCTGGCCTACCATACTGCACAGCCTCGTCCAAAACTTCACCACCCAAAAGCAGTGGGTAAAGCATTCGCAGGATTCAAAACTGTATCATGTTGCCGGCAATAATTATGTAGAAGCACACAGGCCCTAACTACAGCAGCCACGTTGTCAGGAGCCAGCTGAATGGCACTTAGTAAGACTCGCCAATGATTAGCGAGAATACCAAATGCACACTCCACGGGCGCGTGTGAGGCGGTAATTAAACACCTGCCTCGTGTTGTCAATGTTCCTGCGAGCAAAGGGACGCTAACATGATTAGACAGGCCAAATGCCTCATCCGCCAGAAAGACAAATGGGGCTTCTGTACCTGACAGGCCAGAAAGGGCCTGGGGCGCAGGAATAGAAAGCTGCTGTTCCCTCAGCCGCCTAACCATTGTGGAAGTGCTGAAAATGCGAGTATCAGCAGCACTTCCAAAGGACCCAATATCAACCAGCAGGAATCGATATTTGCTGACAGCAACAGCAAGGAGAACCACTGATAATAACTGCCCATAGTTGAAATACTGAGACCCCGAGTTAGGTGGCTTCTGGATACGAATATGCTTCCCGTCCAACACCCCAATGCAGTTTGGGAACTGCGCAGCGTTCATAAATCCCTCAGCGATGTCTAGGCAATCTTGACAAGAGGGGGAGGAGCCATCACTAAGGGTACAAGACGCTGCCAAATGATGTTACAGGTGTCCCTGACAATTCCACCAATGGTAGAGCGGCCAATCAAGAAAGACTAATGCTGCGAAGCAAACGAATTCCCAGTAGCCAAAAATCAGTTGAGAAGGAGATAAAGAAAATATCTTACAATAAAGGTAGAAACGTTTGAACATCAAATTACATTTTAAAATATAAGAATCATTAACAAACAAACATGCAAAAACTATCCACAGACGAATGAAACACATTGCACATTTGCGCACAGGTTTTTCATAGACATTTTCGCTCGATTGCTAAATATTTTCGCCAAATTCCCCGTTTGTCAAAGCTAAGCTCATGCTAGCGACCAAAGAAATTAGGCACTACATGAAGTGTTTCCCCACCACAAGGAGCTTTACCGCAAATAAAGCTGCGCAAATTTAGAGACATAACGATTGTCGCACACAAATTAAAAGGACAGAAAAATCACATACATTGGAAACAAAATAACCTGCTGTATTATTGCAGTAACATTGCGCAATTCTCGTGAAGCCATCAAACAATGATATTTGAAGCATGGTGACAGCTGAATACAGGTAAAACTATTTATTCAGCTGCATCATGCTCCCTCAATACAGCCTACATCAAGTGCTTTAACACACTGCAGCAAGATGTGGCAAACAAAGCAATACAAAAAAAAAATCACACTAGCTACTTAGGGTGAGGAAGGGGTGGGGCCACAGCAATGACCAAGGGCCTTCGCCAATAAATGTCGCTTATTATTCAGCTTTCAGGGCATTACAAAGAAAGATGAAAGCAACTAGATATGCATTTGTAATTAAGGATATGCCAAACCTTATGTGCCGTGGCCATGGAGCCTGTGATGGTGTTTCAGGTGTAGGTGCTATGGTTTGCTAATGTGCAGGGAAATCAAAGATACAGCCTAAGAAGCAAACATGTGTAGACAAAGCTACAAAGCCTACACAGGGAAGGGATGAAATATAACGACATAGTAAATGTGACCTAGAGACAGATGTTAACTTACCACAGAGTGATCACAAGTCTTTCCTCAGCAGAGACACTGTCATGCATGTTGGTATCTCTGTGGGTAATCCCGGCACACACCACCTCCAGAAGTTCATCGAACATGGTGACCGGCAAACTACAACAGGCAATGAACTTGTCCAGGTACCGCCTCAGGTCTGCGTACTGGGAGTAAAACAGCCCAATACATTGCTCCACCATCAGATGCACCCAGTACCTCCTAGTCCTCCTCCTCTTGATCGGCCTAGGACTATCGCTTGCCCTAGGTTGGTCCCTAGCATGGTAGCCAAACGCATCCTCTGGCAGGCAAGCAGAAAGCCTACATACACGCACCATAAACCAGCCAAAGAAAATATCATCTTGCGACGACACATCTCAAAGTCGAGTAATGCCATGCACATCCAGCCCGAACCAAAAGCAGAATGAAGAACAGGCCTCTATTATTTTTTGGGAGGGCAGGGAGAAAAACACATCAATTTTGCCATCATGGGTTTTTCTTTTCTTTTTTTTACTACATTAATCATGCAGCATAAATGACATGATAATTTTTTTCTTCAGTTTGGTATTATTAAGATTAGAGATGAGCGAGCACCAAAATGCTCGAGTGCTCGTTACTCGAGTCAAACTTTCAGTGATGCTCGAGAGTTCGTTTCGAGTAACGAACCCCATTGAAGTCAATGGGTGACTCGAGCATTTTTGTATATGACTGGTGCTCCGCTAAGGTTTTCATTTGTGAAAATCTTAGCAAATCACCAAAGTCATGTAAAAAACACAGAAATGGATAGGGCAGGCGAGGAGCAACATGCAGGGCTCCGAGGTCTCACTATTAAGCCACAATAGTGGCAAGAGTGGGCACCCCCCCCCCCCCCGCACTGTCAGCATAAAGATCGTTCGCCTCTGCCACAGCTGTAACAGCTGTGGCAGAGAAGAACGATGTTAGCTAGAGATGAGCGAGCACCAAAATGCTCGGGTGCTCGTTACTCGGGACGAAATTATCGCGATGCTCGAGGGTTCGTTTCGAGTAACGAACCCCATTGAAGTCAATGGGCGACCCGAGCATTTTTGTATTTCGCCGATGCTCGCTAAGGTTTTCATGTGTGAAAATCTGGGCAATTCAAGAAAGTGATGGGAACGACACAGCAACGGATAGGGCAGGCGAGGGGCTACATGTTGGGCTGCATCTCAAGTTCACAGGTCCCACTATTAAGCCACAATACCGGCAAGAGTGCCCCCCCCTCCCAACAACTTTTACTTCTGAAAAGCCCTCATTAGCAATGCATACCTTAGCTAAGCACCACACTACCTCCAACAAAGCACAATCACTGCCTGCATGACACTCCGCTGCCACTTCTCCTGGGTTACATGCTGCCCAACCCCCCCCCCCCCCCGCACGACCCAGTGTCCACAGCGCACACCAAATTGTCCCTGCGCAGCCTTCAGCTGCCCTCATGCCACGCCACACTCATGTCTATTTATAAGTGCGTCTGCCATGAGGAGGAACCGCAGGCACACACTGCAGAGGGTTGGCACGGCTAGGCAGTGACCCTCTTTAAAAGGGGCGGGGCGATAGCCCACAATGCTGTACAGAAGCAATGAGAAATATAATCCTGTGCCACCGCCATCAGGAGCTGCACACGTGGGCATAGCAATGGGGAACCTATGTGCCACACACTATTCATTCTGTCAAGGTGTCTGCATGCCCCAGTCAGACCGGGCTTTTTAATTCATAGACACAGGCAGGTACAACTCCCTAATCTGAAGTCCCTGTGGACCGACAGCATGGGTGGCTCCCTGGAACCCACCGGCGGTACATAAAAATATCCCATTGCAGTGCCCATCACAGCTGAGGTAGTAATGTCATGTTTAATGCAGGTGGGCTTCGGCCCACACTGCATGCCCCAGTCAGACTGGGGTTCTTTAGAAGTGGAAACAGATGCATTTATAATTCCCTGTGGACCCACAGCATGGGTGGGTGCCAGGAAGCCACTGGCGGTACATAAAAATATCCCATTGCATTGCCCAACACAGCTGAGGTAGTAATGTTGTGCTTAATACAGGTGGGCTTCGGCCCACACTGCATGCCCCAGTCAGACTGGGGTTCTTTACAAGTGGACAGATGTAGTAACAACTCACTGTGGACCCACAGCATGGGTGGGTGCCAGGAAGCCACCGGCGGTACATAAATATATCCCATTGCATTGCTCAACACAGCTGAGATAGTAATGTCGTGCTTAATACAGGTGGGCTTCGGCCCACACTGCATGCCCCAGTCAGACTGGGGTTCTTTACAAGTGGACAGATGTAGGTTAATCTCCGTGTGCACCTACAGCATGGGTGGATCCCTGGAACCCACCGGCGGTACATAAAAATATCCCATTGCATTGCCCAACACAGCTGAGGTAGTAATGTCGTGCTTAATGCTGGTGGGCTTCGGCCCACACTGCATGCCCCAGTCTGACTGGGGTTCTTTACAAGTGGAAACAGATGCATTTATAATTCCCTGTGGACCCACAGCATGGGTGGGTGCCAGGAAGCCACCGGCGGTACATAGAAATATCCCATTGCATTGCCCAACACAGCTGAGGTAGTAATGTCGTGCTTAATGCAGGTGGGCTTCGGCCCACACTGCATGCCCCAGTCAGACTGGGGTTCTTTACAAGTGGACACATGTAGGTTAAACTCCGTGTGCACCTACAGCATGGGTGGCTCCCTGGAACCCACCGGCGATACACAAAAATATCCCATTGCATTGCCCAACACAGCGGATGTAACGTCAGCTGTAATGCAGGTGGGCTAAAAAATTCATTTGATTACACTGTAGGCGAGGGCCCACAAAAATTGCTGTATCAACAGTACTAATGTACATCCAAAAAATTGGCCATGAGGGCAGGTGAAACCCATTAATCGCTTTGGTTAATGTGGCTTAAGTGGTAACTAGGCCTGGAGGCAGCCCAGTTTAACGAAAAATTGGTTCAAGTTAAAGTTTCAACGCTTTTAAGAGCATTGAAACATATAAAAATTGTTTAGAAAAATTATATGAGTGAGCCTTGTGGCCCTAAGAAAAATTGCCCGTTCAGCGTGATTACGTGAGGTTTCAGGAGGAGGAGCAGGAGGAGGAGGAGGAGGAATATTAGACACAGATTGATGAAGCAGAAATGTCCCCGTTTTGGATGGTGAGAGAGAACGTAGCTTCCATCCGCGGGTGCAGCCTACGTATTGCTTACGTATCGCTGCTGTCCGCTGGTGGAGAAGAGAAGTCTGGGGAAATCCAGGCTTTGTTCATCTTGATGAGTGTAAGCCTGTCGGCACTGTCGGTTGACAGGTGGGTACGCTTATCCGTGATGATTCCCCCAGCCACACTAAACACACTCTCCGACAAGACGCTAGCCACAGGACAAGCAAGCACCTCCAGGGCATACAGCGCGAGTTCAGGCCACGTGTCCAGCTTCGACACCCAGTAGTTGTAGGGGGCAGAGGCGTCACGGAGGACGGTCGTGCGATCGGCTACGTACTCCCTCACCATCCTTTTACAGTGCTCCCGCCGACTCAGCCTTGACTGGGGAGCGGTGACACAGTCTTGCTGGGGAGCCATAAAGCTGGCAAAGGCCTTGGAGAATGTTCCCCTGCCTGCACTGTACATGCTGCCTGATCTCTGCGCCTCCCCTGCTACCTGGCCCTCGGAACTGCGCCTTCTGCCACTAGCGCTGTCGGATGGGAAGTTTACCATCAGTTTGTCCACCAGCGCCCTGTGGTATAGCATCATTCTCGAACCCCTTTCCTCTTCGGGAATGAGAGTGCAAAGGCTCTCCTTATACCGTGAATCAAGCAGTGTGTACACCCAGTAATCCGTAGTGGCCAGAATGCGTGTAACGCGAGGGTCACGAGAAAGGCATCCTAACATGAAGTCAGCCATGTGTGCCAGGGTACCTGTACGCAACACATGGCTGTCTTCACTAGGAAGATCACTTTCAGGATCCTCCTCCTCCTCCTCTTCCTCCTCCTCAGGCCATACACGCTGAAAGGATGACAGGCAAGCAGCATGGGTACCGTCAGCAGTGGGCCAAGCTGTCTCTTCCCCCTCCTCCTCATCCTCCTCATGCTCCTCCTCCTCAACGCGCTGAGATATAGACAGGAGGGTGCTCTGACTATCCAGCGACATACTGTCTTCCCCCGGCTCTGTTTCCGAGCGCAAAGCGCCTGCCTTTATGCTTTGCAGGGAACTTCTCAAGATGCATAGCAGAGGAATGGTGACGCTAATGATTGCAGCATCGCCGCTCACCACCTGGGTAGACTCCTCAAATTTCCAAGGACCTGGCAGATGGCTGCCAACCAGGGCCACTCTTCTGTAAATAATTGAGGAGGCTGACTCCCACTGCGCCGCGCAAGTTGGAGTTGGTATTCCACTATAGCTCTACGCTGCTCATAGAGTCTGGCCAACATGTGGAGCGTAGAGTTCCACTGTGTGGGCACGTCGCACAGCAGTCGGTGCACTGGCAGATTAAACCTACGTTGCAGTGTCCGCAGGGTGGCAGCGTGCGTGTGGGATTTGCGGAAATGTGCGCAGAGCTGGCGCACCTTTCCGAGCAGGTCTGACAAGTGGGGGTAGCTTTTCAGAAAGCGCTGAACCACCAAATTAAAGACATGGGCCAGGCATGGCACGTGCGTGAGGCTGCCGAGCTGCAGAGCCGCCACCAGCTTACGGCCGTTGTCACACACGACCATGCCCGGTTGGAGGCTCAGCGGCGCAAGCCAGTGGTCGGTCTGCTCTGTCAGACCCTGCAGCAGAAGAAAAAAAGAAACACAGCAGCACTCCAAGGGTTCAGCCACACCGCTGGTGCAAGGTACAATGCAATAGCCCAGTTAGGGTCCCGACTCCCTGGGTCCACTGTTGATCAGCAATGTAGAGAGGAGGAACTAGGCAGCATTCATTGAAGTCTTCTTTATTAAATAGCCATGAGGAAGCAAGCAGCCACGTATCGACTCTGTGCTCGGGTCTTTATCAAGCTAATGCTCCAGTTATGATTTTATATTTCCATATCTGATTTTAAAATTATCTGTTCTTTCTCGTAGGTCCACTGGTTGTGTTGCGGGATTACATATGGCGGCATTGTCACTATGGGTGATCTTCTGTTCTGATTCATCGTCCATAGGGGGCCCCTGATTATTCAAGTGTGGCCTGTTACATCTAAAGAAAACCATGTTGTCACATTGCTGTGTTCCATATATGATCCAGTGAATAA
The DNA here is from genome assembly GCF_035609145.1 of Eleutherodactylus coqui. Classification (NCBI taxonomy): domain Eukaryota; kingdom Metazoa; phylum Chordata; class Amphibia; order Anura; family Eleutherodactylidae; genus Eleutherodactylus; species Eleutherodactylus coqui. The sequence goes on along the minus strand of NC_089837.1, from coordinate 17,820,806 downwards.
AAAATGTTTTATTGTGCATGATATGGCTGTAGACATTTGCTTAATTATTACTACACTAATATGCACTATTAGGATTAAATAGGTATGGTTAGTACTGGTTTCTATTGCCATACATAATAGGTATGGTTTTAGCTTTGGAATACCTTCATGAAATCAAACCCCTTCTGATAAATATATAAGTGTAAGACAATATATACAGAGAGGGATTGGTGCTCTGGGTCTGATGCATCTGCTGTGGAGGGTTGATCGTTCCTTGTACGATCCATTCATTACAGCACTAGTCAGCTGCCTTCTACCGAAGGGTTAATCTCCCTGGCAGTGTGGGATGCAGCACATGATCTCTGGGTGTGTATTGTAAGAGAAGTCTAGACGTGCTGACATCATAAAGGATACACCGGAGAATGCAGTGGAGGAGGGGAGTTAGTTCCCCTGGTAACGGAGATACATTGAGACGTACTGATATCACAAGGGGCGTATCTGAACGTGCAGCTATGTGTAGGAGGAGCTGCTGTCATTAATTGCTATTGCTACATGCCGCCATACTATCCCGGACACTGACCAGTGGACTGGGCGGGTAAGTGTGTGAGCACACAGGTGTTACTTGTCTTGTCATCTACTTTATGTTTTGTGATTGGTAAGAGGATACTATTTATTGTGGGTTTGATGTAATGGAGCATTAGCTTGATAAAGACCCGAGCACAGGGTCGATACGTGGCTGCTTGCTTCCTCATGGCTATTTAATAAAGAAGACTTCAATGAATGCTGCCTAGACCCTGCAGCAGTTCGTGGGCCGTGTGCCTCTTTTCTCCTAAGCTGAGTAGTTTCAGCACGGCCTGCTGACGCTTGCCCACCGCTGTGCTGCCACGCCGCGTGACACCGACTGCTGGCGACGTGCTGCTGACACATCTAGATTGCAAGACAGAGGTTGCGTTGGAGGAGGAGGAGGAGGAAGGTGCTTTAGTGGAGGAAGCATACACCGCCGCAGATACCACCACCGAGCTGTGGCCCGCAATTCTGGGGGTGGGTAGGACGTGAGCGGTTCCAGGCTCTGACTCTGTCCCAGCCTCCACTAAATTCACCCAATGTGCCGTCAGGGAGATATAGTGGCCCTGCCCGCCTGTGCTTGTCCACGTGTCCATTGTTAAGTGGACCTTGGCAGTAACCGCGTTGGTGAGGGCGCGTACAATGTTGCGTGAGACGTGGTCGTGCAGGGCTGGGACGGCACATCTGGAAAAGTAGTGGCGACTGGGAACCGAGTAGCGCGGGGCAGCCGCCGCCATCATGCTTTTGAAAGCCTTCGTTTCCACAAGCCTATACGGCAGCATCTCCAGGCTGATCAATTTGGCAATGTGCACGTTTAACGCTTGAGCGTGCGGGTGCGTGGCGTCGTACTTGCGCTTGCGCTCAAACTGTGGCACTAGCGACGTCTGGACGCTGCGCTGAGAGACATTGCTGGATGGGGCCGAGAACAGCGGAGGTGAGGGTGTGGGTGCAGGCCAGGAGACGGTAGTGCCTGTGTCCTCAGAGGGGGGTTGGATCTCAGTGGCAGGTTGGGGCACAGGGGGAGAGGCAGTGGTGCAAACCGGAGGCGGTGAACGGGCATCGTCCCACCTTGTGGGGTGCTTGGCCATCATATGCCTGCGCATGCTGTTGGTGGTGCCTCCCCAGCTGATCTTGGCGCGACAAAGGTTGCACACCACTGTTCGTCGGTCGTCAGGCGTCTCTGTGAAAAACTGCCACACCGTAGAGCACCTTGACCTGTGCAGGATTGCATGGCGCGAGGGGGCGCTTTGGGAAACAGTTGGTGGATTATTCGGTCTGGCCCTGCCTCTACCCCTGGCCACCGCACTGGCTCGGCCTGTGCCCACACCCTCACTTGGCCCTCCGCGTCCTCGGCCACGTCCACATCCTCTAGGCCTACCCCTACCCCTCAGCATGCTGTATTACCAGTGATTTGATTTCCCAGGCAGGAAAGAAATTGGCGCAAGGCTGCACTCAACCGTAGCTGGTTGCGTCTGATTTTTTTACATTCTCCACGCAGCACACACGTACCCAGAGCCCTTAGGACTGACAGAGGCAGGGCAAATATACTTTTTTCCCTTTTGTTAAAAAAGAAAAGGCCCACTGCATCTATTCAATGACTAATATAACTGTGTTGCGGCCCTGCAAAAGTGTCACAGAACTTTACTGTTGCAGAGTTATTAACTGTGGCAGAGCAGGTACTTCCCAGGCAGGAAAGAAATTGGCGCAAGGCTGCACTCAACCGTAGCTGGTTGCGTCTGATTTTTTTACGTTCTCCACGCAGCACACACGTACCCAGAGCCCTTAGGACTGACAGAGGCAGGGCAAATATACTTTTTTCCCTTTTGTTAAAAAAGAAAAGGCCCACTGCGTCTATTCAATGACTAATAACTGTGTTGTGGCCCTGCCTACACAATTCTGTGCCTGTAGTATCAATGCAGGGTGCAATGCTCTGCACCGCCGATTTTGAGAAAAAAAAAAAAAAACAACACAGCTAACAGCAGCCTGCACAGTACTCCACACAGTTAAATGTGGCCCTAGAAAGGACCGTTGAGGTTCTTGAAGGCTACACTCACTCCTAACACTCTCCCTGCCTAAGCACCACTTCTGTCCCTAATACCGGGTGCAATGCTCTGCACTGCCGATTTTGAGAAAAAAAAAAAAATTCTCCACTGCTAACAGCAGCCTGCACACACGTAGATGTGGCCCTAAGAAGGACCGTTGGGGTTCTTGAAGCCTACACTCACTACAAATACTCTCCCTACAGCAACTCCAATAGAACTGGACTTTCCCTCAGCTAACTCACAAGGCATGTGTGGCGAGCCGCGGGAGGGGCCGACTTTTATACTCGGGTGACATCTGATCGCCCCAGCCACTTACAGCAGGGGGGTGGTATAGGGCTTGAACGTCACAGGGGGGAGTTGTAATGCCTTCCCTGTCTTTCAATTGGCCAGAAAAGCGCGCTAACGTCTCAGAGAGGAAACTGAAAGTAACCGGAACACCGCGTGGTACTCGTTACGAGTAACGAGCATCCCGAACACCCTAATATTCGCACGAATAACAAGCTCGGACGAGTACGTTCGCTCATCTCTAATGTTAGCCCATTGAATTCAATGGAGCCGGCAATACAGCCGGCTCCATTGAAAGCAATGGGCTGCCGGCGAGCGCGGGATGAATTTTCGGGAGGGTCTTAAAAATATAAGCCCTTAGCTGAAAATCATCCTAAAATGTGTAAAAAATGTATACTCACCTTTCCGCTGAAGCCGGAGTTCAGCCGCGTCTGGCCGGCAGTTCTCCTGAACTGCTCTGAGTAGTATTCTGCAGCCGGGGATTTAAAATCCCCACCTGCTGAATGAGCTGCCTCTGATTGGTCACGGCCTCACCAATCAGAGGCAGCTCTCACTCACACCCATTCATTAGCTCAGCGCAGGGACCATTTCCTTCTCCACATGTTTAGCGACATTTTCTAGCCAATAAACATGTAGGGAAGGCATTACCACTGCCTGCTGTGACGTGCCAGCCCTCTCCACCCCCACAGTAGTGAGTGGCTGGGCCGCTCCTTCTTAGGGCTACATCTCACCGTGTGCATTATAGTTGTGGCTGGCTGGGGGGCGGATCTAACTGAGCAGGAAGGAGGACGTAGCCTGCCAGGCTCTTCAGAAAAGCGGAGGACTTCGGGGATTTTTACCTCTCCTGTGCCCCTGGGAGCCCAAGCATCTGCATCGCTACACTCCAAACCTCAAGAGGAACAAAAAGAGACCGCTTTGGGCCACAATGGAGGAAGCCACAAATCGGGGCCTACTCCAGCCGCCGCATCCCCGGTCTAAATTTTCGGGCACCGCTGGCCGGCGCGGGATACAAAGACAGCCAGCGGGCCGCCAGAGGCAGGTAAACAACCGGACCCACCAGCGGAGACAAAGGGGAGCCCAACACTACCATCGCCCCCCCCCCTCTCTAGTAGTGGAAGGCAGAAGAGCGGGAGCAAACAGCCCCCCCCCCTCGCCACCATTAACAGCCACAACACAGGTCCTGGTACCGGAGAAGGTGAGGAGAGGGGTCGAGGTGCTCCTGAACACCACTGCCTCAGGGGGTCTGCATCACCTGGCCTGGAACTGCTAGGTGGCACAAGCACTTGGTGGGGACACTGAGGTCCTAATACAGCTAATACAGCTGTTCGTCCCCCTTCAGACACCACTCAAGCGCCATCCCCCGCTTTTCTTTTCCACCCGGTCTGCCTGGCCGCCCCGCTCTCGCTCTCCACCCCCAACCCCCCCTCGTGAATATCGGGGGACCCAGCTGCCGCTGACAAGACCCGACCGGCGGGCAGGCAAAGACATTTTCTTTAAATCTGCGGCCAGAAGACACCAGGCAGCCCCGCTTAACTTAGTCAAGCCTTGACACTGAGAAGCTGGGGCGCGTAAGGCCCAAAATGGGAAATTAGCTACCCACCATGTGAAGGGAGGCCCCCGAGACCAATGTAATCTCTAGCAAACGGACCGGATAAAACATCGCACCGACGCATAATTTTAAGTTAACAGCTTTCAGCGAAGTACTTTAGCCCATATTTACAAAATGGTGAAAATTTGAAAAGACAAAAACAAGGAACAAACAAACACCCAGGGCCAGTAAAAACCAAGCCCAGATGGACAAATACCTAAAAAAAACATAGTTCCCTGGCGGCACAAAGACAGAGATCCTCTCATGAAAATATAGCTGAACAGCATATGGAGGACTCAGATATAGAAAGCACTTCAATCGCCTCAGAACACAATGAGGACCCAGATAGAGACCCGATCTCACGCTCTTTCCTTTAAAAAAATGGTACAACACAACTTAGCCCTTTAGTCCACTCTAACGGAGCAGCAAGACCAGTTAAACCACGCGATGCTTCTAATTGAGGACCAAGAGAACAGAAGCCGGAGAAAGAATATCCGCTTCAGAGTCCACACCACCTGAGGCATTAAACTTAGCCACTTCGCATATATTTCAATCCTTGCTTGAGAAAGACAGAGCAGACAAAATTGATAAAGGAAGCCTTGAGGTCCAAACCCTCGCCACTGGAACCCCCGAGGGATGTCAGCTATGGCCTCCTGAGTTATTTGGACACTCCAGCGATCCTACAAAAGGCCAGAGACATGACTGAGATTATCTTCGAAAATAGCAAAATTCTTCTATTTCAAGACATTGCTCCCAGTACATTGGCCAAAAGGCGCATACTGAAACCCTTGACGGAGGCATTATGTTCTAAAAAGCTCCCGGTGAGATGGCTCTTCCCGTTTGGCCTCGCTACCTTTAAAGACGGCCAACAGATAATCATCAGATCACCGAACGACCTCGAAAAGGCGTGGGAGAAGCTCGAAATAACTCCAATCGACATACCTTCATGGGTGCCGTGCCAGTCCAAAACCCAACTGTCCCAATTGAAGAAACCTGAGAGGTGGTCAATCAACAGAGCTCCTAGGACTCCGAGACACAAAAAGAGACTGCAGATTGAGAACTAAGAGTATGGTCTCTCTCTCTTTAATTCACCACTAAGTGATTTGGGTAATTTTCTCTCCCTTTCTCTCCCCTTCTTACTCCCCCTCCCTCCAGATCTACACACTAATCACTGGCTTCACGAAGGGGACCTGGAGAAGACTGGGAGACGGATGACCCCACCAATCACTTCGCTGACCCGATATGACAACCTGGCCAGGTAAAGGGAGGGGGGAGGTGGAGGCGGGGATTCAGGTCTAGAAACGAACCAATTAAACGTTTGAGAGATTGGGACGTAATCCCTCTCCCCCAAAACCACACCCCAGTTTTATTTTATTTCATGCGCCCGTTGCATGGTCCCAGGTCTACTTTCGACTCTTATTATGCCATTACTATATATTTTAAGTTCTCTCTCTTCTGTGCGATGTTCTACGTCTAGTCCGTTTCTTTTACACTCTTTTTATATTTGTATGCAAATTTTGAATATGCTAATGTTTAAATAGTATATAAGATAAGTTTAGTTCATGTGGTTATCAGGGGTTGCCCCCACCTTAATAGGTGAGCGTCCAACCCCCCCCCCCCCCCCCCCAAGTTCGTGGGGATTGGGAGAAGCCATGGGGACTTTTCCCCAACCCTGGGAATGTCCCTCCCCATGCCTCGTGTTTAACATCTATCCTCTTTTTTCCACACTATGTGGAGTTTGTTGTTAACACTAGTTGGAAAAGCAGGATTGTTTATAGTTCATTAGGCAAGGAAAGGGCAGATCCGCATCTTAGAACAGATTCCCTGAGACTGGTCCATGGTAGAGGTTAAAATTATCTCATTTATGTCAGGGCTGGAATAACCCCCAGAAAAGGTCTCAGACCTTCTTTCTCATGATAAAACATAATCCGGAGGTTGTTTTTCTTCAAGAAACCCACTTCTGCCACAACCGCATCCCCACCCTTTAAACCTATAACTACAACCAATGGCACCACAGCACACACTCCTCCGCATCAAGAGGGGTCTCCATTGCAATTAGCAAAAATGTCCCCTTCGTCCCTGTGTGGTCGGAGTTGGACCGAGGTGGTAGATACCTCTTCTTGAAAGCAATGGTGGCATACAGCTGCTGTCCTTCGCCAACCTGCACGCCCCAAATAAAAATCGAATTTCGTGGCTATCTCGGGTCCTGACCAAATTCGGAGAATTTGCGGAAGGTTTGCGCGTGGTCGGAGGTGATTTCAACCTAGCCTTAGATCACTGAATTGACACCACCTCAAGTTCTGCCCCGACCCTTCAAAGGCAGACCCACAGATTGGGGAGCCTACTGTCAGATCTGAATCTATGAGATGTCTGGAGGTTAATGAACCACGGGCTTAGAGAATATACATACTTCTCGCCTATCCACGCAACCTACCATAGAATTGACTACTTGCTAATATCAGGCAAATATTTACACTCAGTCACCTCAACTGATATTGGCCCAATTACTATCTCAGATCATGCCCCCATTTTCTTTTCCCTGATAGTGGACAGCCTGCCAAAGAGGGAGTGGAACTGGCGCCTTAACTGCACGCTAACAAATGGGAGGGATAACTGCTCACGTCTATCGGAGAAACTGGAAGAATTCGTCCTAATTAACGACTCCCACGAGGTGCCCGTCCCAATTATTTGGGAGGCACATAAAGCCTACATCAGGGGATAATTGATATCCTTTGGCACCAGAGCTAAACGTCAAAGAGATGAGAAGATTAACTCCCTCCTCGCACAGATCTCAAACAAAGAAACGTTGCATAAAAACAACCCTAGCAATGAAACTCTAAAGAAACTTAAAGGTCTGAGTGATAAACTCAAAAATGTCTTAAATATAAAATCAGCAAAGATCCTGTTCACCTCCAAATATAAAATTTATATACATGGAGATAGAGGATCAAAAACAATGACGAGGCTCATCAAAAAACAAAAAGAGAAATCCTTTATCTCTCAGATCAGGACCTCCATGGGAGCAGTGGTAATGTCTACGGAGGACGTGACCGGCGAATTCGAAAAATATTACACTGCTTTATATAATTTACCCAGGGACCCTGAGGAACCACAGGATGCCCCACTCAATTTCTTAAACACTTTAAGGCTCCCGGGACTAACCGAAGAAGACGCCTCTTCACTTCGGCAACCGGTTACAGTAGCCAAGGTCTTAACTTCCATCCCTAATGGAAAGAGCCCAGGCCCTGACGGGCTTCCTATCCTTTACTACAAAAAATTTGCAAACATACTCATTCCATACCTAACTAAGCTCTGCAATTCCCTCCTTTCTGGCTCGGCCCTACCCAAGCAATCCCTAGAGGTCTACATCTCACTAATCCCCAAAAAGGGAAAGGACCCAGACCTATGTAGTAATTATTGTCCCATTTCATTACTAAATTTAGACATTAAATTATGGGTGAAACTACTTGCCCAAAGAATAGCCCCCTTTCTCCCTAAGTTGATAAATCCGGACCAGGTGGGTTTCATTCCGGACAAAGAGGGGAACTTTAACACGACCCGAGCAATCCAAGCCATACACTATGCTAAACGTAATAAACTCCCGTTGGTCCTGATTTCCACAGGCACTGAAAAGGCCTTTGATAGGGTCAACTGGAATTACATAGAAAGCACTCTGACAAAGTTCAGCTTTACGGATCCTTTTATAAGAGCCATCCTCTCTCTATACTCAGACCTGTCGGCTAGAATCCAGGTCAACGACAAACTATCAAAACCCTTTTCTATCAGAAATGGAACCAGGCAGGGCTGCCCACTATCCCCCACTCTCTTTATCCTAGTAATGGAGACGCTACTTCAAGAAATTAGATAAAATCCAGATATTTAGAGCCTTCAGATAGGGGACACCACACACACCACAGCGACCTTTGCTGACTAAATATCTCAGCCCCGCTTCACACCACTAACAATCTTAAAAAGCAATACACCTTTAGATGGCCTCCTTCAAACATTAAATACCTGGGTATTATATTAACCACCAACCCCTCCCACCTATATGATGCCAACTACACCCCACTGATTAAAAAAGTGAAGAATCTGCTCAAACAATTTAACCTGCCACTAATTTCATGGTTGGGCAGAAAAAAACATATCTATCTATATACTCCCACCCATCATTTTTATCCTTCACTCAGTCTCAATAGAGGTCCCTAGTTTTTTTTCTCACAAATGAACAAATTGTTCAGAGAATACATATGGGACGGACATAAATCGCGCTTAGTGTTCTCCTATCTCATTCAAAAATGCCCTCAGGGAGGCACCGACTTACCGAACCTCCAGCTATACCATAAAGCGATTCACATCGCCAGATGGATCTCCCTGATAGACAATGAAGCTTCCTCTCCTACCCTCAGTATAGAAAGAACTATATTAGGCAAAGATAACCAAGTCCTGCTCTGGGTGAAAGGGCCTCCTCTGGGCAAACATACGTATCTCAGCCCTATCACGAAGTGTACAATTAGAGTACTCAGGTCAGTCCACCTAGGGGCGGCAGGAGAAAGGTCTCTCCACCCAATTACCTCTGCCTCCTTGATACCAGCTATCTTAGCGAACAGACCACTCCAAGTGGAGGGGGTCTGGGACAAACTTAAGGACCTCACAATACACAACATTTTCAAAGGCCCCAAACTATTAAATCAGACACAATTGGATATCAATTTCCCTCATCTCTCCCTAAACTTCTTGAGCAGAGCCAGTCTTTACCACTATCTGAGATGGTTCCAGTCAACCAATCTTAGCAATCAGAGAGACCCCCATTGATTTGAGGCATACATCTATCTCCCCTCTCGCCCGAAGAAGTTGGTCAGGCAACTATACAAAGGCCTCCTTTTACAGACCGCACCTGAGAGGCCCTGGTTTCTCAGGGAATGGGAGAGAGAGCTGGGACTTAGCCTCAGCAGAGAGGAGACCTTCAAAGTCTTGAAAAACTCACACGATTTCTCTAGATGTGTACGAATTCAAGAAAACTCCTATAAGATTTTGACCAGGTGGTATAGGACCCCTGTCACAATGTTTAAAATGACCCCTACATCACCAGACGTCTGCTGGAGATGTGAGGATGAAAGGGGAACCGCCCTACACATATGGTGGCACTGCTCAAAAATTACACCTTTTTGTCTGTCAGTCAGCAATCTCATTAATAAAATTTGCCACACCTCATACTCCTTTCGACCGGAGGAGATCTTGATCTGATTGACACAAGCCAATTCAAACCATCTAACAAAAGCTTGCCGACAATCCTTCTGGCAGCAGCCAAACTCATGGTTTCACTTTTTTTGGAGAGAGAAAGATACGCCGCAATTATCCCAATTGATAAAAAGGGTCACACAAATATTTCGCTTTGAAGAGATCTTGGCCTGGGAGTCTGGTACAAGGGATGACTTCACGACCCTCTGGACACCCTGGATCCAGTTTCAGGGTAACAGAAATAACCTAGATATGTAACGTAATAGACAGCCATACGTTAGCTACAATGATCTGCCTAGCTCTTACTGTCTGTTAACAAGAAAATATTTTGCTGTATGTTTTCTTATCGACCCTCCCCCACTTCCCCCCTCTCTACCTTCTTCCCCCCTGCTCCCTTCCCTCCCCGGGACCCAGCATTCCCCCCCCCCCTCTCCCCCCTTCCCGCTCTCCTTTCAAATTTAAGCCAGATCAGTGTTTCTCCTTTCTGTGTGTAATACCCATAATTTGTTGATAATGTGTTTTGATATCTTGCACACACATTTTACACTGGCCCTGCGAGGCCTGACTGCACCTAATTTTCTCTGGCATTTCTTCTTTCTATAAAAAGAAATTGTTTAAAAAAATAGTTGTGGCTGGCTGGCTGGCTGGGAGCAGTAATGCACCAACTTTTGTATTACACGGCCTGTTCCCAGACTTTCAGTAATAGCGTTCTCAGCCTGCAGTGCCGTACAACCAGCTCTCACCGTGAAACTGCACTCTAAAATTTCATAGCCTATTGCAAAGTAGTTCAGTTATACCGTTCTGTGTGTGCAGTGCATAACGGAGAGTTTAGGGACACAGCGACTTCTAAAGGGAAGGTTATACAGTGTAATGGAAAATATTTGATTATGGATAATTTATATTAATATAATATATTATATGAAGACAAATGTCTAGATAAGATAAGGATATCAAGGAGCTTCCACATGTTGGCTCAAGGAGCCCTACCAAAAATATATCAAGATATAACTAAGGTGGGGTTGACACCTCACATTAACCTTAGTATAATGGAACAAAGTTATAAAAGTAATCATGAACTGGATATATATATATATATATATATATATATATATATATATATATATATATATATATATATATATATATATATATATATATATATATATATATATATATATATATATGTACATGTATGTGCGTATCCCTATATGTATATAGATATATGTATATAAGTGATATTTGAAATATTACGCCACAGAATCATCCTGAAATGCATTACACAAATTGAGTGACTATATTTTAGCTAAGCACAGGGACACATATGCTGAGATAAGATAAGAACTTAGAGCTACTTGGGCCTCCCAGCACTCCGTCAAGAGTTTATTGACGGCGATTTGAAAGTTTCCGGAAGGTATGCAAATGAAGAATGAGAATATGACCAATGAGTGCAAATTGAATTGACCAATGATGTTGTGACACCCCAATGTAAGGGGACTATAAATAAAGATGCCCGACATCGATCAGGTGGGAATTTTTTTGATGAATCCATAACTGTGTGGGCTCTGTCATTTAATTCCTCCGTCATATGACATACTGAAGTCTAGGTGCGGCAGCCCTACTGCTCGGGCCACCTGGACTTCAGTCGCAGGGTACACTCTGCTGTCCCTCATCAGGCTATCGCCGTAGCATGAGTCATATGACATCATTCACAAGGTACACTCCGCTTTCCCTAAATGGCCATATATTTTTGCCATAACATTTTTTGGTGGAGAATGCAGGCACCTCACAACAGCACCCCTATCCACGGTTCCTCCAGGGACGAAGGCCAGGACACAGGAAGACCGCGGTAAGTAACTGATTGTGTTAATTCCTGTCTCTTGAGCTCTGCTCCCTGGTCTGTGGTTTGGTGTGTGACGTGATGCAGTATTTAGTGTACCAGTGAATGTTGCTGTTTTACATGTGCTTATCTGTTCCTTTATATGTGCTCCTCCTGTGTCTGTCACATTTCTTTGTGTAACTTTTGCTATATTGATTGTCACTGGCTGCAAGGTCTTAGACTGACACTTTTATTGTAGGTAATGACTATTCTATTTGTGATGACGATTGTGTGTGTAAAGAGACTCCCTTTGACTGAGGGAATAAGACCTTTTAAGCATTACACAGACTGACAATACAGAAGGGAACAGCCTGCATATATCTATGTACATGTCACATGCATGCTATATAACGACTAGGATGACGACTGACTTGACTGTTATATTTTACACAACTTAAGATACAGTGCAGTTAAATTAGTTTTTTTAGAAATGTAAAGACGCAGTTATTCGAATAACTTACTGTTGATGTGTGTGTGAAAGAAAATTTAGTTTGGTTCATAGAAGCTTGGTTCAGTCTGATGATGCCTTTAAGGCCTTCAGAAAAGAACACAATGCCCTGTTCATGAACCATGTGCAGACTCCAGAACTTACGTACTTTCCCAAGTGTTGAAATATAATTGTTGGCCAAAATATCTTGAAAACGGTATCAGGATGTTGCAAGAAGTCACTGGCCTATGGAGGAGTTATCCTTTTATTGTGAGGTTTCTATGACATTTATTCAACATCTGTGAATTCCAATGTGTTTATGCCAAAAATGGATTTTTGGAGTCTGGGAAAATCATCTTGTAGCCAAAAATGTATCTTGTATATGTGACATTTGTATAAACCTTCCCATATGTATATGTTAGTCACACCTTTTCTGTATCCACAGACCCCCATTACCATTAACTGAATTCAGATCTCTTCTGAGTTTTGATTAACGGCTAAGTTACTTGTGACTATTATATCTATTTTACCTGATTTAGGTGTACTTCTTTAAAAATTCTCTAACAGTTTTGGAGGCCCCAGCGAGATGCTATACCTTTACACTTACTACTGAACGGGGAGCAGCTGCTAATAGGGTCACCCCGGGGCAAGAGTTTTTTCTTGACTTCTCTCTAGAGAGACGGTCGCCTGCGGTGTCAGTGTTCGGTGTACAGCTTCAGCATTTCTGAACTTGCTCCCTATCAGGTAAAATTATCTTTCTGTTTGTTTGTCTTTCTTTTCTTACTATAAGCAGAGCAGCAATGGCCCTGCTACATATCATTTCCTGCCTTGTATTCATTCTTTAACTTTTCCCTTCCCTATTGCTTCCTCGCCTTCCTGTGTCGTTATTCAACTCTGCTGCATCGTGTATTGCAACTTTATTGTTTTATATTAATGTTGTGCAGTAGTACAGTATGATTATTGATATGCAACATCCCTGTGAGACAGCTCTAAGCGGGTGGATGCTTATTCCCCATAAGGCTGCTTTCTTCTTTTCTGCACAATTGATGAGATTGAATGTAAAAATTATTTTGACACTTCAGAGGGAGATTCTGGTATTAACGCATAGATTTTTTACTTGTGGTTGTGTTTTTACACTCTGCATGCTTCCCTTACCCAGGGTTTCACTATGACTCTACGGTTTTTGGCTACCGATAGAGTGTAGGTATACGTAACTGGGCTGTGGGATAGCTGCCCACTGACAGTTGCGGGACACAAGGTTTTGCACATAGCTAGATATCTGAAGACGGGACTGGCTCTCCCTGCCGGATTGCTATGGGTGTGATACTTACCAAACTCAACAGAATGTCCAAGTACAAACCAATAACTGCTCATTTTGTGAGAATCATATTTGGGAAGGCTGCTGTGAAGAATACTGATACCATACTGCGGAACACCAAGTTGCGAAAAGCTGGCAGTCTTGACCTTAATGCCTGGCTCCAATTTTCAGCGATTGCTGAATAATTTCATCCAGTTTCTTAAGAATGGGACCTATGAATATGTCCTAGTGTGTGTCAGTATGGAATACCAGAGGTGATTGAGAATGACAGAGGTATACACTTTACTTCTGAAGTATGTCAAGAGGTGACAAAGGCCTTGGGAATAGAGCAGGCATTCCATACTCCATGCCGTTCACAGAGTAGTGGTAAGGTGGAGTGGTTAAATGGATGTACGTAGTGCTGTTTATAAGGTATGTTATGCAAAAAGAGAATGTAAGAGCGCTGTCTGATGGATCTGTTGCCTTTAGATATAAGAGTATGAAATATGATGGATTATGATTAGATTTAATTTTCTGCTATGAATGATTTCTTATTTGTGTGTCTGTACTGCGATTGTGGATACATAGCTGATAGTCTGTTCGCTCTGTGCCAAGTGCGTAACAAATATTTCATCATGCAATCTCCTCTTTAACTGTCTTTACTTATGTATGGTAATTAGAGATGAGCGAACGTACTCGGTAAGGCCGATTTTGCAATCGAGCACCGCGATTTTCGACTACTTCACTACTCGGGTGAAAAGTACTCGGGGGCGCTGTGGGGCCGGGCGTGGTGTGGTGGAGCGGGGGGTAGCAGCGCGGAACAGGTGGGAGCTCTCTCTCTCCCTCTCCCCCCCACTCCCCTCTGCAACCTCCCCGCTCACCCATAGCGCCCCCGAGTAGGGAAGTACTCGAAAATCGCAGAGCTCGATTGCGAAATCGGCCTTACCGAGTACGTTCGCTCATCTCTAATGGTAATGTTTTAATTTGATAATATACAGTAATTATTCACTGTATAACCTTTTATTTTCATAACTGTATGTTTGTATTCACTTACTACTCTAAAAGGAATCTTACTTGTGTGCTGATTGATGTTTGGATGCTACTTTCACCTGTATAAGTGTGAGTGCAGTTTTGCAATGTAAGCTTTAGGTGAATGCTTTGAGGTTCGTGTCTATATATATCAGTAACATAGTTTTTCTTTACTGGTCATGTAATTTTAAAATTTTCATGAGAACGGTTTGTTACGGACTGGTGTGTTTATACTGTAACTTTAACTGAATAGAACCGAAGCTCCTTTAATTGCTTGGCATACATGCAAGCATTATATCATGACTATCCTCTTGTGTTTTTAGTGGGTGTACAGTATTACTAGAAATACTACACAATCACCTACATGAGTATATGTTCAAGGGTTACAAGTGCAAGTTCCTCTCCAAAATCTGCTGGTCTATATTTGGTTGCCTGGATTAAACTGGCTACTGTAATGTGTGGGACACTAGCCAGGGGTAATGACAGAGTGCCAAAGGATCGCGACCCGCGGCCAGGCGTGATTTAGATAAACAGATTTTACATAGCAAATACTGAAGACAAAGTTAGCTTTTGACAGTTGCTATGGGACCCATGACCGATCAAAGAATACCCACGATGTGATGGGATCAGGGAAAAACTGTACAGGGAAAGTTCATGATGGGATCTGGTATGGGTGGTATATGATGCAAAAATACATGAGAGCAGGTATGGAGATGAAGAGAATTTGCACCTGGACAGGAATCTTAAATAGAAATTCATGGCTATATGATGTGTACTTAAGTGAGTAAGTATGCAGCTGTTTAACATTTTGGAATACTCAGAAAATTAACCTCTGCTCCTCCATAGACTGCAGATGCAGACGTTGCGGAGGGGGTGAAGGGGGGCATTCTATTAAAACAGAAAAACTAGTCATATAAAAGATACATATATAATGTATATATGCAATTTAAGATAAGAGAAAATCCTACTGAGCTGAATCATGAGGGCTGTGATACATTCACATCCCGTCCACAGCCAAAGAGGGGCGTTATGGCTGTGGAAGGGAAGGCGGGGGGGGGGGGGGGAGTTTCATGAAGGGAAATTGTCAATCATGCAGAAGCCAGACATAGGAGCGATGTGTTGCTATAGTACTCCCTCCCTAGCCGGCCGATCGATAATATGCAAGCAGGACATACGTTCTAGTTTAATTGAACCTAATAAGGAGTGGAAGGTAATAGATTTTGCTTGCTATAACATACAAAACCTTTACAAAATCATTTAGTAGAGGTTCCGATGATGATATTTGTATCCAGCTGTTGGTTTCTAAGAACTGTCCTGTAAATCTAATGAATGCGAATGTGTGAAGTCCTGTTAATGCAAGTATAATGAGGTATTGAGGTGTGCTCTGATCATCCTTACTTTTGCATATGAGGTTTAACGGTCTAAACAACTGGCTAGACTCAAAGGGGTGGAGCTGGATGATTTGGAGAGAGGGGGTGTGCATTGGGTCCCTCCCCCAAAAAGGAGGGTGTGAGGGAATAACCCTGAAACACCTAGACTGACAAAGTAGGAAAGTTGCTAATTATAAATGTACGGATGATAATGATAAATCTTAAGATTGTGTTATAAACTTAATTAACTTTATTTGTAATGTTTGAATAATTTTAAGGAATTATTACTGTTTGTTCAAAAGACCGATTCATGAGTTGTATGTGTAAAGTATATAGACGTTGTTCATGCTGTCATAGAAATAGATATTTATTACAAATATTTATTTGCTGCAGCAGAAAGCTTATAGGGTCACTCTGGGCAGAGACTGATAAAGCTGACATACAGAAACTTGTTTCATCCGTTTTTATGGACGAATTAAGAAGAGTACCACAAGACCCAGGACTGCGATTTTGTTTTTTGTTTTAATTTATTATGAACTGAACTATTTGTGATCAAGGTTATTTCGGACTGAGTAAATTCATGATCTGAGTTATATCCGGCAGGAGATTGGAACTTTGCAAGCGTGATTTTAATTTTAATTTTCTCTAAGTGCAAGCTGTATCTCTCCATAGCTGTGACTATTCAACTGAGCCTGAAGAACTGACAAGTGTTAACAACAGTGCCTAATTGCCAGTTGGTGACTAGTCAAAGGAGGGCTAAGAATTATAGCTCCTCCCTGGGGACCTGAGGCGACCAATGGTGTACAAAGGGCATCTGGAAGAGTGGAATCTACAAGGAACAAGGGGCTCTATAGTCACCTGTGAATACCTTACACCCATGGATAGGAAGAATAAAGGAGACTGACTGACACCAGACCAACCAGGGAAAGTAGTAAGGACACAATAATTGCTCTGCTTCCCAGCATTAGAGACCCTGTATATTTGGGATGTAATGAAAAACAACAGAAGGAAGACCTCAAGATAAAGAGACACTTGTATTCCACATATGACTGTTTTGTTGTTTAGTTTTATATATTTATTTTTTTATTTTTGCTTTTGTTTTTTTTCCTCGAGCCCAGACTCAACAGGATTGGTTTTGTGTTGCTAGCAAATGAAATTTTAGGGTGTAATAAATTTGATATTAGATTATCAGATTGTTTATGCAATGTATCATTGTAATGAAAAACATGGAGCATTTGAGAGAAACATTTAGAAGTTACTAATCATTCAATAACAGAACTATAAAATGTCAAAACGTATGTTCAAACTTTTAGCTGGAAGGTGATTTTATGTTTTATAATCACATTCTTGATTACATTATGTAATCCTGTTTTAGTTATAAAAGCTAAGCTATAGGTAGTCAAGGGTTGGGTTCAGACACCCTGTTACCTGTGCCATCTCACAAGGACCTACATATCAGTTCGAAAAGACAATGGTGAGTCTGGTAACCAGCATTGGGTAACATCGGGATATCATCACGCTACTGCTAGGTTTGTGCAAGGATTGTGCCATTTACACCTACCATAACATTGGAAAAACTGTTAAGGTTCCACTTAAATTTTTCTCTAAAACCGTTATACCTGTTTCAGTGGCCAATAGATGCTGTTTTGACATTTTATGTAGAAAATATTGCAGCAGATTCATAAACATGTTTTCAGTTCTATTCCAGATCTATTATCATTGCAAAGTACTCATAATCTGCAACCAGGAGATGGAAGGCCTTTACCAACTTTAATTAACTACTCCTACTTCTGTAAAGGAACACAAGGAAATATTTTACTTCCCTTCCTGTATTATTGGCAAGATTTCAATTGTGTCTAGTGAGCATGTATTAGATAAAGAATGTGGTAACATTATGTATCATGAGATCATATCTAGAGTGAGAAATCTGTTAGAAGGTTGGGTACACTCTCATGCCCCTTTTGTAGCTAAGGCTTTCTATTAGGAATTTATTAATGTTGAAGCTTATTCTTAATTTTTTTTTCCTAATACAGTATTATTAGTTTATATTGCAGATGCGTTCATACATGGGATAGAGATTAAGCTTCCAGGTGGCATCTATGCAGTATGTGGCAGTAATGACATATACTTTAACCAAATTGGAAACAGTAACTTAGGTTTGGAAAAATGATGAATTCCCTTACCAACACGTTTCGTCACATATGTTATATAAGCGTGCTATATCAGAACATAAGGTATACTTTGCGCATACGCACTGGGCCTGGAAGGCTGGAGCAGTGCTAGGAGGGCCAATAGGTATGATGTTTAGCTCACTGAGGAACACTCATATGATAGAAGCCCTGGGAGATGCCTTTGATAACATTACTGATACATTGTTTGATATACTCGGTGGTCAAAATGAATATACTAAGCAATTAATCTTAGTCACCAATCAACATACAGTAGTTTTCAGACTATCTCACCGCTTTGCAAGGAGGGCTACGCCAAATAGTAGGACCATCTTGTTGTCGCTACATAAATCCATCAGGAATACTGCAGATTACTCATGATCTAGAACAAGCTAGGAAAGTGAACGAGTTGTATCGTAAAGCTATCTCTGATGATGAGACTAAATGGCCAGAGTGGTTGTCTTATTTACACCCTGTAAATTGGTTGAAAGGTTTGGGTGGCATGATCTCAGGAGTTGTAAATATGTTTTTACAAGGAGTTCTGCTGATTCTGGTGATAGCTATCATCGTTAAGATTGTTATTATATGTAAGAGAATCATGAGTACTAATTGCAAATGTTTTCCAGGACAATCTGTCAAGAAATTTTCGAATGCATTGAGTATTAAAACGCACCTTATGACTGTTCTGACAACTGATAAAGCACCTTGTACCTTATGTGGAAAGCATACGCTGCAGAAATTCAACAATTGCATGTATTGTGGATATGAAAGCGTACTCTAAAGGATTCCATATTTTTTGGGAGGATACTTAAAACCAATGGACTATGATATACATACCATCGACAACTTATTATAATAGACTATTATTGAACTTATTTATTTATACATATATTGACATTTACATAACTCCTCCATGTACTGTATTATTGTTTGAAGAAACTATGTTAATGAAGAACATGGGGATAGTAGAGACCTGAACCAGTTGGGACATGGGCAGTAGGAAAATCTCCTGACTTACCTCAGGGCAGGTCTCAGCAGGCAGGGCTAGTGAGCGTAGCAAAGATAGCAGCTCTACTTTGTTTTAAGTTTACTAGATAGGGAATGTTCTTGAAAGCCATTTTTAAGATATTTAAAAAAAATTTAGTTTGGTTCATAGAAGCTTGGTTCAGTCTGATGATGCCTTTAAGGCCTTCAGAAAAGAACACAATGCCCTGTTCATGAACCATGTGCAGACTCCAGAACTTACGTACTTTCCCAAGTGTTGAAATATAATTGTTGGCCAAAATATCTTGAAAACGGTATCAGGATGTTGCAAGAAGTCACTGGCCTATGGAGGAGTTATCCTTTTATTGTGAGGTTTCTATGACATTTATTCAACATCTGTGAATTCCAATGTGTTTACGCCAAAAATGGATTTTTGGAGTCTGGGAAAATCATCTTGTAGCCAAAAATGTATCTTGTATATGTGACATTTGTATAAACCTTCCCATATGTATATGTTAGTCACACCTTTTCTGTATCCACAGACCCCCATTACCATTAACTGAATTCAGATCTCTTCTGAGTTTTGATTAACGGCTAAGTTACTTGTGACTATTATATCTATTTTACCTGATTTAGGTGTACTTCTTTAAAAATTCTCTAACAGTTTTGGAGGCCCCAGCGAGATGCTATACCTTTACACTTACTACTGAACGGGGAGCAGTTGCTAATAGGGTCACCCCGGGGCAAGAGTTTTTTCTTGACTTCTCTCTAGAGAGACGGTCGCCTGCGGTGTCAGTGTTCGGTGTACAGCTTCAGCATTTCTGAACTTGCTCCCTATCAGGTAAAATTATCTTTCTGTTTGTTTGTCTTTCTTTATCTTACTATAAGCAGAGCAGCAATGGCCCTGCTACATATCATTTCCTGCCTTGTATTCATTCTTTAACTTTTCCCTTCCCTATTGCTTCCTCGCCTTCCTGTGTCGTTATTCAACTCTGCTGCATCGTGTATTGCAACTTTATTGTTTTATATTAATGTTGTGCAGTAGTACAGTATGATTATTGATATGCAACATCCCTGTGAGACAGCTCTAAGCGGGTGGATGCTTATTCCCCATAAGGCTGCTTTCTTCTTTTCTGCACAATTGATGAGATTGAATGTAAAAATTATTTTGACACTTCAGAGGGAGATTCTGGTATTAACGCATAGATTTTTTACTTGTGGTTGTGTTTTTACACTCTGCATGCTTCCCTTACCCAGGGTTTCACTATGACTCTACGGTTTTTGGCTACCGATAGAGTGTAGGTATACGTAACTGGGCTGTGGGATAGCTGCCCACTGACAGTTGCGGGACACAAGGTTTTGCACATAGCTAGATATCTGAAGACGGGACTGGCTCTCCCTGCCGGATTGCTATGGGTGTGATACTTACCAAACTCAACAGAATGTCCAAGTACAAACCAATAACTGCTCATTTTGTGAGAATCATATTTGGGAAGGCTGCTGTGAAGAATACTGATACCATACTGCGGAACACCAAGTTGCGAAAAGCTGGCAGTCTTGACCTTAATGCCTGGCTCCAATTTTCAGCGATTGCTGAATAATTTCATCCAGTTTCTTAAGAATGGGACCTATGAATATGTCCTAGTGTGTGTCAGTATGGAATACCAGAGGTGATTGAGAATGACAGAGGTATACACTTTACTTCTGAAGTATGTCAAGAGGTGACAAAGGCCTTGGGAATAGAGCAGGCATTCCATACTCCATGCCGTTCACAGAGTAGTGGTAAGGTGGAGTGGTTAAATGGATGTACGTAGTGCTGTTTATAAGGTATGTTATGCAAAAAGAGAATGTAAGAGCGCTGTCTGATGGATCTGTTGCCTTTAGATATAAGAGTATGAAATATGATGGATTATGATTAGATTTAATTTTCTGCTATGAATGATTTCTTATTTGTGTGTCTGTACTGCGATTGTGGATACATAGCTGATAGTCTGTTCGCTCTGTGCCAAGTGCGTAACAAATATTTCATCATGCAATCTCCTCTTTAACTGTCTTTACTTATGTATGGTAATTAGAGATGAGCGAACGTACTCGGTAAGGCCGATTTTGCAATCGAGCACCGCGATTTTCGACTACTTCACTACTCGGGTGAAAAGTACTCGGGGGCGCTGTGGGGCCGGGCGTGGTGTGGTGGAGCGGGGGGTAGCAGCGCGGAACAGGTGGGAGCTCTCTCTCTCCCTCTCCCCCCCACTCCCCTCTGCAACCTCCCCGCTCACCCATAGCGCCCCCGAGTACTTTTCACCCGAGTAGGGAAGTACTCGAAAATCGCAGAGCTCGATTGCGAAATCGGCCTTACCGAGTACGTTCGCTCATCTCTAATGGTAATGTTTTAATTTGATAATATACAGTAATTATTCACTGTATAACCTTTTATTTTCATAACTGTATGTTTGTATTCACTTACTACTCTAAAAGGAATCTTACTTGTGTGCTGATTGATGTTTGGATGCTACTTTCACCTGTATAAGTGTGAGTGCAGTTTTGCAATGTAAGCTTTAGGTGAATGCTTTGAGGTTCGTGTCTATATATATCAGTAACATAGTTTTTCTTTACTGGTCATGTAATTTTAAAATTTTCATGAGAACGGTTTGTTACGGACTGGTGTGTTTATACTGTAACTTTAACTGAATAGAACCGAAGCTCCTTTAATTGCTTGGCATACATGCAAGCATTATATCATGACTATCCTCTTGTGTTTTTAGTGGGTGTACAGTATTACTAGAAATACTACACAATCACCTACATGAGTATATGTTCAAGGGTTACAAGTGCAAGTTCCTCTCCAAAATCTGCTGGTCTATATTTGGTTGCCTGGATTAAACTGGCTACTGTAATGTGTGGGACACTAGCCAGGGGTAATGACAGAGTGCCAAAGAATCGCGACCCGCGGCCAGGCGTGATTTAGATAAACAGATTTTACATAGCAAATACTGAAGACAAAGTTAGCTTTTGACAGTTGCTATGGGACCCATGACCGATCAAAGAATACCCACGATGTGATGGGATCAGGGAAAAACTGTACAGGGAAAGTTCATGATGGGATCTGGTATGGGTGGTATATGAGGCAAAAATACATGAGAGCAGGTATGGAGATGAAGGGAATTTGCACCTGGACAGGAATCCTAAATAGAAATTCATGGCTATATGATGTGTACTTAAGTGAGTAAGTATGCAGCTGTTTAACATTTTGGAATACTCAGAAAATTAACCTCTGCTCCTCCATAGACTGCAGATGCAGACGTTGCGGAGGGGGTGAAGGGGGGCATTCTATTAAAACGGAAAAACTAGTCATATAAAAGATACATATATAATGTATATATGCAATTTAAGATAAGAGAAAATCCTACTGAGCTGAATCATGAGGGCTGTGATACATTCACATCCCGTCCACAGCCAAAGAGGGGCGTTATGGCTGTAGAAGGGAGGGCGGGGGGGGGGGGGGGGAGTTCCATGAAGGGAAATTGTCAATCATGCAGAAGCCAGACATAGGAGCGATGTTTTGCGATAGTACTCCCTCCCTAGCCGGCCGATCGATAATATGTAAGCAGGACATATGTTCTAGTTTAA
This sequence comes from Eleutherodactylus coqui, assembly GCF_035609145.1. Lineage (NCBI taxonomy): Eukaryota > Metazoa > Chordata > Amphibia > Anura > Eleutherodactylidae > Eleutherodactylus > Eleutherodactylus coqui. The sequence goes on along the minus strand of NC_089837.1, from coordinate 17,798,329 downwards.
TTGAACCTAATAAGAAGTGGAAGGTAATAGATTTTGCTTGCTATAACATACAAAACCTTTACAAAATCATTTAGTAGAGGTTCCGATGATGATATTTGTATCCAGCTGTTGGTTTCTAAGAACTGTCCTGTAAATCTAATGAATGCGAATGTGTGAAGTCCTGTTAATGCAAGTATAATGAGGTATTGAGGTGTGCTCTGATCATCCTTACTTTTGCATATGAGGTTTAACGGTCTAAACAACTGGCTAGACTCAAAGGGGTGGAGCTGGATGATTTGGAGAGAGGGGGTGTGCATTGGGTCCCTCCCCCGAAAAGGAGGGTGTGAGGGAATAACTCTGAAACAGCTAGACTGACAAAGTAGGAAAGTTGCTAATTATAAATGTACGGATGATAATGATAAATCTTAAGATTGTGTTATAAACTTAATTAACTTTATTTGTAATGTTTGAATAATTTTAAGGAATTATTACTGTTTGTTCAAAAGACCGATTCATGAGTTGTATGTGTAAAGTATATAGACGTTGTTCATGCTGTCATAGAAATAGATATTTATTACAAATATTTATTTGCTGCAGCAGAAAGCTTATAGGGTCACTCTGGGCAGAGACTGATAAAGCTGACATACAGAAACTTGTTTCATCCGTTTTTATGGACGAATTAAGAAGAGTACCACAAGACCCAGGACTGCGATTTTGTTTTTTGTTTTAATTTATTATGAACTGAACTATTTGTGATCAAGGTTATTTCGGACTGAGTAAATTCATGAACTGAGTTATATCCAGCAGGAGATTGGAACTTTGCAAGCGTGATTTTAATTTTAATTTTCTCTAAGTGCAAGCTGTATCTCTCCATAGCTGTGACTATTCAACTGAGCCTGAAGAACTGACAAGTGTTAACAACAGTGCCTAATTGCCAGTTGGTGACTAGTCAAAGGAGGGCTAAGAATTATAGCTCCTCCCTGGGGACCTGAGGCGACCAATGGTGTACAAAGGGCATCTGGAAGAGTGGAATCTACAAGGAACAAGGGGCTCTATAGTCACCTGTGAATACCTTACACCCATGGATATGAAGAATAAAGGAGACTCACTGACACCAGACCAACCAGGGAAAGTAGTAAGGACACAATAATTGCTCTGCTTCCCTGCATTAGAGACCCTGTATATTTGGGATGTAATGAAAAACAACAGAAGGAAGACCTCAAGATAAAGAGACACTTGTATTCCACATATGACTGTTTTGTTGTTTAGTTTTATATATTTATTTTTTTATTTTTGCTTTTGTTTTTTTTTCCTCGAGCCCAGATTCAACAGGATTGGTTTTGTGTTGCTAGCAAATGAAATTTTAGGGTGTAATAAATTTGATATTAGATTATCAGATTGTTTATGCAATGTATCATTGTAATGAAAAACATGGAGCATTTGAGAGAAACATTTAGAAGTTACTAATCATTCAATAACAGAACTATAAAATGTCAAAACGTATGTTCAAACTTTTAGCTGGAAGGTGATTTTATGTTTTATAATCACATTCTTGATTACATTATGTAATCCTGTTTTAGTTATAAAAGCTAAGCTATAGGTAGTCAAGGGTTGGGTTCAGACACCCTGTTACCTGTGCCATCTCACAAGGACCTACATATCAGTTCGAAAAGACAATGGTGAGTCTGGTAACCAGCATTGGGTAACATCGGGATATCATCACGCTACTGCTAGGTTTGTGCAAGGATTGTGCCATTTACACCTACCATAACATTGGAAAAACTGTTAAGGTTCCACTTAAATTTTTCTCTAAAACCGTTATACCTGTTTCAGTGGCCAATAGATGCTGTTTTGACATTTTATGTAGAAAATATTGCAGCAGATTCATAAACATGTTTTCAGTTCTATTCCAGATCTATTATCATTGCAAAGTACTCATAATCTGCAACCAGGAGATGGAAGGCCTTTACCAACTTTAATTAACTACTCCTACTTCTGTAAAGGAACACAAGGAAATATTTTACTTCCCTTCCTGTATTATTGGCAAGATTTCAATTGTGTCTAGTGAGCATGTATTAGATAAAGAATGTGGTAACATTATGTATCATGAGATCATATCTAGAGTCAGAAATCTGTTAGAAGGTTGGGTACACTCTCATGCCCCTTTTGTAGCTAAGGCTTTCTATTAGGAATTTATTAATGTTGAAGCTTATTCTTAATTTTTTTTTCCTAATACAGTATTATTAGTTTATATTGCAGATGCGTTCATACATGGGATAGAGATTAAGCTTCCAGGTGGCATCTATGCAGTATGTGGCAGTAATGACATATACTTTAACCAAATTGGAAACAGTAACTTAGGTTTGGAAAAATGATGAATTCCCTTACCAACACGTTTCGTCACATATGTTATATAAGCGTGCTATATCAGAACATAAGGTATACTTTGCGCATACGCACTGGGCCTGGAAGGCTGGAGCAGTGCTAGGAGGGCCAATAGGTATGATGTTTAGCTCACTGAGGAACACTCATATGATAGAAGCCCTGGGAGATGCCTTTGATAACATTACTGATACATTGTTTGATATACTCGGTGGTCAAAATGAATATACTAAGCAATTAATCTTAGTCACCAATCAACATACAGTAGTTTTCAGACTATCTCACCGCTTTGCAAGGAGGGCTACGCCAAATAGTAGGACCATCTTGTTGTCGCTACATAAATCCATCAGGAATACTGCAGATTACTCATGATCTAGAACAAGCTAGGAAAGTGAACGAGTTGTATCGTAAAGCTATCTCTGATGATGAGACTAAATGGCCAGAGTGGTTGTCTTATTTACACCCTGTAAATTGGTTGAAAGGTTTGGGTGGCATGATCTCAGGAGTTGTAAATATGTTTTTACAAGGAGTTCTGCTGATTCTGGTGATAGCTATCATCGTTAAGATTGTTATTATATGTAAGAGAATCATGAGTACTAATTGCAAATGTTTTCCAGGACAATCTGTCAAGAAATTTTCGAATGCATTGAGTATTAAAACGCACCTTATGACTGTTCTGACAACTGATAAAGCACCTTGTACCTTATGTGGAAAGCATACGCTGCAGAAATTCAACAATTGCATGTATTGTGGATATGAAAGCGTACTCTAAAGGATTCCATATTTTTTGGGAGGATACTTAAAACCAATGGACTATGATATACATACCATCGACAACTTATTATAATAGACTATTATTGAACTTATTTATTTATACATATATTGACATTTACATAACTCCTCCATGTACTGTATTATTGTTTGAAGAAACTATGTTAATGAAGAACATGGGGATAGTAGAGACCTGAACCAGTTGGGGCATGGGCAGTAGGAAAATCTCCTGACTTACCTCAGGGCAGGTCTCAGCAGGCAGGGCTAGTGAGCGTAGCAAAGATAGCAGCTCTACTTTGTTTTAAGTTTACTAGATAGGGAATGTTCTTGAAAGCCATTTTTAAGATATTTAAAAAAAATTTAGTTTGGTTCATAGAAGCTTGGTTCAGTCTGATGATGCCTTTAAGGCCTTCAGAAAAGAACACAATGCCCTGTTCATGAACCATGTGCAGACTCCAGAACTTACGTACTTTCCCAAGTGTTGAAATATAATTGTTGGCCAAAATATCTTGAAAACGGTATCAGGATGTTGCAAGAAGTCACTGGCCTATGGAGGAGTTATCCTTTTATTGTGAGGTTTCTATGACATTTATTCAACATCTGTGAATTCCAATGTGTTTACGCCAAAAATGGATTTTTGGAGTCTGGGAAAATCATCTTGTAGCCAAAAATGTATCTTGTATATGTGACATTTGTATAAACCTTCCCATATGTATATGTTAGTCACACCTTTTCTGTATCCACAGACCCCCATTACCATTAACTGAATTCAGATCTCTTCTGAGTTTTGATTAACGGCTAAGTTACTTGTGACTATTATATCTATTTTACCTGATTTAGGTGTACTTCTTTAAAAATTCTCTAACAGTTTTGGAGGCCCCAGCGAGATGCTATACCTTTACACTTACTACTGAACGGGGAGCAGCTGCTAATAGGGTCACCCCGGGGCAAGAGTTTTTTCTTGACTTCTCTCTAGAGAGACGGTTGCCTGCGGTGTCAGTGTTCGGTGTACAGCTTCAGCATTTCTGAACTTGCTCCCTATCAGGTAAAATTATCTTTCTGTTTGTTTGTCTTTCTTTATCTTACTATAAGCAGAGCAGCAATGGCCCTGCTACATATCATTTCCTGCCTTGTATTCATTCTTTAACTTTTCCCTTCCCTATTGCTTCCTCGCCTTCCTGTGTCGTTATTCAACTCTGCTGCATCGTGTATTGCAACTTTATTGTTTTATATTAATGTTGTGCAGTAGTACAGTATGATTATTGATATGCAACATCCCTGTGAGACAGCTCTAAGCGGGTGGATGCTTATTCCCCATAAGGCTGCTTTCTTCTTTTCTGCACAATTGATGAGATTGAATGTAAAAATTATTTTGACACTTCAGAGGGAGATTCTGGTATTAACGCATAGATTTTTTACTTGTGGTTGTGTTTTTACACTCTGCATGCTTCCCTTACCCAGGGTTTCACTATGACTCTACGGTTTTTGGCTACCGATAGAGTGTAGGTATACGTAACTGGGCTGTGGGATAGCTGCCCACTGACAGTTGCGGGACACAAGGTTTTGCACATAGCTAGATATCTGAAGACGGGACTGGCTCTCCCTGCCGGATTGCTATGGGTGTGATACTTACCAAACTCAACAGAATGTCCAAGTACAAACCAATAACTGCTCATTTTGTGAGAATCATATTTGGGAAGGCTGCTGTGAAGAATACTGATACCATACTGCGGAACACCAAGTTGCGAAAAGCTGGCAGTCTTGACCTTAATGCCTGGCTCCAATTTTCAGCGATTGCTGAATAATTTCATCCAGTTTCTTAAGAATGGGACCTATGAATATGTCCTAGTGTGTGTCAGTATGGAATACCAGAGGTGATTGAGAATGACAGAGGTATACACTTTACTTCTGAAGTATGTCAAGAGGTGACAAAGGCCTTGGGAATAGAGCAGGCATTCCATACTCCATGCCGTTCACAGAGTAGTGGTAAGGTGGAGTGGTTAAATGGATGTACGTAGTGCTGTTTATAAGGTATGTTATGCAAAAAGAGAATGTAAGAGCGCTGTCTGATGGATCTGTTGCCTTTAGATATAAGAGTATGAAATATGATGGATTATGATTAGATTTAATTTTCTGCTATGAATGATTTCTTATTTGTGTGTCTGTACTGCGATTGTGGATACATAGCTGATAGTCTGTTCGCTCTGTGCCAAGTGCGTAACAAATATTTCATCATGCAATCTCCTCTTTAACTGTCTTTACTTATGTATGGTAATTAGAGATGAGCGAACGTACTCGGTAAGGCCGATTTTGCAATCGAGCACCGCGATTTTCGACTACTTCACTACTCGGGTGAAAAGTACTCGGGGGCGCTGTGGGGCCGGGCGTGGTGTGGTGGAGCGGGGGGTAGCAGCGCGGAACAGGTGGGAGCTCTCTCTCTCCCTCTCCACCCCACTCCCCTCTGCAACCTCCCCGCTCACCCATAGCGCCCCCGAGTACTTTTCACCCGAGTAGGGAAGTACTCGAAAATCGCAGAGCTCGATTGCGAAATCGGCCTTACCGAGTACGTTCGCTCATCTCTAATGGTAATGTTTTAATTTGATAATATACAGTAATTATTCACTGTATAACCTTTTATTTTCATAACTGTATGTTTGTATTCACTTACTACTCTAAAAGGAATCTTACTTGTGTGCTGATTGATGTTTGGATGCTACTTTCACCTGTATAAGTGTGAGTGCAGTTTTGCAATGTAAGCTTTAGGTGAATGCTTTGAGGTTCGGGTCTATATATATCAGTAACATAGTTTTTCTTTACTGGTCATGTAATTTTAAAATTTTCATGAGAACGGTTTGTTACGGACTGGTGTGTTTATACTGTAACGTTAACTGAATAGAACCGAAGCTCCTTTAATTGCTTGGCATACATGCAAGCATTATATCATGACTATCCTCTTGTGTTTTTAGTGGGTGTACAGTATTACTAGAAATACTACACAATCACCTACATGAGTATATGTTCAAGGGTTACAAGTGCAAGTTCCTCTCCAAAATCTGCTGGTCTATATTTGTTGCCTGGATTAAACTGGCTACTGTAATGTGTGGGACACTAGCCAGGGGTAATGACAGAGTGCCAAAGGATCGCGACCCGCGGCCAGGCGTGATTTAGATAAACAGATTTTACATAGCAAATACTGAAGACAAAGTTAGCTTTTGACAGTTGCTATGGGACCCATGACCGATCAAAGAATACCCACGATGTGATGGGATCAGGGAAAAACTGTACAGGGAAAGTTCATGATGGGATCTGGTATGGGTGGTATATGAGGCAAAAATACATGAGAGCAGGTATGGAGATGAAGGGAATTTGCACCTGGACAGGAATCCTAAATAGAAATTCATGGCTATATGATGTGTACTTAAGTGAGTAAGTATGCAGCTGTTTAACATTTTGGAATACTCAGAAAATTAACCTCTGCTCCTCCATAGACTGCAGATGCAGACGTTGCGGAGGGGGTGAAGGGGGACATTCTATTAAAACGGAAAAACTAGTCATATAAAAGATACATATATAATGTATATATGCAATTTAAGATAAGAGAAAATCCTACTGAGCTGAATCATGAGGGCTGTGATACATTCACATCCCGTCCACAGCCAAAGAGGGGCGTTATGGCTGTGGAAGGGAGGGCGGGGGGGGGGGGGGGAGTTCCATGAAGGGAAATTGTCAATCATGCAGAAGCCAGACATAGGAGCGATGTTTTGCGATAGTACTCCCTCCCTAGCCGGCCGATCGATAATATGTAAGCAGGACATATGTTCTAGTTTAATTGAACCTAATAAGAAGTGGAAGGTAATAGATTTTGCTTGCTATAACATACAAAACCTTTACAAAATCATTTAGTAGAGGTTCCGATGATGATATTTGTATCCAGCTGTTGGTTTCTAAGAACTGTCCTGTAAATCTAATGAATGCGAATGTGTGAAGTCCTGTTAATGCAAGTATAATGAGGTATTGATGTGTGCTCTGATCATCCTTACTTTTGCATATGAGGTTTAACGGTCTAAACAACTGGCTAGACTCAAAGGGGTGGAGCTGGATGATTTGGAGAGAGGGGGTGTGCATTGGGTCCCTCCCCCGAAAAGGAGGGTGTGAGGGAATAACTCTGAAACAGCTAGACTGACAAAGTAGGAAAGTTGCTAATTATAAATGTACGGATGATAATGATAAATCTTAAGATTGTGTTATAAACTTAATTAACTTTATTTGTAATGTTTGAATAATTTTAAGGAATTATTACTGTTTGTTCAAAAGACCGATTCATGAGTTGTATGTGTAAAGTATATAGACGTTGTTCATGCTGTCATAGAAATAGATATTTATTACAAATATTTATTTGCTGCAGCAGAAAGCTTATAGGGTCACTCTGGGCAGAGACTGATAAAGCTGACATACAGAAACTTGTTTCATCCGTTTTTATGGACGAATTAAGAAGAGTACCACAAGACCCAGGACTGCGATTTTGTTTTTTGTTTTAATTTATTATGAACTGAACTATTTGTGATCAAGGTTATTTCGGACTGAGTAAATTCATGAACTGAGTTATATCCAGCAGGAGATTGGAACTTTGCAAGCGTGATTTTAATTTTAATTTTCTCTAAGTGCAAGCTGTATCTCTCCATAGCTGTGACTATTCAACTGAGCCTGAAGAACTGACAAGTGTTAACAACAGTGCCTAATTGCCAGTTGGTGACTAGTCAAAGGAGGGCTAAGAATTATAGCTCCTCCCTGGGGACCTGAGGCGACCAATGGTGTACAAAGGGCATCTGGAAGAGTGGAATCTACAAGGAACAAGGGGCTCTATAGTCACCTGTGAATACCTTACACCCATGGATATGAAGAATAAAGGAGACTCACTGACACCAGACCAACCAGGGAAAGTAGTAAGGACACAATAATTGCTCTGCTTCCCTGCATTAGAGACCCTGTATATTTGGGATGTAATGAAAAACAACAGAAGGAAGACCTCAAGATAAAGAGACACTTGTATTCCACATATGACTGTTTTGTTGTTTAGTTTTATATATTTATTTTTTTATTTTTGCTTTTGTTTTTTTTTCCTCGAGCCCAGATTCAACAGGATTGGTTTTGTGTTGCTAGCAAATGAAATTTTAGGGTGTAATAAATTTGATATTAGATTATCAGATTGTTTATGCAATGTATCATTGTAATGAAAAACATGGAGCATTTGAGAGAAACATTTAGAAGTTACTAATCATTCAATAACAGAACTATAAAATGTCAAAACGTATGTTCAAACTTTTAGCTGGAAGGTGATTTTATGTTTTATAATCACATTCTTGATTACATTATGTAATCCTGTTTTAGTTATAAAAGCTAAGCTATAGGTAGTCAAGGGTTGGGTTCAGACACCCTGTTACCTGTGCCATCTCACAAGGACCTACATATCAGTTCGAAAAGACAATGGTGAGTCTGGTAACCAGCATTGGGTAACATCGGGATATCATCACGCTACTGCTAGGTTTGTGCAAGGATTGTGCCATTTACACCTACCATAACATTGGAAAAACTGTTAAGGTTCCACTTAAATTTTTCTCTAAAACCGTTATACCTGTTTCAGTGGCCAATAGATGCTGTTTTGACATTTTATGTAGAAAATATTGCAGCAGATTCATAAACATGTTTTCAGTTCTATTCCAGATCTATTATCATTGCAAAGTACTCATAATCTGCAACCAGGAGATGGAAGGCCTTTACCAACTTTAATTAACTACTCCTACTTCTGTAAAGGAACACAAGGAAATATTTTACTTCCCTTCCTGTATTATTGGCAAGATTTCAATTGTGTCTAGTGAGCATGTATTAGATAAAGAATGTGGTAACATTATGTATCATGAGATCATATCTAGAGTGAGAAATCTGTTAGAAGGTTGGGTACACTCTCATGCCCCTTTTGTAGCTAAGGCTTTCTATTAGGAATTTATTAATGTTGAAGCTTATTCTTAATTTTTTTTTCCTAATACAGTATTATTAGTTTATATTGCAGATGCGTTCATACATGGGATAGAGATTAAGCTTCCAGGTGGCATCTATGCAGTATGTGGCAGTAATGACATATACTTTAACCAAATTGGAAACAGTAACTTAGGTTTGGAAAAATGATGAATTCCCTTACCAACACGTTTCGTCACATATGTTATATAAGCGTGCTATATCAGAACATAAGGTATACTTTGCGCATACGCACTGGGCCTGGAAGGCTGGAGCAGTGCTAGGAGGGCCAATAGGTATGATGTTTAGCTCACTGAGGAACACTCATATGATAGAAGCCCTGGGAGATGCCTTTGATAACATTACTGATACATTGTTTGATATACTCGGTGGTCAAAATGAATATACTAAGCAATTAATCTTAGTCACCAATCAACATACAGTAGTTTTCAGACTATCTCACCGCTTTGCAAGGAGGGCTACGCCAAATAGTAGGACCATCTTGTTGTCGCTACATAAATCCATCAGGAATACTGCAGATTACTCATGATCTAGAACAAGCTAGGAAAGTGAACGAGTTGTATCGTAAAGCTATCTCTGATGATGAGACTAAATGGCCAGAGTGGTTGTCTTATTTACACCCTGTAAATTGGTTGAAAGGTTTGGGTGGCATGATCTCAGGAGTTGTAAATATGTTTTTACAAGGAGTTCTGCTGATTCTGGTGATAGCTATCATCGTTAAGATTGTTATTATATGTAAGAGAATCATGAGTACTAATTGCAAATGTTTTCCAGGACAATCTGTCAAGAAATTTTCGAATGCATTGAGTATTAAAACGCACCTTATGACTGTTCTGACAACTGATAAAGCACCTTGTACCTTATGTGGAAAGCATACGCTGCAGAAATTCAACAATTGCATGTATTGTGGATATGAAAGCGTACTCTAAAGGATTCCATATTTTTTGGGAGGATACTTAAAACCAATGGACTATGATATACATACCATCGACAACTTATTATAATAGACTATTATTGAACTTATTTATTTATACATATATTGACATTTACATAACTCCTCCATGTACTGTATTATTGTTTGAAGAAACTATGTTAATGAAGAACATGGGGATAGTAGAGACCTGAACCAGTTGGGGCATGGGCAGTAGGAAAATCTCCTGACTTACCTCAGGGCAGGTCTCAGCAGGCAGGGCTAGTGAGCGTAGCAAAGATAGCAGCTCTACTTTGTTTTAAGTTTACTAGATAGGGAATGTTCTTGAAAGCCATTTTTAAGATATTTAAAAAAAATTTAGTTTGGTTCATAGAAGCTTGGTTCAGTCTGATGATGCCTTTAAGGCCTTCAGAAAAGAACACAATGCCCTGTTCATGAACCATGTGCAGACTCCAGAACTTACGTACTTTCCCAAGTGTTGAAATATAATTGTTGGCCAAAATATCTTGAAAACGGTATCAGGATGTTGCAAGAAGTCACTGGCCTATGGAGGAGTTATCCTTTTATTGTGAGGTTTCTATGACATTTATTCAACATCTGTGAATTCCAATGTGTTTACGCCAAAAATGGATTTTTGGAGTCTGGGAAAATCATCTTGTAGCCAAAAATGTATCTTGTATATGTGACATTTGTATAAACCTTCCCATATGTATATGTTAGTCACACCTTTTCTGTATCCACAGACCCCCATTACCATTAACTGAATTCAGATCTCTTCTGAGTTTTGATTAACGGCTAAGTTACTTGTGACTATTATATCTATTTTACCTGATTTAGGTGTACTTCTTTAAAAATTCTCTAACAGTTTTGGAGGCCCCAGCGAGATGCTATACCTTTACACTTACTACTGAACGGGGAGCAGCTGCTAATAGGGTCACCCCGGGGCAAGAGTTTTTTCTTGACTTCTCTCTAGAGAGACGGTTGCCTGCGGTGTCAGTGTTCGGTGTACAGCTTCAGCATTTCTGAACTTGCTCCCTATCAGGTAAAATTATCTTTCTGTTTGTTTGTCTTTCTTTATCTTACTATAAGCAGAGCAGCAATGGCCCTGCTACATATCATTTCCTGCCTTGTATTCATTCTTTAACTTTTCCCTTCCCTATTGCTTCCTCGCCTTCCTGTGTCGTTATTCAACTCTGCTGCATCGTGTATTGCAACTTTATTGTTTTATATTAATGTTGTGCAGTAGTACAGTATGATTATTGATATGCAACATCCCTGTGAGACAGCTCTAAGCGGGTGGATGCTTATTCCCCATAAGGCTGCTTTCTTCTTTTCTGCACAATTGATGAGATTGAATGTAAAAATTATTTTGACACTTCAGAGGGAGATTCTGGTATTAACGCATAGATTTTTTACTTGTGGTTGTGTTTTTACACTCTGCATGCTTCCCTTACCCAGGGTTTCACTATGACTCTACGGTTTTTGGCTACCGATAGAGTGTAGGTATACGTAACTGGGCTGTGGGATAGCTGCCCACTGACAGTTGCGGGACACAAGGTTTTGCACATAGCTAGATATCTGAAGACGGGACTGGCTCTCCCTGCCGGATTGCTATGGGTGTGATACTTACCAAACTCAACAGAATGTCCAAGTACAAACCAATAACTGCTCATTTTGTGAGAATCATATTTGGGAAGGCTGCTGTGAAGAATACTGATACCATACTGCGGAACACCAAGTTGCGAAAAGCTGGCAGTCTTGACCTTAATGCCTGGCTCCAATTTTCAGCGATTGCTGAATAATTTCATCCAGTTTCTTAAGAATGGGACCTATGAATATGTCCTAGTGTGTGTCAGTATGGAATACCAGAGGTGATTGAGAATGACAGAGGTATACACTTTACTTCTGAAGTATGTCAAGAGGTGACAAAGGCCTTGGGAATAGAGCAGGCATTCCATACTCCATGCCGTTCACAGAGTAGTGGTAAGGTGGAGTGGTTAAATGGATGTACGTAGTGCTGTTTATAAGGTATGTTATGCAAAAAGAGAATGTAAGAGCGCTGTCTGATGGATCTGTTGCCTTTAGATATAAGAGTATGAAATATGATGGATTATGATTAGATTTAATTTTCTGCTATGAATGATTTCTTATTTGTGTGTCTGTACTGCGATTGTGGATACATAGCTGATAGTCTGTTCGCTCTGTGCCAAGTGCGTAACAAATATTTCATCATGCAATCTCCTCTTTAACTGTCTTTACTTATGTATGGTAATTAGAGATGAGCGAACGTACTCGGTAAGGCCGATTTTGCAATCGAGCACCGCGATTTTCGACTACTTCACTACTCGGGTGAAAAGTACTCGGGGGCGCTGTGGGGCCGGGCGTGGTGTGGTGGAGCGGGGGGTAGCAGCGCGGAACAGGTGGGAGCTCTCTCTCTCCCTCTCCACCCCACTCCCCTCTGCAACCTCCCCGCTCACCCATAGCGCCCCCGAGTACTTTTCACCCGAGTAGGGAAGTACTCGAAAATCGCAGAGCTCGATTGCGAAATCGGCCTTACCGAGTACGTTCGCTCATCTCTAATGGTAATGTTTTAATTTGATAATATACAGTAATTATTCACTGTATAACCTTTTATTTTCATAACTGTATGTTTGTATTCACTTACTACTCTAAAAGGAATCTTACTTGTGTGCTGATTGATGTTTGGATGCTACTTTCACCTGTATAAGTGTGAGTGCAGTTTTGCAATGTAAGCTTTAGGTGAATGCTTTGAGGTTCGGGTCTATATATATCAGTAACATAGTTTTTCTTTACTGGTCATGTAATTTTAAAATTTTCATGAGAACGGTTTGTTACGGACTGGTGTGTTTATACTGTAACGTTAACTGAATAGAACCGAAGCTCCTTTAATTGCTTGGCATACATGCAAGCATTATATCATGACTATCCTCTTGTGTTTTTAGTGGGTGTACAGTATTACTAGAAATACTACACAATCACCTACATGAGTATATGTTCAAGGGTTACAAGTGCAAGTTCCTCTCCAAAATCTGCTGGTCTATATTTGTTGCCTGGATTAAACTGGCTACTGTAATGTGTGGGACACTAGCCAGGGGTAATGACAGAGTGCCAAAGGATCGCGACCCGCGGCCAGGCGTGATTTAGATAAACAGATTTTACATAGCAAATACTGAAGACAAAGTTAGCTTTTGACAGTTGCTATGGGACCCATGACCGATCAAAGAATACCCACGATGTGATGGGATCAGGGAAAAACTGTACAGGGAAAGTTCATGATGGGATCTGGTATGGGTGGTATATGAGGCAAAAATACATGAGAGCAGGTATGGAGATGAAGGGAATTTGCACCTGGACAGGAATCCTAAATAGAAATTCATGGCTATATGATGTGTACTTAAGTGAGTAAGTATGCAGCTGTTTAACATTTTGGAATACTCAGAAAATTAACCTCTGCTCCTCCATAGACTGCAGATGCAGACGTTGCGGAGGGGGTGAAGGGGGACATTCTATTAAAACGGAAAAACTAGTCATATAAAAGATACATATATAATGTATATATGCAATTTAAGATAAGAGAAAATCCTACTGAGCTGAATCATGAGGGCTGTGATACATTCACATCCCGTCCACAGCCAAAGAGGGGCGTTATGGCTGTGGAAGGGAGGGCGGGGGGGGGGGGGGGAGTTCCATGAAGGGAAATTGTCAATCATGCAGAAGCCAGACATAGGAGCGATGTTTTGCGATAGTACTCCCTCCCTAGCCGGCCGATCGATAATATGTAAGCAGGACATATGTTCTAGTTTAATTGAACCTAATAAGAAGTGGAAGGTAATAGATTTTGCTTGCTATAACATACAAAACCTTTACAAAATCATTTAGTAGAGGTTCCGATGATGATATTTGTATCCAGCTGTTGGTTTCTAAGAACTGTCCTGTAAATCTAATGAATGCGAATGTGTGAAGTCCTGTTAATGCAAGTATAATGAGGTATTGATGTGTGCTCTGATCATCCTTACTTTTGCATATGAGGTTTAACGGTCTAAACAACTGGCTAGACTCAAAGGGGTGGAGCTGGATGATTTGGAGAGAGGGGGTGTGCATTGGGTCCCTCCCCCGAAAAGGAGGGTGTGAGGGAATAACTCTGAAACAGCTAGACTGACAAAGTAGGAAAGTTGCTAATTATAAATGTACGGATGATAATGATAAATCTTAAGATTGTGTTATAAACTTAATTAACTTTATTTGTAATGTTTGAATAATTTTAAGGAATTATTACTGTTTGTTCAAAAGACCGATTCATGAGTTGTATGTGTAAAGTATATAGACGTTGTTCATGCTGTCATAGAAATAGATATTTATTACAAATATTTATTTGCTGCAGCAGAAAGCTTATAGGGTCACTCTGGGCAGAGACTGATAAAGCTGACATACAGAAACTTGTTTCATCCGTTTTTATGGACGAATTAAGAAGAGTACCACAAGACCCAGGACTGCGATTTTGTTTTTTGTTTTAATTTATTATGAACTGAACTATTTGTGATCAAGGTTATTTCGGACTGAGTAAATTCATGAACTGAGTTATATCCAGCAGGAGATTGGAACTTTGCAAGCGTGATTTTAATTTTAATTTTCTCTAAGTGCAAGCTGTATCTCTCCATAGCTGTGACTATTCAACTGAGCCTGAAGAACTGACAAGTGTTAACAACAGTGCCTAATTGCCAGTTGGTGACTAGTCAAAGGAGGGCTAAGAATTATAGCTCCTCCCTGGGGACCTGAGGCGACCAATGGTGTACAAAGGGCATCTGGAAGAGTGGAATCTACAAGGAACAAGGGGCTCTATAGTCACCTGTGAATACCTTACACCCATGGATATGAAGAATAAAGGAGACTCACTGACACCAGACCAACCAGGGAAAGTAGTAAGGACACAATAATTGCTCTGCTTCCCTGCATTAGAGACCCTGTATATTTGGGATGTAATGAAAAACAACAGAAGGAAGACCTCAAGATAAAGAGACACTTGTATTCCACATATGACTGTTTTGTTGTTTAGTTTTATATATTTATTTTTTTATTTTTGCTTTTGTTTTTTTTTCCTCGAGCCCAGATTCAACAGGATTGGTTTTGTGTTGCTAGCAAATGAAATTTTAGGGTGTAATAAATTTGATATTAGATTATCAGATTGTTTATGCAATGTATCATTGTAATGAAAAACATGGAGCATTTGAGAGAAACATTTAGAAGTTACTAATCATTCAATAACAGAACTATAAAATGTCAAAACGTATGTTCAAACTTTTAGCTGGAAGGTGATTTTATGTTTTATAATCACATTCTTGATTACATTATGTAATCCTGTTTTAGTTATAAAAGCTAAGCTATAGGTAGTCAAGGGTTGGGTTCAGACACCCTGTTACCTGTGCCATCTCACAAGGACCTACATATCAGTTCGAAAAGACAATGGTGAGTCTGGTAACCAGCATTGGGTAACATCGGGATATCATCACGCTACTGCTAGGTTTGTGCAAGGATTGTGCCATTTACACCTACCATAACATTGGAAAAACTGTTAAGGTTCCACTTAAATTTTTCTCTAAAACCGTTATACCTGTTTCAGTGGCCAATAGATGCTGTTTTGACATTTTATGTAGAAAATATTGCAGCAGATTCATAAACATGTTTTCAGTTCTATTCCAGATCTATTATCATTGCAAAGTACTCATAATCTGCAACCAGGAGATGGAAGGCCTTTACCAACTTTAATTAACTACTCCTACTTCTGTAAAGGAACACAAGGAAATATTTTACTTCCCTTCCTGTATTATTGGCAAGATTTCAATTGTGTCTAGTGAGCATGTATTAGATAAAGAATGTGGTAACATTATGTATCATGAGATCATATCTAGAGTCAGAAATCTGTTAGAAGGTTGGGTACACTCTCATGCCCCTTTTGTAGCTAAGGCTTTCTATTAGGAATTTATTAATGTTGAAGCTTATTCTTAATTTTTTTTTCCTAATACAGTATTATTAGTTTATATTGCAGATGCGTTCATACATGGGATAGAGATTAAGCTTCCAGGTGGCATCTATGCAGTATGTGGCAGTAATGACATATACTTTAACCAAATTGGAAACAGTAACTTAGGTTTGGAAAAATGATGAATTCCCTTACCAACACGTTTCGTCACATATGTTATATAAGCGTGCTATATCAGAACATAAGGTATACTTTGCGCATACGCACTGGGCCTGGAAGGCTGGAGCAGTGCTAGGAGGGCCAATAGGTATGATGTTTAGCTCACTGAGGAACACTCATATGATAGAAGCCCTGGGAGATGCCTTTGATAACATTACTGATACATTGTTTGATATTCTCGGTGGTCAAAATGAATATACTAAGCAATTAATCTTAGTCACCAATCAACATACAGTAGTTTTCAGACTATCTCACCGCTTTGCAAGGAGGGCTACGCCAAATAGTAGGACCATCTTGTTGTCGCTACATAAATCCATCAGGAATACTGCAGATTACTCATGATCTAGAACAAGCCAGGAAAGTGAACGAGTTGTATCGTAAAGCTATCTCTGATGATGAGACTAAATGGCCAGAGTGGTTGTCTTATTTACACCCTGTAAATTGGTTGAAAGGTTTGGGTGGCATGATCTCAGGAGTTGTAAATATGTTTTTACAAGGAGTTCTGCTGATTCTGGTGATAGCTATCATCGTTAAGATTGTTATTATATGTAAGAGAATCATGAGTACTAATTGCAAATGTTTTCCAGGACAATCTGTCAAGAAATTTTCGAATGCATTGAGTATTAAAACGCACCTTATGACTGTTCTGACAACTGATAAAGCACCTTGTACCTTATGTGGAAAGCATACGCTGCAGAAATTCAACAATTGCATGTATTGTGGATATGAAAGCGTACTCTAAAGGATTCCATATTTTTTGGGAGGATACTTAAAACCAATGGACTATGATATACATACCATCGACAACTTATTTTAATAGACTATTATTGAACTTATTTATTTATACATATATTGACATTTACATAGCTCCTCCATGTACTGTATTATTGTTTGAAGAAACTATGTTAATGAAGAACATGGGGATAGTAGAGACCTGAACCAGTTGGGGCATGGGCAGTAGGAAAATCTCCTGACTTACCTCAGGGCAGGTCTCAGCAGGCAGGGCTAGTGAGCGTAGCAAAGATAGCAGCTCTACTTTGTTTTAAGTTTACTAGATAGGGAATGTTCTTGAAAGCCATTTTTAAGATATTTAAAAAAAAATTAGAGTGGTTCATAGAAGCTTGGTTCAGTCTGATGATGCCTTTAAGGCCTTCAGAAAAGAACACAATGCCCTGTTCATGAACCATGTGCAGACTTCAGAACTTACGTACTTTCCCAAGTGTTGAAATATAATTGTTGGCCGAAATATCTTGAAAACGGTATCAGGATGTTGCAAGAAGTCACTGGCCTATGGAGGAGTTATCCATTTATTGTGAGGTTTCTATGACATGTATTCAACATCTGCGAATTCCAATGTGTTTACGCCAAAAATGGATTTATGGAGTCTGGGAAAATCATCTTGTAGCCAAAAATGTATCTTGTATATGTGACATTTGTATAAACCTTCCCATATGTATATGTTAGTCACACCTTTTCTGTATCCACAGACCCCCATTACCATTAAATGAATTCAGATCTCTTCTGAGTTTTGATTAACGGCTAAGTCACTTGTGACTATTATATCTATTTTACCTGATTTAGGTGTACTTCTTTAAAAATTCTCTAACAGTTTTGGAGGCCCCAGCGAGATGCTATACCTTTACACTTACTACTGAACGGGGAGCAGCTGCTAATAGGGTCACCCCGGGGCAAGAGTTTTTTCTTCACTTCTCCCTAGAGAGACGGTCGCCTGCGGTGTCAGTGTTCGGTATACAGCTTCAGCATTTCTGAACTTGCTCCCTATCAGGTAAAATTATCTTTCTGTTTGTTTGTCTTTCTTTATCTTACTATAAGCAGAGCAGCAATGGCCCTGCTACATATCATTTCCTGCCTTGTATTCATGCTTTAACTCTTCCCTTCCCTATTGCTTCCTCGCCTTCCTGTGTCGTTATTCAACTCTGCTGCATCGTGTATTGCAACTTTATTGTTTTATATTAATGTTGTGCAGTAGTACAGTATGATTGTTGATATGCAACATCCCTGTGAGACAGCTCTAAGCGGGTGGATGCTTATTCCCCATAAGGCTGCTTTCTTCTTTTCTGCACAATTGATGAGATTGAATGAAAAAATTTTTTGACACTTCAGAGGGAGATTCTGGTATTGACGCATAGATTTTTACTTGTAGTTGTGTTTTTACGCTCTGCATGCTTCCCTTACCCAGGGTTTCACTATGACTCTACGGTTTTTGGCTACCGATAGAGTGTAGGTATACGTAACTGGGCTGTGGGATAGCTGCCCACTGACAGTTGCGGGACACAAGGTTTTGCACATAGCTAGATATCTGAAGACGGGACTGGCTCTCCCTGCCGGATTGCTATGGGTGTGATACTTACCAAACTCAACAGAATGCCCAAGTACAAACCAATAACTGTTCATTTTGTGAGAATCATATTTGGGAAGGCTGCTGTGAAGAATACTGATACCATACTGCGGAACACCAAGTTGTGAAAAGCTGGCAGTCTTGACCTTAATGCCTGGCTCCAATTTTAGCGATTGCAGAATAATTTCATCCAGTTTCTTAAGAGTGAGACCTATGAATATGTCCTATGGGTGTCAGTATGGAATACCAGAGGTGATTGAGAATGACAGAGGTATACACTTTACTTCTGAAGTATGCCAAGAGGTGACAAAGGCCTTGGGAATAGAGCAGGCATTCCATACTCCATGCCATTCACAGAGTAGTGGTAAGGTGGAGTGATTACATGGATGTACGTAGTGATGTTTACAAGGTACGTTATGCAAAAAGAGAATGTAAGAGCGCTGTCTGATGGATCTGTTGCCTTTAGATATAAGAGTATGAAAAATGATGGATTATGACTAGATTTAATTTTCTGCTATGAATGAATGATTTCTTACTTGTGTGTCTGTACTGCGATTGTGGATACATAGCTCATAGTCTGTTGGCTCTGTGTCAAGTGCGTAGCAAATATTTCATCATGCAATCTCCTCTTTAACTGTCTTTAGTTATGTATGGTAATATGTGTTAATTTGATAATACACGGTGGTTATAACCTTTTATGTTCATAACTGTATGTTTGTATTCTCTTACTATTCTAAAAGGAATCTTACTTGTGTGCTGATTGATGTTTGGATGCTACTTTCACCTGTATAAGTGTGAGTGCAGTTTTGCAATGTAAGCTTTAGGTGAATGCTTTGAGGTTCGTGTCTATATAAATCAGTAACGTAAGGTTTTTTTACTGGTCATGTAATTTTCATGAGAACGGTTTGTTACGGACTGGTGTGTTTATACTGTAACTTTAACTGAATAGAACCGAAGCTCCTTTAATTGCTTGGCATACATGCAAGCATTATATCATGACTATGTTCTTGTGTTTTCAGCGGGTGTATAGTATTACTAGAAATACTACACAATCACTTACGTGAGTATATGTTTAAGGGTTACAAGTGCAAGTTCCTCTCCAAAATCTGCTGGTCTATATTTGGTTGCCTGGATTAAACTGGCTACTGTAATGTGTGGGACTCTAGCCAGGGGTCATGACAGAGTGTTAAAGGATCGCGACCCGTGGCCAGGCGTGATTTAGATAAACAGATTTTACATAGCAAATACTGAAGACAAAGTTAGCTTTTGACAGTTGCTATGGTACCCATGACCGATCAAAGAATACCCACGATGTGATGGGATCAGGGAAAAACTGTACAGGGAAAGTTCATGATGGGATCTGGTATGGGTGGTATATGAGGCAAAAATACATGAGAGCAGGTATGGAGATGAAGGGAATTTGCACCTGGACAGGAATCTTAAATAGAAATTCATGGCTATATGATGTGTACTTAAGTGAGTAAGTATGCAGCTGTTTAACATTTTGGAATACTCAGAAAATTAACCTCTGCTCCTCCATAGACTGCAGATGCAGACGTTGCGGAGGGGGTGAAGGGGGGCATTCTATTAAAACGGAAAAACTAGTCATATAAAAGATACATATATAATGTATATATGCAATTTAAGATAAGAGAAAATCCTACTGAGCTGAATCATGAGGGCTGTGATACATTCACATCCCGTCCACAGCCAAAGAGGGGCGTTATGGCTGTGGAAGGGAGGGCGGGGAGAGTTCCATGAAGGGAAATTGTCAATCATGCAGAAGCCAGACATAGGAGCGATGTGTTGCTATAGTACTCCCTCTCTAGCCGGCCGATCGATAATATGTAAGCAGGACATACGTTCTAGTTTAATTGAACCTAATAAGGAGTGGAAGGTAATAGATTTTGCTTGCTATAACATACAAAACCTTTACAAAATCATTTAGTAGAGGTTCCGATGATGATATTTGTATCCAGCTGTTGGTTTCTAAGAACTGTCCTGTAAATCTAATGAATGCGAATGTGTGAAGTCCTGTTAATGCAAGTATAATGAGGTATTGAGGTGTGCTCTGATCATCCTTACTTTTGCATATGAGGTTTAACGGTCTAAACAACTGGCTAGACTCAAAGGGGTGGAGCTGGATGATTTGGAGAGAGGGGGTGTGCATTGGGTCCCTCCCCCGAAAAGGAGGGTGTGAGGGAATAACCCTGAAACAGCTAGACTGACAAAGTATGAAAGTTGTTATTTATAAATGTACATATGATAATTAGAGATGAGCGAGCACCAAAATGCTCGGGTGCTCGTTACTCGGGACGAAATTATCGCGATGCTCGAGGGTTCGTTTCGAGTAACGAACCCCATTGAAGTCAATGGGCGACCCGAGCATTTTTGTATATCGCCGATGCTTGCTAAGGTTTTCATTTGTGAAAATCTGGGCAATTCAAGAAAGTGATGGGAACGACACAGCAACGGATAGGGCAGGCGAGGGGCTACATGTTGGGCTGCATCTCAAGTTCCCAGGTCCCACTATTAAGCCACAATACCGGCAAGACTGGGCCCCCCCCCTCCCAACAACTTTTACTTCTGAAAAGCCCTCATTAGCAATGCATACCTTAGCTAAGCACCACACTACCTCCAACATAGCACAATCACTGCCTGCATGACACTCCGCTGCCACTTCTCCTTGGTTACATGCTGCCCAACCCCCCCCCCTGCACGACCCAGTGTCCACAGCGCACACCAAATTGTCCCTGCACAGCCTTCAGCTGCCCTCATGCCACGCCACACTCATGTCTATTTATAAGTACGTCTGCCAGAGGAACTGCAGAGGGTTGGCACGGCTAGGCAGCGACCCTCTTTAAAAGGGGCGGGGCGATAGCCCACAATGCTGTACAGAAGCAATGAGAAATCCAATCCTGTGCCACCTCCTTCAGGAGCTGCGCACGTTGGCATAGCAATGGGGAACCTATGTGCCACACACTATTCATTCTGTCAAGGTGTCTGCATGCCCCAGTCAGACCGCGTTTTTTTATAAATAGTCACAGCCAGGTACAACTCCGCAATGGGAATTCCATATATTCCATAAATATATCCCATTGCATTGCCCATCACAGCTGAGGTAATGTCGTGCTTAATGCAAGTGGGCTTCGGCCCACACTGCATGCCCCAGTCAGACTGGGGTTCTTTAGAAGTGGACACATGCAGTTACAATTCCGTGTGGACCCACGGCATGGGTGGCTCCCTGGAACCCACCGGCGGTACATAGAAATATCCCATTGCAGTGCCCAACACAGCTGATGTAACGTCAGCTGTAATGCAGGTGGGCTAAAAATTAATTGGATTACACTGTAGGCGAGGGCCCCCAAAAATTGGTGTACCAACAGTACTAATGTACCTCAGAAAAATTGCCCATGCCCAACCAAGAGGGCAGGTGAAACCCATTAATCGCTTTGGTTAATGTGGCTTAATTGGTAACTAGGCCAGGAGGCAGCCCAGTTAAAATAAAAATTGGTTCAGGTGAAAGTTTCAACGCTTTAATGAGCATTGAAACGTATAAAAATTGTTTACAAAAATTATATGACTGAACCTTGTGGGCCTAAGAAAAATTGGCCGTTCGGCGTGATTATGTGAGATTTCAGGAGGAGGAGCAGGAGGAGGAGGAATATTATACACAGATTGATGAAGCAAAAAGGTCCCCGTTTTTGATGGTGATAGAGAACGATGCTTCCATCCGCGGGTGCAGCCTATGTATTGCTTAGGTATCGCTGCTGTCCGCTGGTGAAGAAGAGAAGTCTGGGGAAATCCAGGCTTTGTTCATCTTGATGAGTGTAAGCCTGTCGGCACTGTCGGTTGACAGGCGGGTACGCTTATCCGAGTGTTCCCCTGCCTGTGCTGTACATGCTGCCTGATCTCCGCGCCTCCCCTGCTACCTGGCCCTCGGAACTGCGCCTTCTGCCACTAGCGCTGTCGGATGGGAAGTGTACCATCAGTTTGTCCACCAGCGCCCTGTGGTATAGCATCATTCTGGAACCCCTTTCCTCTTCGGGAATGAGAGTGCAAAGGTTCTCCTTATACCGTGGGTCGAGCTGTGTGTACACCCAGTAATCCGTAGTGGCCAGAATGCGTGTAACGCGAGGGTCATGAGAAAGGCATCCTAACATGAAGTCAGCCATGTGTGCCAGGGTACCTGCACGCAACACATGGCTGTCCTGACTAGGAAGATCACTTTCAGGATCCTCCTCCTCTGGCCATACACGCTGAAAGGATGACAGGCAAGCAGCATGTGTACCCTCAGCAGTAGGCCAAGCTGTCTCTTCCCCCTCCTCCTCATGCTCCTCCCCCTCCTCCTCCTCCTCAACGTGCTGAGATATAGACAGGAGGGTGCTCTGACTATCCAGCGACATACTGTCTTCCCCCGCCTCCGTTTCCGAGTGCAAAGCGTCTGCCTTTATGCTTTGCAGGGAACTTCTCAAGAGGCATAGCAGAGGAATGGTGACGCTAATGATTGCAGCTTCCCCGCTCACCATCTGGGTAAACTCCTCAAAGTTTCCAAGGACCTGGCAGATGGCTCCCAACCAGGCCCACTCTTCTGTAAAGAATTGAGGAGGCTGACTCCCACTACGCCGCCCATGTTGGAGTTGGTATTCCACAATAGCTCTACGCTGCTCATAGAGCCTGGCCAACATGTGGAGCGTAGAGTTCCACCGTGTGGGCACGTCGCACAGCAATCGGTGCACTGGCAGATTAAACCGATGTTGCAGGGTCCGCAGGGTGGCAGCGTCAGTCTTGGAGTTGCGGAAATGTGCGCTGACCCGGCGCACCTTTCCGAGCAGGTATGACAAGTGTGGGTAGCTTTTCAGAAAGCGCTGAACCACCAAATTAAAGACATGGGCCAGGCATGGCACGTGCGTGAGGCTGCCGAGCTGCAGAGCCTCCACCAGATTACGGCCGTTGTCACACACGACCATGCCCGGTTGGAGGCTCAGCGGCGCAAGCCAGCGGTCTGTCTGCTCTGTCAGACCCTGCAGCAGTTCGTGTGCCTCTTCTCTCCTAAGCTGAGTAGTTTCAGCACGGCCTGCTGACGCTTGCCCACCGCTGTGCTGCCGTGCCGCGCGACACCGACTGCTGTCGACGTGCTGCTGCTGACACATCTTGATTGCGAGACAGAGGTTGCGTAGGGGGAGGAGGAGGAGGGTGGTTTAGTGGAGGAAGCATACACCGCCGCAGATACCACCACCGAGCTGGGGCCCGCAATTCGGGGGGTGGGTAGGACGTGAGTGGTCCCAGGCTCTGACTCTGTCCCAGCCTCCACTAAATTCACCCAATGTGCCGTCAGGGAGATATAGTGGCCCTGCCCGCCTGTGCTTGTCCACGTGTCTGTTGTTAAATGGACCTTGGCAGTAACCGCGTTGGTGAGGGCGCGTACAATGTTGCGGGAGACGTGGTCGTGCAGGGCTGGGACGGCACATCGGGAAAAGTAGTGGCAACTGGGAACTAAGTTGCGCGGGGCCGCCGCCATCATGCTTTTGAAAGCCTCCGTTTCCACAACCCTATACAGCAGCATCTCCAGGCTGATCAATTTGACAATGTGCACGTTTAACGCTTGAGCGTGCGGGTGCGTGGCAGCGTACTTGCGCTTGTGCTCAAACAGTGGTGCTAGCGACGTCTGGACGCTGCGCTGAGAGACATTGCTGGATGGGGCCGAGGACAGCGGAGGTTAGGGTGTGGGTGCAGGCCGGTAGGCACTCGTGCCTGTGTCCTCAGAGGGGGGTTGGATCTCAGTGGCAGGTTGGGGCACAGGGGGAGAGGCAGTGGTGCAAACCGGAGGCGGTGAACGGCCTTCGTCCCACCTTGTGGGGTGCTTGGCCATCATATGCCTGCGCATGCTGGTGGTGGTGGCTCCCAGCTGATCTTGGCGCGACAAAGGTTGCACACCACTGTTCGTCGGTCGTCAGGCGTCTCTGTGAAAAACTGCCACACCGTAGAGCACCTTGACCTCTGCAGGGTGGCATGGCGCGAGGGGGCGCTTTGGGAAACAGTTGGTGGATTATTCGGTCTGACCCTGCCTCTACCCCTGGCCACCACACTGGCTCGGCCTGTGCCCGCACCCTGACTTGGGCCTCCGCGTCCTCGCCCGCGTCCACGTCCTATAGGCCTACCCCTACCCCTCAGCATGGTTTATTACCAGTAGTGCAGAAACAGAATGCTGTAATTAAATGTGCCGCTTATTGGCCTGTGGTTGGAGGCTGACTTTGCTTACCGAACGCCAGGAAATAATTTTGCGCAAGCCTGCTGTAACACTTAGCTGGCTGTGTATGAATTAGGAGGACAACTACACCCAGCACAGACCCAGAACACTGAGGACAGTCACAGGCAGCCCAAATAGATTTTTTTTCCCAAAATGTTTTTGCAAAGGCCCACTGCCTATATACACTGTATATGTCTTCTGTCCCTGCATCACCACTACTGGCCCTGGAGTATGTAAAATAACTGCAGACTGTTGCACTGTGGACAGGAATACAGCGGTGATGTAAGAGGCAACACAGAGCCAGGAAATAATTTTGCGCAAGCCTGCTGTAACACTTAGCTGGCTGCGTATGAATTAGGAGGACAATTACACCCAGCACAGACCCAGTACACTGAGGACAGTCACAGGCAGCCCAAATAGATTTTTTTCCCCAAATGTTTTTGGAAAGGCCCACTGCCTATATACACTGTATATGTCTTCTCTCTCTGCGTCACCACTACTGGCCCTGGAGTATGTAAAATAACTGCAGACTTTTGCACTGTGGACTGGAATACAGCGGTGATGTAAGAGGCAACACAGAGTCATGAAAGAATTTTGCGCAAGCCTGCTGTAACACTTAGCTGGCTGCGTATGAATTAGGAGGACAACTACACCCAGCACAGACCCAGAACACTGAGGACAGTCACAGGCAGCCCAAATAGATTTTTTTCCCCAAATGTTTTGGCAAAGGCCCACTCCCTATATTCAATAAATATATGTCTTCTGTCCCTGCCTCACAATATATGTCTTCTGTCCCTGCCTCACAATATATGTCTTCTGTCCCTGCCTCACAATATATGTCTTCTGTCCCTGCCTCACCACTACTGGCCCTGCACTATGTATAATTACTGCAGGGCGCAATGCTCTGCACGGCCGATATACCAAAAAAAAAAAAAGTGCAACACTGCAAAAAGCAGCCTCCACAGTACTGCACACTGTTAGATGTGACCCTAAGAAGGACCGTTGGGGTTCTTGAAGCCAAAAATACTCCTAACACTCTCCCTATAGCAGCTCCGGCACCAACAGCACTTTCCCTCCTCTATGTCAGAACAAATCTGTGGCGAGCCGCGGGAGGGGCCGATTTATATACTCGGGTGACACCTGATCTCGCCAGCCACTCACTGCAGGGGGGTGGTATAGGGCTTGAACGTCGCAGAGGGAAGTTGTAATGCCTTCCCTGTCTTTCTATTGGCCTGAAAAGCGCGCTAACGTCTCAGAGATGAAAGTGAAAGTAACTCGAACATCGCGTGGAACTCGTCACGAGTAACGAGCATCTCGAACACGCTAATACTCGAACGAGTATCAAGCTCGGACGAGTACGTTCGCTCATCTCTAATGATAATGATAAATCTTAAGATTGTGTTGTAAACTTAATTAACTTTATTTGTATTGTTTGAATAATTTTAAGGAATTATTACTGTTTGTTCAAAAGACTGATTCATGAGTTGTATGTATAAAGTATATAGAAGTTGCTCAGGCTGTCATAGAAATAGATATATATTAAAAATATTTGTTTGCTGCAGCAGAAAGCTAAAGGGTCACTCTGGGCAGAGATTGATAATGCTGACATACAGAAACTTGTTTCATCCGTTTTTATGGACGAATTAAGAAGAGTACCACAAGACCCAGGACTGCGATTTTGTTTTTTGTTTTAATTTATTATGAACTGAACTATTTGTGATCAAGGTTATTTCGGACTGAGTAAATTCATGAACTGAGTTATATCCGGCAGGAGATTGGAACTTTGCAAGTGTGATTTTAATTTTTATCTTCTCTAAGTGCAAGCTGTATCTCTCCATAGCTGTGACTATTCAACTGAGCCTGAAGAACTAACAAGTGTTAAAAAACAATGCCTAACTGCCAGTTGGTGACTAGTCAAAGGAGGGCTAAGCATTATAGCTCCTCCCTGGAGACCTGAGACGACCAATGGTGTACAAAGGGCATCTGGAAGAGTGGAATCTACAAGGACCAAGGGGCTCTATAGTCACCTGTGAATACCTTACATTCATGGATAGGAAGAATAAAGGAGATTGACTGACACCAGGCTAACCAGGGAAAGTAGTCAGGAAACAATTATTGCTCTGCTTCCCTGCATTAGAGACCCTGTATATTTGGGATGTAATGAAAAACAACAGAAGGAAGACCTCAAGATAAAGAGACACTTGTATTCCACATATGACTGTTTTGTTGTTTAGTTTTATATATTTATTTTTTCATTTTTGCTTTTGTTTTTTTTTCTCGAGCCCAGACTCAACAGGATTGGTTTTGTGTTGCTAGCAAATGAAATTTTAGGGTGTAATAAATTTGATATTAGATTATCTGATTGTTTATGCAATGTATCATTGTAATGAAAAACATGGAGCATTTGAGAGAAACATTTAGAAGTTACTAATCATTTAATAACAGAACTATAAAATGTCAAAACGTATGTTCAAACTTTTAGTTGGAAGGTGATTTTATGTATTATAATCACATTCTTGATCATATTATGTAATCCTGTTTTAGTTATAAAAGCTAAGCTATAGTTAGTTAAGGGTTGGGTTCAGACACCCTGTTACCTGTGCCATCTCACAAGGACCTACATATCAGTTCGAGAAGTCAATGGTGAGTCTGGTAAACAGCATTGGGTAACATCGGGATATCATCACGCTACTGCTAGGTTTGTGCAAGGATTGTGCCATTTGCACCTGCCATAACATTGGAAAAACTGTTAGGCCTCATGTCCACGGGGAAAATCAGGCCCGCTCCGGATTCTCCATGGAGAATCTGCAGCGGGTCCCTCCTGCCCTGCGGACATGAGCGCTGAAAATCAGAATAAATGAGAATAAACTCACCTCCCATCCGCTCCGTTTCTTCTCTTCGCGGCGGCGCCATCTTCTCTGCGTCGCGGCCGGATCTTCTTTCTTCGGCTCGGCGGATGCGCATGATGACGTCGGTGACGTGCCCCGCGCATGCGCCGTCTCGAAGAAAAAAGATCCGGCCGCGACGGAGAGAAGATGGCGCCGCCGCGAAGAGAAGAAACGGAGCGTGTGAGTAAATTCCTATTTTAGGTTTCCCGCGGATCCGGACGGCTTCAATAGGCTTCAATAGAAGCCCGCGGGAGCCGTCCCCGCGGGAGACCCGCATGAAAATGGAGCATGGTCCAGATTTTTTCATGCTCCATTTTTTTTTAAATCCCTTTTATTGACCATCCTCGGGTATTTATCTACCCTGCGGGTGGTCAATGCATCCCTATGGGGTGCGGATCCGCGGGCAGGAGAAGAGTTAAAATCCGCTGCAGATTTTAATTCTTATTTTGCCCGTGGACATGAGCCCTTAAGGTTCCACTTAAATTTTTCTCTAAAACCCTTATACCTGTTTCAGTGGCCAATAGATGCTGTTTTGACATTTTATGTAGAAAATATTGCAGCAGATTCATAAACATGTTTTCAGTTCTTTTCCAGATCTATCATTGCAAAGTACTCATAATCTGCAACCAGGAGATGGAAGGCCTTTACCAACTTTAATTAACTACTCCTACTTCTGTAAAGGAACACAAGGAAATATTTTACTTCCCTTCCTGTATTATTGGCAAGATTTCAATTGTGTCTAGTGAGCATGTATTAGATAAAGAATGTGGTAACATTATGTATCATAAGATCATATCTAGAGTGAGAAATCTGTTACAATGTTGGGTACGCTCTCATGCCCCTTTTGTAGCTAAGGCTTTCTATTAGGAATTTATTAATGTTGAAGCTTATTCTTAATGTTTATTTCCTAATACAGTGTTATTAGTTTATATTGCAGATGCGTTCATACATGGGATAGAGATTAAGCTTCCAGGTGGCATCTATGCAGTATGTGGTAGTAATGACATATACTTTAGCCAAATTGGAAACAGTAACTTAGGTTTGGAAAAATGATGAATTCCCTTACCAACACGTTCCGTCACATATGTTATATAAGTGTGCTATATCAGAACATAAGGTATACTTTGCGCATACGCACTGGGCCTGGAAGGCTGGAGCAGTGCTAGGAGGGCCAATAGGTATGATGTTTAGCTCACTGAGGAACACTCATATGATAGAAGCCCTGGGAGATGCCTTTGATAACATTACTGATATATTCTTTGATATACTCGGTGGTCAAAATGAATATACTAAGCAATTAATCTTAGTCACCAATCAACATACAGTAGTTTTCAGACTATCTCACCGCTTTGCAAGGAGGGCTACGCCAAATAGTAGGACCATCTTGTTGTCGCTACATAAATCCATCAGGAATACTGCAGATTACTCATGATCTAGAACAAGCTTGGAAAGTGAAGGAGTTGTATCGTAAAGCTATCTCTGATGATGAGACTAAATGGCCAGAGTGGTTGTCTTATTTACACCCTGTAAATTGGTTGAAAGGTTTGGGTGGCATGATCTCAGGAGTTGTAAATATGTTTTTACAAGGAGTTCTGCTGATTCTGGTGATAGCTATCATCGTTAAGATTGTTATTATATGTAAGAGAATCATGAGTACTAATTGCAAATGTTTTCCAGGACAATCTGTCAAGAAATTTTCGAATGCATTGAGTATTAAAACGCACCTTATGACTGTTCTGACAACTGATAAAGCACCTTGTACCTTATGTGGAAAGCATACGCTGCAGAAATTCAACAATTGCATGTATTGTGGATATGAAAGCGTACTCTAAAGGATTCCATATTTTTTGGGAGGATACTTAAAACCAATGGACTATGATATACATACCATCGACAACTTATTATAATAGACTATTATTGAACTTATTTATTTATACATATATTGACATTTACATAACTCCTCCATGTACTGTATTATTGTTTGAAGAAACTATGTTAATGAAGAACATGGGGATAGTAGAGACCTGAACCAGTTGGGGGATGGGCAGAGGAGTAGTAGGAAGATCTCCTGACTTACCTCAGGGCAGGTCTCAGCAGGCAGGGCTAGTGAGCGTAGCAAAGATAGCAGCTCTACTTTGTTTTAAGTTTACTAGATAGGGAATGTTCTTGAAAGCCATTTTTAAGATATTTAAAGAGGGAGTTGTGAAAAATTTAGTTTGGTTCATAGAAGCTTGGTTCAGTCTGATGATGCCTTTAAGGCCTTCAGAAAAGAACACAATGCCCTGTTCATGAACCATGTGCAGACTCCAGAACTTACGTACTTTCCCAAGTGTTGAAATATAATTGTTGGCTGAAATATCTTGAAAACGGTATCAGAATGTTGCAAGAAGTCACTGGCCTATGGAGGAGTTATCCATTTATTGTGAGGTTTCTATGACATGTATTCAACATCTGTGAATTCCAATGTGTTTGCGGTGTCAGTGTTCGGTATACAGCTTCAGCATTTCTGAACTTGCTCCCTATCAGGTAAAATTATCTTTCTGTTTGTTTGTCTTTCTTTATCTTACTATAAGCAGAGCAGCAATGGCCCTGCTATATATCATTTCCTGCCTTGTATTCATGCTTTAACTCTTCCCTTCTCTATTGCTTCCTCACCTTCCTGTGTCGTTATTCAACTCTGCTGCATCGTGTATTGCAACTTTATTGTTTTATATTAATGTTGTGCAGTAGTACAGTATGATTGTTGATATGCAACATCCCTGTGAGACAGCTCTAAGTGGGTGGATGCTTATTCCCCATAAGGCTGCTTTCTTCTTTTCTGCACAATTGATGAGATTGAATGAAAAATTTTTTTGACACTTCAGAGGGAGATTCTGGTATTGACGCATAGATTTTTACTTGTAGTTGTGTTTTTACGCTCTGCATGCTTCCCTTACCCAGGGTTTCACTATGACTCTACAGTTTTTGGCTACCGATAGAGTGTAGGTATACGTAACTGGGCTGTGGGATAGCTGCCCACTGACAGTTGCGGGACACAAGGTTTTGCACATAGCTAGATATCTGAAGACGGGACTGGCTCTCCCTGCCGGATTGCTATGGGTGTGATACTTACCAAACTCAACAGAATGCCCAAGTACAAACCAATAACTGTTCATTTTGTGAGAATCACATTTGGGAAGGCTGCTGTGAAGAATACTGATACCATACTGCGGAACACCAAGATGCGAAAAGCTGGCAGTCTTGACCTTAATGCCTGGCTCCAATTTTCAGCGATTGCAGAATAATTTCATCCAGTTTCTTAAGAGTGAGACCTATGAATATGTCCTAGTGTGTGTCAGTATGGAATACCAGAGGTGATTGAGAATGACAGAGGTATACACTTTACTTCTGAAGTATGCCAAGAGGTGACAAAGGCCTTGGGAATAGAGCAGGCATTCCATACTCCATGCCATTCACAGAGTAGTGGTAAGGTGGAGTGATTAAATGGATGTACGTAGTGATGTTTACAAGGTACGTTATGCAAAAAGAGAATGTAAGAGCGCTGTCTGATGGATCTGTTACCTTTAGATATAAGAGTATGAAAAATGATGGATTATGACTAGATTTAATTTTCTGCTATGAATGATTTCTTACTTGTGTGTCTGTACTGCGATTGTGGATACATAGCTGATAGTCTGTTGGCTCTGTGTCAAGTGCGTAGCAAATATTTCATCATGCAATCTCCTCTTTAACTGTCTTTAGTTATGTATGGTAATATGTGTTAATTTGATAATACACGGTGGTTATAACCTTTTATGTTCATAACTGTATGTTTGTATTCTCTTACTACTCTAAAAGGAATTTTACTTGTGTGCTGATTGATGTTTGGATGTTACTTTCGCCTGTCTAAGTGTGAGTACAGTTTTGCAATGTAAGCTTTAGGTGAATGCTTTGAGGTTCGTGTCTATATAAATCAGTAACGTAAGCTTTTTTTTACTGGTCATGTAATTTCCATGAGAACGGTTTGTTACGGACTGGTGTGTTTATACTGTAACTTTAACTGAATAGAACCGAAGCTCCTTTAATTGCTTGGCATACGTGCAAGCATTATATCATGACTATGTTCTTGTGTTTTCAGCGGGTGTATAGTATTACTAGAAATACTACACAATCACTTACGTGAGTATATGTTTAAGGGTTACAAGTGCAAGTTCCTCTCCAAAATCTGCTGGTCTATATTTGGTTGCCTGGATTAAACTGGCTACTGTAATGTGTGGGACACTAGCCAGGGGTCATGACAGAGTGTTAAAGGATCGCGACCCGCGGCCAGGCGTGATTTAGATAAACAGATTTTAAATAGCAAATACTGAAGACAAAGTTAGCTTTTGACAGTTGCTATGGGACCCATGACCGATCAAAGAATACCCACGATGTGATGGGATCAGGGAAAAACTGTACAGGGAAAGTTCATGATGGGATCTGGTATGGGTGGTATATGAGGCAAAAATACATGAGAGCAGGTATGGAGATGAAGGGAATTTGCACCTGGACAGGAATCCTAAATAGAAATTCATGGCTATATGATGTGTACTTAAGTGAGTAAGTATGCAGCTGTTTAACATTTTGGAATACTCAGAAAATTAACCTCTGCTCCTCCATAGACTGCAGATGCAGACGTTGCGGAGGGGGTGAAGGGGGGCATTCTATTAACACGGAAAAACTAGTCATATAAAAGATACATATATAATGTATATATGCAATTTAAGATAAGAGAAAGTCCTACTGAGCTGAATCATGAGGGCTGTGATACATTCACATCCCGTCCACAGCCAAAGAGGGGCGTTATGGCTGTGGAAGGGAGAGCGGGGGGGGGGGGGGGGGGGGAGTTCCATGAAGGGAAATTGTCAATCATGCAGAAGCCAGACATAGAAGCGATGTGTTGCTATAGTACTCTCTCTCTAGCCGGCCGATCGATAATATGTAAGCAGGACATACGTTCTAGTTTAATTGAACCTAATAAGGAGTGGAAGGTAATAGATTTTGCTTGCTATAACATACAAAACCTTTACAAAATCATTTAGTAGAGGTTCCGATGATGATATTTGTATCCAGCTGTTGGTTTCTAAGAACTGTCCTGTAAATCTAATGAATGCGAATGTGTGAAGTCCTGTTAATGCAAGTATAATGAGGTATTGAGGTGTGCTCTGATCATCCTTACTTTTGCATATGAGGTTTAACGGTCTAAACAACTGGCTAGACTCAAAGGGGTGGAGCTGGATGATTTGGAGAGAGGGGGTGTGCATTGGGTCCCTCCCCCGAAAAGGAGGGTGTGAGGGAATAACCCTGAAACAGCTAGACTGACAAAGTATGAAAGTTGTTAATTATAAATGTACGGATGATAATTAGAGATGAGCGAGCACCAAAATGCTCGGGTGCTCGTTACTCGGGACGAAATCATAGCGATGCTCGAGGGTTCGTTTCGAGTAACGAACCCCATTGAAGTCAATGGGCGACCCGAGCATTTTTGTATATTGCCGATGCTTGCTAAGGTTTTTATTTGTGAAAATCTGGGCAATTCAAGAAAGTGATGGGAACGACACAGCAACGGATAGGGCAGGCGAGGGGCTACATGTTGGGCTGCATCTCAAGTTCCCAGGTCCCACTATTAAGCCACAATACCGGCAAGACTGCCCCCCCCCCTCCCAACAACTTTTACTTCTGAAAAGCCCTCATTAGCAATGCATACCTTAGCTAAGCACCACACTACCTCCAACAAAGCACAATCACTGCCTGCATGACACTCCGCTGCCACTTCTCCTGGGTTACATGCTGCCCAACCCCCACCTGCACGACCCAGTGTCCACAGCGCACACCAAATTGTCCCTGCGCAGCCTTCAGCTGCCCTCATGCCACGCCACACTCATGTCTGTTTATAAGTGCGTCTGCCAGAGGAACTGCAGAGGGTTGGCATGGCTAGGCAGCGACCCTCTTTAAAAGGGGCGGGGCGATAGCCCACAATGCTGTACAGAAGCAATGAGAAATCCAATCCTGTGCCACCTCCTTCAGGAGCTGCGCATGTTGGCATAGCAATGGGGAACCTATGTGCCACACACTATTCATTCTGTCAAGGTGTCTGCATGCCCCAGTCAGACCGAGGGTTTTTATAAATAGTCACAGCCAGGTACAACTCCGCAATGGGAATTCCATATATTCCATAAATATATCCCATTGCATTGCCCATCACAGTTGAGGTAATGTCGGGCTTAATGCAGGTGGGCTTCGGCCCACACTGCATGCCCCAGTCAGACTGGGGTTCTTTAGAAGTGGACACATGCAGTTACAATTCCGTGTGGACCCACGGCATGGGTGGCTCCCTGGAACCCACCGGCGGTACATAAATATATCCCATTGCAGTGCCCAACACAGCTGATGTAACGTCAGCTGTAATGCAGGTGGGCTAAAAATTAATTGGATTACACTGTAGGCGAGGGCCCCCAAAAATTGGTGTACCAACAGTACTAATGTACCTCAGAAAAATTGCCCATGCCCAACCAAGAGGGCAGGTGAAACCCATTAATCGCTTTGGTTAATGTGGCTTAATTGGTAACTAGGCCAGGAGGCAGCCCAGTTAAAATAAAAATTGGTTCAGGTGAAAGTTTCAACGCTTTAATGAGCATTGAAACGTATAAAAATTGTTTACAAAAATTATATGACTGAGCCTTGTGGGCCTAAGAAAAATTGGCCGTTCGGCGTGATTATGTGAGGTTTCAGGAGGAGGAGCAGGAGGAGGAGGAATATTATACACAGATTGATGAAGCAAAAAGGTCCCCGTTTTTGATTGTGATAGAGAACGATGCTTCCATCCGCGGGTGCAGCCTACGTATTGCTTAGGTATCGCTGCTGTCCGCTGGTGAAGAAGAGAAGTCTGGGGAAATCCAGGCTTTGTTCATCTTGATGAGTGTTAGCCTGTCGGCACTGTCGGTTGACAGGCGGGTACGCTTATCCGTGATGATTCCCCCAGCCACACTAAACACCCTCTCTGACAAGACGCTAGCCGCAGGACAAGCAAGCACCTCCAGGGCATACAGCGCGAGTTCAGGCCACGTGTCCAGCTTCGACACCCAGTAGTTGTAGGGGGCAGAGGCGTCACGGAGGACGGTCGTGCGATCGGCTACGTACTCCCTCACCATCCTTTTACAGTGCTCCCGCCGACTCAGCCTTGACTGGGGAGCGGTGACACAGTCTTGCTGGGGAGCCAGAAAGCTGTCAAAGGCCTTAGAGAGTGTTCCGTTGCCTGTGCTGTACATGCTGCCTGATCTCCGCGCCTCCCCTGCTACCTGGCCCTCGGAACTGCGCCTTCTGCCACTAGCGCTGTCGGATGGGAAGTGTACCATCAGTTTGTCCACCAGCGCCCTGTGGTATAGCATCATTCTGGAACCCCTTTCCTCTTCGGGAATGAGAGTGGAAAGGTTCTCCTTATACCGTGGGTCGAGCAGTGTGTACACCCAGTAATCCGTAGTGGCCAGAATGCGTGTAACGCGAGGGTCACGAGAAAGGCATCCTAACATGAAGTCAGCCATGTGTGCCAGGGTACCTGTACGCAACACATGGCTGTCCTCACTCGGAAGATCACTTTCAGGATCCTCCTCCTCCTCCTCTGGCCATACACGCTGAAAGGATGACAGGCAAGCAGCATGTGTACCCTCAGCAGTGGGCCAAGCTGTCTCTTCCCCCTCCTCCTCATGCTCCTCCCCCTCCTCCTCCTCCTCAACGTGCTGAGATATAGACAGGAGGGTTCTCTGACTATCCAGCGACATACTGTCTTCCCCCGCCTCCGTTTCCGAGTGCAAAGCATCTGCCTTTATGCTTTGCAGGGAACTTCTCAAGAGGCATAGCAGAGGAATGGTGACACTAATGATTGCAGCATCCCCGCTCACCATCTGGGTAGACTCCTCAAAGTTTCCAAGGACCTGGCAGATGGCTGCCAACCAGGCCCACTCTTCTGTAAAGAATTGAGGAGGCTGACTCCCACTACGCCGCCCATGTTGGAGTTGGTATTCCACAATAGCTCTACGCTGCTCATAGAGCCTGGCCAACATGTGGAGCGTAGAGTTCCACCGTGTGGGCACGTCGCACAGCAATTGGTGCACTGGCAGATTAAACCGATGTTGCAGGGTCCGCAGGGTGGCAGCGTCCGTCTTGGAGTTGCGGAAATGTGCGCTGACCCGGCGCACCTTTCCGAGCAGGTATGACAAGTGTGGGTAGCTTTTCAGAAAGCGCTGAACCACCAAATTAAAGACATGGGCCAGGCATGGCACGTGCGTGAGGCTGCCGAGCTGCAGAGCCTCCACCAGATTACGGCCGTTGTCACACACGACCATGCCCGGTTGGAGGCTCAGCGGCGCAAGCCAGCGGTCGGTCTTCTCTGTCAGACCCTGCAGCAGTTCGTGTGCCTCTTCTCTCCTAAGCTGAGTAGTTTCAGCACGGCCTGCTGACGCTTGCCCACCGCTGTGCTGCCGTGCCGCGCGACACCGACTGCTGTCGACGTGCTGCTGCTGACACATCTTGATTGCAAGACAGAGGTTGCGTAGGGGGAGGAGGAGGAGGCGGGTGGTTTAGTGGAGGAAGCATACACCGCCGCAGATACCACCACTGAGCTGGGGCCCGCAATTCGGGGGGTGGGTAGGACGTGAGTGGTCCCAGGCTCTGACTCTGTCCCAGCCTCCACTAAATTCACCCAATGTGCCGTCAGGGAGATATAGTGGCCCTGCCCGCCTGTGCTTGTCCACGTGTCTGTTGTTAAATGGACCTTGGCAGTAACCGCGTTGGTGAGGGCGCGTACAATGTTGCGGGAGACGTGGTCGTGCAGGGCTGGGACGGCACATCGGGAAAAGTAGTGGCAACTGGGAACTAAGTAGCGCGGGGCCGCCGCCATCATGCTTTTGAAAGCCTCTGTTTCCACAAGCCTATACAGCAGCATCTCCAGGCTGATCAATTTGGCAATGTGCACGTTTAACGCTTGAGCGTGCGGGTGCGTGGCGGCGTACTTGCGCTTGCGTTCAAACAGTGGCGCTAGCGACGTCTGGACGCTGCGCTGAGAGACATTGCTGGATGGGGCCGAGGACAGCGGAGGTTAGGGTGTGGGTGCAGGCCGGTAGGCACTCGTGCCTGTGTCCTCAGAGGGGGGTTGGATCTCAGTGGCAGGTTGGGGCACAGGGGGAGAGGCAGTGGTGCAAACCGGAGGCGGTGAACGGCCTTCGTCCCACCTTGTG
Organism: Eleutherodactylus coqui; assembly: GCF_035609145.1. Classification (NCBI taxonomy): domain Eukaryota; kingdom Metazoa; phylum Chordata; class Amphibia; order Anura; family Eleutherodactylidae; genus Eleutherodactylus; species Eleutherodactylus coqui. The sequence goes on along the minus strand of NC_089837.1, from coordinate 17,761,268 downwards.
GGGTGCTTGGCCATCATATGCCTGCGCATGCTGGTGGTGGTGGCTCCCCAGCTGATCTTGGCGCGACAAAGGTTGCACACCACTGTTCGTCGGTCGTCAGGCGTCTCTGTGAAAAACTGCCACACCGTAGAGCACCTTGACCTCTGCAGGGTGGCATGGCGCGAGGGGGAGCTTTGGGAAACAGTTGGTGGATTATTCGGTCTGACCCTGCCTCTACCACTGGTCACCACACTGGCTCGGCCTGTGCCCACACCCTGACTTGGGCCTCCGCGTCCTCGCCCGCGTCCACGTCCTATAGGCCTACCCCTACCCCTCAGCATGGTGTATTACCAGTAGTGCAGAAACAGAACGCTGTAATTAAATGTGCCGCTTATTGGCCTGTGGTTGGAGGCTCACTTCGCTTACCGAACGCACAGCAGAGCCAGGAAATAATTTTGCGCAAGCCTGCTGTAACACTTAGCTGGCTGCGTATGAATTAGGAGGACAACTACACCCAGCACAGACCCAGTACACTGAGGACAGTCACAGGCAGCCCAAATAGATTTTTTTTTCCCAAATGTTTTTGGAAAGGCCCACTGCCTATATTCAATAAATATATGTCTTCTGTCCCTGCCTCACCGCTACTGGCCCTGGAGTATGTAAAATAACTGCAGACTGTTGCACTGTGGACAGGAATACAGCGGTAATCTAACAGCCAACACAGAGCCAGGAAATAATTTTGCGCAAGCCTGCTGTAACACTTAGCTGGCTGCGTATGAATTAGGAGGATAACTACACCCAGCACAGACCCAGTACACTTAGGACAGTCACAGGCAGCCCAAATAGATTTTTTTTCCCAAATGTTTTTGGAAAGGCCCACTGCCTATATTCAATAAATATGTCTTCTGTCCCTGCCTCACCCCTATAGGCCCTGGAGTATGTAAAATGACTGCAGACTGTTGCACTGTGGACAGGAATACAGTGGTGATGTAACAGCCAACACAGAGCCAGGAAATAATTTTGCGCAAGCCTGCTGTAACACTTAGCTGCCTGCGTATGAATTAGGAGGACAACTACACCCAGCACAGACCCAGTACACTGAGGACAGTCACAGGCAGCCCAAATAGATTTTTTTTTCCCAAATGTTTTTGGAAAGGCCCACTGCCTATATTCAATAAATATATGTCTTCTGTCCCTGCCTCACCGCTACTGGCCCTGGAGTATGTAAAATAACTGCAGAGTGTTGCACTGTGGACAGGAATACAGCTGTGATGTAACACCCAACACAGAGCCAGGAAATAATTTTGCGCAAGCTTGCTGTAACACTTAGCTGGCTGCGTATGAATTAGGAGGACAACTACACCCAGCACAGACTCAGTACACTGAGGACAGTCACAGGCAGCCCAAATAGATTTTTTTCCCCAAATGTTTTTGGAAAGGCCCACTGCCTATATTCAATAAATATATGTCTTCTGTCCCTGCCTCACCGCTACTGGCCCTGGAGTATGTAAAATAACTGCAGACTGTTGCACTGTGGACAGGAATGCAGCGGTGATGTAACAGCCAACACAGAGCCAGGAAATAATTTTGCGCAAGCCTGCTGTAACACTTAGCTGGCTGCGTATGAATTAGGAGGACAACTACCCCCAACACAGACCCAGTACACTGAGGACAGTCACAGGCAGCCCAAATAGATTTTTTTTCCCAAATGTTTTTGGAAAGGCCCACTGCCTATATTCTTTTTTTTTTTTTAAATCAGTATTTATTGAATTTTATAGTCTATAACATAACACGACATACAAAGAAGTGCAATGGGGACTCAGAAAGGTCCCAGCGAAAGATAAGCAATGCCGACATAAACATGAACAGTCTTTGCAACACAACATGTCAAAATAGTCAAAGGGCAATATAAGGAGAAAATGAAAAATTATACGGCGCGGCCTGCCCTCAGGTATGGACTAGTCAGACAAGACCAACAGGCCGAGAAAGATTGTAGGGGGGGGGGAGGGGAGGGAAGAGAGACATAGGAGGGGGGATAGACAAGGACCACCTCTCTCACCTCAGGGAGTCAGTCTCGAGGGTTAGGCTCATGAACTCCCTCTGAAGAGAGGATATCATCACCAGATGTTGCTCCTCAGCGGGGGAGGATATAAAAACTTAGCTCACTTCGCCCAGGGTGGGTCGTCGTCCGCTCCGCATTTGGTCCACACATACGACAAATTAAATGGCGTCTCTTCGAATGCGCTGCCAGGGCTCCCAGATTTTTTGGAATTTATCATGGGTTCCTCCCGACCAGCCTGAAAGCTCCTCCAAATTAGCCAGAAGGTCCACCCGGTCTCTCCATAATGCAATCGTGGGGGGCTCTTTCTGCTTCCACAGGAGCGGTATAAGAGCCTTGGCTGCGTCTAGTAGTAGGGCAACCAATCTGTGTTTTAATGGGTGGAAGGCGGGGGAAGGCCTCCACAGGAGAACCACCTCAGGGGAGAGGACCAAGCTGGGGGACAATTTTTTCAGTTCTCTCCCGACCTCCCTCCAGAAAGGGACAATCCTGGGGCAATCCCACCAAATATGAAGGAAAGAACCGGTGGACTCCTCACACCTCCAGCATTTGTCATGCGCCACTAATTTGTGGTCGTATAGCCACTGTGGGGTCCTATACCACCTCGCCAGGAGCTTGCAATGGGACTCCTGGGCGGTGACACAGGGAGTGAGCCCGAACGCCGTTTTTAAGATGAGCTTGGAGTCGCTAGGGGATAATGAGATACGAAGCTCCTTCTCCCAGGAAATGAGGAAAGAGGGCTTCGATGCCCCTGGAGGGGAGATGAACTTTTTACGGATAAGTGATATTTTCCTAGCAGGGGGTGTAGGGCCCCCAATCAGGTTTTCGAAGGGAGTGAGTGGTCTGCTGGTTTTGTGGCTTTTTAGGAAGTTGTTTAGTACCCTTAGCACGTGGGTGGAAATCAATGGTGGGAGAGAGAGGTCCTGCAAGATCTCCTTTAGTGAGGTGAGGGGTGCTCTGTGGGCAGATGCCAGGACGTCATGGAACTTAAGTCCTGTAAGGGCTCTCCAGGCCCCTGCGGAGCAGGGGTCTAGAGGGAGGTTCATGAACTTATAAAGCACAGATAGGGGAGTGCTGGGAGAGGGTGCTGGCGCTAGGGTATCTCTCAAAGCAAGCCAAGTTTCCATCAGCCCTCTTAAGAGGGGGTTATTTCTTCGGTCCTTGGGTTTCATTTTCTCCGGGAACCAGAGGTCCTCAATGAGTGATGGGCCATTGGCTCCCCTTGCCAATTGTTGGATCAGATGATCCTTATTTGGGAGAGCCACATCCAACCAGTGGTTCAGTTTGGTGGCGAGATAGAATTCCCGAGGGCATGGCAGGTCCACTCCTCCCTCAGTACGCCTCCTGACCAGCAGACAGTGGGCAAGTCTCGATCTCCTTCCCGCCCACAAATACCTCGAAAAGACCGAGCGCAGTGTTTTGAAAAAGCAGGACGGGACAAAGATCGGGAGCAGTCGGATTTTGTATAGAATTAAAGGAATAATGTAAGATTTTAGAATATTTTTGCAGCCTAGCCATGAAATAAAGGGTAGGTCATATGAGCGTAGCAATTTCTTGATCTTTGGGATCAGGGGGGGAAAGTTGGAAGAATACAGATCTTCTGCTTTTTTTGTAAGTTTTATGCCTAGGAAGTCTAAGGCCGAGTCGGACCACGCGAACGGTGAGTTTTTTAATATTGTTGAAGCGGTTGAGGGGAATAGAAAGGTTTAAAGCAATGGATTTGGACAGATTAATTTTGAAGTTGGAGAGGGTACCGTAGTGCTCCAGGAGGGCGACAAGTCGAGGGAGGCCTTCTTCGGGATTTGTGATCAGGAAGATGATGTCGTCGGCATATGCCGCAGCCGAAAGGGATTCGTTCCCTATTCTCAGCCCCTGAATTTGGGGATCTATTCTAACTTTTTGGAGGAAAGGCTCCAGGGCAAGAATGAAAAGGGAGGGGGAAAGGGGGCACCCCTGCCTAGTACCATTCTTAATGTTGAACGGTGGGGAGAGAGAGTTGTTAATTTTAAGCCTTGCATGGGGCATCTTATATAACGAAAAAATTGCAGCAACAAATTTCGGAGGAAAGTTATATTGCCGTAAGACCATTTCCATATAAAGCCAGTTGACGCGGTCAAACGCTTTTTCGGCATCTGTGCCTACTAGAGCGAGGGGAACCTTACGGATTTGGGCGTATCTTGTTGCATGTAGAAGCCTCAGGGAGTTATGCCTTCCCTCTCTCCCCTTTACAAACCCAGTTTGCTCGGGGTTAATAAGCTTTGTCATGTGTTTTTCAAGACGTTTAGTTAATATCTTGGCCCATAGCTTCATATCAAAATTTATCAAAGATATGGGGCGATAGCTCCCACAGGATTCGGGGTCTTTATTTTCTTTGTAAACAAGGGTGATATGAGCTTCCTGTGTTTGTTTAGGCAGGGGGGCCCCATTTAGCAGGGAGTTGTAGAGGTCAGTTAACCTAGGGACGAGTGAGGTGGCTAGGGATCTGTAGTAGATAAGGGGTAGGCCATCAGGGCCCGGGCTCTTGCCTGGGGGGGGGAAGAATTTAGGAGGTTCTCCACCTCTTGTGTAGTGATCGGTGCCAAGAAGGATGTCGCTTCATTGTCATCTAACCTGGGAAGATTTAGCTCCCTGAGGAATAGATCTATCTGCTTTTTTGTATTAATAGAGTCTTCCGAGCTTAGAGGATCTTTAAGATTATAGAGGCGTGAATAAAAAGCTTGGAATTCCTGAGCTATTTCAAGTGTGGACGTCACTCGGTGACACTCGTAGGTTTTGATGGAATTTATGAGATTTCTTGAGTGGGATTTTTTGATCAGGGAGGATATGTATTTGCTACCTTTGTTTCCCTGTGCGTAGGTGATGTGTTTGAGATATAGGTGTTTTTTGTTAAATTTGGATTCTAAAAGGAGTTTGAGATCCGTCCTAAGGGTTGATAGTTTGTCCGCAGAGGCTGCACACAAAGAGAGTTTTGTGACACGCTCTAGTTTGGCAATCTGGCTAAGCTTATTGTCTATCTCTTTCTGGTGTCTCTTTTTGGCCCTAGAACCCGCAGCGATCAGGAGACCCCTCATGTAGGCCTTGTGGGCCTCCCAGACCAAAGGGATTGACAGGTCTTCCGCGTTATTTAGTTGGAAGTATTCTGTGGCAAGCTTATTTAACTGTGCTTTTTCCTCCGTCGAGTCGAGGAGAGAGGGGTTCAGCCTCCATCTCCACTCGCGGGGGGAGGGGTTTGGAAGAAGATTTAAGTGTACCGGGGCGTGATCCGAAATGGCCATGACATCTATTGAGGCTTTTTTTATAGACTGCAGGAGGGAGGAGGAGACAAAGACATAATCTAAACGCTGGAAGGAGGAGTGGACCTGTGAAAAGAATGTATAATCTTTTGATGTCGGGTTTAGGGTTCTCCAAGCATCTAGTATGTCAATCTGTGCGAGGGTGCGGATAAGTTTGCCTAATTTCTTTTGTGATGTCTTAGCTTTACCGCTCGAGGAGTCTAACAGTGGAGATAGGGTGAGATTAAAATCTCCCCCTAATATGATCAGACCAGTGGCAAAGTGTTTGAGTACTTCAAGTTGTTTTATTAGCCACGTTACTTGGTCCGAGTTAGGGGCATAGAGGTTTGCAAGTGTGATTTTAGTTTTATTGAGTGTACCCCTTATGAAGAGGACCCTACCCTCCTCGTCAGTGTGGCGGGCCTCACAGGTGAAGGATAGAGACTTGTGTATTAGGGTTGAAACCCCCTTGGAGGCGGATGAGGGGTGGGAGTTATGGAAAGCTGTAGGAAACTGCTTACCGGGCAGGGATATGCATCTGTCTCCCCTGAAGTGGGTCTCCTGCAGAAAGACCACCCCGGACCTAAATTTCTTTAGCAGTAGAGCGATGTGGTGTCTTTTGGCTGGAGAATTCAGGCCATTCACATTGAGCGTAGTCACTCGGATAGAATCATCCATATTGAGGACGTGGAGCGGACGAACAACTCCTTCCCTGAGGAAAAAAAAAAGAGAGAAGAGTAGATTATGAGTGGGGATAGGGGCCAGGAGCAGAAACCAGGTGGGCTCCGACCTAGAGAGGATGGTAGAAGTGGTAGGGACGGAGGATAAGTGTAATCAGGGGGGGAGGGGAGGAGGAGGGGGGGATTTGGGTCGGGTGGGGGGGATTTGGAGTGGGGAAATCCGCTGCACAACACAGCGCTAGTGGGAAATTATGAAAGAGGGTCCGGGACCACGGACCCACTTAAGGTGGGGGCGAGTTGTCTGGACTTCAGCAAATGAAGAACTGACAACTACGAGATCAGCCTCATCAGTCAGGCACCCACAGGGCTATTAGATGTGGGGTAACTGTTACAGCCTTAAAATGTCTTCTCCTGAAGAGGATGGCAACTGACAAGTAACAAACCGCTTGCTGAGGAGACGTATCAGGACATGCTCCCGCCAAGCTTCCTCGGCGGGATAGTCCGGCGGGATACTATAGCCAACAGGGCTCAGTATTAAGTCCGCCAACTCAATTTCAGCAGGAAGTAGTCCAAAGAGGCCAGAGAAATCCTCCTAGGAGAAACTGCATCAAAGAAGAAGGAGTTCAAGACGAATCTGTCGATCAGCCATCCGAGTTAACTGTTGAATCTTTAGCCTTCTTTTTCTTTGGTCTGGGAGACTTAGGATTGCCCGCGACATGCCAGGGCTCCGGTAGGGTCAGCTGGGGTAGTTTCGGGAATTCAGGCAGTGGCATCCAACTAGGGAGGTCGATGGGATCCATCTCCAGATGTTCCCAACAGTTGTGGAGGTCCTCTGGAGAGCGAACCATAAGCCTGTGGCCCTTGAAGGAGATAGTAATACCAAAGGGAAGAGCCATGTGTATCGGATGTCTCTTGCTCTAAGAGCCTCCAGCAGGGGGCGAAGTATGCGTCGCTTTGCTAAGGTGGCGGGCGACAGATCTTGGTAGATCTGAATCGGGGCATCCCCATATTTTAAGTCCTTGCAAAGTTTGCCAGCTTTTAGGACTGCGGAGGTGTCCTGGAAAGAAAGGATCTTGCAGACGACATCTCTTGGTGGATCAGTCGAGGGGGGAAGGGGTCTGAGTGCACGGTGAATGCGCTCGATTGAAATTATCGCTGCTCTGTCCGCCCCCAGTAGCTGAGCAAAAATCTCCTTGGCCACTTTACTGAGAGCTTCTGCTGCCCAGGACTCCGGAATGCCTTTAAAGCGAACATAGCATCGACGATTACGATTTTCAAGGTCCTCCTGAAGTATAAGGGCTTTATTAAGATTATCATGCTGGCCTTTAGGATGTTTGCTAAGGTTAGTGCATGTGAAGTAACTGCAGCAGTAGTTGTCTCTAAGTCATCAACTCTCCTCCCCATCTGCTTAATGTCCTCCTTTATTTCAGAGAGCTCACTCATTATGGGGCGCATAGCATTGAGGATCAGCTCCTTCATAAACCCCTTTGAGACCCCCTCTGAGTCCTCCTCATCAGATGAGAGCTCTCCCCCTTCCTCCTTACTGTAACATGAAGCAGCCTGTGGAGCCGGCGCCATCTTTGGAGACGGGTGGGGGGAGCGCGCTCCGCGCTCCTTCAGGTAGTACGGCATCCCCGACTGATTTTTGAGAGCTCTCGGAGTGGAGAGCTGTTCACCTCCCTTCTCCTTCATGTTTCTTCTCATTATCAAGGCTGTAAGTAGCGCTGTGGGTCCTCTGTGGGTGCCGTTCTGCAGGAGCTCCGGGCTTAAGCGGCCATCTTGCTCCTCGTGCAGGCTCCGCCCCCCCACTGCCTATATTCAATAAATATATGTCTTCTGTCCCTGCCTCACCACCACTACTGGCCTTGGAGTATGTATAATTACTGCAGGGCGCAATGCTCTGCACGGCCGATATACAAAAAAAATATGCAAAAAGCAGCCTCCACACTACTGCACTCGGTTAGATGTGGCCCTAAGAAGGACCGTTGGGGTTCTTGAAGCCTAAAATACTCCTAACACTCTCCCTATAGCAGCTCCGGCACCAACAGCACTTTCCCTCCTCTATGTCAGAATAAATCTGTGCCAAGCCGCGGGAGGGGACGATTTTTATACCCGGGTGACACCTGATCTCGCCAGCCACTCACTGCAGGGGGGTGGTATAGGGCTTGAATGTCGCAGGGGGAAGTTGTAATGCCTTCCCTGTCTTTCTATTGGCCTGAAAAGCGCACTAACGTCTCAGAGATGAAAGTGAAAGTAACTCGAACATCGCGTGGTACTCGCCACGAGTAACGAGCATCTCGAACACGCTAATACTCGAACGAGTATCAAGCTCGGACGAGTACGTTCGCTCATCTCTAATAAGAATATCAAGGAGCTTCCGCATGTTGGCTCAAGGGGCCCTACCAAGAATATCAAGATATAACTAAGGTGGGGTTGATGCCTCACATTAACCTTAGTATAATGTAACAAAGTTATAAAAGTAATCAAGAAATGGATATATATATATATATATATATATATATATATATATATATATATATATATATATATATATATATATATAATGTGAGTGTACATGTATGTGTCTATGCCTATATAGATATATGTATATAAGTGATATTTGAAATATTACGCCACAGAATCATCCTGAAATGTATTACACAAATTGCGTGACTATATTTGAGCTAAGCACAGGGACACATATGCTGAGATAAGATAAGAACTTAGAGCTACTTGGGCCTCCCAGCACTCCGTTAAGAGTTTATTCACACGATTTGAAAGTTTCTGGAAGGTATGCAAATGAAGGATGAGAATATGACCAATGAGCGCAAATTGAATTGACCAATGATGTTGTGACACCCCAATGTAAGAGGACTATAAATAAAGATGCCCGCTATCTACAAGTCTCTGTGTGCGGTGAGTTAGCCACAGTTGTCAGCGCTATACAGTGGGGTACATTATTTGGGCCCTGCTCTATTCTTAATCCGCCATGATAAGGAGTCGGGGTAAGGGTCAAGGACGTGGACACGGACGTGGGCGTCCAAGTGAGGATGTGGGCACAGGCCGATTTCCTGGGCGTGGTGAATCACAGCCGGCTGCTGAGGGATTAAGAGAGAGGCAAGTCTCTGGGCTCCCGAGCTTCCTATCACAATTTGCGGGTCCGCGTGGGAGACCTTTATTACAAACGGAGCAGTGCAAAGGAGTCCTGTCGTGGATGGCAAAAAAATGCGTCCAGCAATGTATCGACCACTCCGTCTTCTACGCAGTCCCCTTCCTCCGGGCTAGGGACTGCCACTCTGAATCCTCTGGCTGCTCCTCCTTCCTCCCAGCCTCCTTACTCCATGAAAATGACATATTCTGAGCAGGCAGACTCCCAGGAACTGTTCTCTGGTCCCTGCCATGAGTTGAAAAAAATGGTTCCTCTCTCACTTGAGGAGTTTGTCGTGACCGATGCCCAACCTTTGGAAAATTCCCGGAGACTGGGTGATGAGGCTGGGGACTTCCGGCAACTGTCTCAAGAGCTTTTTGTGGATGAGGATAATAAGACACAGTTGTCTGTAAGTGAGGTAGTAGTAAGGGCAGTAAATCCGAGGGAGGAGCGCACAGAGGATTCGGAGGAAGAGCTGCTGGACAATGAGGTGACTGACCCCAACTGGCTTGCTAAGCCTACTGAGGACAGGGCTTCAGAGGAGGAGGCAAGTGCAACAGCAGGACAGTTGGGAAGAGGCAGTGGAGTGGCCAGGGGTAGAGACAGGGCCAGAGCGAAGAATCCCCCAACTGTTTCCCAAAGCACCCCCTCGCGGACAACCGATGAACAGTGGTGTGCAACCTGTGTCGCACCAAGATCAGCCAGGAAGCCACCACTACCAGCCTCACCACCACCAGCAACCGCAGGCATATGATGGCCAAGCACCCCGCAAGTTGGGACGAAGGCCATTCACCGCCTCCGGGTCACACCACTGCATCTTCCCCTGTGCCACAACCTGGCACAGAGATCCAATCACCCTCCTAGGACACAGGCACAAGCGCCTCCCGGCCTGCAGCCACATCGTCACCTCCACCGTCCTCCACTCCATCCATCAATGTTTCTCAGTGCAGCGTTCAGCTGTTGCTAACACAAGCGTTGAAGCGAAAGCGGAAATACAACGGCACTCACCAGCATGCACAAGCTTTAAACGTGCACATTGCCAAATTAATCAGCCTGGAGATGCTGCCGTACAGGCTTGTGGAAATGGAGGCTTTCAAAAACATGATGGCGGCAACGGTCCTGGCTACTAGGTGCCCAGTCGCCATAATTTTTCCTGGTGTGCCGTCCCCGCCCTACAGCAGCACGGCTCCCACAACATAAATCGTGCCCTCACCAACGTGGTTACTGGGAAGGTCCATTTAACCACGGATATGTGGACAAGCACTGGCGGGCAGGGTCACTATATCTCCCTGATGGCACATTGGGTGAACTTGGTGGAGGCTGGGACTGAGTCAGAGCCTGGGATCGCTCACGTCCTACCCGCACCCAGAATAGCAGGTCCTACCTCGGTGCTGGTATCTGCGGCATTTTATGCCACCTCCTCCAAACCCTTCCCCTCTCCCACCACCTCTACCTCTCAATTAAGAAGTATGAGCACGTCGCCAGCAGTCGGTAGCGCGCGGCTCGGCAGCACAGCGGTGGGCAAGTGTCAGCAAGCCGTGCTAAAAGTAATCAGCTTAGGTGACAAGGGGCACATGGCCCCCGAGCTGTTGCAGGGTCTGACAGAGCTGAACGACCTGCGGCTTTCGCCGCTGAGCCTCCAACCAGGCATGGTCGTGTGTGACAATGGCCGTAACCTGTTGGCGGCTCTGCAGTTTGGCAATCTCACACACATGCCATGCTTGGCGTACGTCTTCAATCTGGTGGTACAGCGGTTTCTGAAAAACTACCCCCACTTATCTGACCTGCTCGGCAAGGTGCGCCGTGTCTGCGCACATTTCCGCAAGTCCACCATGGACGCTGCCACCCTGAGAACTCTGCAACGGCAGTTTCAGCTGCCAGAGCACCGATTGCTGTGCGACGTGCCCTCACGTTGGAATTCTTTGCTGCACATGTTGGCCAGGCTGTACGAGCACCATAGAACAATAGTTGAATACCAGCTGCAACATGGGCGTTGGAGTAGTAATCAGCCTCCGCAATTCTTTACTGAAAAGTGGACATGGATGGCAGAAATCTGCCAGGTCCTTAGAGACTTTGAAGAGTCTACCCAGATGTGAGCGGCGATTAGCGTTACCATCCCGCTGCTTTGCCTGCTGAGAAGTTCGCTGCTAAGCAAAAAGGCAGACGCTTTGCGGTTGGAACAGGAGACAGGGGAAGAGAGTATGTTGCTTGATAGCCAGACCACCCTTATGTCTATATCTCAACGCGTTTTGGAGTAGGAGGAGGAGGGGATGGAGGAGTAGGAGGGGGAAGAGACAGCTGGCCACTGCAGAGGGTACCCATGCTGCTTGCCTCTTATCTGTTCAGCGTCTATGGGCTGAAGAGTAGGAGGAGGAGGAGGATCCTGAAAGTCATCTTCCTAGTGAGGACAGCGATGTTTTGCGTATTGAGACCCTGGCACACATGGTTGACTTCATGTTAGGCTGCCCTTCCCGTGACCCTCGCGTTAGACGCATTCTGGCCAACACGGATTACTTGGTGTACACCCTTCTTGACCCACGATATAAGGAGAACCTTTCCACTCTCATTCCCAAAGAGAAAAGGGGTACGAGAGTAATCCAATACCACAGGGCCCTGGTGGAAAAAGTGATGCTAACGTTCTCATCTGACAGCGCTATTAGCAGAAGACGCAGTTCTGAGAGCCAAGTAGCAGGGGAGCCGCGGGGATCAGGCAGCATGACCAGCACAGGCAGGGGAACACTCTCCCAGGCCTTTGCCAGCTTTATGGCTCCCCAGCAAGACTGTGTCACCACTGCCCAGTCAAGGCTGAGTCGGAGGGAGCACTGTAAAAAGATGGTGAGGGAGTACGTAGCCGATCATACCACCATCCTCTGTAATGCCTCTGCTCCATACAACTATTGGCTGTCAAAGCTAGACACGTGGCACAAACTTGTGCTGTATGCCCTGGAGGTGCTGGCCTGCCCTGTCACTAGCGTCTTGTCAGAGAGAGTGCACCCTGGGGAATCATAACGGATAAGCGACCTGCCTGTCAACTACCAGGATGGAGTGGAGGACGGTGAAGGTGAGGGTGTGGGTGTAGGCTGGGAGGCGCTCATGCCTGTGTCCCAGGAGCTTGTTGCATGGAAAGATGCACGTATCAAAAGCAGCAATGATGTCAATGCTTGAGAAAGGATGGGTGGCTCCTAGATTCTCTGTAGCTGCTACATCATTTGTCCAATCTTGCATGATCTGTGCCATGAGCCACCTGGGACAGAAGGTAAAGGTGCCACAAAAAACACTTGCCTAGTCCACTCTATCCATTTCAGAGATTGCAAATTGACTACATTCAGCTCCCACCTGTTGGGAAGTATGAATATGTGCCTGTTGTTGTTTGATGTCTGTTCAGGTTGGGTTGAGGCCTACCCTGTTACCAAGGCAACCTTGCAGGTAACCACAAATGAGCTTATGAATGAGGTGATCTGCAGGTATGAAGTATGGGAGGTGATTGAGTCAGACAGAGGTACACATTTTACAGGTGAAATAATGCAACACATCATGTCTGCCCTGGGTGTATCGCAGGCTTTTCACATACCTTATCATCCACAGAGTAGTGGAAAAGTAGAACGGATGAATAGTACCCTGAAATAAAAATACAAAAAGCTATGGAAGAGCCAGTTAAAGCTTGGACAAATGTCTGCCCCTGGCTCTCTTTTCAGTAAGATATGTACCTAATAAAAAGACAGGATTATCGCCATATGAAGTGTTGTTAGGGTGTGCACCAAGATTGGACCTGTATTTTCCACAGCAGTTTCAGGCCCAGTATGGAGCGCTAACTGACTGTTATATCTCCTAGTGCTCATCTGAAGGTAACGCACAACAAGGTGTTTTCTTCAAATCCAGATCCTAACTCCCTTGAGGGAATGCATGACCTACAGCCCGAAGAGTGGATGGTCGTAAAAAGACACATTAGGAGGGCTCTGGAGGCCAGGTTTGACGGTCCATTTCAAATTGGAGGGTAAGGACAAGTGGGTACACGCCTTCCACTGCAAAAAAAGGTTCAGAAACCAGAGAAAGAATGAGGCAATTTATATGTGTATTATCAAGTATAATGATCTTGTGGGAAAAGGTTTACTCAGTAACCCCTGGAAGACAGCTGGCAATAACACAGTTTGCAGATGAAAGTGGGTATATGACAATGGCTGGGAGTGGAAGAAAAAAAACAAAAGAAAGAATACAGGATAATTTTACATGCCCAGCAAATTCCCAGTGTGTTTTCACAAAGTGTACTATAGAAGGAGTAAAGGTGTTTTACAATCCAGTAAGATGTTTTAAAGGAAGCTCATATTATCAGATAGAAAAAGGAAGAGTATGACTGTTAAAATAAATAGTCTGGTAGACATAAAATGTTTTTCTCTGGATCAGAAGGGTATGGCTGGGCTGGACAAAAAATACAATTTTGAAGGAATATTAAAATCCCTAGAGTGTAAAGAAAATATAACCAATTCCAGAGGTGTCAATATTGCAATAGATCTGTCAGTTAAATATACGGTACCATGTCTTAATGCTACAAAAAAATTAAATCACACAACTTGGGGCCATTGTTTAATGGTATTGGATATGAAACCCAAGGTACATATTGATAACCTGATAAGAATACCTCACACCTGTATGAATGCATCCACAAAAAGCCAGAATACTATTGTGCATTTTAACATTTTCTTTCCAGCAATGAGGACCTGCACTCGGATTCGACGGCAATGTTATGATACCCTAGTTAAAGGAATTGGTACATGTGTAGGGGTTTTGAACTCTATAGATTTAAAGGTGATGAAGAATCAAATGGCTTGGGTAGGACATGATGTTTCTAAATTGGTAAATGTTCAGGCACAATGGATGCCTTCCCTGTTCCTCCCTCAACGTTCTCACGCTCAGGTATTACAAAGATGTTTTAACCTTAATCGATCTCAGCTTTGCACTGCAATATTATCTATTTGCAAATGTAAATGATTTCATAAATTTCACCCGATGTAGTCTACAGTATGTGTACATGCTACATGAAAAGTATAAAGCACAATCAGATCTTATGACAAATAATGAGAAATTCTGGAGGAATATTTTCAAGAAAGTAATACCTACGGGATCTTGGATGCAGCCTAAAGTAGATAGTGTAGAATGCACATCCGAGTATTGTGCAGGTTCCATGATATATTTTCAAGTTAAGGATACTGATTTAATGAGTAAATTTTTGGTATTACCGGTAATCTTTGGTCTGCCATTGTACCCCGCACAATAATGGGCACCCAAATTTGAGGGGATAGTGGTAGACACAATGAATAGAACGCATAAGGTAGATACCTCTGAATGGACCTTAAATGGTTTGGTCTGTGGCCAAGGAACAGCACAGTAGGAACCATGCTTGCTACAACACTCAGTCAGCATCTGTGAGTGGACAGTGTTGCCAATCTTTATCACATGATGATAGATATAGGACCACAAACTATTTGTATGGTAACAAATCAGAAAAACACCACCTCCATGTACGATTTGACTACACCCTTCTCGGGATGTTTACAGAAGGTGACCCTGTTATACTGGGTTGCAGAAATATATACTTTTCTCCCCGATGCTAAAATAACGTTAGGATATTATTGGCTTCCAGACATACTACCGATGTCTAAAATATCAATATCATTTCAGAAGGTAATTAACATTATGAGAAACACTGAGCACATGAAGAAGCATTTAGAAGTCATTAATCTTGCATTGGTAGATTTGGAGAACCAGACGGCTTGGGCGGCAGATGAACTTATCAGCATAGGTACAAAGAAACAGGTGGATACAGGGCACTATTGGTATGATATATTTACAGTTTGGTAACCCACAGCGGGAAAAGTTATAAATTTTGTATTGCATCCTTAATAGAGATGAGCGAACCTACTCGTTTCGAGTAATTACTCGATCGAGCACCGCAATTTTCGAGTACTTCCGTACTCAGGTGAAAAGATTCGGGGGGCGCCAGGGGGCGGGGGAGGCATGGCGGAGCGGGGGGTAGCAGCGGGGAACAGGGGGGGAGCCCTATCTCTCTCCCTCTTCCACCCACTCCCCGCTGCAACCCCCACTCATCCACGGCGCCCCCCGAATCTTTTCGCCCGAGTACGGAAGTACTCGAAAATCGCGGCGCTCGGGCGAAAAAGGGGCGTGGACGAGTACGCTCGCTCATCTGTAATCCTTAACTAATACTTTTTACTATATTTGTTTTGTTTTTTTTTGTTGAGTGTTTGCAATTTCTGGATATTCTGCAGTATGAGAAGACAAGCCAATAATTTGGAGATGCTGGCCCTACAATATCGTTGAAACAACCGTCTTAGTGCTTAGTCACACGGGCGCATCGGCGCCCGTGTTACTGCAGGAAGGAGACGGACGCACTTCAGGACGGACGTCTCTCTGCAGCGCCGGAGGAAAGAACATGTGACCGGCTTCATTGCTGGTCATGTGTTCTTTCTTCTGCACTGCGGGGAGTCGTCCGTCCTGAAAGACGGCCATCTTCTTCCTGCAGTAAGGGCACAGTCACACAGGCGCATCGGCGCCCGTGTAGGGTGCCGATGCGCCCGTGTGACTAAGCCCTTAAAAAGCCTTTTTGATGGGAATCCGTCAAGAAGAATTGAAGAATATAATGGATGGGTGGAATAGAGCTCTCGATAGACAATTTGAAATGGGGGATTTGTGAAGGCCTCGGGCCTGAATATGATTTTGTCTTCTCTGTAAAGTAACAGGTTCTGTAACATGAATCACTTCTTGACACGGCTAAACTGGATTCTCTGGGCATACTGCCAGCAGTACATCTGAGCAATAGTTTTTAATCGCATATTCTGTTTTCCTAGAACTAACAACAGAATGTCACATTGGAATGTAAAATCACAAGTTATTGTTTAAACTAAGATAACGTCTCTAACTGACAATAAATGTTTATGTAAAAAGAAGTTCATTAGGCATAAAGCCCATCCTGATTCATGATAATATATAAAGATGTAGTATACGTAGTAAAAGTAGAGTGCTCTGCACACAGCTTGGTCTCTGTGTCACTGCTTTCTCCCAGCCAAAACAACTAATCAATTTGGATCCGAGCAGCATATCAAGGGGAGCATTGAGAGAACCCAACACTTATATACATAAACAGCAGAGAAACATACGCTTGAAAGTAATGAGTATTTAGAATAGATTATGACTCTATCGATTAACATATGTTAATGCCTTAACCTCTTCACGATAAAAGCCTGTTTGTGCCTTAGTGACAGAGCCAAATTTTGGAAATCTGACATTTGTCTCTTTAACATAGAATAGCTCCATAAAGGTCTTGCATATCCAAGTGATTCTGACATTGTTTTTTTGCCACATACTGTACTTCATTTAGGTGGCAAAAATAGACAGATAGAATTTGTGAATATTTATTAAAAGTGCCAAAATTGGGAAAATTTACGAAAAAATGTTAAATATATTTCCATTTACTTTATTCTGGCACACATTTGAAAAACTTTGTTTGTTTGTTTTACCATTTGGGAGACATACAAATGTAATATACTTATCAACATTTTGAGGAATACTTTGCTTTTCTGCACCAAGCCAGGATTGCAAAGGCTCATAGGTGTCAGAATGATAGATACCCCCACAAATTACCCCATTAGAAAAATACACCCCTTAATATATTCTCTAAGAGGTGTCATGAGTTTTTTGACCCCACAGTTATTTTTCAGGAATTAATGCAATTTACAGGAGACAAAAAAATCTTATTTTTGCAAATATGTCATTTCAAAGACATATTTTTTTCTGTAGTGCACATGAAAATGAGAATTTACATCCCAAAATGGATACCAATGTTTGTCCTGTGTTCAGAAACATACTCATTGTGGCCCTAATCTTATGTCTGCATGAACAACGGGGCCCAAACCAAAAGGAGCAGACATTGGCTTTCGGAACAGCCATTTTTCTTGTAGGTGATTTAGGCTCCATTGCACACTTGTAGAGTCCAAGTGAGCGGCCAAAACAACGGAGAACCCCCACAAATGACCACATTTTAAAACTAGACCCCTCAATAAATTTATCTAGGGGTGTACTGCATATTTTGACCCAACAGTTTTTGAATGAATCTAAGCAATTCTGTCATTTTAAAAACTTTTTTTTTGTACAGCACACATAAGAATGAAGACTTTCACTCCAAAATGGATACCCCTGTTTGTGTCATGCTCAGAAATATACCCATTGTGGTCCTAATCTTCTGTCTGGCTGCACACTTGGGCCCAAACTGAAAGGAGCATTGAAGTTTAAAGGGGTTGTCCCGAGGCAGCAAGTGGGTCTATACACTTCTGTATGGCCATAATAATGCACTTTGTAATATACATTGTGCATTAATTATGAGCCATACAGAAGTTATAAAAAGTTTTTTACTTACCTGCTCCGTTGCTAGCGTCCTCGTCTCCATGGTGCCGACTAATTTTTGGCCTCCGATGGCCAAATTAGCCGCGCTTGCGCAGTCCGGGTCTTCAGCAGTCTTCTATGGAGCCGCTCGTGCCAGAGAGCGGCTCCGTGTAGCTCCGCCCCGTCACGTGCCGATTCCAGCCAATCAGGAGGCTGGAATCGGCAGTGGACCGCACAGAAGAGCTGCGGTCCACGAAGACAGAGGATCCCGGCGGCCATCTTCACCGGTAAGTATTGAAGTCACCGGAGCGCGGGGATTAAGGTAAGCGCTCCGGTAAACTTTCTTTACTTCCCTGCATCGGGGTTGTCTCGCGCCGAACGGGGGGGGGGGGGGTTTGAAAAAAAAAAAAAACCGTTTCGGCGCGGGACAACCCCTTTAACTGTTTTTAACTTTTACGTGATCGCCATTAGCCATTGGATAACGGCGATCACGTGACTGACGACCACTCACCGCAGTGCTCGGTTACTGCTTCAGGCTCTCAGCTACCTTTTGTAGCCAGTAACAAGGAGATTTTAAATTTCCTGGACCCTTCCCACCTTCTGCGCTTGTGTCAGCCATTGTACCGACTTATGCATGTGCCAAAGTTGGATAAAAGGTCAACGGACAAAGATCCCATCAGGAAACATTGCCAGAGGCTTTAGGCCTTCTGCACACGGGTGGGTTGGACCCTGCATGCAAGCTTCCCGCAGCGGAGTTGGACCCAGTGCCCCCAAAGCACCTGCCTGCCGGCTTCTGCACACGCTGCGGATGTGTTGGCTGGCACTCTGTTGCGCATGTGCAGCAGCCACCGGCACCGGCGTGACATGTATCCCGCAATAGTTCCGCATTGCTCACTGCAGAAGTGCCGCGGGAGAGACAGCTTTCATTGACTTCAATGAAAGCCTGCCATGCGTAACCCGCACAAAATCACAGCATGCTGTGATTTATTCTCCGCGAGCGGAAAAACGCAATCTTGCAAATGAAATGGCATTTTGCCGTTGAATACTAAGGTTTGTATTTGCTACAGAGTCCAGAGGCAGATGCCTGCCGCAGACTCCACAATGCAAATATGCCTGGCTGCAAGAGGCCTTAGGCAAGTAATTTCACCTCATCTCATGGATCCATGACGAGATGCGCAATTTTTACTTCTACGTGATCACCATTATCCATTGGATAGCATTGATCACGTGACTGGGGACCGCGTACCGCGACACCCGTGAAATCTCTGGGCTCTTGTCTAGGTTTGCAAGCCAGGAGCATGGAGATTTTAAATTATCCGGCCAATCTGAGGCTTTTGCGCATGCATCTGCCACTTTGGACGTGCGCAGAAGCCGGGCTACGTTCGGCGGATAAATCCAGGGGCCTTAGGTATGTAATCTTATCCTCCCTCATGGATAATGATCCGTAAGGGGAGATGTAACTTTAACTTCTTAAACTAATTTTTACACTATTTTACTATCGCTGGGGGCATCGCGGAGGACATGGGTGAGTATTTTCACATCCCCAAATGGATCCGATCCATGAGAAGAGGTGAAACTTTACTTTATTTAACTTTTTTCAACTTGTTCGTGATCGCCGTTAACCATTTGGGTTAACAGCGATCATGGGTCCTGGGAATGGTCACTGCAGTCCCCGGTGACATCTGTCTTCCAGCTACCTGTAGGTAGCCGGGAGTCAGGAAGTGTTCAATGCGCAGAAGACTGTGAATGCTCTGTTCCAGAGCAGGACATCGCCGGGTATTGCGGAGGACTGGGTGAGTAGTTTCAGCACCCCTCATGGTTGCAATCCATGGGACGAGCTGAAACTCTATCTTTTTTTAAGTTTTTGTTTACAAATTACAATTGCCGGGGGATACTGCCCACATCCCAGGATGACAGCTCTAGGTTGTTGGCTGCCTCCGGGCACTGGCAGCATGGAGCTGTTACGTCCAGAGCTTGCAGAGCATTAATCCTAAAAGGTTGCATGTTTTTATGTCCTCTAGGATTAAAGCCCACTTAGGCACGACGTAAAAAGGCAGTGGGCCCGTTACTAAGGGGTTAAGGTGTAGTCTGCTGACATGTTACTTTTCAGACATGTGATTTCTAACAAAACGTATGCAATGATTTCTAGCACAAACAATGCAGCGGGAGGGGTGAACCTGCTCTCGGGAGAAGATCAAATTAGGAGTTTTTCGCATGATAATGAAATGTAGGGGTAGAGAGAAGAACTTTGGACAAAGAAGCACTTAAGTTGGGCCTGGGAGAATTGAAATCTTCTGACTTACGGCTAGTGAAGGTGGCTGGGAGCCTGGAGCTGTCATCAGGGACCATAGTGAGGGGAGGGGAGATGAAACTGCTCACCTGAAGCCCATAACACATTGAGTACGGTCGCAGCACACTTCAGTGAACCTCTATACTCACAAGGGAACATTTTGATCAGGGCTATGATACACGCTTATCCAGATGAGGACTCGTCATCCATATAATGTAGCCACCAAACAAACAATCATATGCAGCATCTGGGGTGAAGCCAATCACTAGGACCATCAATTTCAAAAGCAGATTTCTTCTTAATTTTTCATATCTGCATACAGCAACCAGAAATATTTCGACCAATAAAACCTGTCTTTATCAAGCCAATGGCTTGTTAAAGACTGTTGTTAATTAAGAAGATTAAGAAGACATCTGCTTTTGAAATTGATAGTCCTAGTGATTGGCTACACCCCAGATGCTGCTAATGATCGTTTGTTTGGTGGCTCACCTAAAGCCAGCGGCGATGTCCCCCAACACTATCTTCAATGCTGGGCACCTCCGCTTATCTGCGCATGTGCCGACAAAATGGAGCTGCATGCGCAGTAGACCCATATGCCACGCTGTCATAGTGATTGGTTCCTGCTAACATGGATGGCTGTGATACTCCTATCACAACTATCCATGTCATTTGTGTAACAATAATGCAGTACAGGATTAGTGCTGTGTATCTCTCTCCCTTACTGTGAGAGTTTGTGAGACAGATAAGAGTAAAATATTCTGTGCTGTACAGAGTCGATAAAAAAAGAGCACTCATCACCCCATAATCACCGCCTCTCACACCTTAATCACCCGGCTTCACCTATAAAGTGAAGGACACCCACATCCCGACACTGCTTTAAAAAGCTAATGGGTTGCCTTCATTTCTCTGATAATTCCCAAGTCCCTCCAAGAGATGACTCTACCTATGACAGATTATATAAATTGAGGTCCTTAAACTGTTGTAAGTCAGGTACGAGACAATGACAATGTATAAAAAAATAAAACTCCGATCTTAAAAGGGCTAAGCAGTATAAATGGTATTAGAAAGTGTCTTAGAATTATTAAAGTGACTGTCCATTCAGAACCTCAAGACTGATATGTAAGTCACTATCTACGGGGGATCATTACTTGCTATTTACTTAATTTTCAGATCTTCCTCCGAAGTTGCTCTTTAACAACTCTACATTAGGTCAGAGTTGTGATCTGTGACTACAGCTTATCTATAGGGACTGCAGGACTCTGTGGTAGTCTGAGACACACTCCTACTATATCATTGGTTTAGATTGTCGCTTCTCTCCCCCTGCAGCTCTGCCTACTAGATTATTGCAAGGGCAGAATGATTATAAATTGCAAAATAATAATCCTCCAGTAAGAAAAAGCTTATTGGGGCATATTTGCATATTGAACAAGAGAGATGATTCATAGTAATGGGGAGCTTGAAGGGTCACACAAAGCTTTATTTGCATGACACTGGTCAGCCTATTTATTGCACATGGTGAAGCTGTAATACCAAACCTCTGGTCAGGATTTTTTTAAAGGCTTCTTTCACATCTTTATTCCTCAAGCTGTAGATCAAAGGATTTAAAACAGGCGTAAAAACCATATAAACTAGAGAAACATACTTCAGATAAGGAGAAAAACGTCTCGACTGTCCAATGTACGTGGTCATACATGTCCCAAAAAACATCAATACCACAGTGAGGTGGGAAGCGCAGGTGGAGAAGGCTTTAGATCTACCCTGTGAAGAATGGATTTTCAGTATGGAAATAATAATGCCAATATAAGATCCGACTATAAAAACAGGTGGTGCCAAAAGCGTAAAAAATCCTACAGCAGATATACTGATTTTGTAAAAGGAGACGTCACCACAAGCCACCTCAAGAAGTAACAAAACCTCACAAAAGAAATGATTGAGTTGATTTCCTTTACAGAATACAAGAGGCTGTGCTATGCTGGGAAACGATGAGAAAATTATACTTCCAAACCAACTGATGATGGTGATGTGTCTACATAGCCTCCAGCTCATAATGACGGTGTAATATAAGGGATAGCATATGGCTATATACCGGTCGTAGGCCATCACAGCCAGTAAGATGCACTCAATTCCTCCTAGAATCAGCCCGATCTCCATCTGTGTCAAGCACATAATGATGGAAATTCTTCTTTCCTTTGATAACATATCGAAGAGCAATTTTGGAACAGTGCATGATGAGTAGCACAAATCAAGGAAAGACAAATTACAGAGGAAATAATACATAGGAGTGTGTAACTGAGGGCTAACGATCACTGTACAGAATAACAATCCATTTAATAAAATGGTTAACATGTAAATGACAAAAAACAAAACAAAAAGAAGAGAACAAATCTGCAAATTCTGGGAAAATCCAATCAGGATAAATTCTGTATTGATGGTTTGATTGCCAAATTCCATGCTGTAGGTCACTTTTTTCAGCTTCAGCCTTATCATGAGAACAGTGGAAGGAGCGTTGTGTTTGGATATGTTTTGAAAAATATAATTATGTAGCCTTGAGTTAAAAAAATTAAAACAAATTTCCTTCAGAAAAGCATTTGCTAATAAACGCTAAATCTGAATTTTTTTTAAGGCTTGAATCAATCCATTTACATTTTTTTTAACAGCAGGAAAAAAATAGAGTTATAAACTTATGGCAAACTGAGTGTGAGTGCAGAAGGGAACAAAAAGTGACCATTCACATGGGTCAGGATTGGTCCATTCGGACATTTCCGTGTCACAGTGGTAACCCTGTGGGGATTAAATTCAACACCTTTTAAAAGCTGCACATCTTTGCTTCAAAACCGCATGATTAAATTCCACCGCAGAAAAGCTTCCTGCTGCAGAATTCAGGACGTCTTGTGGAATTATTGCTGCAGATTTCTAACATACAGGAGATGGAATTTCACATTTAAAAAAAACGCAATAAATTAAACAAGACGTTCTGCAAAACACATTCTACAGTAAAAAAAAAATGCCAGAAAACCCACTCATGCTTGAAAAAGGCCAAAGCAGTGGCCGAAACGTCGCTGGTCTTCCTTTAATGGAGGAATAAAGATTTGAAAATTATCTTGAAAACCCATCTGATGCTGCCTGGTCTCCACTTTGTAATTCGGAAAACCCACACTAACTGACCAAATGTGCATGTGTGCTGCATCCTGTGGACAATTCCTTCTTGTGTGAAAGGTCACTAAAGAGGACGTATGTCCCTCTTATATAGTCATACATATAACATGGAGCTGTGCTGTTCCCCTCATGAAGATCCACATGGAGTATAGTGAAGCAACTGTTCCATAGAGGGAAATATGTCGCTTATCTCCCAAGAGAATGTTCATTAGTCCTTCTGTTGCTAGTAGTAACCACCTTACTGTCCGGTCTTTCCTTAAACCAAAACAAGGAGACTTGAAATTACCAGAACAGCTGGTAGTCAAATATCGCTACAGTCTTGGGAACCCACCTTTGTTGTACTCACAGGGGATAACAAAGTGAAAATCAATCCAATCTTGTATCACAGTATCCTGGCAATGTGCCACCACCTAACTTCAGTTTTGCTTCCTTCAAAGCTTCTTTGAGGGATTGAAAATAGGATTCACCCCTTCACACAAAGGACATACAGTTACATCCTCCAGGTGCAGGGTATGTTTGAAACAGGATCGTCAGGTTATCCCACTGCATACAAGGTAGGTACTGGCTATCTTTGGTAGCTGACACAACCCTCAACACTGATGACGGCTGTTAACCCTTTAAAAGCCATGCCAATTCTCACATCAGCATTTAAATCTTACTGCAAGGTGCTGTTCAGTTGTCATGGCAGCTCAGGGCCTTTCAAAGGCCCCCACGGTTACCTTGAATGAATGCTCATGATAGACTACCTGTCAGAATTTAGTATATTTGCAATATGGTATTGCTTTTTACTGTATGAGTGATCAAACGATTATAAGTAACCTTTGGGGACTAAAACAAAAATGTAAAGAAAAGTGAAAGAAGTGTTTTTGTTCAAAATTAAGGATATTAAAACTTTTTCCATATATAAAATTGAAAATAAAATCAAAAGAAAGACATATTTTTATTATTGCTATGACCATAAAGGGCAAATATATGAAAATTGTGCGTTACGTGAATGTCGTCAGAAAAAATAAATGCACAACACCAGAATTAGGTTTTTTTTGTCTCTAAGAAAATATTAAATAAAAAGCAATCAAAAAGTCTTCTTTACTCCAAAACCACAGATTATCCTGCAAAAACAAGCCCTCATACAGCATCATTAAAAGTAGAATAAAAAAAAGTTTGGGCAGTCAGAAGATGGCAGTAGAAAATATATATATTTTTAAAGTTTTTTTAATTTTTTAAAATAATACAGCAAAATAAAACTAAATAAATTTGATCATTATGATTGTACTGATCCAAAGAATAAAGTTATGTAATTTTTATTTGCAGTTTGATTAAGATGATGAATTGTTGTTTTTTTTTTTCATTTTAATCCACTTAGAAATTTGTAAAAATTTTTCAGTACATTTAGGCTTCATTAAATAGTACTATTTAAAAACCAACTTGTCCCACAAAAAACAACAAGCCCTCAGACAGCTATATTGACATTAAAATAAAGAGTAGATTTTTTACCAATGGGATATGAAAGCAAAAATCGAGAAAAGATGGGACGTCTCTTTCAGGGTTACATACATTATAAGTACAGAAGAAGAGAGATACACAGGACTAATCCTGCCCACAAGAGTTTACAATCTATAGTAGAAGGGGATGGTGATAGTAAGTGAGGGTAGATAGTGCTCGTACAGTAGTGGTAGCAGAGTTACTGTAGATTGTAGGCTGTTTGAAGATGGGAGGGCAATCTTGGATGCAGTTGTGTGGTTTGACTTGTATATGTGGTTTTAAGGAGAAGTCAGAGTTAAATGTTACAATGAGAGTGTTTGCTGGAATGGGGGAAAGATTATGAGTTTTCTCCATCTTGAGTTTCAGAAAGGAGAATGAGTAGTAGTAGGATATAGCCAATAGACATTCTGGGTTTTGGGATAGCAGAAAGTTAACATCTGGGCCAGAGAGGTAGATTTTGGTGTCATCAGTGTAAGAGTGATACTGAAAGCCATGGGATTCTTGAGTTGTCCTAGGCTAAAGGTGTAGGTGAAAAAGAGTATGTGAACCAGAACATCAAGGGATGTCTCCTTAAGGATGGGCATGATAGTTTCATCTTTAAATGATGAGAAGAAGATGCCAGTGGTCAATGGAATGTTAAAGAGATGGATTAGGGCTGGGTAAATCACAGTGGGAAGGTTGAAGTTGAGGTGAGATGGGATTGGGTTAAGTGGACAGGTGGTGAGATGTGATTTAAAGAGTAGGGTGGAGAGCTTCTGTTTGGTAATGGTGCAGAAGAAGGGAACTGCAAAAGGGAAAGAGGGATGAGTAGTTGTACAGAGAGGTTACAGGGATTGTAAATTGAAGCTTTCTCCGATGTTGTCAATCTTGTATTTCAAAAGTGTAGTAAGGTCCTCCTTGGAGATGATAGATGCGGATGGGTCATCAGAGGGTGGATGAGGGATTTGAACTTGTTAAATGGTTGTCTGGGTTTGCGGAAGAGGAATGACATAGGAGTAGAATATAGCTCCATTTGACAGAAGTGATTGGAAATTTGAAGTTGAGGGTGGCTTGTTTGTACATTGTGAAGTATTTCTTGGAGTGGGTCTTCTTCTAGCATTGCTTTGTAACCCTGGAGGCTTATCTCAGTTTTTTTGCAAGGTCAGTGTGACAGGTTGTCTATTAATTATTTGGGTCTTTTTCTGTGTGTGAGGGATGGTTGAGTCCAGAGATGAAGTACTTATGGTGTCATAGAAGGCAATGTCTGTGTGATGCTATGATAGAGAGTCGTAGCAGAGAGAAATTTGAGGTTCCTAAACTGGTGCACTAGTTCTAGGGCAGGAGGAGCAGTTGAAGAGAAAAGGGAAGTGAAAGTAAGTAAATTGTGTCAGACAGCAGGAGATGTGAGATTGAGAAAATAGATAAAGAGCATAGCTGGGGAAAATAAGGTCCAGTCAGTGTGTCTGTATTTAAAGAGGAAGTCAATGATAAGAGTTTGGAGGCAGCTGACTGACATATGTTAATGGCGATGTTGAAGTCACCCATGATGAAGATCGAGGGTGTCAGTGGACAGGAAGTGTAAGAACCAGCTAGTAAAGTGGTCAATAAAGGCAGAGGGAGGGCCTAAAAATTGAGTGCTGTTATGAGAGAGTGCAGCAGGGAAGGCCATGTCAGAGTAGTTCGGCTATGTTTCTGTTATGCCTAGGAAAGACAGCTTCTAAGAAATTAAGAGGTCATGGATGTTGGGAAGATTATTTCAGACAGAACGTGCATTGCATTAAGCTCCAGAGAGACTCGGGCAGCAGTGATATAAAAATATCAATTTCCGGGGTTACAAGAAGTTTCAGTAGAGTGTTGCTGATAGGAGTGAGATATGATAGTGGGAATTCACAGAGGATGCCGAGGATTCAGAGAAATATCACACATAGTAAGAAGGAGCACAGAGAGGAACAGTAGATGTCCATAATATAGAGTGTGGGGTATGAGTGTGCATTTGGAAAGTAGGCTTTAAAGTTTAGAAAGAAGTCTGCAGAGAAAGCTCGATAAGTTTCTAAAGTGAATTGGAAGATAGATAGTTCCTTAATCCTTATTAGATGAACGGGTTTAGGGCTGATGAAGCTGTTTCAGTATTTGGCAAGCAATTGTGATTGATAGCTTAAACATCATACATTTTGATGGAAGTTTTAAAGTGGGGTGATAGAAGATTCACATTGGATATAGTTATGACTGTATATTCCCTCATAGTATAATTCTGCTTTGGCATTAAAATATGGGCTTAAAGGGGTATTCTGGACACAGACTAGCATTGTAAAATCTAATGTCCATCACCACAGTAAGTCATTCTCTAATAGGTTAACGGTACCTGGTCTTAGTGATTCTGTATTTTCTATCCATGTCACATGACCTTCTGTAGTGACCCAGTAATTCATCCTTGTCTCCTCTAAAAATATCATACATGTATGTCTTATGTCAATGCATCTCCCATCTCACCACTATATTCAACCTCTCTCTGACCTCTGGCATCTTTTCCTCTTCTTTCAAACACGCCATCATATCCTTACTGCTAAAGAAGCCAACTCTGGACGCGACTGAGGCTGCCAACTACCGACCCATCTCTAATTTCCCCTTCATCTCCAAATTACTAGAACGCCTGGTTTACTCCCACCTTGTAAGCTATCTATTAGAGCACTCTCTTCTAGACCCCCTACAGTCTGGCTTCCGACCTCAACACTCGACAAAAACTGCCCTTACAAGGGTATCCAATGACCTGCTGACAGCCAAATCGAGGGGCGATTAGTCCCTACTGATCCTCCTCGACCTTTCCGCAGCATCTGCCTAAAGGACACTGCTCTCTCCTGGTTCTCCTCCTACCTATCTGACCACTCTTTCAGCGTCTCCTTTGCTGGCTCTACCTCCCCTCCTCTTCCTCTTGCTTTTGGGGTCCCCCAGTGCTCGGTCCTCGGCCCTCTTCTTTTCTGTATCTACACAGCCCCTATTGGACAAACCATCAGGAGATTTGGCCTCCAATAACACCTGTATGCTGATGACACCCAGCTATACACCTGTTCCCGTGCCATCTCTGCACCTTTCCTCCAAAACATCACCGACTGTCTGTCCGCTGTCTCTAACACTATGTCCTCTCTCTACCTAAAACTAAACCTCTCTAAAACTGACTTACTGGTGTTTCCACCCTCCACTAACCATGTGGCGCCACCATAACTCCAAGACAATATGCCTGCTGCCTTGGGGTCATATTCGACTCTGATCTATCATTTACCCCCTACATCCAATTTCTCGCCAGAACATGTCAGCTGCACCTCAAGGACATTGCCAGAATCCGCTCTTTTCTCACTGTGGACACGCTAAAAAGGCTTACTGTTGCCCTCATCCACTCTCGGCTCGATTATTGCAGCTTGTTGATTATCGGCCTTCCCTGCAACAGACTCTACCCTCTCCAATCCATTCTAAATGTGGCAGCCAGGCTCATCTTCCTGTCCAGCCGCTACTCGGACGCCTCTGCCCAGTGCAGTGACTGCACTGGCTGCCCGTTAAATACAGAATTCAATTTAAACTCGCTACCTTCATCCATAAAGCCCTCCACAGTGCAGCGCCCCCTATATTGCCTCCCTCATCTCAATCCATCACCCAGCCCGGGCTCTCCGCTCTGTTAATGAAACCGGACTGAGCGCCCCTTTAATTCAAACTTCTCATTCCCACCTCCAAGACTTCTCCAGAGCAGCACCAGTCCTCTGGAACGCACTACCAAAGGCTACCCGAGCAATCCAGAACTCGCAGAACTTCAGGCATGCTCTAAAAATGCACCTTTTCAGGGAGCCATACCACATTCTTTAAATAAACCCCTCTGTACTCCGCCTGATAACATGCTCCCTGACCTACTGACTGCAATCCCTGCTAGCCATCATCAACCGCTCCTGCAGTCATACCTATTCTGCCGTCACATGGCCAAATGTCTGACCATTGTCTATGTGTATAGCATCCCTCACTCTCCACATACCGTGCACATCTCCAGCCCGTTTACCTTCTGTATCCCCCCATTACTTGTAGTATGTACGCTCGTTAGAACAGGACCCTCACCCCTATTGTTTCCATCAACTGATTACTATGTAACCGTGGTTCTGTAATTTTTTTTTTATTGTCTTTCTGTATTCCCCCTGTCTATGTAAGCGCTGTGGAATATGTTGGCACTATACAATTAAAGATTATTATTATTACTATTCTAATTTTCCTATGCGTCCATCTGAAGTCTGGATCCCCGAGTAGAGGTACGCCCTTCATTTGTCACACCCACGCGTTTCTAAAGCTGGGTGGAGGTAATATAAGTCAATAATCTTATAGAAGAGCTGTGTGAGGCTGCGTGGAGGTACTGCAAGTTAATAATCTTTGAATTATTTTATTGAACTGCCTTGTATTGTTTCATTTGTTATCATACAAGTAAAGTTTATACCGGGCTCTGACCATTCCTAGAGACCCGTGGTACTAAAGAACTGTCCGTGGCTGCATTTCTTATCTGCCGAGGGTCATACTGGCGTATGCAGAAATAGTGGCGTCACACGTGACAACTACAACCCCTGTTCTCCAGTTTGGTGGGCATTCCCACCTAGAGGTGTCCGATGTGGACTGCAGTGCTACTCTGGCTGCATGTGTCCCTTGCAGGAGCATGGTAAGTGCCACTGTGGCAAGTCAGCACTTTACCCTTCCAGCTCCCCACATTTGTCAGATGTCCTGGGTCCCCCTATGGGACGCTGCACCTCTGCCTGAAAAATATCTCCTCTTACTTTGATATCTTGTCTCTACTTGCTACTTCCTCCCCATCCATAGCCTCCAACATCCTGTGAGCAGTGCATTATGGGAGGACAGGAGTGGAAGCACTGCGCTATGTTGCTCATGTGCAGTTCAGAGTGTTTGCTGCAGAAGTGATGCATGTAATCAGTGGCAAATTGATGACTGCACGGCACTAAGAAGAGGGTCCAGAGCAACAGATAAAAATTACAAATTGACGCCAATTGGTTGTACCTTCTATATCTCAGCATATTCAGAATTTCCATTTTGTGCCCGGAGAATTCTTTTATGGTGTTGGACAAAACAGACCAGTTGCTTGTACATTTTACAACTTTGCTTAAAAAAGTGCTATCAGGTGTGTAATAAAGAATAAAATGAGAAAAGGAACTGTCAAAAAATGGTTAGGGATAAAAATGGAAGGAACAATTAAACAGGAATATAGGGAGGGATACATACCAAAATATAGCAAGGTATATATAAGTATTACAGCAGGGATGCAGACAAAGTAGGGAAACCAGCAATATAGAATCATATACCTGGAGATGAGACAATAACAGACACTGACACAACATTCTGGAATAATTCTGCTTTAGACGTAAATGGGTTGTGCACTTGTAAACTATCTATGGCCTATCCTTAACAGAACTGTGACATTCTGTCACCTTGGACAGAATGTAAGAAATACATATAAGAAACCACACACCAATCAAAACAGTACATATAAATACACCCCCTGAACTAGACATATGATTGGGTAGTTGGAAGAGACATCCATCAGGCAGACAGCTGGAGGCAATGATTGTAGAAATGCTGTGTAGACGTCATCCTGGGTGCGCCATCCATGCTGCGTGGCAACCTCTGTGTGTCATCCGGGAAGATCCCATCATACGTCACAGCGTTACATGCCACAAGAGCATCAAACTCTCGCGCATGCGCAATGCATATCTCAAACGGGGACACTCCTCGAGTGGTTGCCTCACACCCCAAGGGGAGGGGCTTCAGTCCCAGCGCGTGTGCGCCGTGCTTGACTGTGGCATAAGCCCAAAAAAGGACACTAATTGAAAAGACGCCATATTAACGTCATTCTAAATGCGCCATCAGTGTGGAGCAACAACCCCTACGTGTCATGTAGGGGGACGTCAATATGCATTAAGCGCCACCCGCCGTGAGAAGGCCCAACTTTCATGCATGAGCAGCACATATCTCAGAATAAGAAAATCCCTAAGCTGATTGCATCCCACCCAAAAGGAGGGGCCTCATCTCCGGTGCATGGGCTGTGCATAACCGCAACATAAATTGATAAAGGAAGTTCATGCTGTGTAGGTCACCCAAATGGCCAAACAACTGCTCGTCCCAGAGTGGATCTTTCGTTATAAATAGAGATGAGCGAACGTACTCGGTAAGGCCGATTTCGCAATCGAGCACCGCGATTTTCGAGTACTTCACTACTCGGGTGAAAAGATTCGGGGGTCGCCGGGGGGCGGGGCGTGGCGTGGTGGAGCGGGGGGTAGCAGCGCAGAACAGGTGGGAGCTCTCTCTCCCTCTTCCCCCCCACTCCCCTCTGCAACCCCCTGCTCACCCACAGCGCCCCCGAGTACTTTTCACCCGAGTAGTGAAGTACTCGAAAATCGCGGTGCTCGATTGCGAAATCGGCCTTACCGAGTACGTTCGCTCATCTCTAGTTATAAACAAACTGAAATATAACATTAAAGTAAAAAAAATTTATAGATAAACAAAAAACGAAAAAACATCAAAAAAACATCTGGTAAATTTCTATCTCCCGATATTCCAATCTCCCGTACAAAGAAATCGCCCTAGAAAACCCAACAATGCACATATGTTTGAGTTAAAACCTAAAGGTAAGTATTGAAAATACTACAAAAGGACCCACTACAGGGCTAACCAAAGAGACAGAAAAAATATTACTATCCGGAAAATCTCTTTATTATGCAAAAATTTGCCAAATATAAAAAATGAAATGAAGCCTACACATTAATACAATCCGCAATAGAAAGAAGATTTATAAATAGGAGTGAGGTAATCACAAATTTCAGACTCGCAGAGATGTATAATAATTCAGCATTGAACTGCCTTCAGTTAGTCCGCTGAGTGTGTCTCTCCAACATCCCCCTATGAGAAAAGAGGCAAACAATTACCATGACATATCCATCAATCTTAAAAACATTTCTAAAAGAAAGGGGCTGCATTATACTCAATGTTAAGACCCCCAGGTTGTAAGGTGCCCAACCTGAAGATCCACTGTAACTCCAAATATTTGAGTCTCCCCTCTCTCTCACCACCGTGTGGGGATCGTGTACCTCCATCAATAATTCGGTAGCGTAACTGACTGATAGAATGGCCTTCAGTCAAAAAATATTTTGCTACTGGTACGCTCATGTCACGTGTTCTAATAGTGGATTTGTATTTAGAAATCCGGGATTCGACATCTGTGGTAGTCTCACCAACATACAGAAGCCCACAAGGGCAGCTGATCATGTAGATAACAAAGGAAGATGTACAAGTATACCTACTCCGTGTACGTGAAAATGTTTTTACACAGAACACCTTCCAAAAGCGAAATGAGAAACTCAATATCGTTGGAAGACATGTCTGATCTGAGTAAATATTCCCATGTAGCTTGAAGTCCCTTCTGATGGTTGATGATCGTGTACAAAGACACAACATCGAAGGTGCCCAATAGGCTATTAGGAGCAAATGATACCCCATCAATTTTGCGAAGAAACTCTGTGGTGTCACAAATATATGGATTAGCCCTAGAGACATGGTCTCTCAATACCCAGACAAGAAATGAGTTGTTAAATAAAGAACCTCTCCCCAAAATTATCGGATGCCCTGGAGGGTCCGAAAGATTTTTTTAATAGATCTTGGGGAGAGAATACAACACCGGTATCCTTGGAAATTTAGGGCAAAGAAAATCACACAATTTAGAATCAATGGTGCCAGAATGGTATGCATCCTCCAGAAAAATCTTAAGGCTATTCTGAAATGCAGGTATCGGATTACTATCAATTTTTTCATACGTCTCAGAGTCTAAAAGTTGCAAGAGGATATCTGCATGGTATTTAGCCGTGTCCATTACGACAATGGCCCCGCCTTTATCGGCGGGTCATATGGTTAAATCAGAATCCCCTTTCAATAATTTCTGTGCCTTGCTTTCAGTTCTTAATATGTTACTCTTATACCTAAACCTGCATTCCTGGTTTTGTAATTTTTGTATATTGGAACGCATAAGATTATCAAAGGTATCAATAGCTGGAAAAGGACCAGGTGGAACAAAACTACTCTTGCAGCGCAGGCCAACCCCCACCGAAGTCAAACCCTCACGGGGGTTGGACTGCGTGGCAAGAGGAGCAGATGTAGATTGTACACTAGAATCATCAGACATATTAGTAACTCCAGAAAAGTGTGCTTTCAATTTAAGATTTTGGACAAATCTCCTGCAATCCAAGTCCAAAGAAAACCAATTAGTCCTGGGGACTGGACAAAATGAAAGTCCCTGTGAGAGGGCAGTCATTTGGATATTAGACAAGTTCTTAGAAGAGATGTTGACTACAAGCGAATCTTGACCTTTCAATGGTTCTTCTGTCGAGTTCCTGATCTAGTCTGGATTTGAGTGTTGCCTCTTGGATGTCCTCCCATGTTTACGACGGCCCCTTCTTTTTCACCGTGTAGAGGTGGTTTGGTTCGCCTGATAGCCGGTGGGCGTTGTTCTAAAAAAGGGGCAGGACCAGCACGTAGGGGTTCCCGTTTTGAGGTGGTCACAAAAGATGAATCATCGGTAGAATTCAAAGGTGCAGAGTATTCAGGATATCGGGAACTTGCCGTACGGCGTTGATTATAACGTTGACGGTGTGTTGTAGGCCTACGTCTGTTGTTGTGAGGAACTGTATTGGCAAAATGCCAATTACAGACACGGTCATTTTGATAATCCTCGATGTCGCATATCCACTTGATGTTTTTTTCGATGGTTCCTGTCTCTTCCCGATGTTCGCGTAGAAAGGTTTCCGCTTTTTTGAAATAACTATTGGAATCTTCAGTATTCATAAGGGACCAAAGCTCTGTCTCCAGGTCCCCTACCGTCTAAGTTAGTGACAATATTTCAGCATGTGGGAACTCCAAATTAAGTAACATCAAGTCAAACGCGTTTTTGTTGGAAATACATGCGAACATAGAACAAAATTCACTATTGTCAGCAAAGAGCGTAGGTCATACTTGCGGTAGTAGTCCTCTTGGGATGCGTGTCATAGAGTAATACTCTTTAAGTGTGACGGCGTGCAAGCGAAAGGCAGCATGTAACGCTGTGACATATGGTGGGATCTTCCTGCATGACACACAGAGGTTGCCACGCAGCATGGATGGCGCACCCAGGGTGACGTCTACACAGTGTCTCTACAATCATTGCCTCCAGCTGTCTGCCTGATGGATGTCTCTTCCAACTACTCAATCGTATGTCTAGTTCAGGGGGTGTGCTTATATGTACTGTTTTGATCGGTATGTGGTTTCTTATATGTATTTGGAGTCTGTGTTACATGTAGAGATGAGCGAGCACCAAAATGCTCGGGTGCTCGTTACTCGAGACGAACTTTTCGCGATGCTCGAGGGTTTGTTTCGAATAATGAACCCCATTGAAGTCAATGGGCGACCCGAGCATTTTTGTATATCGCCGATGCTCGCTAAGGTTTTCGTTTGTGAAAATCTGGGCAATTCAAGAAAGTGATGGGAACGACACAGCAACGGATAGGGCAGGCGAGGGGCTACATGTTGGGCTGCATCTCAAGTTCACAGGTCCCACTATTAAGCCACAATAGCGGCAAGAGTGCCCCCCCCCCCTCCCAACAACTTTTACTTCTGAAAAGCCCTCATTAGAAATGCATAACTTTGCTAAGCACCACACTACCTCCAAAAAAGCACAATCACTGCCTGCATGACACTCCACTGCCACTTCTCCTGGGTAACATGCTGCCCAACCCCCCCCCCCCCCACGACCCAGTGTCCACAGCGCACACCAAACTGTCCCTGACCAGCCTTCAGCTGCCCTCATGCCACGCCACCCTCATGTCTATTTATAAGTGCGTCTGCCAGAGGAACCGCAGGCACACACTGCAGAGGGTTGGCACGGCTAGGCAGCGACCCTCTTTAAAAGGGGCGGTGCGATAGTCCACAATGCTGTACAGAAGCAATGAGAAATCCAATCCTGTGCCACCTCCATCTGGAGCTGCACACATGGGCATAGCAATGGGGAACCTATGTGCCACACACTATTCATTATGTCAAGGTGTCTGCATGCCCCAGTCAGACCGCGGTTTTTTATAAATAGTCACAGACAGGTACAACTCCGCAATGGAAATTCCGTGTGCACCCAATGTATCCCATTGCATTGCCCATCACAGCTGAGGTAATGTCGTGCTTAATGCAGGTGGGCTTCGGCCCACACTGCATGCCCCAGTCAGACTGGGGTTCTTTAGAAGTGGACACATGCAGTTACAACTCCGTGTGGACCGACAGCATGGGTGGGTGCCAAGAAGCCACCGGCGGTACATAATTATATCCCATTGCATTGCCCATCGCAGCTGAGGTAATGTCATGTTTAATGCAGGTGGGCTTCGGCCCACACTGCATCCCCCAGTCAGACCGGGGTTCTTTAGAAGTGGACACATGCAGCTACAACTCCCTGTGGACCCACAGCATGGGTGGGTGCCAGGAAGCCACCGGCGGTACATTAATATATCCCATTGCATTGCCCATCACAGCTGAGGTAATAATGTCATGTTTAATGCAGGTGGGCTTCGGCCCACACTGCATGCCCCAGTCAGACCGGGGTTCTTTAGAAGTGGACAGATGCATTTACAACTCCCTGTGGACCCACAGCATGGGTGGCTCCCTGGAACCCACCGGCAGTACATAAATATATCCCATTGCAGTGCCCAACACAGCTGATGTTACATCAGCTGTAATGCAGGTGGGCAAAAAATTAATTGGATTATACTGTAGGCGAGGGCCCCCAAAAATTGGTGTACCAACAGTACTAATGTTGCCCATGGCCAACCAAGAGGGCAGGTGAAACCCATTAATTGCTTTGGTTAATGTGGCTTAATTGGTAACTAGGCCTGGAGGCAGCCCAGTAAAAATAAAAATTGGTTGAGGTGAAAGTTTCAACGCTTTAATGAGCATTGAAACGTATAAAAATTGTTTAGAAAAATTATATGACTGAGCCTTGTGGGCCTAAGAAAAATTGCCCGTTCGGCGTGATTATGTGAGGTTTCAGGAGGAGGAGCAGGCGGAGGAGGAGGAATATTATACACAGATAGATGAAGCAAAAAGGTCCCCGTTTTGGATGGTGATAGAGAACGATGCTTCCATCTGCGGGTGCAGCCTACGTATTGTTTAGGTATCGCTGCTGTCCGCTGGTGGAGAAGAGACGTCTGGGGAAATCCAGGCTTTGTTCATCTTTATGAGTGTAAGCCTGTCGGCACTGTCGGTTGACAGGTGGGTACGCTTATCCGTGATGATTCCCCCAGCCACACTAAACACACTCTCTGACAAGACGCTAGCCGCAGGACAAGCAAGCACCTCCAGGGCATACAGCGCGAGTTCAGGCCACGTGTCCAGCTTCGACACCCAGTAGTTGTAGGGGGCAGAGGCGTCACCGAGGACGGTCGTGCGATCGGCTACGTACTCCCTCACCATCCTTTTACAGTGCTCCCGCCAACTCAGCCTTGACTGGGGACCGGTGACACAGTCTTGCTGGGGAGCCATAAAGCTGGCAAAAGCCTTGGATAATGTTCCCCTGCCTGCGCTGTACATGCTGCCTGATCTCTGCGCCTCCCCTGCTACCTGGGCCGCGGAAATGCACCTTCGGCCACTAGCGCTGTCGGATGGGAAGTTTACCATCAGTTTGTCCACCAGCATCCTGTGGTATAGCATCATTCTCAAACCCCTTTCCTCTTCGGGAATGAGAGTGGAAAGGCTCTCCTAATACCGTGGGTCGAGCAGTGTGTACACCCAGTAATTCGTAGTGGCCAGAATGCGTGTAACGCGAGGGTCACGAGAAAGGCATCCTAACATGAAGTCAGCCATGTGTGCCAGGGTACCTGTACGCAACACATGGCTGTCCTCACTCGGAAGATCACTTTCAGGATCCTCCTCCTCCTCCTCCTCCTCCTCTGGCCATACACGCTGAAAGGATGACAGGCAAGCTGCATCTGTACCCTCAGCAGTGGGCCAAGCTGTCTCTTCCCCCTCCTCCTCATGCTCCTCCCCCTCCTCCTCCTCCTCCTCCTCTGGCCATACACGCTGAAAGGATGACAGGCAAGCAGCATCTGTCCCCTCGGCAGTGGGCCAAGCTGTCTCTTCCCCCTCCTCCTCATGCTCCTCCCCCTCCTCCTCAACACGCTGAGATATAGACATGAGGGTGCTCTGACTATCCAGCGACATACTGTCTTCCCCCGCCTCCGTTTCTGATTCCAAAGCGTATGCCTTTTTTGCTTTGCAGGGAACTTCTCAAGAGGCATAGCAGAGGAATGGTGACGCTAATGATTGCAGCATCCCCGCTCAGCATCTGGGTAGACTCCTCAAAGTTTCCAAGGACCTGGCAGATGGCTGCCAACCAGGCCCACTCTTCTGTAAATAATTGAGGAGGCTGACTCCCACTACGCCGCCCATGTTGGAGTTGGTATTCCACGATAGCTCTATGCTGCTCATAGAGCCTGGCCAACATGTGGAGCGTAGAGTTCCACTGTGAGGGCACGTCGCACAGCAGTCGGTGCACTGGCAGATGAAACCGATGTTGCAGTGTGCGCAGGGTGGCAGCGTGCGTATGGGACTTGCGGAAATGTGCGCAGAGCTGGCGCACCTTTCCGAGCAGGTATGACAAGTGT
This sequence comes from Eleutherodactylus coqui, assembly GCF_035609145.1. Classification (NCBI taxonomy): domain Eukaryota; kingdom Metazoa; phylum Chordata; class Amphibia; order Anura; family Eleutherodactylidae; genus Eleutherodactylus; species Eleutherodactylus coqui. The sequence goes on along the minus strand of NC_089837.1, from coordinate 17,724,134 downwards.
GGGTAGCTTTTCAGAAAGCGCTGAACCACCAAATTAAACACATGGACCAGGCATGGCACGTGCGTGAGGCTGCCGAGCTGCAGAGCCGCCACCAGGTTACGGCCGTTGTCACACACGACCATGCCCGGTTGGAGGCTCAGCGGCGCAAGCCAGCAGTCGGTCTGTCCTTCTTGAATGAATCTAGCCTGGACAATGCGAGGATGCAATTTATACTCACATTGTTAGAACTCATTTTGACCAACAATTGCTTCATGTACGGTGAGAGCTACTATAGACAGCGGCGGGGAACCGCAATGGGGACGAACGTAGCCCCGACATATGCTAACCTGTACATGACGCATTTCGAAGAAAAGAGTGTATATACATCTGCGCATTGGTCCAAGGTGAGATTCTGGGCAAGGTACATTGACGACATTTTCTTGATTTGGGATGGCACTGAGGCGGAATTGCAGAGGTTTCATGATGAGTTGAATGGTGTTCACTCTGATCTTAAATTTACTCTTACCCATTCAAAAGAAAGGGTGCAATTCCTGGACGTGATGGTATACAAGGAGGGAAGGTCCCTTAAAACAGATCTGTACACCAAGGAGACTGACAGAAATAGTCTGTTGCTATACAACAGTTGCCATCCTCCCAAAATGCGTGACTCTTTACCCTGGAGCCAACTACTGCGGGTACGCAGGATAGTGGTTGATGAGCATGTTGACCACAGGCTTGACGAAATGCACCGGAGATTCTATGCCAGAGGATATCCGGAGCGGATCGTCAAGCCTCTGGTCACCAAAGCAAGGGACATCAAACGTGAAACCCTCCTCTGCGTAAAGCAAAGAGAAAAGACGCTTACGCGTATTCCATTTGTATCGACTTTTGGCCCCATGAGTGGACGTATAGCTAACACTCTGAGGAGACATTGGTCGATTTTGAACCAATGCCATCCTGAGGTGATAGAATTCAAACATTCACCCCTCATGTCCTATCGGCGCGGGCCTAATTTCAAAGATAAATTGGTGCACACGGTGAAAAGGACGCAGACACAAACACAGAGGTTACTTGCGCCACCTAAGCTGGGGAATTTTCCATGCCTCAACTGCTCGTGTTGCAACAACATGACTAAAGGCAATTCGTTTATACACCCCCGGACGGGCAAGCGTTACCCGATTAGGTACAGGTTTACGTGCAATGCCACTTATATCATCTACGTCATTACGTGCCCGTGCGGTCTCATCTATGTAGGTGAGACTACAAAGGAATGTAAGACAAGAATATCAAAACACAAAAGCACGATTCGTACAGAAAAATCTGATGTGCCTGTGGCTAAACATTTCGTAGATTCCCATCATGCCATAAGCCAATTGAAGTTCCAAATAATAGACTGTGAGCCATTGAACAGCAGAGGCGGTGACAGAGAGAAACGTCTGAAGCGTAGGGAGGCAAGGTGGATTTTCGAATTAGATGCATTACATCCAAATGGCTTGAATTTAGAGTATGATCCTTTACCATTTCTTTGAATATTGATCCATCAGATCTTGTATTGATTTTAATTTGTCGTTTCTGTTTTTGTATCCTCAGATCATGCACCGCCGGCGCTGCTGTGTCCACAACTGTTTTTCTATTGCAATACTGTTCCATCTGATTTTTGTTTATTCTGGTGCGGCTTTATAGTAAGCATAGTTTGACCATATAGATATAAAGAACTGATGTTCGTCATGTATTGGGTGTTAATAAAGGATTTTTGCAACTTTACACTATCTGGTATTTAATGTAATTTATCTGTCTTTATGACAGTATTTTTTATGAGGCTGCTCTATTAGGGATATCTCCCAGAATATGTATTTTACATGGGTTGAGGTTATGTATTATGCTGCCTTCTTATGCTGCTGGATAGTCACCGGCACCTGTAATAGATAGAACCTGCTGTGATGACAACTACTGCTGTGAGCGGCAGGTTAATGAATCTATATATAGAAACTATCGCGGAGCTTGTGCTCCGACGCTGCCATAGCAACAGAAGACTCCGTCGGCAGCTTTGCTGTATGACTCCGCTGTGAGCGGCAGGTTAATGAATCTATATATAGAAACTATCGCGGAGCTTGTGTTCCGACGCTGCCATAGCAACGGAAGACTCCGTCGGCAGCTCCGCTGTATGACTCCGCACGCATGCGCAGTTTCCTGCATGCGTTGTCAGAGTACTGGATGACGAGTCTGGACAGCGCGGCGCCCGCTGATGACATCGGACGCCGGCTATCAAGGAAAGGAAGAGGAACAGGTTGTGGACCAGCATGCATGACGGTGCCCCTATGATCTTCAGGTGCAAGTGGGTGTTTTTATAATTATATGTGGCTTGTGTATTGGTGGAGGTTTATATAAATTCTGTATGTGTATTGTATAGTTTTTATGCACTTGAGAAAGACCCTTGCTGGGTTGAAACGTTGTGCGCTACTGGATTTTCTTAATGCAATAAAGAGGCATCCATTGATGCATTTTTAAATAACAAGTAACCATCTCTGGCGCTGCTCGCTACTTTATTCTTTTGAATCGATGATCTTTGAGGACTCAAGGGAGTCGGGTCCTCCTGCGTGAGCTTTTTGCGCATTTCTTCCTTGCCATCTCCCACCTTTGTGGTTGGATCCAGCGGAGTGCTGCCGCGACTTTGACGATTGGTCTGCCCTGTCAGACCCTGCAGCAGTCGTGGGCTGTGTGCCTCTTATCTCCTAAGCTGAGTAGCTTCAGCACGGCCTGCTGACGCTTGCCCACCGCTGAGCTGCCATGCCGTGCGACACCGACTGCTGGCGACGTGCTGCTGCTGACACATCTTGATTGCGAGACAGAGGTTGCGTAGGAGTAGGAGGAGGAGGGTGGTTTAGTGGAGGAAGCATACACCGCCGCAGATACCACCACCGACCTGGGGCCCGCAATTCTGGGGGTGGGTAGGACGTGAGCGGTCCCAGGCTCTGACTCTGTCCCAGCCTCCACTAAATTCACCCAATGTGCCATCAGGGAGATATAGTGGCCCTGCCCGCCTGTGCTTGTCCACGTGTCTGTAGTTAAGTGGACCTTGGCAGTAACCGCGTTGGTTAGGGCGTGTACAATGTTGCGGGAGACGTGGTCGTGCAGGCCTGGGACGGCACATCCGGAAAAGTAGTGGCGACTGGGAACTGAGTAGCGCGGGGCCGCGCGTAAAAAATACCGGCGATGGTAAAAAGGCACGTGTCAGGGAGCGTGGCTTATCACAGCATTTTTTTCCTCCTTTATCTCCTGGATCCCATCCAGCGGCTGTGCACTTGTGTGGGATTCAGGCGAGCGTGTTCTCGCGAGTAGATGATGTTTAGTGTGATTCCCATGTCATCTACTCGTGAAAACATGCTGCAGACACTCGCATCGCATACAATCTACACATATATAATTATATACATGAGAGGTTACCCCAGCATGGTCCATATCACTATATACAGGAGATATACCTCCCCTGTATATAGTGATGCTATTGTAAGGTAGATATTAGAGATGAGCGAGCACCAAAATGCATGGGTGCTCGTTGCTCGAGTCGAACTTTCCATGATACTTGAGAGTTCGTTTCGAGTAACGAACCCCATTGAAGTCAATAGGCGACTCGAGCATTTTTGTATATGACCAATGCCCCGCTAAGGTTTTCATTTGTGAAAATCTTCAAAACCTACGAAAGTGATGGAAACAACACAGATACAGATAGGGCAGGTGAGGGGCAACATTCAGGGCTGCATCTCAGGTTCCCAGGTCTCACTATTAAGCCACAATAGCGGCAAGAGTGAGCCTCCCCCCCACCCTAACAATTTTTACTTCGGACAAACCCTCATTAGCAAGGCACACCTTAGCTAAGCACCACACTACTTCCAACCAAGCACAAGCTCTGCCTGCAGGACACACCGCTGCCTCTTCTCCTGGGTTACATGCTGCCCAATCCCCCCCCCCCGCGCGCACGACCCTGCGTCCGCAGCGCACACAAAAGTGTCCCTGCGCAGCCTTCAGCTGCCTGTTTCAGCTGTTCAGAGGTTTCCACCTTGCTTTCAGGCCAGACCAGGGTTTAGCAGCATTCCTACCTCTCCTGGAGCTGAGAGGTGTGGTGGTTGCAAGAGTAATGTCAGTCAGCACCTGGTGCTAAGTAGCTCTGCTCCTATTTAAGCAGTGCTAACTGTTACTCCTGTGCTGGTCAATTCACTTCAGTCCTATGTTGGACAGCGTCGGAGCAACACAGAGTGGTGGAAGCTCTTCATTTGAAGCTAAGTTCTTTCCTGTTTGGTTTGGTTTTTGTTTCTCCTTTTGTGTTGTGCTAGGGCCTCCAGTGAGGGACTGGTCAGTGGCCCAGGTTCGAGTGCAGGCTCGCACTTATCAGCGCGGTCAGTCTGCTGAGTAGGCAGGGCCCCCTCCCGGGTTAGGGGGCGATAGGGAGAGCATTCCCCTTTAGTTTTTGTTTCCTTTTGCCCAGTTGTGCTGTTGATTTATGTTATTGAGGTTGCACGTTCTTAGGACGCAACACTGCCCTCATGCCACACGCAGGCCTCATAGCCACACCACCCTCATGTCTATTTATAAGTGCGTCTGCCATGAGGAGGAACCGGAGGCACTCACTGCAGAGGGTTGGCAGGGCCGGGAAGCAACCCTCTTTAAAGGGGGCGGGACGATAGCCCACAATGCTGTAGAGAATCGATGAGAAATTGACATTCGATCTTCATTCCAATCCTGTGCCACCTCCGTCAGGAGCTGCAAACGTGGGCATGAGTTACATAGCTACAGGGAATCCATGTGCCCACACAGTATTCATTCTGTCTAGGTGTCGCATAGCTAAATCAACACCGCAAGGGGAAAGCCATCTGCACTCTGCCCCTACCCAAGTCAGTCAGTATCTTTGTGCCAGACAGGTCGAACACCGCGATGGGAACTAAGTGTGCACCAACAGCATAGGTGTGTCCTAGGCAACCCAAGACATGAACAATAAATAAATCAGAGAGGCCAAACAAGGCAGACTTGCACCGCACCGACGACATAGGCCATTGCAGTGGCCTGACCAGCTGAGCTAACGTCAGATAAAATACAGGTGGGCTTCGGCTAACACTGCATGCCCTAGTCAGACTGTGTTTTTTTCTATTAATAGTCACAACTCCGCTATGGGAAGTCTGTGTGGACCCACAGTATGGGTGGGTCCCAGGAAGCCACCGACGGTACATTAATCAATCCTATTGCAGTGCCCCAAACAGCTGAGCTAATATCAGATAAAATACAGGTTGGCTTTGGCCCACACTGCATGCCAGAGTCAGTCTGGCCTTTTTTCATAGTCACAGGCAGGTACAACTTCGCTATGGGAAGTCTGTGTTCAACCACAGCATGGGTGGCTCCCTGGAACCCACCGACGGTACATAAATAAATCCCATTGCAGTGCCCCGGACAGCTGAGCTAACGTCAGATAAAATACAGGTGGGCTTCAGCCAACACTGCATGCCCTAGTCAGACTGTTTTTTTTTTATTAATAGTCACAGGCAGGTACAACTCCGCTATGGGAAGTCTATGTGAAAAAACACAGCTTGGGGGAATCCCAGGAAGCCACCGACGGTACATTAATAAATCCCATTGCAGTGCTCCGGACAGCTGAGCTAACGTCAGATAAAATACAGGTTGGCTTCGGCCCACACTGCATGCCAGAGTCAGTCTGGCCTTTTTTCATAGTCACAGGCAGGTACAACTTCGCTAGGGGAAGTCTGTGTGCACCCACAGCATGGGTGGCTCCCTGGAACCCACCGACGGTACATATATAAATCCCATTGCAGTGCCCCGGACAGCTGAGCTAACGTCAGATAAAATATAGGTGGGCTTCAGCCAACACTGCATGCCGTAGTCAGACTGGTTTTTTTTTATTAGTAGTCACAGGCAGGTACAACTCCGCTATGGAAAGTCTGTGTGAAAAAATACAGCATGGGTGGGTCCCAGGAAGCCACCTGACGGTACATTAATAAATCCCATTGCAGTGCTCCGGACAGCTGAGCTAACGTCAGATAAAATAGAGGTTGGCTTCGGCCCACACTGCATGCCAGAGTCAGTCTGGCCTTTTTTCATAGTCACAGGCAGGTACAACTCCGCTATGGGAAGTCTGTGTGCACCCACAGCATGGGTGGCTCCCTGGAACCCACCGACGGTACATAAATAAATCCCATTGCAGTGCCCCCGATAGCTGAGCTAACGTGAGATAAAGTGCAGGTTGGCTTCGGCCAACACTGCATGCCCCAGTCAGACTGGGGTTTTTTCATTAATAGTCACAGGCAGGTACAACACTTCTATTGGAAGTCTGCGTGGACCCACAGCATGGGTGGGTCCCAGGAAGCCACTGACGGTACATTAATAAATCCCATTGCAGTGCCCCCGATAGCTGAGCTAACGTGAGATCAAATACAGGTTGGCTTCGGCCCATACTCCATGCCCTAGTCAGTCTGGGTTTTTTTTAGGGCCAGATTCGTAGAACACCGCGATGGGAAAACTTAGTGCACCCATACTATGCACAGACCCCTGTAATATTCCTGTAGCAAAGGTATAAGCTGACCTCACTAACAGTCTAGGGGGACACCAGTAACATTTCTGTAGTTACAGTATAGACAGACCCCAGTAACATTTCTGTAGCAGCAGTATAGGCAGAGCCCAGTATTAGTAACATTTCAGTGGTAACAGTATAGACAGACCCCAGCAACATTTCCGTAGCAGCAGTATAGGCATAGCCCAGTATTACTAACGTTTCAGTAGTAACAGTATAGACAGACCCCAGTAACATTTCTGCAGCAACAGTATAGGCAGACCCAAGTAACATTTCTGTAGCAGCAGTATAGGCAGACCCCTGTAACATTTCTGCAGCTGAAGTATAGGCAGTCCCCGGTAACATTTCTGCAGCTGAAGTATAGGCAGACCCCTGTAACATTTCTGCAGTTGAAGTATAGGCAGACCCATGTAACATTAATGCAGTTACTCTGCTCTCCTTTGGCCCAAACAAGTTTCTCAGATAACTGTGGTAACACGAGAGAAAATGCATGATGCACATTGCTGATCACCTGACCCTAAGCAGGAGGAGGAAGTGGCCTTACAAGGCCAAGAACCCATGACCAGGACCCGCTGTAGCCTGTGTTGAAAGGACGTGAGCGGGCCCTTGGCCAGGCTCGATCCCAGCAAACACCTTGTGAGACCCAAGGTGTCGCGACTGACATAGCAATGGGAAGTCCATGTGCCCACACAGTATTCATTCTGTCTAGGTGTCGGATAGCTCTATCCACACCGCAAGGGGAAAGCCATCTGCACTATGCACCCTACCCAAGTCAGTCAGTGACTTTGTGCCAGACAGATAAATCACCGCTATGGGAAGTCTTTGTGCACCCACAGCGTAGGAGAGCCGAAGGAACCCAAAGACAGTAATAAACATGAAGAAATGATAGTGCCCAAACATGCCAGACTTTCACTGTGCCGAGGACATAGGCCTCTGCACACACCCTCAGCAATCTTGGGCATAAAGCAGACTCCGATGCAAGTACAGCTGTGAAGGTCTCATCAATGCAGTAACGCTCCTCTTCTTTGGCCCAAACCAGTATCTCAGATAACTGTGGTAGCACGGGAGAAAATACATGATGCCCAGTGCTGATCCCCTGACCCCAAACAGGAGGAGGAGGTGGCATTATAAGCCCAAGACACCATGACCAGGACCCGCTATATTCTGTGTGGGAAGCACATTAGCAGGCCCAGGGTCAGGATCGGTTCCAAGCCTCCACCTTTGTGACCCAAGGTGCCCTGAGTTACATAGCAACGCGAAATACATGTGTCACAACATAGATAGCTCAACACTGGAAGGGGCAGTCTTTGAGTTCCTTGGCCTAGCCTGTGCTGTAAGTCCACAAAGATGGTATTACACAGGAAGAAATAGGAGTGCCCAACCATGGGAGAGTTTCAACCCGCCAAGCAACTTGGCCTCGGCCAGCAATTCTGGCCTAGTCAATCACTATATTATTTGTGCCACATAGGTAAAGCACTGCGATAGGAAGACTTAGTGCACCCATAGTATAGACAGACCGCTGTAACATTCCTGTAGCAAAGGTATAAACAGACGCCAGGAACATTTCTGTAGCAGCAGTATAGGCAGACCCCTGTAACATTTTTGTAGCTGCAGTATAGGCAGACCCCAGTACCATTTCTGTAGTGGAAGTATAGGCAGACCCCAGGAACATTTCTCTAGCAGCAGTATACGCAGACCCCTGTAGCATTTCTGTAGCAGCAGTATCAGCAGACCCCTGTAACATTTATGTGGGAGAAGCATATGCAGACCCCAGTACCATTTTTGTAGCAGCAGTATAGGCTGTGAGGAAGGAAGAGCAGCAGCTAGAGGATTCAGAGTTTCAGCAGTGGACTGCGTAGAAGACTGGGTGCCCGATACATTGCTGGATGCATTTTCTGCCATCCACGACAGGACCTGCTCACACTGCTCTGTTTGCAATTAAGGTCTACCATGTGGACCCATAAATTGTGATATGAAGCTGGGGACCCCAGAAACTTGCCTCTCTCCTAATCCCACAGCAGCCGGCTGGGATACACCTGGATCAGGAACTCGGCCTGTGCCCACACCCTCACTTGGAACTCCACATCCTCGACCCCTAACCCTACCCCTCAGCATGGTGGATTACGAATAGAGCAGACACAGACCGCTGTAAATAATTATGCAATTATATGCGTACACTTTCACGCTGAGAGCGGAATCATAACGCTAACTCCAGGCAGAAAAAAATGGAAGAAAGACCGCAAACAGGCCTAGCAATGCAATAGTGACGCACCAAAACTCCCACCGGGCACCCAGTAAAATGCAGACGGTCAGAGGTAGCCCAACGAAGGAGCTTTTTGTTTTTTTTTTTAAAAAGAAGACAGGCTATATACTGTGTATATCACTTTCCCTCCATAAGTACCTGTGTTGGCCGTACGCTGAGCGACAAATTCACTGCAGACACAGGCCGGTGTAAATAATCTTGGAATTATGTGCGTAGACTTTGTCACTGAGAGCAGTATAGTAAGGCAAACTCCAGGCAGGAAAAAATAGCCAGGAAGGGTGCAAACAGGCCTAAGTGCAATAGTGATGGACTACAACTCCCATCAGACAGCCAGTAAAATTTAAACGGTCAGCGGTAGCCCTAAGAAGGAGCTTTTTGTTTGCTTTGGTCAAAGAATACAGGCTATATACTGTGTATATCACTTTCCCTCTATCAGTCGCTGTGGCCGTATGCTGTGCGTCTCTAATTCACTGCAGACACAGGCCGGTGTAAATAATCTTGGAATTATGTGCGTAGACTTTGTCGCTGAGAGCAGTCTAGTAAGCAAACTCTAGGCAGAAAAAAATAGTCAGGAAGGCCGCAAACAGGCCTAAGTGCAATAGTGATGGACTACAACTCCCATCAGACAACCTGTAGATTGCACACGGTCACAGGTAGCCGTTAGGGCGCCCACCCACTGGCGATTTTGTTTTCTTTGCGTTTTGCGTTTTTTCTGCAGAGCAATTAGAATTGAATGTACTCCTGTCCACTGGCGTTTTGCGTTGCGTTGCATTTTTTAACATAGGAACTGTCAGTTGCATATGTGTCCTTATTTTTCTCCTAATGCACCCATGAAAGTCAATGGAAATTAATGGAAAAGCCGCGAAAACGCCGTGAAAACGCGGCAAAAAACACCGCGAAAAAGGCGGCGTTTTTCACGCACGAAAATCGCAAACGCCAATGGGTGGGCGCCCTAAGAAGGAGCTTTTATTTAAAACATTTTTTGAAAAAGAATACTGGCTATATAGCGTGTATATGACTTTCCCTCTATCAGGGGCTGCTGCCGTATGCTGTGCGTGAAGTTGGCGGCAGACACAAAGCGGTGTAAAAAATTTTGGAATTATTGGCGTACAGTTGGAGGCTGACAGCGGTTATGTAACGCTAACTGCAGCCAGAAAAAAATTATGCGGAAGGCTGCAAACCGACCTAGCTGTGCAATAGTGATGGACTACAACTCCCATCAGACAACCTGTAAAATGCACACGGTCACATGTAGCCCTAAGAAGGACAGTTGGGGTTCTTGTAGACAGGATCCTACACTACCACTCTCCCTATCTCAGCAACGCTGTCCCTATACTATGTAGTACAGACTGCAGCCTGAGAACGCTATAGCTGTAATGGGGCTGCACTCCCAATATAAAAAAATAAAATAAAAATTTGCAAAACTGCTCTCAGCAGCCATAACAGTAATGCACATGGTCAGATGTGGCCCTAAGAAGGACCGTTGGGGTTCTTGTACACAGGATCCTACACTAACACTTTCCCTATAGCAGCAGCACTGTCCCTGATCTCTCCCAGTGTGTGACTGTGGCGAGCCGCGCGCGGCGCCACTTTATATACTCGGCGGTCACTTGATCTCTCCAGCCACTCACTACACGGGGGTGGGATAGGGCTGAAACGTCACAGGAGAAAGTTGTAATGCCTTCCCTGCATTTCGATTGGCCAGAAAATGGCGCAAAACTTTCAGGGAACGAAATGGAATTGACTCGAACATCGCATGGTGCTCGCCTTGAGTAACAAGCAACTCGAGTACCCTAATACTCGAACGAGCATCAAGCTCGGACGAGTACGCTCGCTTATCTCTACTAGATATGTACTGTATGTAATTATATGTACAGCTGGTATAACGTATACCACCTAAATATACAGATTACATGCAGTACATGGTGCATACCTCATACCGCATGTACTGCTGCTCCGCTCTCCTCCTCAGGTCCTGACACTGTCACTGCATCGCCGGTCGGACATCCATTCTGACCCCCACACATTGCACACACACAGCTCCACTACATCCATCCTGACTCCCCCACATCACACACACAGCTCTACTCCATCCATCCTGATCCCCACACATCACACACACAGCTCCGCAACATCCATCATGACCCCAGGCATCACACTGACAGCTCCGCTACATGCATCCTGATCCACCACACACATCACACGCACAGCTCCACAAATCACACACACAGCTCCACACATCACACACATCGCTCCACTACATCACTCACACATATCTCACACAGACACACAACGTTGCAGAGTCCTACATTTACTTAGCCCCCCCAGCCCCCGAGGTCATGTGATCATTGACTCCTCCCACACATGCTATCACATGACATGACATCATCGGCCCTGGAAGCTGTCAGCTCTGCAGATCTGTGTTTCCCCTGCCAGGGGCATATTTTTATATTCAGTGACACTTCTGCTCGACCCAATCCAAACAACCAATCACTGTGAATCAGCCAACCAAAACAATCAATCATGTTGTGAATCAAGCAGAAGTGTTGTAGAATATAATAATATGCTTGCGGGTGGGGACATATTAATCTAATTCCACAACACTCCTGTTCGATTCGCAACCTGATTGGTTGTTTGGTGAACCAGCTAACCCAAACAACCAATCACTGTGAATTAGCCAACCCAAGCAACCAATCAGGTTGCAAATCGAGCAAAAGTCTTGCGGAATAAGTTAATATGCTTCCTAGAAAGAGTTAACCGGTGCTAGGGGGCAGTGCAGGCTCTGTAATAGGGCCGGTAAAAAAAAAAATACCAGCACCGGCCTAGCAGAAAAAATACCGGCCAGGCCGTTGGATTACTAGCTGGGTGGCAACCCTACATGGGGAACACGGTACTTAGTGCATTGAGATTTGTGTGAGTCCTTCACTGCTGCACCATACATAACACCACCACCTGCTTCACAACACTGATGACTCGCTGCTAAAAGTTCTTTTATCTTAACTAAAGCCAATGAAAAGCTATAGAAAAGGCAATTGTGCTGCAGTTTATTGAACACATTGTTAACCCCCAACAGTTTAGCATCGCTGTTCTATCTGCAGGAAAAGGACATTATAGTTTAGGACAAGCAGAGATCATTCTATTTTAAACTGCTGTATCTCCGGTTTTATCAAGACTACCAACATGCTTTTGGTGGCATTTTAAAGCTTCGATTCTTCAAAGGGAACCTGTAGAGATGAGCGAGTATACTCGCTAAAGGCAATTGCTCGAGCGAGCATTGCCCTTAGCGAGTACCTGCCCGCTCGAGACGGAAGGTTCGGGTGCCGGCAGCGGGCAGGGAGCTGCGGTGGATAGAGTGGGGTGGAATGAAGGGGAGATCTCTCTCCCCCCCGCTCCCTCCTGCTGACTGCCGCTACTCACCGCTCCCGCGCCGGCACCCGAACCTGCAGTCTCGATCGGGGAGATACTTGCTAAAGGCAATGCTCGCTCGAGCAATTGCCTTTAGCGAGTATACTCGCTCATCTCTAGGAACCTGTCATCAGGTTCTTACAATACCATATCTGTTAAAGCTTTAACAGTGCTGTTAATTAGATTTTCGTATCGCTAATTAGTTCTGTAATCCATGCTCCGCTACCTTTACAATCTGCTTTTGAAATTTTTCAGTGTTATATTAAAATGCGTTGAAGGGAGTCCGTTTTTTCCGCTCCTGTTCCTAATTTGCATGCATACTGATTTCTCTTCTTTCCTGTAATGCCACACAGGCGCTGTAGCAAATCCTACCTGCGCACCTCAGCTCTCCCTGACTTTCTGAAATTCCGCAGCATACTGCACATGTGCCTCAAGCATTGTTATTCCGACAGTCATCTAACCTTGGATGCAGTGAGAGTAACGATCCTCAAGGTGCATGCGCAGTATGCGGCCGAAGTTACAGCTAGTAAAGGAGAGACTCTGCTGCCCAGTGTGACCAGTGTTAATCCGGCTGTCTCACAGAGCATCCACATCCTCTGAGATACAAGTAATCGCAGAATCACATGTGATGAAATGTCCACAGAAAAAACAAAGATCTTCTTATGGATGAGTGATATCAATGGCATAGAACAAGACAGGAAAATCAGTTCACAGACATACATATCTAGACATACCTGCAGAATGTACAGATTATCACGAGGGACCAAACCTTCTCAGTAGAGCATCAGCTTTCTGTGGGCAGAAGAACTGGTTTATAGATTTACGCTTGTTAGTAAAGTAACAGGAAAAGTAACAGTTCGCCCCTTCAGAGGTACGAGGTCAATCAGTACAAGGAAAGGATGGTGCGATCAAGGAAAAAATATCCAGTGAAAGGGGGTCCTGTCGACGGATTTCACTTTTTGTACTTTGATCTAATTTAGACCTCATGAGCCTCATGTTGACATCTACAGAAGGCTACAGGTAGTAATTTAAGGGCAGAATGAGGGATCTCTCACACGGGACGGAACAGGCCACATGACGCACTGCAAGCCGCAGGAAATTCCACACCAAAATCTGAAGACTGCTTGTGGATTTTGATGCAGAATTGAAAATGGCTAAAAACCTGCCCGCAATTCCACAGCAAAACTCAGAGTAAAGCCTGCAGATTTTGGCGTAGATTTCCACAGCTGCGGATTTGGCTGCGACTTGTGGTGTCAGTCCGTCCAGTGTAAAAAGACCCTAATACAATCGAAGTAACATTGGCAATAAATGACACATATCTATCCAGAGAAAGAGATAATAATACTGGCATCACACATTTTGTGTTCGGCTGCTTCTTCCCCCCAGCCTCACTCTCTGAGTGCCTTTTATATAGGTTACCTGGAGTAAATGATGAAACACCAGAGACTAGAATGTGCGTAATGTGAAAAAATAGTATCATTTGCCTCACACTAATTACTTCCCCCATGTAAATGATAAAATGTTACAGCAAAAAACAAAATGGGGCTAATTTAGCTTTCACATTTTTTTATGGATGGTGATAAGGATTGCTGTAAAGGGCAAACAACAGGCAGGAAGTGTTATCATGGGGAACAAAAAGCTGCTGAGATCAGGACTAAGCCAAAAAAGAAATATGGGCTCACCTCACCAGCAGTATCTTCCAATGTTGCAGGGAGATCTGAGTTTCAACTGGAGCTCCGTCCTCAAACAGCCGACGGCAGACGGCTAAATTTTGAGATGAGGACTGTTTATTGACAATAATATTACATATCTAGGAACAAAGTTAACCCTGTACATGTTTATAGGGAGCCATAAATACGTTGCAGCAATCAGATGAGAATAATATCTACCGCCTGTCATCCTGTTCTTCTTGTAGGGTAAAACTAGTTAAAGGCCTAGTCTAGTAAATGCCCTGTTCTAGAAAAAAGGACAGGATTTGGAATTTCAAGTTGGAGGGAGACTGAACAAGGATGGGGGATGGGATCAGTGCTGGTCTTAGGCAAGATGGCTACCTGTGCAGAATTATTTTTGGTGCCCTCTTTTATAAGAAAAAAACAACATATATTGCACTGATATCAACACCGAGCTCAGTATATAAATACAGCACAAACCAACCTTAGTACATAGATACAATACCAGAACCAAGCTTATAACATAAAGACAGTACTGGAACCAAGCTCCGCACATAAATACAGTGGCAGAACTAAGCAATTGTGTTTTGGTGCCTCAGAGCATAAGGGAGAAGGAGACAGTACCTGGAAAAGATAATTCATGTAGCTTCACAAAACATCACAACACAGAGGAAGTTCATCAGGCCAAGCAGACCTAAAGGGATTGATCATCCCAAACTTACATTCTCCTGGTTTCCCTGTATAGGCTGGTGGACAGGGCCCTGTGTGACTGCTTGGGTCTTACATAGCTGAGGTTGGCCTTGGATGGGAATGGGAAAAGGACGAGGCATGGGTTGTTCAGTGAAACTGGTGAAGAGGGCAGGAAGGACATGGAAATGAGACCAGGATGGAGCGTGGGAATGGGAAGGAGGATAACAATGTGACAGGACATAAATGGACCATTGAAATGGGATATGATTACAGATCTCATCACGGAGGACCGATTCATGACCCCTAAATTCCGATCATGGCATTTCATAGAATGGTACATTTTTTTTCTAATGTCTAATCTGTGTCTCCTCTGTTTTAGTTTCATCCCATTGTTTCTAGTCTTTCCTTGTGCAAAAAAGAATAGGGCTGATCCCACTGGACTGTGACAGCCCTTCAGGTATTTGCAGATAGTCCTTTTTGCAAGCTAAACATTCTCAGATACTTTAGCCATTCCTCATGGGACATAATTTGCAAACCACTAGCTATTACAGATGTGAAGTCAATGGGCGACTCGTGCATTTTTGTATATCGCCGATGCTCGCTAAGGTTTTCATTTGTGAAAATCTGGGCAATTCAAGAAAGTGATGGGAACGACACAGAAACGGATAGGGCAGGCGAGGGGCTACATGTTGGGCTGCATCTCAAGTTCCCAGGTCCCACTATTAAGCCACAATAGTGGCAAGAGTGAGACCCCCCCCCCCCCCCCGCACTGTCAGCATAAAGATCGTTCTCCTCTGCCACAGCTGTAACAGCTGTGGCAGAGAAGAACGATGTTAGCCCATTGAATTCAATGGAGGCGGCAATACAGCTGGCTCCATTGAAAGCAATGGGCTGCCGGCGATCGCGGGATGAATTGTCGGGAAGGGCTTAAATATATAAGCCCTTCCCTGCAATTCATCCAGAAATGTGTAAAAAAAAAAAAAATATATACTCACCTTGTCCTGGCAGAACGATGTTAGCCCATTGAATTCAATGGAGCCGGCAATACAGCTGGCTCCATTGAAAGCAATGGGCTGCCGGCGATCGCGGGATGAATTGTCTGGAAGGGGTTAAATATATAAGCCCTTCCCTGCAATTCATCCAGAAATGTGTAAAAATAAAAAAAATATATATATATACTCACCTGGTCCTGGCAGACGGAGTTCAGCGCGGCCAGCGGCAGTTCTCCTGAACTGCTCTGAACAGCTGTGAGTAGTATTCAGCAGCCGGGGATTTAAAATCCCCGCCTGCTTGAATGAGCTGCCTCTAATTGGTCACAGCCTGACCAATCAGAGGCAGATTCCACTCACACACCCATTCATGAATTTATGAATGGGTGAGTGACTGCTGCCTCTCATCTGATTGGTCCCGCTGAGCCAATCAGAGGCACCAAAATGCTCGGGTGCTTGTTACTCGAGTCAAACTTTTTGTTATGCTCGAGACCTCGTTTCAAGTAATGAAATCCTATTGAAGTCAATGGGAGACTAGAGCATTTTTAAAGGTGACCCATGCTCCGCATGGGGGAGGTTGTCTGAATCACCTGAAAACATCAGAAAATCATGGAAACACCACAGAAATGGATAGGGAATGGCAGTGGCAGCATGCATGGATGCATCTGAGGCTCCTAGGACACACTTTTAAGCCAAAATGGGGACAAGAGCCTGGCGGTCACCCCCCTAACAATTTACTTGGGCCAGACCATAATCAGCAAGGCACACGTGCAGGCACATCTTAGCTAAGCACCACACTAGGTGCAATGAAGTCCAATCACTGCCTGCGGATAACACCACTGCCTCTTCTCCTGTGTTAAATGCTGATATTGCAGTCCAATCCCATGCACAAGGCAGCGTTCACAGCATACTGAAAATTTTTCCCTGTGCAGCGTTCAGCTGTCCCCATCCCAGACGGGGTAAGGCACACCCTTTTGCCTACTTCACCGATGGCATCTCCGTGACACCATAGGCTGGTCCTTCCGGCTCCTGACATCCGACGGACTGTGGAGTGGTGACACAGTCTGGCTGGGGTGCCATAAAACTGGTAAAGGCATTGGAAAGTGTTCCCCTGCCTGTGCTGGACATGCTGCCTTTTCCCCTTGTCTTCCCTGCTAGTTGCCCCACTGAACTACGTCCTCTACTGCTAGCGTTGTCAGATGGGAACTTTAGCACCAGCCTTTCCACCAGGGCCTTGTGGTATAGCATCACTCTCGTACTCCTTTCCTTTTCGGGAATGAGAGTGGAAAGGTTCTCATTATACCAAGGGTCGAGAAGGGTGAACATCCAGTAATCCGTGCTGGCCAGAATGCGTCTAACGCGAGGGTCACAGGAAAGGCAGCTTAACATGAAGTCAGACATGTGTGCCAGAGTCTAAGTACGCACCACATCGTTTTCCTGACTTAGAGGATGACTCTCAGTCTCCTCACCCTGTTCAGCCCATACATGCTGAACAGATGTGAAGGAGGAAGCATAGGTACCCTCTGCAGTGTGGTCAGCAGTCTTCCTCTTCTTCCTCCTCCAATACGCGCTGAGAAACAGACGTGAGGGTGCTCTGGCTATCCAGCAATGTATTGTCACCCCCTATTTCCTGTTCTATCTGCAAAGGGTCGGCCTTAATGCTTAGTAGCCACCTTCTCAGCAGGCAAAGCAGCGGGATGGTTACGCTGATAATGGCCGCATCGCCGCTCACTATTTGCATTGACTCCTCAAAGTTTCCTAAGACCTGACAGATGTCAGACATCCATGCCCACTCCTCTGTAAGGAACTGCGGAGGCTGACTACCACTCTGATGGCCATGTTACAGTTGGTATTCAACAATGACTCTACACTGCTCGTAAACCCTGGCCAACATGTGCAACATTGAATTCTAGTTGGAAATGATGTTTAGGTGTCTTGTGGGTGGCAGCATCTGTGGTGGACTTGCGGAAATGAGCACACACACAACGCACCTCTTGCTGCGCAGGTCAGACCACCAGATTGAACACATGGTCCAGGCATGGCACGTGTGTTAGTCTGCCATGCTGCAGAGCCACCCCCAGGTTACGCCGATTGTCACACACGACCATGCCTGGTTGGAGGTTAATTGGTAAAAGCTATAGATCTGTCTGCTCTGTCAAACCCTGTAACAGCTCTTGGGTGGTGTACCTTTTGTCACCTAAGCTCAGGAGTTTCAGCACTGACTGAAGGCGACGTGCTCACACATGGTAATTGAGAGGTGGAGAAGGGGGGGGGGGTTGGAGGAGGTGGCATAATAAGCCGGAGAAACCATGATCGAGGTAGGACCCGCAATCCTTGGTGTGGGTAGCACGTAAGCGGACCCAGGGTCAGACGCGGTCCCAGACTCCACCAGGTTAACCCAATGTGCTGTCAGGGAGATGTAGTATCCCTGCCCACGAGCACTTGTCCACGTGTCCGTGTTTTATATTCCGTGACACGTGCTGGTGTAGGACAGTCATGGCACAGCACGAAAAATAGTGGCGACTGGGGACCGAGTAGCAAGGGACGGTCGCTGCCATGAGGTTGCGGAAACCCTCAGTTTCTACCAGCCTATATGGCAGCATCTCCAGGCTCAGCAGTTTGAAGATATGCACATTTAGCGATTGTGCATGCGGGTGGGTGGCTGCATATTTGCACTTGCGCTCTAATGCTTGTGTTATGGACAGCTAAACGCTGCGCTGGGACACATTGGTGGAGGCAGTGAAGGACCGTGGAGGTGAAGGGGTGGGTGCAGGCTGGGAGGCGCTCATGCCTATGTCCTGGGAGGGGGATTGCATCTCAGTGCCAGCAGGTGACACAGGGGAAGAGGCAGTGGTGTGACCCGCAGGTGGTGAATGGCCTTCATTCTGCCTCGTCGGGTGCTTAGCCATCATATGCCTGCGCATGCTGGTGGTGGTCAGGCTTGTAGTGGTGGCTCCCCTGCTAATCTTGGTGCGGCACAGGTCACACACCACTGTTCGTCGGTCATCCACGCTCTCATTGAAAAACCTCCAGACCTTTGAACACCTAGCCCTCTGCACAGGAGCTTGCCACAAGGAGGTGCTGCTGGGAGCAGTTGGGGGACTACTTGCTCTGGCCCTGCTTTCCCCTCTGGCCACCTCACTGCCTCTTCCAACCTGTTCTGGTGCAGTATTTGCCCCCCCCTCCCCTCTGAAGACTTACCAACCCAGGTCAGGTCAGTCACCTCATCATCCAACAGCTCTTCATCTGAATCCTCAGTCTGCTCCTCCCTAAGACTTACTGCCCCAACAACAACCTCACTGACAGAAAACTGTATCTCATCATCATCCACAAATAGCTCTTGGGACACTACTTGGAATTCCCCACCCTCATCACCCTGAGTCTGTGAAAGGTCCAAATTTTTGGGCATCAGTCACGACAAACTCCTCCGGTGGCTGATGAACCATTTTTTCCGACTCAGGGAAGGGACCTGAGAACAGTTCCTGGGAGTCTGCCTGTTCAAAATCTCTCCTTTGCCGGGAGTGACCAGGCTGGGAGGAAGGTGGAGCAGCCTGAGGATTTAGATGTGCAGTCCCTTAGCTAGCATGAGTGGACTGCGTAGAAGACTGGGTGTTGGATAAATTACTGGATGTGTTATCCGCTATCCACGTCATCACCTGATCGCACTGTTGTGCTTTTTCTAGTGATCTACCACACGGTCCTGCAAAATGTGAGATGAAGATAGGAAGCATAGATACGCGGCACTCTACTAAATCCTCAGCAGCAGGACCTTGGCCTCTGTCCACACCCTCATTCGGACGCCCACGTCCTCAGCCTCGACCCTTACCACTACTCTTCTTCATATTTTAGAATGCACTTTGTCAAAATGCTAAGCAAACTGTCAGGTATTTTGCGCACGCTTATAACCCAAAATATATTGTTACGATCGTGTGGGCAACCTAAGCCCAGGAGCCCACATGATCGTACCCAAAAGGGGATAGAATGGATGGGATGGACGCACACAGGTAGCACCAGGGTCACACGGGATTCACACAGGTTTTAGGCAACTGACCCTGTTCTACACAGGAGGATGGCATGGCCCTACCTAAGCGGGGAACATTGCCCCAATAAGGGCAGCCCAGCGGTCTTCGGATCTGGGCCCTAGCTGATCCTAGGAACCACGCCATCGAACAGGAGACATACACATGCTACATGACAAAGACAGAACCACAGGATACACAGCATACAACAGCCACAATGCAACCACTAGAACAGATGATAAGCTGAATATAAATACCAGGTATTGGTTGACATTTTGTACAAAACATGGAAGCTAGCAGGCCACTTCACGGCTCCTGGTTATACCGCTAGTCCCTACACTAACCAGGAGTCCAGAATAATCGGACAGAGTTCACACAGAAAGCTGAAACAGGATAGGACACAGATAGCAGGTCACGCAGCAAACTGACACAAAACTGACAGAATTTAAAGGTACAAACGGACATGAACCAGCAAGACAGATTACACAGCAAGCTTGCAACAGGACAGAACAGAGCACTGGACACACAGCCAGCTGAATCAGGAACAGGACAGAGTACAGGGCACACAGCCAGACAGACTCCACTCAGAGATCACATGCACACAGATGAAACTCACAGCAAGTCTATGTGTCCTCATACCAGGGGGAATAGACAGTCAGGTACACAAGCTGACATAGGGAACAGTGTCAAGTTACAGCAACTGGCACCCGGAATAAGACCTAAGACCTTTGGAGGCTGCACCTGTAAAGGGGGAAGGAAAAGGGGGCTGCATGTACTGCAGACTAGGACTACAGGTCTCCAAACAATCTTGGGGAAGCAGAGAGACAATAGACCTACTTGCAAACATAGATAGAGTGGGAACAAGTTGAACATGACTGATAACAAGTTACAGGACATAGAAGTAACATGAGTGCACACCCTAGGGTCCAGCCAGAGACTGACCAGGAGCTGGGTTTATATGTGAGCACAGATCCAGGAGATTGGCTAGCAGGAAGTACCACACCCAGCCAGCTCAATTAACCCTCAACCACCTGACTGTGCTGCTAGGAGTACATAGTACCACAAATCCCAGCAGCACACGTAACATATATACAATAAACAAAGTATACTGTTGTTAGATAGCGTGGATTGACAGGACCCACACACGGGTATATAGTAGAGATGAGCGAGCACACTCATCCAAGCTTGATGCTCGTTCGAGTATTAGGGTACTTGAGATGCTCGTTATTCGAGACGAACATCACGCGGTACTTGAGTCAATTGCATTTCCTTCCCCGCATGTTAAGCGCCATTTTCTAGCCAATAAACATGCGGGGAAAACTTTACCACTTCCTGCTGTGACGTGCCAGCCCTCTGCCCACCAACAGCAGTAAGTAGCTGAGCCGATCAGGTGACTGCCGAGTACGTAAACTGGTCCCGCCCGCGGCTCGCCTCAGATGCATGCTGACAGAGGTTAGGGAAAGTACTGCTGCTTATACAGGGATGGTGTTAACATAGGATCCTGTCTTCAAGAACCCCATCAGTCCTTCTTAGGGCTACTCCTCATCGTGTGCATTATACTTGTGGCTAGCTTGGAGCAGTAGTGCACCAATTTTTTTTTAAGCATCTCGGGCTGTGAAGGCCATTTCAGCTATAGTGTTCTCAGTCTGCAGTGTATTATGCAGAGTTTAGGGACAGAGCTGCCTATATAGGGAAAGTTTTACAGGACTCCTGATCCTCTGTGCAAAAACCCCAACGGTTCTTCTTAGGGCTACATCTCACCGTGTGCATTATAGTTGTGGCTGGCTGGGAGCAGTAGTGCACCAAGTTTTGTATTACACATCTAGGCCTGTTCACAACCTTACAGTTATAGCGTTCTCAGCCTGCAGTGTTTTACAACGAGCTCTCACTGTGAAACTGCACTCTAAAATTTCCTAGCCTACTGCAAAGTAGTTCAGTTCTGTTTGTGCAGTGCATAAGGCAGAGTGTAGGGACACAGCGAATTCTATAGGGAAATTTTTACAGTCCTGATCCTCTGTACAAGTACCCCAACGCTTCCTCTTAGGGCTACATCTCACCGTGTGCTTTACACTTGTGGCTGGCTGGGAGCAGTAGTGCACAAATTTTTGTATTACGTATCTAGGCCTGTTCCCAGCCTTTCAGTAATAGCGTTCTCAGCCTGCAGTGCATTACACCGAGGTAATTTAACACCAAACTATTTCAGCTCTACCACTGTGCAGAGCGTCCCACAATACCCTTTCCTTGGTGGGGTTGAGATCGCTGCAGTTACCAGCACTATCCACTGGCTTTAGAGTCTTCTCCCACTCCATACAGCCTCTGTTATCTACAGGTCTCTGCGAGCAGTAAATTACCCCTAGGTATCAGCGCAAGAAAGCGGGTTAATCACAGCATAGAGCCTTCGCTATCTAGAAGTCTCTGTGTGCGATGAATTAGCCACAGTTGTTAGCGCTGTACAGTGGGGTAATTTATTTGGGCCCTGCTCTATCCTTAATCCGCCATGATGAGGAGTATGGGTAAGGGTCGAGGATGTGGACACGGACGAGGGCGTCCAAGTGAGGGTGTGGGCACAGGCTGAGGTCCTGGGAGTGGAGAATCACAGCCGGCTGCTGAGGGATTAGGAGAGAGGGAAGTTTCTGGCCTCTCCAGCTTCATATCACAATTTGCGGGTCCGCGTGGTAGACCTTTATTACAAACAGAGCAATGCGAGCAGGTCCTGTCGTGGATGGCAGAAAACGCGTCCAGCAATGTATTGACCACCCAGTCTTCAACGCAGTCCATTATACCCGGCCTAGGGACTGCAACTCTGAATCCTCTGGCTTCTCCTCCTTCCTCCCAACCTCTTCACTCTATGAAAATGACATATTCTGAGTAGGGAGACTCCCTGGAACTGATCTTGGGTACCTGCCCTGAATGGGAAAAGACGGTTCCGGTGAGAAGTTTGTTGTGACCGCAGCCCAACCTTTGGAAAGTTCCCGGAGTCCGGCTGATGAGGCTGGGGACTTCCGGCAACTGTCTTAAGAGCTTTTTGTGGATGAAGATGATGAGACACAGTTGTCTGTCAGTGAGGTAGTAATAAGGGCAGTAAGTCCGAGGGAGGGGCGCACACAGGATTCGGAGGAAGAGCAGCTGGGTGATGAAGTGACTGACCACACCTGGTTTGCTAAGCCTACTGAGGACAGGGCTTCAGAGGGGGATGCAAGTGCAGCAGCAGGACAGGTTGAAAGAGGCAGTGGAGTGGCCAGGGGTAGAGGCAGAGCCAGAGCGAGAATCACCCAACTGTTTCCCAAAGCACCCCCTCACGCCAAGCCTCCGTGCAGAGGGCTAGGTGTTCAAAGGTGTGGATGTTTTTTAGTGAGGTGCGGACGACCAAGGAACAGTGGTGTGCAGCCTGTGTCACACCAAGATCAGCCGGGGAGCCACCACTACCAGCCTCACCACCACCAGCATGCGCAGGCATATGATGGCCAAGCACCCCACAAGGTGGGACGAAGGCCGTTCACCGCCTCTGGGTCACACCACCACCTCTTCCCCTGTGCCACAACCTGCCACACAGATTCAATCCCCCTCCCAGGACGCAGGCAAGAGCGTCTACTGACCTGCACCCACACCCTCACCTCCGCTGTCCTCGGCCCCATCCAGCAATGTCTCTCAGCGCAGCATTCAGCTGTCGCTAACACAAGCATTGGAGCGAAAGCGAAAATACGCCGCCACCCACCTGCACGCACAAGCTTTAAATGTGCACATTGCTAAATTAATCAGCATGGAGATGCTGCCATACAGGCTTGTGGAAACGGAGGCTTTCAAAAACTTGATGGCGGCGGCGGTCCGGCACTATTTGGTTCCCAGTCCCCACTTTTTTTCTCGGTGTGCCATCCCTGCCCTACACCAGCACGTCTCCCGCAACATAAATCGTGCCCTCACCAACGCGGTTACTGGGAAGGTCCACTTAACCACAGACACATGGACAAGTATTGGCGGGCAGGGACACTATACCTCCCTGACGGCACATTAGGGGAACTTGTGGAGGCTGGGACCGAGTGAGAGTCTGGGACCTCTCATGTCCTACCGACACCCAGAATAGCGTTTCCTACCTCGGTGCTAGTAACTGCGACGTTTAATGCCAGCTCCTCCAAACCCTCCCCCTTCTCCTCCTCCTCCGCCACGTCTACCTCTCAATTAAGAAGTGTGAGCACATCGCCAGCCGTCGGTAGCGCGCTGCGTGGTAGCACAGCGGTGGGCAAGCATCAGCAAGCCTTGCTGAAACTAATCAGCTTAGGTGACAAGAGGCACATGGCCCCTGAGCTGTTGCAGGCTTTACAGCTTGGCAGCCTCACACAAGTGCCATACCTGGCCCACATCTTCAATCTGGTGGTTCAGTGGTTTCTGAAAAACTACCCTCACTTATCTGACCTGCTCGGCAAGGTGCACCACGTGTGTGCACATTTTCGCAAGTCCACCACAGACGCTGCCACCCTCAGGACACTGCAACGTCAGTTTCAGCTGCCAGAGCAGCGACTGCTGTGCGACATGCCCACATGCTGGAATACTAGGCTGCACATGTTGGCCAGGCTGTACGAGAACGTAGAGCTATAGTGGAATACCAGCTGCAAAATGGGCAGCGAAATGGTAGTCAGTCTCTGCAATTCTTTACTGAGGAGTGTGCATGGATGGCAGACATCTTCCAGGTCCTCGGAAACATTGAGGAGTCTACCCAGATAGTGAGCGTCGATGCGGCCATCATTAGCATTACCATCCTGCTGTTTTGCCTGCTGAGAAGTTCGATGCTAAGCATAAAGGCCAACGCTTTGCGGTTGGAACAGGAGATGGGGGATGACAGTATGTCACTTGATAGCCAGATCACCCTCATGTCTTTATCTCAGCGTGTTTTGTTAATTCACTTTTTATTGAAAGAGTTTAACATACATGGTATTCAACTTTACATAAGTACCAGCTGTTTGTCTAAACTTCAGTAACATAGAGTTTCTTACAGAATTACATGCGTATGTTACCATCATAACATTATATTCTTATCAAACTGACTTGTATCTGAACTGCCCATCCCGGTCAGACACTGACACATGGCTTTATTTATCCGGCCAGAGTGGGCATAAATCATCACATCCAAGTACCTAAACTAGTCAAATCTCTACAACTTATCAGAAGAGTAAGGCTTAAAGGCAAGGGTGGGGGGGGGGGACGGGGAGGGGGTGGGGGGGGTGGTCACAAGTCTCTGTATTCAGTCTACAAACTTTAGTTCTGCGGTTAACGCCACTTGGGTGGGCGTGGTGCGTGAACTGTTGTCTTCCACGCAACCCCTACTTTACTCCAAATATGGATAGTGGAGTTATTGAAGTTATTTCCCCATATCTCTAAGTCCCTGAGGCCAATCCCAGGGTTAGTCGCATGTGTGCGGGCGGTCACGTCCCCACCGGGGGGGGGGGGGGTGCAGGGACGCGAGCGCCCCAGCGACGTCCTCCCGACATCTCCCAATTGGCAGCTCTCCAGGCACCCTGAAACTCTGTGGTCTTACAAGCGGAAGGGGGTAGGTCCGTCATGTCTCAAGTCTTGTGAGGTGCTATAGCTCAGAGTTGGTGTGGGAAGATTATTCTAGTGTATGGCTTTGGAGGATTGAGTTAGTTGTGTGAGGTGGATTATTTCCAGCTAGTATCTTTACTTGTTCGCTACTAGGCTTTGACTCTATTACAGTGCAATCCGGACTCCTCTCAGAGAGACTATTATGGAGGCTCCGGTGGAGTTACCCCCCTCAAATCAAGAGGGGTCCGCTGCAGGGGATCCGCCTTGTGTTGTGGTGCTAGAGCAAGAGTCTACCCACGGCGACCATATTGTCAAAAATGTTGGATATGTCGAGTTTGTCCAACTAAGGATCTCCTCAAACTGGTATATCTGGTTGATTTTTGTTTTCCACATCGTAATAGGGGGGGGTGCAGGGCTTTTCCAGTGGAGGGGTATTAACGCTTTAGCTGCCGCCACCATAAAAGCGGCCAGTTTGTCCTTTAGGGGATTGAATGACTTGTTTGGTCTATTTAAAATTATCGTGTCTGGGGTCAAGTCAATTGCTTTTCCCAAAATTCTATGCATTTCGCTTTCAATCGCTGACCAAAAGGGTTTAATTATTTTGCAATTCCACCAGATGTGTAAGTAAGATCCCACCTCCTCCTGGCATCTCCAGCACCTGTTTGAATCTGCCAGTTTGTAGTTATACAACCACTCGGGGGTTTTATACCATCTGGACAATAGTTTGTAGTTGTTTTCTTGGAGGCGCACGCAAGGGGAAGCGCCATAAGAAGCTTTAAATATCGTTTTAATTTCTATTTCCGATAACTTGATGTCCAGCTCCTTCTCCCACGAGGAGATATAAGATGGTCTACTTAATGTATGAGGTGTTGTGAAGTTTTTGACAAGCGAGGAAATTTTCCTGAGTTCTGTATTCTGTGATTTTATTAACCTTTCAAATTCCGTAGTTGGTCTTGTGGAGGGGTAATCTTTTTTAAATGTAGCTATTGTGTTCGCAATATGTGCAATATGGAGATTTTGTAGTTTCTTTTGTATGCCTAGGGAGTTAATAATAGTGGTGGGTTCCTCGTGCATAATGTTTTGAAAATCCTGAATTGTATTTCCTTCAAAAATGTTCCATAGGTTCTCTGGCATCCCAGTCTTAGGATTTTTGAGGGTGTTGGGGAGCAGGCTTAACGGAGTGTATGGTGATGGCAGGGGGGCCAATCTGTGGGATAGGGAGTCCCAGGTCTCGCAGATACCTCTCAACAGGATGCTAAATTCTTTGGCTCGGTATGTTTTTGGGCAGGAAAGCCACAGATCTCTTATCAGGTTGTTACCATAAGTTTGTTGTGCGATTTTCCTTAACTTTTGGTTTTTGGTCGGAGCCACCATACCCAACCATCTATTAAGGTTTATTGCCTTGTAATATTCCATTATATTAGGGAGGCCCACACCTCCGTGTTGTCTTCTTCTAGACATTAACGAGTATGCTAGTCGCGGACGTTTGTATTTCCAGAAGAAGCGCGAGAATTGTGAGTTGATTTCCTTGAAAAAGGATTTGGGTATGTGTATTGGTAGCATTTGTAATTTGTATAGAATTTTAGGTAGAATGTATGTTTTAATTAGGTTTTTCCTCCCAAACCAAGAAATTATGGGAAAGTTATATGCGGTGAGAAGTGATGAGATTTCTGTAATTAACGGTCCCAAATTGATCTCATAAAGTTTGGACAGGTTATTTGAAATTTTGATACCTAAATAGTCTAATGAATGATCTGCCCATACATATGGTGATGATCTCTTCACTTCTTCTGCCCTGTGGGGGGGCAGCGAAATATTCAGTATTACCGATTTATTTGTATTCACTTTTAGGTTGGAGAAGCTACCATATTCATCTAGCAAGAGATTCAAGCTATTGAGTCCCTGTGCCGGATTTGTGATCAGGAATAACACATCATCTGCAAATGCAGCAGATTGTATACAATCTCCTCTAACCTCCAGGCCTCGAATTTCTGGGGATTGTCTAACCGCCTGAAGGAGAATTTCCAGTGTAAGGATAAATAATGTGGGAGAAAGTGGGCATCCTTGGCGCGTGCCGTTTGTTATATTAAATGGTTGGGATAAGATATCATTAATTTTTATTCTGGCGTAGGGTTTTGCGTAGAGGGAGAAGACAGCGTCGGTTAGTTGGTTAGGGAAGTTAAATTTGTCTAGAGTCGCTCTCATGAATGACCAATTTACTCTATCGAATGCTTTTTCAGCATCGATCCCCAGGAAAATTAGGGGAATGTTCTTTTTCTTAGCATATTGTATCGAATGTAGGAGTATGGCGGCGTTGTCCTTTCCCTCTCTACCTTTAACGAACCCTGACTGTTCATCAGAAACTAGTTTGGGTATAATGCTGCTCAGGCGATTAGCAATTATTTTTGCCCAGATTTTTATATCTACGTTCAGTAGAGAGATTGGGCGGTAGTTGTTACATAGGGTTGGGTCTTTGCCTTCTTTATGTATTAAGGCGATGTGGGCCTCCTGCGTTTGTGTGGGGAATGTGGCTCCGTTCATAATAGCGTTTAACGTAGTTCTAAGATGGGGTTCCAGACTTTGTAGTAGTGTTTTATAGTAGCCTGTAGTGAGGCCATCAGGGCCCGGGCTCTTACCGTTAGGGAAGCTGTTTATTACTTCTGTCAGTTCTTCTTGACTCACAGGGGTCAGTAAATCTGTGGCTTCTTCTGAGCTAATCTTGGGAAGGGTGAGCTTTTTAAGGAATTTCTCCATGTTCTTGTGTTTTCTTTCAAGCTCTATTTGTGTGAGTTTGCCTTCAATGTTGTATAGATTTGTGTAGTAATTATGGAATTCTGTCGCTATATCTTTAGATGATGTGGCTTTCCCTCCCGAGGCTTTTTTAATCTCTTTGATGTGGGTTTTTTCCCTCTCTTTTTTAATGAGGGTTGACATCAGCTTTCCACCCTTGTCTCCATGTGCGTAGATCTTTTGTTTGTAATTTATAGAGGATTTAGTGAATTTTTTGTCAAGGATTGATCTTAATTGATCCCTGAGGGAATTAAGTTCGATTTGTGCCTTTTCTACAAGTGCTAGTTTTCTTTTTCGCTCTAAGACTGCGATTTTTGTTAATAGTTCATCTATTTTTTTTTGTTTCTGTTTCTTCAGTTTCGAACCCAGGGAAATGAATAAGCCTCTCACGAAAGCCTTGTGTGTTTCCCATATCAAGGGAGCATTTGTGTTGTCTTTGGAATTAATTTCGAAGAATTCAGAGAGATTTTTTATCAGCTCTTGTTTGTATTCCTCTTCTCTTAATATCGACTCGTTCAAGGACCATCTCCATTCCCCTAGGTTGTTCGAAAATATATTTAAACTCGTGTGCATTGGGGCGTGGTCTGAAATTGTTATGCAATCTATTTGAGAACTGTGTATTGCTTTCAGTAGATTGTTTGACACAAAAATGTAATCGAGTCTCTGATGTGAGGTGTGAATGTGCGAGTAGAATGTAAAATCTTTTTCTTCTGGGTGTCTATATCTCCAGGAGTCAGTTATATTTAGTTCCTGCAAGGCTATATGAATTTTTTTCAGCGCCCTCTGCGAGACCTGGGACTTGCCCCTCGAGGAGTCCAGTAACGGGTTTAATGTCACATTTAGATCCCCGCCCAGAATCACCTGACCCTCTGCAAAAGCTCTCAGTGTATGTAGAGTGTCCGTGAGCCACTTAGATTGGTTCGTATTGGGCCCATAGATGTTAGCTAGGGTGTATGGGACTCCTCTTATTTT
The DNA here is from genome assembly GCF_035609145.1 of Eleutherodactylus coqui. Lineage (NCBI taxonomy): Eukaryota > Metazoa > Chordata > Amphibia > Anura > Eleutherodactylidae > Eleutherodactylus > Eleutherodactylus coqui. Next base: position 17,695,248 of record NC_089837.1, on the reverse strand, counting down.
GCCTTTAACGAATATAAAGCGTCCCTCTGTATCTGTTAGTTGTTTTTCACACTGGAATGGGAAATCTTTGTGAATTGCAATTGTGACTCCCTTAGAGGCTGAGGAGGGGTTGCAGCTGTGGAACCATTGTTTGAAATAGTTTTTGGGGAGGATTGGAATCTTGTTACTTTTAAAATGGGTCTCTTGGAGGAATGCGATTTTGGTTTTATTTTTCCTCAATAGCCATATCATATGGTGTCTTTTATTAGGGGAGTTTAAGCCTTTAGCGTTGAAGGTGGTAAATGTTGTGCTACCTGTTTGGGGGGATGTGGAGAACCTCTGTTGTTTTTTCTGTTTGTATTGTGGGGTATCGGCATTGTTAAGATGTCTCGCAGACATATTTCTGGGTTCTGTATACGTGTCTGTTTGCGCAGAAAATGAGGGTGGGGGGGAAATCGGTTAAACTATTAGCAGAAGGTCTGCAATTAACGTTGGGTTCTTGACTGGTGTGTAAATGTCCAGTCAACTGTTTTATGTTCTGTGTTTGTTTTGTGTGGATCAGAAGCACCCCGACAACCTCCCCTTGCGGGTCTCTGTTGTCGGTGTCTTTCTCATCTCGGTATTGCCCTTAAATAAGGGCAGGTGTTGGAGTTCAGTGTGTGGTAAGTTCACTCACATGTGTGGCCTCCCCTGGTGGCGCGTGGTCGGATGTTATTCTCTGTTCCGTTTATGCCGTCTGGAGAATTTTTCTCCGCCCGCTGGGCGAGCACCTCCCTCCACCGGCAAAGTCTTGGTGTTTTTGGCTTAACCTGGGTATGGAGAAAGGCTAGTCGGAGCAGCAGAAAGTGGACGAGGTGAGAGGTAGAAGGAAAAAGAAAGGCACGTTAACATAGAACAATAATAAGTGCAACAGTATCCTTCGTAGCCCATATGACACATTCTTCCTAGGAACTTCTTATAACTAGAGTAAGCTGGTGAGCCAACTTGATCAAACCGCTCTCGCGCTGTGATCCCCGGGCGGGGAGGGAACCCGGCGGGCCGACCCCCGTACGGCCCCCGGGCCCCACCCAGCCCCAGGACCCAGCCTCCTGGCCCGAACCCCCCAATGCACAATCCCGACCAATAAAGGCTAAATACCTCTGGCAACACAGAATTTACTCAAAACATTTTACTTTAACATCCGATGCTCATACCCTCTTCTCATGCTGGTCTGGACGTACACGGAGAGGACAGCCCGAGGAGTCTCCTGTGAATTCTCAGCGTGTTTTGGAGGAGGAGGAGGAGGGGGAAGAGACAGCTGGCCACACTGCAGAGGGTACCCATGCTGCTTGCCTCTCATCTGTTCAGCATGTATGGGCTGAAGAGGAGGATCCTTAAAGTCATTTTCCTAGTGAGGACAGCGGTGTGTTGCGTACAGGGACCCTGGCACACATGTCTGACTACATGTTAGGCTGTCCTTCCCATGACCCTTGCGTTAGATGCATTCTGGCCAACACGGATTACTGGGTGTACACCCTTCTCGACCCATGGTATAAGGAGAACCTTTCCACTCTCATTCCCGAAGAGGAAAGGGGTACGAGAGTGATGCAATACCACAGGGCTCTTTTGAAAAAAGTGATGCTAAAGTTCCCATCTGACAGCACTAATGGCAGAAAATGCATTTCCGAGGGCCAAGTAGCAGGGGAGGTGCGGGCATCAGGCAGCATGTCCAGCGCAGCTAGGGCAACACACTCCAAGGCCTTTGCCAGTTTTATGGCTCCCCAGGAAGACTGTGTCACCACTCACCAGTCAAGGCTGAGTTGGAGGGAGCACTGTAAAAAGATGGTGAGTGAGTACGTAGCTGATCGTACCAATGGCCTCCGTGATGCCTCAGCTCCATACAACTATTGGGTGTCAAAGCTGGACACGTGGCACGAACTTGGGCTGTACGCTCTGGAGGTGCTGGCCTGCCCTGCCGCAAGCTTCTTGTCAGAGAGGGTGTTTAGTGCATTCTGGGGGAATCATCACGGATAAGCATACCCGCCTGTCAACTTGCAGTGCCGACATGCTTACACTCATAAAGTTGAACAAAGCCTGGATTACCCCAGACGTCTCTTCTCCATCTGTGGAAAGCAGCAGAACCTGAACTGCCAATTTTTCTGCAGCCCAAAAGCCTCTGTTTAAAAGGTTTTTTTTACAATTTATTGAGGTCCGCCCATACTCTTGCTACAGAAATGTTACAGGGGTCCGCCTATACTCTTGCTACATAAATGTTACAGGGGTCCGCCTTTACTCTTGCTACAGAAATGTGATTGGGGTTCGCCTATACTCTTGCTACATAAATGTTACAGGGGTTCGCCTATACCCTTGCTACAGAAATGTTATTGGGGTCCGCCTATACTCTTGCTACTGTAAGCAGGATCCACAATAGGTATGTTTCCGCTGTAGAAAGTCAGGCAGCAGAGTCAGGTGACGGTAAAGCAGGGTGGTTTATTGCCAAGCTTTCAGTCATAAACAAACACAAGCTTTCTCGAACAATATAATGTCCATAAGGCACACAAAATAACAGTCTTGGTAATCTGATGCTGGGATTCTCACCCAACCCTTTCTTCAGGGTTTTGCTTCCCTCAGCTCTCCAGGTACTCTTTACCCAGCTTTCCAGAGACTCTGCACACAGTCTGTCCTCTCTCTGGTCTGGCTGAACACACTCTGCCACAATCTCCCTCTTACTGAGCTATTCCTGCTCCTTTTTCAATTATGTTTCAGCTGTGTTCCAGGTTCAGGTACTTCCTGGACTGGAATATACGTGTGACCCCAGACAGTCTCTTTCTCATGCAAATTCCGGAGTTATATCCTGAAGTTTAGTAGTGTCCGTTGTATATACACTCCATCCAGGACTTTACACCTTACTTCAATACACTACATAAATGTTACTGGGGTCCGCCTATATTCTTGCTACAGAAATATTACTAGGGTCCGCCTATACTCTTGCTACAGAAATGTTACTCTGGATCTGCCTATACTCTTGCTATATAAATGTTACTGGGTTCTGCCTAAACTCTTGCTACAGACATGTTACAGGGGTCCACTTATACTCTTGCTACATAAATGGTTTTGGCATCCGCCTATACTCTTGCTACAGAAATATTACTTGGGTCCGCCTATGCACTTGGTACAGAAATGTTACAAGGGTTCGCCTATTCTATTGCTACATAAATGTTATTTGGGTGTGCCTATACTCTTCCTACAGAAATTTTACTGGGGTCCGCCTATGCTCTTCCTACATAAATGTTATTGGGGTCCTCCTATACTCTTGCTACAGACGTGTTAAAGAAGTCCGCCTATACTCTTGCTACAGAAATGTTACAGTGGTCCGCGTATACTCTTGCTACAGAAATGTTACAGGGGTTCGCTTATGCTCTTGCTACATACATTTTATTGGTGTCTGCCTATACTCTGGCTACAGAATTGTTACAGGGGTCCGCCTATACTCTTGCTACAGAAATATTACTGGGGTCCGCCTATACACTTGGTACATAAATGTTACAAGGGTTCACCTATACTCTTGCTACAGAAATGTTATTAGGGTCGGCATATACTCTTGCTACAGACATGTTACAGGGGTCCGCCTATACTCTTGCTACTGAAAGGTTTGAGGGGTTCGCCTATACTCTTGCTACAGAAATGTTACAGTGGTCGGCCTATACTCTTGCTACAGAAATGTTACAAGGGTCCACCTATACTCTTGGTACAGAATTGTTACAAGGGTTCGCCTATACTCTTGCTACATAAATGTAATTGAGGTCTGCCTATTCTCTTGCTACAGAAATGTTACTGGGGGTCCACTTATACTTGTGCTACATAAATGTTACAGGGGTCCGCCTATACTCTTGCTACTGAAAGGTTTGAGGGTTTTGCCTATACTCTTGCTACAGAAATGTTACAGGGGTTCGCCTATACTCTTGCTAGTTGATGGTTCTCTAAATATAGCAATGTCAATTTCTTTTAAGTGAAATTATGAAAACATGAAAAAAAAAATATATAATCTTGTAATCGCTGTAATTACACTATTAGAATCATCTATAATTTAGGTGTTACTCAAGGAGTATTGAAGCCTCGTCAACCAGTTATGCCCAATTTTCTGTATAGTACAGCAGGGAAGAACACAACATGGAGTGATTAAGTGTGTTTCGGAGCTCTTTTGAAAGGAAGAAGCTCATTCACAGGAGTTTTATAACAAAAGTTATAGGCATTGCAGGTGAAATGCCAAAAATGGGATGTCAAAGTATGAAATAATGACTGTTTCACACATTTCATAGGTATTCTATACAATGCTAGAAAAGTGAACCAGCAAAGTTTAAAATATTCCTGCCTGTAGTGGACTGGGCCCCTATCCTCCTAGGCACCCAATTTTTCCTCAAAACCATAAAAATATGATTCAATCCTTAGCATCAACCACATTATCTTCTTTCAATGCACCATAATTCAACCCCCATCATCATCTTCCAATGTCGCACAATGAACCCCTATCATCTTCTTCCAATATCCAACAGTCCAATCCTCATCCTTCTTCAAGTTGCACTACTATGTTTTCCTTCTGGAATAGACTCTAGTTTTAACTTATATTCCCAGACATATACACTGAAAGGCCATTAAAGTTCTGTCACTTGGATATGGAAGTTTTCATCCTCTTCTATTGATTCAGAGCTTTCCTGGATGTCCTAGACAGTGCAGGGGTGTGAAAGCTTCTCTCCCCTCCCGACCTCTGAGTGAGTGCACACTTACTATTGAATTACCAACTGCTTCTGGCCATCAAATATCACATTGAGGAGCGACTACTCTCTAGTAATCCTCCTTGACCTCTCCGCTGCATATGACACTGTCGACCCTAACCTCCTCCTTGCAAGGCTGCGTTCTATCAGCCTACAGGACACTGTAAACTCCTAGTTCTCCTCCTTTCTCTCTGACCACTCTTTTGGTATCTCTTTTGCTGTCTCTATCTCCTCTCTACTTCCTTTCACTGTCAGGGTCCCCCAGGGCTCGGTCCTTGGCCCACTTCTTTTCTCTATCTATACAGCACTAATCAGGCTAACCATTCACAGAATTTGCCTCCAACATCACCTCTATGCTGATGACACCCAGCTGTACACCTCTTCCCATGACATCTCTGCACCTTTCCTCTAAAACATCTCTGACTGTCTGTCTGCTGTCTCAAACACCATGTCCTCCCTTTTTCTCAAACATGACCCCTCAAAAACGGACCTTGTTGTTTCACCCTCTACCAGCTAATCTCCCCCCAACATCTCCATATCAGTAGCTGACACTACCATATCCTACAGACAACATGCCCACTGCCTAGGGGTCACATTGGACTCGGACCTCTTCTTCACCCCCACATCCAATCCCTGGCCCAAACATGCCACCTGCACTTCAGAAACATTACAAAAATCTGGCTGTTCCTGTCCACAGACACGCTAAAAACTCTTGTTGCCCTCATCCATTTCAGACACGACTACTGCAACTCTCTGCTAATTGGCCTTACCCGCAGCAATCCACCAATCCATACTAAACGCGATGGCTAGACTCATATTCCTATCCAGCCATTTCTCCAAAGCCTCTGCACTATGCCAGTCACAAGAATTACAGAACTCACTCTCACTCACAGAGCTCTCCATGATGCTGCACCGCCATACATCGCCTCCCTCGTATTCATACACCACCCAGCCTGCGCACTTCACTCTGCCAACACAGTCAGACTAGACATCCCCCAATAAGACCCTTATGTGCTCACCTGCAGGACTTCACCAGAGCAGCACAAACCCTATATTAAGCTCTACCCCGAAACATCCGGACAATCCCTGATGCATAGAATTACAGAAGTGCCCTAAAAACTCACCTCTTCAAAGAAGCATACCAACTCTTCTAATTTAGTCCCCTGCCCACCATGTACACTCTGGAATGAGTTCCATCATGCATTAAAAGTGCTGCAGAATAAGTTGGCGCTATACAAATAAAGATTATTATTTTTATTATTATGTGAGGTCTGCACTAGAGATGAGCGAGCACCAAAATGCTCGGGTGCTCGTTACTCGGGACGAACTTTTTGCGATGCTCGAGGGTTCATTTCGAATAACGAACCCCATTGAAGTCAATGGGCGACCCGAGCATTTTTGTATTTCGCCGATGCTCGCTAAGGTTTTCATGTGTGAAAATCTGGGCAATTCAAGAAAGTGATGGGAACGACACAGCAACGGATAGGGCAGGCGAGGGGCTACGTGTTGGGCTGCATCTCAAGTTCACAGGTCCCACTATTAAGCCACAATAGCGGCAAGAGTGGGCCCCCCCCTCCCAAAAACTTTTACTTCTGAAAAGCCCTCATTAGCATGGCATACCTTTGCTAAGCACCACACTAGCTACAACAAAGCACAATGACTGCCTGGATGACACTCCGCTGCCACTTCTCCTGGGTTACATGCTGACCAACCGCCCCCCCTCCCCCCCACAGCGCACACCAAAGTGTCCCTGCGCAGCCTTCAGCTGCCCTCATGCCACACCACCCTCATGTCTATTTAGAAGTGCGTCTGCCATGAGGAGGAACCGCAGGCACACACTGCAGAGGGGTTGGCACGGCTAGGCAGCGACCCTCTTTAAAAGGGGTGGGGCGATAGCCCACAATGCTGTACAGAAGCAATGAGAAATAGAATCCTGTGCCACCGCCATCAGGAGCTGCACACGTGGGCATAGCAATGGGGAACCTATGTGCCACACACTATTCATTCTGTCAAGGTGTCTGCATGCCCCAGTCAGACTGGTAATATGTACCTTAACAGTAACCGCGTTGGTGGTAATGTGGTGGTGACTGCGGACCTAGTAGCGCGGTTTTATTTTGTTGGTTTTCGGAATGTGGCCAGGATTAAGTGGGCCGTGGCGGGGGGATGTTTTTGAGGCACTACGTGTCCTCTCCACGTGTCCGTGGTTATATGCACCTTAACCATAAACGCGTTGGTGGTAATGTGGTGGTGACTGCGGACCTAGTAGCGCGGTTTTATTTTGTTAGTTTTCGGAATGTGGCCAGGATTAAGTGGGCAGTGGCGGGGGGATGTTTTTGAGGCACTACGTCTCCTCTCCACGTGTCCGTGGTTATATGCACCTTAACCGTAAACGCGTTGGTGGTAATGTGGTGGTGACTGCGGACCTAGTAGCGCGGTTTTATTTTGTTGGTTTTCGGAATGTGGCCAGGATTAAGTGGGCAGTGGCGGGGGGATGTTTTTGAGGCACTACGTGTCCTCTCCACGTGTCCGTGGTTATATGCACCTTAACCGTAAACGCGTTGGTGGTAATGTGGTGGTGACTGCGGACCTAGTAGCGTGGTTTTATTTTGTTGGTTTTCGGAATGTGGCCAGGATTAAGTGGGCAGTGGCGGGGGGGATGTTTTTGAGGCACTACGTGTCCTCTCCACGTGTCCGTGGTTATATGCACCTTAACCGTAAACGCGTTGGTGGTAATGTGGTGGTGACTGCGGACCTAGTAGCGCGGTTTTATTTTGTTAGTTTTCGGAATGTGGCCAGGATTAAGTGGGCCGTGGCGGGGGGATGGTGGGGGGGCTCTCTTGTAGTGTCGGTAAAGGTGAAATTCTTGGACTGCCACCAGACGAACCAATGCAAAGGCATTTGCCAAGAATGTTTTCCCTGTTGGAGGAGGAGGGGGATGTTTTTGAGGCACTACGTGTCCTCTCCACGTGTCCGTGGTTATATGCACCTTAACAGTAACCGCGTTGGTGGGAAATGGCCTCGCCGCCATCATGTCTTTGGGAAGCCTCTGTTTCCACACCCCAGAGACATACCATTAGCAGCGGTATAGGCAGAGCCCATAATTCGTAACATTTCAGCCGTAGCATTAGGACAGGCCCCACTAACATATCACTAGCAGCATTATAGCGGGAGCGCAGTCTTCGTTCCATGTCAGCAATAGTAGCACTCAAGACAGGCCCCAGTAACAATTCCGAAGCAGCAGTATAGCGGGAGCGCAGTCTTCGTTCCATGTCAGTAATAGTAGCACGCAAGACAGGCCCCAGTAACAATTCCGAAGCAGCAGTATAGTGGGAGCGCAGTCTTAGTTCCATTTCAGTAGCTGCAGTATAGCCAAGGCCCAAGTTACATTTATGTAGCTAAAGTGTAGGCCAACCCCACACACACTTCGGTACCATGAGTGCAGGCGAAGAACATACAAATTGCTATGATTACACTGTAGGTGAGGGCCCCAAAAAATTGGTGTACCAACAGTACTAATGTACCTCAGTAAAAATTGGCCATGCCCAACCAAGATGGCAGGTGAAACCCATTAATCGCTTTGGTTAATGTGGCTTAAGTGGTAACTAGGCCTGGAGGCAGCCCAGTTTAACGAAAAATTGGTTCAAGTTAAAGTTTCAACGCTTTTAAGAGCATTGAAACATATAAAAATTGTTTAGAAAAATTAGATGAGTGAGCCTTGTGGCCCTAAGAAAAATTGCCCGTTCAGCGTGATTACGTGAGGTTTCAGGAGGAGGAGCAGGAGGAGGAGGGGGAATATTAGACACAGATTGATGAAGCAGAAATGTCCCCGTTTTGGATGGTGATAGAGAACGTAGCTTCCATCCGCGGGTGCAGCCTACGTATTGCTTACGTATCGCTGCTGTCCGCTGGTGGAGAAGAGAAGTCTGGGGAAATCCAGGCTTTGTTCATCTTGATGAGTGTTAGCCTGTCGGCACTGTCGGTTGACAGGCGGGTACGCTTTTCTGTGATGATTCCCCAGCCTCACTAAACACCCTCTCCGACAAGACGCTAGCCGCAGGACAAGCAAGCACCTCCAGGGCATACAGCGCGAGTTCAGGCCACGTGTCCAGCTTCGACACCCAGTAGTTGTAGGTGGCAGAGGCGTCACGGAGGACGGTCGTGCGATCCGCTACGTACTCCCTCACCATCCTTTTACAGTGCTCCCGCTGACTCAGCCTTGACTGGGGAGCGGTGACACAGTCTTGGTGGGGAGCCATAAAGCTGTCCAGGCCCTTAAAGACTGTTGCACTGCCTGGGCTGTACATGCTGCTCGATCTCCGCACCTCCCCTGCTACCTGGCCCTCGGAACTGCGCCTTCTGCCACTAGCGCTGTCGGATGGAAATTTTACCATCAGCTTGTCCACCAGGGTCCTGTGGTATAGCAACACTCTCGAACCCCTTTCCTCTTCGGGAATGAGACTGGGAAGGTTCTCCTTATAGCGTGGGTCGAGCAGTGTGTACACCCAGTAATCCGTAGTGGCCAGAATGCGTGCAACGCGAGGGTCACGAGAAAGGCATCCTAACATGAAGTCAGCCATGTGTGCCAGGGTACCCGTACGCAACACATGGCTGTCTACACTAGGAAGATCACTTTCTGGATCCTCCTCCTCCTCCTCCTCCTCATCCTCCTCAGGCCATACACGCTGAAAGGATGACAGGCAAGCAGCAGGGGCACCGTCAGCAGTGGGCCAAGCTGTCTCTTCCCCCTCCTCCTCATCCTCCTCATGCTCCTCCTCCTCCTCCTCCTGAATGCACTGAGATATAGACATGAGGGTGCTCTGACTATCCAGCGACATACTGTCTTCCCCCGCCTCGGTTTCCGAGTGCAAAGCGGCTGCCTTTATGCTTTGCAGGGAACTTCTCAAGAGGCATAGCAGAGGAATTGTGACGCCAATGATTGCAGCATCCCCGCTCAGCATCTGTGTAGACTCCTCAAAGTTTCCAAGGACCTGGCAGATGTCTGCCAACCAGGCCCACTCTTCTGTAAAGAATTGAGGAGGCTGACTCCCACTACGCCGCCCATGTTGCAGTTGGTATTCCGCAATAGCTCTACGCTGCTCATAGAGCCTGGCCAACATGTGGAGCGTAGAGTTCCACTGTGTGGGCACGTCGCACAGCAATCGGTGCACTGGCAGATGAAACCGATGTTGCAGGGTCCGCAGGGTAGCAGCGTCCGTCTTGGAGTTGCTTTTCAGAAAGCGCTGAACCACCAAATTAAAGACATGGGCCAGGCATGGCACGTGCGTGAGGCTGCCGAGCTGCAGAGCCGCCACCAGGTTACGGCCGTTGTCACACACGACCATGCCCGGTTGGAGGCTCAGCGGCGCAAGCCAGCGGTCGGTCTGCTCTGTTAGACCCTGCAGCAGATCGTGGGCCGTGTGCCTCTTCTCTCCTAAGCTGAGTAGTTTCAGCATGGCCTGCTGACGCTTGCCCACCGCTGTGCTGCCGTGCCGCGCGACACCGACTGCTGGCGACGTGTTGCTGCTGCTGACACATCTTGATTGCGAGACAGAGGTTGCATAGGAGGAGGAAGAGGAGGAGGGTGGTTTAGTGGAGGAAGCATACACCGCCGTAGATACCACCACCGAGCTGGGGCACGCAATTCGGGGGGTGGGTAGGACGTGAGCGGTCCCAGGCTCTGACTCTGTCCCAGCCTCCACTAAATTCACCCAATGTGCCGTCAGGGAGATATAGTGGCCCTGCCCGCCTGTGCTTGTCCACGTGTCTGTTGTTAAGTGGACCTTGGCAGTAACCGCGTTGGTGAGGGCGCGTACAATGTTGCGTGAGACGTGGTCGTGCAGGGCTGGGACGGCACATCGGGAAAAGTAGTGGCAACTGGGAACCGAGTAGCGCGGGGCCGCCGCCATCATGCTTTTGAAAGCCTCCGTTTTCACAAGCCTATACAGCAGCATCTCCAGGCTGATCAATTTGGCAATGTGCACGTTTAACGTTTGAGCGTGCGGGTGCGTGGCGGCGTACTTGCGCTCGCGCTCAAACAGTGGCGCTAGCGACGTCTGGACGCTGCGCTGAGAGACATTGCTGGATGGGGCCGAGGACAGCGGAGGTGAGGGTGTGGGTGACAGGCCAGGAGACGGTAGTGCCTGTGTCCTCAGAGGGGGGTTGGATCTCAGTGGCAGGTTGGGGAACAGGGGGAGAGGCAGTGGTGCAAACCGGAGGCGGTGAACGGCCTTCGTCCCACCTTGTGGGGTGCTTGGCCATCATATGCCTGCGCATGCTGGTGGTGGTGCCTCCCCAGCTGATCTTGGCGCGACAAAGGTTGCACACCACTGTTCGTCGGTCATCAGGTATCTCTGTGAAAAACTGCCACACCGTAGAGCACCTTGACCTCTGCAGGGTGGCATGGCGCGAGGGGGCGCTTTGGGAAACAGTTGGTGGATTATTCGGTCTGGCCCTGCCTCTACCCTTGGTCACCGCACTGGCTCGGCCTGTGCCCACACCCTGACTTGGGCCCCCGTGTCCTCGCCCGCGTCCATGTCCTATAGGCCTACCCCTACCCCTCAGCATGGTGTATTACCAGTAGTGCAGAAACAGAACGCTGTAATTAAATGTGCCGCTTATTGGCCTGTGGTTTGAGGCTGACTTCGCTTACGGAACGCCAGTAAATAATTTTGCGCAAGCCTGCTGTAACACTTAGCTGGCTGCGTATGAATTAGTAGGACTACTACACCCACCACAGACCCAGAACACTGAGGACAGTCACAGGCAGCCCAAATAGATTTTTTTCCCCAAATGTTTTTGCAAAGGCCCACTGCCTATATTCAATAAATATGTCTTCTGTCCCTGCCTCACAATATATGTCTTCTGTCCCTGCCTAACCACCACTTCTGGCCCTGGAGTATTACTGCAGGGCGCAATGCTCTGCACGGCCGATATACCAAAAAAAAAAAAAAAATGTGCAACACTGCAAAAAGCAGCCTCCACAGTACTGCACACGGTTGGATGTGGTCCTAAGAAGGACCGTTGGGGTTCTTGAAGCCTAAAATACTCCTAACGCTCTCCCTATAGCAACTCCACCAAGACAGCACTTTCCCTAAAGTATGTCAGAACGCATCTGTGGCGAGCCGCGGGAGGGGCCGATTTTTATACTCGGGTGACACCTGATCTCGCCAGCCACTCACTGCAGGGGGGTGGTATAGGGCTTGAACGTCGCAGGGGGAAGTTGTAATGCCTTCCCTGTCTTTCTATTGGCCAGAAAAGCGCGCTAACGTCTCAGAGATGAAAGTGAAAGTAACCCGAACATCGCGTGGTACTCGTCACTAGTAACGAGCATCTCGAACATGCTAATACTCGAACGAGTATCAAGCTCGGACGAGTACATTCGCTCATCTCTAGTGAGGGACCCTGTCTCGGGCAAAGTGGGTCTCCTGGACACAGACAATATCTGCTCCTGAGTCTCTGGCCTCCTTCCATAGAGCTGATATTTTGAAGGGTATATTCAGACCTCTGGCATTTAGAGAAAGTAGGTTTAACTCCATTTGTTTTTAAAGAAAAAGCTTTATGTGGTGAGTGCTTGTTCCTGGGGTTGCTTCTAGAATGAGTTTGTGGGCCTCGATGTGACACAATTGGAAGGAGTGAGTTCCGAAAATGAATCCAAGTTTGGGTAGGAAGGAGTGAGATGGTATAATTCAAAACTAAACTGATGGTTCTCAGTTATGTCAGGTTCATTTTCCTCAATTCTTTATCATCTCTTCTGAGGGCTGTTGCTAGGAGAAGCTATGTCTTCATTCTCCTCTGCTTGTGTGTTGTGAGCGACAGAAGATGGCGCTGTACTGCCTGACCCCTCCCCTCTCCTCCCTGTGCCGAGCAGAGACATTTTGTTTTTACTTGGGATTTTCTGCCCTAATTTTTGTGGCTCGTGAGGGGAAGACTGCAAGTGCTGATCATGGTGTATATGGCTGGGAGACGAAGGACAGGAGGAAGCATGCTTACCACCTCTTCTAGGCACAGAGTCCCCCCTGCCCGCTGCCAGATGGACAGGGACTCCCACTGCCAACCCTCTCCCGTGTCCCTACCTACTTGCCCCCTGGGCTAAGCCCCAGGGCGACAAATGGGTGATGATCCCTACACTGCACTAGTGTCAGGGATCCCAGAAAAGAGGAACTGGGAGAAAGACAGGTGGGAACCTGAAAGTAACAGGGAGTAACCAGTTACTAGAGAATACTCAAAACAGGCTGGGTCAGAACCACAAAGCACGTGCTCAGTACAGTGGGATGAACCAGAGGTGAAGTCAGAGTCAAGCAGAAGTCAGAATACCAAAAGTCAGGAGGGTCGTACCACTCGAGGGTCGTACCTCTTGAGAAGCGATTTGTGGAACACCCTGTGGATTCTCCACGTGTTCGGTAGTGCCAGCTCGTATGCCAATGGACTAATCACTTTAGTGATAGGGAAAAGGTCCACATATCGGGGAGCCAGCTTCAATGAATGAACCTTTAACTTCAAGTTCTTCGAAGACAGGTACACTAGCTGGCCCACAGACAAAGGATCAGAGATGGTATGTGTACCTTTACTCCTCCTCAGCACCGCATCCCGGGACCGCTCCAAGTTGCCCTGCATCTTCTCCCACACCTCCCATAGGTCCCTAACCTGAGCATCAGCAGACAGATTGTTAGAAGAGGAGGGGAAGGACACCGAGAACCTGGGATTAAACCCAAAATTACAGAAAAACGGAGATACACCAGACGCCGAATGTGTATGATTGTTGATAGCAAACTTAGCCAACGCTAGATAATTGACCTAGAGACTCACAGTCACATACATTCTGAGGTTCTGAATCAGTTCCTTGTTCATACGTTCCGTCTGCCCATTGGACTCCGGGTGGAAGGCAGAGGAAAACCACAATCCAATACCGATATTCTTACAAAACGCCCTCCAAAACCGGGCAACAAATTGGACTCCACGGTCAGAAACAATATCCTCAGGTACCCCATGAAGGCATACAATCTCCCTGACAAAAATGGTGGCTAACTCAGGTGTGGACGGAAGCTTCTTAAGAGCGGTAAAATTCGCTATTTTGGAAAATTTGTCGACTACCACCAAAATGACCGAGCAACCCTGAGATTCGGGCAAGTCTGTAATAAAAGAGGTCCATGGCCTCTCGGGAATGGGAAGAGGACAAAGAGGACCTTCAGGTTGTCTCCATACATTCTTCACTCAAGCACAGATTGGGCAGGACCTGACAAACTCCCGGATGTCCCCAGACATTTGTGGCCACCAATACAAATGGCCACACAGCTCCAGGGTGCCTCAAACCACTGGATGTACAGCCAACACCAACGAATGAACTTCCTCCAGTATGAAGAGCCGCAAGGCATGGGGTACAAATAGCCTCCCTTCCGGAAGGCCTTGGGGTACCGACTGCTGGGTCGACTAGAGTAAAGCAGAGGTGTCCAACATAAGAGCGGATACCACCACGCCGGGCCCAGAATACACTCTGGCTGAGTCTCCACTACCTCGGGAACCCCGAAGCTGCGTGAAAATGCATCAGCCTTGACATTCTTGGACCCCGGCACATATGTAACTACAAAATTGAAACATGAAAAAAAACAATGCCCACCTGGCCTGACGTGCATTCAAGCGCTTAGGGAACTCCAGATAAACCAGATTCTTATGGTCAGTGAGGACCGTAATAGTATGACAAGTGCCCTCTAAGAAATGTCTCCACTCATCAATTGCCAATTTTATGGCCAGCAATTCCCTATTGTCAATATCATAGTTGCGTTCTGCCTGATTAAACTTTCTGGAAAAGAACGCACAGGGTTGGAGACCAGGTCAGCCGGGAGATTCCTGCGAGAGAACAGCTCCCACACCATCCTCAGAGGCATCCACTTCAATGATGGACATTTCCTAGAAAGGCAATTTCCAGTACACCAAATAGGCATTTCTCCAATTTAGCATACAATTGATGGGCTCAAAGACAGGACAGCAAGGTCCTTAAATGCCTGACATGGCTCTGCCAATCAGGAGAGAATACCAGAATGTCATCCAAATGTCATGGAAAATGATATTCATAAAACCTTGAAAAATAGCTGGTGTGTTACATAACCCGAATGGCATGATTAGACATTCAAAATGCCCCAACAGAGTATTAAATGCTGTCTTTCATTAATCCCCCTTTCTGATACAGATGAGATTATAGGCTCCCTGGAGGTCTAATTTGGAGAACCAACGGGCCCCTACAACCTGGTTGAGGAGATCAGGGATCAGAGGCAAGGAGTACTGGTTTTTGACGGTTATCCTGTTCAAGGCTCTATAATCAATACAGGGCCGAAGCCCACCATCCTTCTTTTCTACGAAAAATAACCCTGCCCCTGCGGGCGATTCAAAAGGACGTATATGTCCTTTGGCGAGGCACTCAGTGATATACTCCTTCATAGCCTCGTGTTCAAGGACAGTTATGTTACATAATACCCTTTAGGGAATCTTGCTCCCAGGAATAAGATTAATCTTACAATCCCATTCCCGGTGCAGGGGTAATGTCTCAGAAAGTTGCTTGGAGTAGACATCAGAAAAATCCTCAATATACGGAGGTAACCCCTTTACCATACACTCTGTGGAGTGCACCTGGACAGAGACCAAATGCTTACCACAACCTTGCCCCCACTGTACTAGTTTTGAATTGGACCAATCAAATTGGGGGCTGTGCAGCCGGAGCCAGGGTAACCCAAGATCCAAATCCACGGAAAGGCTCTCCATCACAGGAATGAGCACACCTCAGAATGTAGCCCCCCTACAGAAAAAAATAGTTATGGGGTCTTCTTACTGATTAACCACACTGATAACGGGATGGAATTGATACCCGAGGCCCAGATGGGAGGGTTCACTGGTAACAGGCATGCAGACATAGACTTAACAAACTCAAAATTAACAAAGTTTGTAGCGGTCCCGGAATCTATGAAAACCAGACCATTGAGGATATGCGTGTTATATGTAATAGAGAACGGCACTAACAATTAAGAACATTCCGGAAGTACCTGAGCTCCTAGGCGATCCCTCCAGACATCGCCTAGGAGCGTAAATATCTCTGACAGCTGTTTCTTGGGGCAACTGGCCACCCGATGACCTGGAGCTTCGCAATATAGGCATAATTGGTTCCTGAACCGAAATTCCTTGCACTCCTTCAGGGACAAGGAGACCACTTCCATTGCCTCGACTCCGTTGGTAGTTGAGGTCACGGGCAGATTCTTAGATCGGATCATGGTCGGTTCGGTCAGTCTCTTGAGTCGGCCCCTAAGACGACGGTCGGCCTTTACAGCAATAGTCATAGCCTGTTCTAAGGTCTCAGGTTCTGGGTGCAACAACAACAGTCAGAAACAAATCTTTCAGAGCAGGTCATTCCATCTAGACTTCACACAAAACTGCCAAAACTGAGAGCAGAACTCTTCCGCAGGATGACTACCTTGCCGAAGACCTAACAACTTGCTCACGGCGTATATCCGTCATATATCTGCCTGAGGGCCGCGACAAAGGCATCGACCGATTGGCGGGCTGGTGAGTCGGAGGACAGCGAAAATACCCAGTGTTGCGGGTCTCCTCTCAAGCATGAAATTACTATGCCCACCCTTTGGTACTCTGAACCCGATGAGTGGGGGTGTAGTTTGAAAAATAACTTGCACGCTTCACAGAAGATGAAGAACAACCTACGGTCACCCGAAAACACGTCAGGTAGCACAACCCTGGGTTCGACCCCCAAGTCCAGAATTGCAGCAATAGTGACTGGGGTACTAGCATCGGACTGTTCCTGATGCTGAAGCCGGGTGGACAATTCTTGCACCAACCCAGCTAAGGCTTGGAACTGATTGGCAAGGGCCACAACAGCCTCCATATCAGGGTTGAAACTGGAAGGACATAACAGGTTCCCAGAAACTGTATGGCCAGTGTTTCTGTTAGGGCTGCCCAGGCCAGATGGACAGGGACTCCCTATGCCAACCCTCTCCCGTTCCCCTACCTACTTGCCCCCCTGCGCTAAACCCCAGGGCGACAACCGGGCAACGGTCCCTACGCTGCACTAGTGTCAGGGATCCTGGGAAAGAGGGACTGGGAGACATATAGGTGGGAACCTGAAAGTAACAGGGAGTACCCTGCAACCAGAGAATAGTCAAAACAGGCCAGGTCAGAACAGGAAAGCACGTGCGCAGTACAGAGGGATGAACCAGAGGCGAAGTCAGAGTCAAGCAGAAGTAAGAACACCAAAAGTCAGGTCAATGATAGCGGGTGTTGGCAGAACGGAATCAAAACCAAACACTGGCAAAGAAGGAATGACTGAGCAGGCCTAAATGTAGAACTCACATGAAGTCACATGACCACCAGAGGAAATCATGAAACCGCCTCCCTTCTGGCGATGCGCACCGACCAGAGCGCCACACGGCCGACTAGTAGACCGGTGCACCTGCACCCGATGCGGGGCGCACCGCTGGCCACCGTGACCAACCACCAGAGTGGGGGAACCCCGGACAGAGACGCCAGCTCAGGACCCCGAATCCCACTTGGTAACCCTAATTCTAACACCTACCTTATCCTTGGTTTAGATTGTTGTTTCTCTCCCCCTGCAGCTCTACCTACTTGATTATTGCAAGGGCAGAATGATTATAAATTGCAAAATAATAATCCACCAGTAAGAAAAAGCTTATTGGGGCATATTTGCACATTGACCAAGACAAATGATTCATAGTAATGGGGAGCTTGAAGGGTCACACAAAGCTTTATTTGCATGACACTGGTCAGCCTATTTATTGCACATGGTGAAGCTGTAATACCAAACCTCTGGTCAGGATTTTTTTAAAGGCTTCTTTCACATCTTTATTCCTCAAGCTGTAGATCAAAGGATTTAAAAGAGGAGTAAAAACCATATAAACTAGAGAAACATACTTCAGATAAGGAGAAAAACGTCTCGACTGTCCAATGTACACGGTCATAGTTGTCCCAAAAAACATCATTACCACAGTGAGGTGGGAAGCGCAGGTGGAGAAGGCTTTAGATCTACCCTGTGAAGAATGGATTTTTAGTATGGAAATAATAATGCCAATATAAGATCCGACGATAAAAACAGGTGGTGCCAAAAGCGTAAAAATTCCTGTAGCAGACATAGTTATTTTGTAAAAGGAGACGTCACCACAAGCCAACTCAAGAAGTAACAAAGCCTCACAAAAGAAGTGATTGAGTTGATTTCCTTTACAGAATACAAGAGGCTGCACTATGATGGTAAACGATGAGAAAATGATATTTACGAACCAACTGATAATGGTGATATTTCTACATAACCTCCAGCTCATAATGACGGTGTAGTATAAGGGATAGCATATGGCTATATACCGGTCGTAGGCCATCACAGCCAGTAAGATGCACTCAATTCCTGCTAGAATAAGGCCGATCTCCATCTGTGTCAAACACATAATGACGGAAATTCTTCTTTCTTTTGATAACGCATCGAAAAGCAATCTTGGAATGTTGCATGATGAGTAGCACAAATCAAGGAAAGACAAATTACAGAGGAAATAATACATAGGAGTGTGTAACTGAGGGCTAACGATCACTGTGCAGAATAACAATCCATTTAATAAAATGGTTAACATGTAAATGACAAAAAAACAAACAAAAAGGAAATAACAAATCTGCAAATTCTGGGAAAATCCAATCAGGATAAATTCGGTATTAATGGTTTGATTGCCAAGTTCCATGCCGCAGGTCACTTTTTTCAGTTTCAGCCTTATCATGAGAACAGTTGAAGGAGCGTTGTGTTTGGAAATGTTTTGAAAAATATAATTCTCTATTTACATTTTTTTAACAGCAGAGAAATATATATAGTCATACATACAACATGGAGCTGTGCTGTTCCCCTCATGAAGATCCACATGGAGTACAGTGAAGTAACTGTTCCATAGAGGGAAATATGTTGCTTATCTGCCAAGAGAATGTTCATTAGTCCTTCTGTTGCTAGTAGTAACCACCTTACTGTCCGGTCTTTCCTTAAACCAAAACAAGAAGACTTGAAATTACCAGAACAGCTGGTAGTCAAATATCGCTACAGCCTTGGCAACCCACTTTTGTTGTACTCACAATCCAATCTTGTATCACAGTATCCTGGCAATGTGCCACCACCTAACTTCAGTTTTGCCAGAGAAGAGTATATCACACCAGCAGCACTGGTAGCCCAGTAAGGGTGACTACTAGAGATGAGCGAGCACCAAAATGCTCGGGTGCTCGTTACTCGAGACGAATTTTCCGCGATGCTCGAGGGTTCGTTTCGAGTAACGAACCCCATTGAAGTCAATGGGCGACTCGAGCATTTTTGTATATTGCCGATGCTTGCTAAGGTTTTCATTTGTGAAAATCTGGGCAATTCAAGAAAGTGATGGGAACGACACAGAAACGGATAGGGCAGGCGAGGGGCTACATGTTGGGCTGCATCTCAAGTTCCCAGGTCCCACTATTAAGCCACAATAGCAGCAAGAGTGCCCCCCAACAACTTTTACATCTGAAAAGCCCTCATTAGCAATGCATACCTTAGCTAAGCACCACACTACCTCCAACAAAGCACAATCACTGCCTGCATGACACTCCGCTGCCACTTCTCCTGGGTTACATGCTGCCCAACCCCCCCCCCCCCCCCCGCACGACGCAGTGTCCACAGCGCACACCAAACTGTCCCTGCCCAGCCTTCAGCTGCCCTCATGCCACGCCACCCTCATGTCTATTTATAAGTGCGTCTGCCACAGGAAAAGCAGGCACACACTGCAGAGGGTTGGCACGGCTAGGCAGCGACCCTCTTTAAAAGTGGCGGGGCGATAGCCCACAATGCTGTACAGAAGCAATAAGAAATCCAATCCTGTGCCACCTCCATCTGGAGCTGCACACGTGGGCATTGCAATGGGGAACCTATGTGCCACACACTATTCATTCTGTCAAGGTGTCTGCATGCCCCAGTCAGACCGCAGTTTGTTATATATAGTAACAGGCAGGTACAACTCCGCAATGGGAATTCCGTGTGCACCCACAGCATGGGTGGCTCCCTGGAACCCACCGGCGGTACATAAAAATATCCCATTGCATTGCCCATCACAGCTGAGGTAGTATTGTCATGTTTAATGCAGGTGGGCTTCGGCCCACACTGCATGCCCCAGTCAGACTGGGGTTCTTTAGAAGTGGAAACAGATGCATTTAAAACTCCCTGTGGACCCACAGCATGGGTGGGTGCCAGGAAGCTACCGGTGGTACATAAAAATATCCCATTGCATTGCCCAACACAGCTGAGGTAGTAATGTCGTGCTTAATGCAGGTGGGCTTTGGCCCACACTGCATGCCCCAGTCAGACTGGGGTTCTTTAGAAGTGGAAACAGATGCATTTACAACTCCCTGTGGACCCACAGCATGGGTGGGTGCCAGGAAGCCACCGGCAGTACATAAAAATATCCCATTGCATTGCCCAACACAGTTGAGGTAGTAATGTCGTGCTTAATGCAGGTGGGCTTCGGCCCACACTGCATGCCCCAGTCAGACTGGGGTTCTTTAGAAGTGGACACATGCAGTTACAACTCCGTGTGGACCGACAGCATGGGTGGCTCCCTGGAACCCACTGGCGGTACATAAATTAATCCCATTGCAGTGCCCAGCACAGCTGAGGTAATGTCAGCTTTAATGCAAGTGGGCTAAAAATTAATTTGATTACACTGTAGGCGAGGGCCCAAAAAAATTGCTGTATCAACAGTACTAATGTACCTCTGAAAAATTGCCCATGCCCAACCAAGAGGGCAGGTGAAACCCATTAATCGCTTTGGTTAATGTGGTTTAATTTGTAACTAGGCCTGGAGGCAGCCCAGTTAAAATAAAAATTGGTTCAGGTGAAAGTTTCAACGCTTTAATGAGCATTGAAACGTATAAAAATTGTTTAGAAAAATTATATGACTGAGCCTTGTGGGCCTAAGAAAAATTGCCCGTTCGGCGTGATTATGTGAGGTTTCAGGAGGAGGAGGAGGAATATTATACACAGATAGATGAAGCGAAAAGGTCCTCGTTTTGGATGGTGATAGAGAACGATGCTTCCATCCGCGGGTGCAGCCTACGTATTGCTTAGGTATCACTGCTGTCCGCTGGTGGAGAAGAGAAGTCTGGGGAAATCCAGGCTTTGTTCATCTTGATGAGTGTTAGCCTGTCGGCACTGTCGGTTGACAGGTGGGTACGCTTATCCGTGATGATTCCCCCAGCCACACTAAACACACTCTCTGACAAGACGCTAGCCGCAGGAAAAGCAAGCACCTCCAGGGCATACAGCGCGAGTTCAGGCCACGTGTCCAGCTTCAACACCCAGTAGTTGTAGGGGGCAGAGGCGTCACGGAGGACGGTCGTGCAATCGGCTACGTACTCCCTCACCATCCTTTTACAGTGCTCCCGCCAACTCAGCCTTGACTGGGGACCGGTGACACAGTCTTGCTGGGGAGCCATAAAGCTGTCAAAGGCCTTAGAGAGTCTTCCCCTGCCTGCGCTGTACATGCTGCCTGATCTCTGCGCCTCCCCTGCTACCTGGGCCGTGGAAATGCGCCTTCGGCCACTAGCGCTGTCAGCTGGGAAGTTTACCATCAGTTTGTCCACCAGCGCCCTGTGCTATAGCATCACTCTCAAACCCCTTTCCTCTTCGGGAATGAGAGTGCAAAGGCTCTCCTTATACCGTGGATCGAGCAGTGTGTACACCCAGTAATCCGTAGTGGCCAGAATGCGTGTAACGCGTGGGTCACGAGAAAGGCATCCTAACATGAAGTCAGCCATGTGTGCCAGGGTACCTGTATGCAACACATGGCTGTCCTCACTCGGAAGATCACTTTCAGGATCCTCCTCCTCCTCCTCCTCCTCTGGCCATACACGCTGAAAGGATGACAGGCAAGCTGCATCTGTACCCTCAGCAGTGGGCCAAGCTGTCTCTTCCCCCTCCTCCTCATGCTCCTCCCCCCCTCCTCAACGCGCTGAGATATAGACATGAGGTTGCTCTGACTATCCAGCGACATACTGTCTTCCCCCGCCTCCGTTTCTGATTCCAAAGCGTCTGCCTTTATGATTTGTAGGGAACTTCTCAAGAGGCATAGCAGAGGAATGGTGACGCTAATGATTGCAGCATCGCCACTCACCACCTGGGTAGACTGCTCAAAGTTTCGAAGGACCTGGCAGATGTCTGCCAACCAGGCCCACTCTTCTGAAAATAATTGAGGAGGCTGACTCCCACTGCGCCGCGCAAGTTGGAGTTGGTATTTCACTATAGCTCTACGCTGCTCATAGAGTCTGGCCAACATGTGGAGCGTAGAGTTCCACCGTGTGGGCACGTCGCACAGCAGTCGGTGCACTGGCAGATTAAACTGATGTTGCAGGGTCCGCAGGGTGGCAGCGTGCGTGTGTGATTTGCGGAAATGTGCGCAGAGCTGGCGCACCTTTCCGAGCAGGTATGACAAGTGGGGGTAGCTTTTCAGAAAGCGCTGAACCACCAAATTAAAGACATGGGCCAGGCATGGCACGTGCGTGAGGCTGCCGAGCTGTAGAGCCGCCACCAGGTTACGGCCGTTGTCACACACGACCATGCCCGGTTGGAGGCTCAGCGGCGCAAGCCAGCGGTCGGTCTGCTCTGTTAGACCCTGCAGCAGATCGTGGGCCGTGTGGCTCTTCTCCCCTAAGCTGAGTAGTTTCAGCACGGCCTACTGACGCTTGCCCACCGCTGTGCTGCCACGACGCGTGACACCGACTGCTGGCGACGTGCTGCTGCTGCTGACACATCTTGATTGCGAGACAGAGGTTGCGTAGGAGGAGGAGGGTTTAGTGGAGGAAGCATACACCGCCGCAGATACCACCACCGAGCTGGGGCACGCAATTCGGGGGGTGGGTAGGACGTGAGCGGTCCCAGGCTCTGACTCTGTCCCAGCCTCCACTAAATTCACCCAATGTGCCGTCAGGGAGATATAGTGGCCCTGCCCGCCTGTGCTTGTCCACGTGTCTGTTGTTAAGTGGACCTTGGCAGTAACCGCGTTGGTGAGGGCACGTACAATGTTGCGGGAGACGTGGTCGTGCAGGGCTGGGACGGCACATCGTGAAAAGTAGTGGCGACTGGGAACCGAGTAGCGCGGGGCCGCCGCCGCCATCATGCTTTTGAAAGCCTCCGTTTCCACAAGCCTATACGGCAGCATCTCTAGGCTGATCAATTTTGCAATGTGCACGTTTAACGCTTGAGTGTGCGGGTGCGTGGCGTCGTACTTGCGCTTGCGCTCAAACTGCGGCGCTAGCGACGTCTGGACGCTACGCTGAGAGACATTGCTGGATGGGGCCGAGGACAGCGGAGGTGAGGGTGTGGGTGTAGGCCAGGAGACGGTAGTGCCTGTGTCCTCAGAGGGGGGTTGGATCTCAGTGGCAGGTTGGGCACAGGGGGAGAGGCAGTGGTGCAAACCGGAGGCGGTGAACGGCCATCGTCCCACCTTGTGGGGTGCTTGGCCATCATATGCCTGCGCATGCTGTTGGTGGTGCCTCCCCAGTTGATCTTGGCGCGACAAAGGTTGCACACCACTGTTCGTCGGTCGTCAGGCGTCTCTGTGAAAAACTGCCACACCGTAGAGCACCTTGACCTCTGCAGGGTGGCATGGCGCGAGGGGGCGCTTTGGGAAACAGTTGGTGGATTATTCGGTCTGGCCCTGCCTCTACCCCTGGCCACCGCACTGGCTCGGCCTGTGCCCACACCCTCACTTGGGCCTCCGTGTCCTCGCCCGCGCCAACATCCTATAGGCCTACCCCTACCCCTCAGCATGGTGTATTACCAGTGATTTGATTTCCCAGGCAGGAAAGAAATTGGTGCAAGCCTGCTGTTAAACGTAGCTGGCTGCGTATGTTTTTTGTTAACGTTCTGCACCCACCACACACGTACCCAGAACGCTGAGGACTGACAGAGGCAGGGCACATAGAATTTTTCCCTTTTTTTAAAAAGAAAAGGCCCACTGACTATATTCAATCAGATAAGAAATCTGTTCCACAGAAATGCAGTTATATGAAGTGCAGCAGAGCGGTGATTTTTCCCAGGAAGGCAGGAAATAAATTGGTGCAAGCCTGCTGTTAAACGTAGCTGGCTGCGTATGAATTTTTTACTATCTCCACCCACCACACACGTACACAGAACGGTGAGGACTGACAGAGGCAGGCCACATAGAATTTTTCCCTTTTTTTAAAAAAGAAAAGGCCCACTGCGTATATTCAATCAATAATATATGTCTTCTGGCCCTGCCTACACAATTCTGTCCCTGTAGTATTACTGCAGGGCGCAATGCTCTGCACAGCCGATTTTGAAAAAAAAAATATGCAACACTGCTAACAGCAGCCTGCACAGTACTGCACACGGTTAAATGTGGCCCTAAGAAGGACCGTTGGGGTTCTTGAAGCCTACACTCACTCCTAACACTCTCCCTGCCTAACCACCACTTCTGTCCCTGGACTATTACTGCAGGGCGGAATGCTCTGCAGACAGCCGATTTTGAAAAAAAAAAAATTGTGCAACACTGCTAACAGCACCCTCCACAGTACTGCACACGGATAGATGTGGCCCTGAGAAGGACCGTTGGGGTTCTTGAAGCCTACACTGACTCCTAACGCTCTCCCTACAGCAGCACCAGCAGCAGCACTGTCCCTCAGCTAACTCAGTCACAAGGCATCTGAGGCGAGCCGCGGGAGGGGCCGACTTTTATACTCGGGTGACATCTGATCTCCCCAGCCACTCACTGCAGGGGGGTGGTATAAGGCTTGAACGTCACAGGGGGAAGTTGTAATGCCTTCCCTGTCTTTCAATTGGTCAGAAAAGCGCGCTAACGTCTCAGAGAGGAAACTGAAAGTAACCCGAACACCGCGTGGTACTCGTTACGAGTAACGAGCATCCCGAACACCCTAATATTTGCCCGAGCATCAAGCTCGGACGAGTACGTTCGCTCATCCCTAGTTTGCTTTAGAAGTAATGCATATAATCAGTGGCAAATCTTTTCGGCACTAAGAGGGTCCAGAGCAACAGATAAAAGTTACAGATTACTGCTAATTAGTTGTACTTTCTAGAT
Organism: Eleutherodactylus coqui; assembly: GCF_035609145.1. Lineage (NCBI taxonomy): Eukaryota > Metazoa > Chordata > Amphibia > Anura > Eleutherodactylidae > Eleutherodactylus > Eleutherodactylus coqui. The sequence goes on along the minus strand of NC_089837.1, from coordinate 17,670,404 downwards.
CTCAGAATTTCCATTCTGTGCCTGGAAAATTCTTTTATGGTGTTGGACAAAACAGACCAGTTGGTTGTACATTTTACAACTTTGCTTAAGAAGTGCTATCAGGTGTGTAATAAAGAATAAAATGAGAAAAGGAATTGTCAAAAAAAGGTTAGGGATAAAAATGGAAGGAACAATTAAACAGGAATATAGGGAGGGGTACATACCAAAATATAGCAAGGTATATATAAGGATTACAGCAGGGATGCAGACAAAGTAGCCAAACCAGCAATATAGAGTCACATACCTGGAGATGAGAGAAACAACATGATGAGACAATACCAGACACTGACACGACATTCTGGTATAATTCTGCTTTGGACGTAAAGAGGTTTTCAACTTGTAAACTTTTCATGGCCTATCCTTAGCAGAACTGTGACATTCTGCCACCTTGGACCAAACCTGATCAACTATTTGCCTCGCTGGTTCAATCATATAGGAGCTGATTTCTTAAAGGAGATGTCCCGCGCCGAAACGGGTTTTTTTTTTTTAACCCCCCCCCCCCCGTTCGGCGCGAGACAACCCCGATGCAGGGGTTAAAAAAACCACCCGCACAGCGCTTACCTGAATCCCGGCGGTCCGGCGTCTTCATACTCACCTGCTGAAGATGGCCGCCGGGATCCTCCGTCTTCGTGGACCGCAGCTCTTCTGTGCGGTCCACTGCCGATTCCAGCCTCCTGATTGGCTGGAATCGGCACGTGACGGGGCGGAGCTACACGGAGCCGCTCTCTGGCACGAGCGGCTCCATAGAAGACTGCTGAAGACCCGGACTGCGCAAGCGCGGCTAATTTGGCCATCGGAGGCCAAAAATTAGTCGGCACCATGGAGACGAGGACGCCAGCAACGGAGCAGGTAAGTTAAAAACTTTTTATAACTTCTGTATGGCTCATAATTAATGCACAATGTACATTACAAAGTGCATTATTATGGCCATACAGAAGTGTATAGACCCACTTGCTGCCTCGGGACATCTCCTTTAAGGAAGCAGATAGCTCTGTTCCCACTGTAGTGGCCAGGTTTGGTAATGCAGTTCTCTCCCATTCACTTCAATGGGAACTTTCCCTGTAATACCAAGCCTGGCCACTGCAGTGGAAATGGAACTGTTTGCTTCCTGAACAAATCAGCTGGTGAACAGCTGATCAGCGGGGATTCTGTCTGGCAGACCCTTACTGATCTACTACTGATAAAAACCCATAAATTTCACAGGCAAAAATGTGTCTCTTGTGCTTTTGCTTGATGGTCCTCCAATTATATGGCATAGGTCTAAGGGGGTGATTGAAGCTCATATTCATTTGTGCGAATGAATATTCGGATGTGTGAACATTCAAACAAAAGATTATTGCCTTGTGAAAAGCACCATTCCCTCCCCTAGGCCCATGAAATGTTAGCGATATAAACAATGACAGATTATAATTGGGGCATTCAGGTGAGCGGTGCATAAGAAAGTAATGCAAGACGAACAACAAGATCCAAGGATGACAGACCGCATGGAAAGAGAGGGAGTCTCCGTTCCTGCAGCAGACTTGGTCTTTGAAGATGCTAACATCACCTCAACCCCGGAACAGTGAAAGCTGCCAGAAGTGTAAAACCGGTCCAATGACAGTAGTGTGCCCACTATGAGCGACACTGACAGACAGATGAATATGGACAAAGTGTGTAACTCCTCAGATGGGACGGTGGGATCTGGAGAATTTTTAATATTTGTGCTTAAGTCAAATGAGAGTTATATGATGTTTTCCCAATGGGAGTCATACAATGTGCATACGATGAGAGTTACGTGATGTGTGCAGTGAAGTGACAATATGATTATAGATGATGTTATGTCAGGGGACCCCCACGTGCCACCTTTGTCACGAAAAAATACCAGCTATGGTTAATAAAGGGTGTGTCGGAGGAGGTGTGTGACTTGGAGGCGTGGCTGATCACATTTTTTTCCTCCTTTATCTCCTCGATCCTGTCCAGCAGCTGTGCACTTGTGCAGGAGCCAGGCCAGCGTGTTCTCGCGAGTAGATGACGTTTAGTGTGATTCACAGATTATCTACTTGCGAGAACACACTACAGATGCTTGCATCGCATACAATCCACACATTTATAAATATATACATGAGATACCCAGGTAACCCAGCATGGTCCATATCACTATATACAGGAGATATACCTCCTCTGCATATAGTGATGCTGATGTAAGGTAGATATGTCCTGTATGTAATTATATGTTCAGCTGGTATAGCGTATACCAGCTAAACATACAGGATTACATGCAGTACATGGTGCATACCTCATACCATATGTACTGCTCCTCCAATCTCCTCCCCAGGTCCCAACACTGTCACTGCAGCGCTGGCCGGAAATCCATGTTGACTCCCACACATCACATCACACACAACTCCACTACCTTCATCCTGATACCCATACACAGCTTCACTACATCCATCCTGATCCCCACACATCACACACACAGCTCTGCTACATCCATCCTGATCCCTAGACATCACAAACACACACAGCTCTGTTCCATCCATCCTGATTCCCACACATCACACACACAGATCTGCTACATGCATCCTGATCCCCAAACATCACACACGCAGCTCTGCTACATCCATCCTGATCCCTAGACATCACACACACAGCTCTGCTCCATCCATCCTGATCACCACATATCACACACACAGCTTTGCTACATCTATCCTGATTCCCACACATCACACACACTGCTCCGCTACATCCATCCTGCCCCCCATACATTACACACACAGCTCCGTTGCATGCATCCTGATCCCCACACATTACACACACAGCTCCGCTACATCCACCCTGACCATCACACACACACAGCTCTGCTCTATCCATCCTGACACCCACACATCACACACACAGCTCTACTACATCCATCCTGAGCCCCACACATCACACATAGCTCTACTACATCCATCCTGATCCCCACACATCACACACACAACTCCACTACATCCATCCTGATCCCCAGACATCACTCACACAGCTCCACTATAACCATTCTGACCCCCCCCACACACACACACAGCTCTGCTACATCCATCCTGACCCCCAAACATCACACACACAGCTCTACTCCATCCATCCTGACCCCCACACATCACACACACAGCTCTACTCCATCCATCTCGATCCTCACAAATCACATACAGCTCTACTACATCCATCCTGACCCCCAGACACATCACACACACACAGCTCTACTACATCCATCCTGACCCTCACACATCACACACAGCTGCGCTTCATTCATCCTGACCCCCACACATCACACACACAACTCCACTCACTCACTCAATCCATCCTTCCATCCATCCATCCAGAACCCCACAGCTCCAACACACACACATACACACTGCTCCACTACATCCATCCTGACCCACCCACACATCACACACACAGCTCCACACATCACACACACAACTCCACTACATCACCCACACACAAACACACACAGACACACTACACACACACAACACTGCAGAGTCCTACATTTACTTAGGCCCCCCCAATGGTCATGTTATCCCTGACTCCTCCCACACAAGGTATCACATGACATAACATCATCGGAGGCCCTGGAAGCTGTCAGCTCTGCAGGTCTGTGTTTCCCCTGCTGGGGGCAAATTTTTATATTCCACAACACTTCTACTTGACCCAACCCAAACAACCAATCACTGTGAATCAGCCAACCCAAACAACTAATCACTGTGAATCAGCCAACCCAAACATCCAATCAGGTTGTGAATCAAGCAGAAGTGTTGTAGAATATAATAATATACTTGCGGGTGGGGACATATTAATCTAATTCCACAACACTCCTGTTCGATTCGCAACCTGATTGGTTGTTTGGTGAACCAGCTAACCCAAACAACCAATCACTGTGAATTAGCCAACCCAAGCAACCAATCAGGTTGCAAATCGAGCAAAAGTCTTGTGGAATAAGTTAATATGCTTCCTAGAAAGAGTTAACCGGTGCTAGGGGGCAGTGCAGGCTCTGTAATAGGGCCGGTAAAAAAAAAAATACCAGCACCGGCCTAGCAGAAAAAATACCGGCCAGGCCGTTGGATTACTAGCTGGGTGGCAACCCTACATGGGGAACACGGTACTTAGTGCATTGAGATTTCTGTGAGTCCTTCACTACTGCGCCATACATAACACCACCATTGGACTGGCGCATTGCCAACGTGGTTCCAATTTACAAAAAAGGGAGCAAAAGTGAGCCTGGTAACTACAGGCCAGTAAGTCTCACTTCAGTAACGGGAAAAATTTTCGAGGGGATTCTGAGAGACGCCATCGATGAGTACCTCAAGGAGATTAAGGGAATAACTCCTCACCAGCATGGATTCATGAAGGGTCGCTCATGTCAGACAAATCTGATCAGTTTCTACGATGAAGTAAGCTCTAAGCTGGACCAGGGAGAATCTATTGATCTTGTATATCTGGACTTCTCTAAAGCCTTTGACACCGTGCCACATAATAGGCTAATATACAAAATGAGGCAGCTCGGACTGGGCGAAAACGTGTGTAAGTGGGTAAAAAATTGGCTCAACGATAGAAAGCAGAGGGTGGTAATAAATGGTTCGTACTCTGATTGGACCACAGTCGCTAGCGGGGTGCCACAGGGTTCAGTATTAGGCCCCACTCTGTTCAACATATTTATTAATGACCTGATAGAGGGGCTGCACAGCAAAATATCAATATTTGCAGATGACACAAAATTATACAATATAATTAATGCAACGGAGGACAATGTGCGGCTACAAACGGACCTGGATAAGATGGGGGCTTGGGCAGAAAAATGGCAAATGAAGTTCAATGTTGAAAAATGTAAGACTATGCACATGGGCAGGAGGAACGGATGTCACAAATATTCACTTAATGGGGTACCGCTGGGGAAAAGTGATATGGAAAAGGATCTAGGGGTATTAGTGGATAATAGACTAAACTGGAGTAACCAATGCCAGTCAGCTGCTGCAAAGGCAAATAAAGTCTTGGGGTGCATTAAAAGAGGTATAGGGGCGAAGGACGAGAACATTATCCTTCCATTATATAAGGCACTTGTCAGGCCTCACATGGAATACTGCGTACAATTCTGGACACCGGTGCTCAGGAAAGATGTCACAGTGCTTGAAGGGGTTCAAAGAAGGGCAACTAAACTAATACATGGAATGACGGGACTGGAATACCCAGAGAGGCTATCAAAATTGGGACTATTTACTCTAGAAAAAAGAAGGTTAAGAGGCGACCAAATAACCATGTATAAGTACATGAGGGGACAACACATGGATCTCTCCCGCGATCTGTTTACACCCAGGACCACGACGGTAACAAGAGGACATCCGCTACGATTAGAGGAAAGTAGGTTTCATCACCAACATAGAAAGGGGTTCTTTACTGTAAGAGCAGTTAGACTGTGGAACTCTCTACCGGAGGAAGTGGTGATGGCAAAATCGATAGAGGAGTTTAAAAGGGGACTTGATGTCTTTCTGGAGAAGAAGTATATTACAGGATATAAATATTAGGTTAAGTGTCAATCCTGGTATACAGGCAGGTAGGAACTATTAGGGGTTGATCCAGGGAACAGTCTGATTGCCATTAGGGAGCCGGGAAGGAATTTTTCCCCCAAAAGGGCTAATTGCTTCTGGCCCTGGGGTTTTTTGCCTTCCTCTGGATCAACACAGTAGGATAGACAGGCTGGACTAGATGGACAATGTCTTCATTCGGCCTTACATACTATGTTACTATGTATGTTATGTATGTTACCACCACCTGCTTCACAACACTGATGACTCGCTGCTAAAAGTTCTTTTATCTTAACTAAAGCCAATGAAAAGCTATAGAAAAGGCAATTGTGCTGCAGTTTATTTAACACATTGTTAACCCCCAACAGTTTAGCATCGCTGTTCTATCTGCAGGAAAAGGACATTATAGTTTGGGACAAGCAGAGATCATTCTATTTTAAACTGCTTTTGGTGGCATTTTAAAGCTTGGATTTTTTAAAGGGAACCTGTCATCAGCTTCTTACAATACCATATCTGTTAAAGCTTTAACAGTGCTGTTAATTAGATTTTCTTATCGCTAATTAGTTCTGTAATCCATGCTCCGCTACCTTTACAATCTGCTTTTGAAGTTTTTCAGTGTTATATTAAAATGCGTTGAAGGGAGTCCGTTTTTTCCGCTCCTGTTCCTAATTTGCAGGCATACTGATTTCTCTTCTTTCCTGTAATGCCACACAGGCGCTGTAGCAAATCCTACCTGCGCACCTCAGCTCTCTCTGACTTTCTGAAATTCCGCAGCATACTGCACATGTGCCTCAAGCATTGTTATTCCGACAGTCATCTAACCTTGGATGCAGTGAGAGTAACGACCCTCAAGGTGCATGCGCAGTATGCGGCCGAAGTTACAGCTAGTAAAGGAGAGACTCTGCTGCCCAGTGTGACCGGTGTTAATCCGGCTGTCTCACAGAGCATCCCCATCCTCTGAGATACAAGTAATCGCAGAATCACATGTGATGAAATGTCCACAGAAAAAACAAAGATCTTCTTATGGATGAGTGATATCAATGGCATAGAACAAGACAGGAAAATCAGTTCACAGACATACATATCTAGACATACCTGCAGAATGTACAGATTATCACGAGGGACCAAACCTTCTCAGTATAGCATCAGCTTTCTGTGGGCAGAAGAACTGGTTTATAGATTTACGCTTGTTAGTAAAGTAACAGGAAAAGTAACAGTTCGCCCCTTCAGAGGTACGAGGTCAATCAGTACAAGGAAAGGATGGTGGGATCAAGGAAAAAATATCCAGTGAAAGGGGGTCCTGTCGACGGATTTCACTTTTTGTACTTTGATCTAATTTAGACCTCATGGGCCTCACGTTGACATCTACAGAAGGCTACAGGTAGTAATTTAAGGGCAGAATGAGGGATCTCTCACACGGGACGGAACAGGCCACATGACGCACTGCAAGCCGCAGGAAATTCCACACCAAAATCTGAAGACTGCTTGTGGATTTTGATGCAGAATTGAAAATGGCTAAAAACCTGCCCGCAATTCCACAGCAAAACTCAGAGTAAAGCCTGCAGATTTTGGCGTAGATTTCCACAGCTGCGGATTTGGCTGCGACTTGTGGTGTCAGTCCGTCCAGTGTAAAAAGACCCTAATACAATCGAAGTAACATTGGCAATAAATGACACATATCTATCCAGAGAAAGAGATAATAATACTGGCATCACACATTTTGTGTTCGGCTGCTTCTTCCCCCAGCCTCACTCTCTGAGTGCCTTTTATATAGGTTACCTGGAGTAAATGATGAAACACCAGAGACTAGAATGTGCGTAATGTGCGAAAATAGTATCATTTGCCTCACACTAATTACTTCCCCCATGTAAATGATAAAATGTTACAGCAAAAAACAAAATGGGGCTAATTTAGCTTTCACATTGTTTTATGGATGGTGATAAGGATTACTGTAAGGGCAAACAACAGACAGGAAGTGTTATCATGGGAAACAAGAAGCTGCTGAGATCAGGACTGTTTAATGACAATAATATTACATATCTAGGAACAAAGTTAACCCTGTACATGTTTATAGGGAGCCATAAATACGTTGCAGCAATCAGATGAGAATAATATCTACTGCCTGTCAACCTGTTCTTTTTGTAGGGTAAAACTAGTTAAAGGCCTAGTCTAGTAAATGCCCTGTTCTAGAAAAAAGGACAGGATTTGGAAATCCCAGTTTGAGGGAAACTGAACAGTGATGGGGGATGGAATCAGTGCTGGCCTTAGGCTAGATGGCTGTCTGTGCAGAATTATTTTTGGTGGTCTCCTTTATAAGAAAAAGACAACATATTGCACTGATATCAACACCGAGCTCAGTATATAAATACAGCACAAATCAACCTTAGTATATAGATACTATACCAGAACCAAGCTTATAACATAAATACAGCACTGGAACCAAGCTCCGTACATAAATACAGTGGCAGAACTAAGCAATTGTGTTTTGGTGCCTCAGAGCATAAGGGAGAAGGAGACAGTACCTGGAAAAGATAATTCTTGTAGCTTCACAAAACATCACAACACAGAGGAAGATCATCAGGCCAAGCAGACCTAAAGGGATTGATCATCCCAAACGTACATTCTCCTGGTTTCCCTGTATAGGCTGGTGGACAGGGCCCTGTGTGACTGCTTGGGTCTTACATAGCTAAGATTGGCCTTGGATGGGATTGGGAAAAGGACGAGGCATGGGTTGTTCAGTGAAACTGGTGAAGAGGGCAGGAAGGACAGGGAAAAGAGACCAGGATTGAGCATGGGAATAGAAAGGAGGATAACAATGTGACAGGGCATAAATGGACCATTGAAATGGGATATGATTACAGATCTCATCACGGTGGACCGATTCATAACCCCTAAATTCCGATCATGGCATTTCATAGAATGGTACATTTTTTCTAATGTCTAATCTGTGTCTCCTCTGTTTTAGTTTCATCCCATTGTTTCTAGTCTTTCCTTGTGCAAATAAGAATAGGGCTGATCCCACTGGACTGTGACAGCCCGTCAGGTATTTGCAGACAGTCCTTTTTGCAAGCTAAACATTCTCAGATCCTTTAGCCTTTCCTCATAGGACATAATTTGCAAACCACTTGCCATCCTAGTAGCTCTTCTCTGTTCTTACCTCATGTGATCTAGGCTCTATGCTTCTCTAAACACATCCCAGAATTGTCTTTGCCTTTTTTGCTGCTGCATCACATTGTTGACTCATGTTCAGTATGTGATATATTAGTATACCCAAGTCTTTTTCACATGTGCTTCTGCTTAGCCCAATTCTATCCATTCTGTAAGTGCTTTTTTTCATTTTTCTTGCACAGATATAGAACTTTATACTGTTCAAGCTTTACTAGATCTTTAGAATATTTTAGAATTTTATTTGTTCTCTAGAGTTAGCTATTACAGATGTGTGAGCACCAAAATGCTCGGGTGCTTGTTACTCGAGTCAAACTTTTTGTTATGCTCGAGCCCTCGTTTCAAGTAATGAAATCCTATTGAAGTCAATGGGAGACTCGAGCATTTTTCAAGGTGACCCATGCTCCGCATGGGGGAGGTTGTCTGAATCACCTGAAAACATCAGAAAATCATGGAAACACCACAGAAATGGATAGGGAATGGCAGGGGCAGTATGCATGGATGCATCTGAGGCTCCTAGGACACACTTTTAAGCCAAAATGGGGACAAGAGCCTGGCGGTCACCCCCCTAAAAATTTACTTGGGCCAGACCATAATCAGCAAGGCGCATGTGCTGGCACATCTTAGCTAAGCACCACACTAGGTGCAATGAAGTCCAATCACTGCCTGCGGATGACACCACTGCCTCTTCTCCTGTGTTACATGCTGATATTGCAGTCCAACCCCATGCACGAGGCAGCGTCCACAGCATACTGAAAATTTTTCCCTGCGCAGCGTTCAGCTGTCCCCATCCCAGACGGGGTAAGGCACACCCTTTTGCCTACTTCACCGATGGCATCTCCGTGACACCGTAAGCTGGTCCTTCCGGCTCCTGACATCCGACGGACTGTGGAGTGGTGACACAGTCTGACTGGGGTGCCATAAAACTGGCAAAGGCATTGGAAAGTGTTCCCCTGCCTGCTCTGGACGTGCTGCCTTTTCCCCTTGTCTTCCCTGCTAGTTGGCCCACTGAACTACATCCTCTACCACTATCGTTGTCAGATGGGAAATTTAGCACCAGCTTTTCCACCAGGGCCTTATGGTATAGCATCACTCTAGTACTCCTTTCCTCTTCGGGAATGAGAGTGGAAAGGTTCTCATTATACCGTGGGTCGAAAAGGGTGAATATCCAGTAATCCGTGCTGGCCAGAATGCGTCTAACGCGATGGTCACAGGAAAGGCAGCTTAACATGAAGTCAGACATGTGTGCCAGAGTCTAAATACGCACCACATCGCTTTCCTGACTTAGAGGATGACTCTCAGTCTCCTCACCCTGTTCAGTCCATACATGCTGAACAGATGTGAAGGAGGAAGCATAGGTACCCTCTGCAGTGTGGGCAGCAGTCTTCCTCTTCTTCCTCCTCCAATACGCGCTGAGAAACAGACGTGAGGGTGGTCTGGCTATCAAGCAACGTATTGTCATCCCCTATTTCCTGTTCTATCTGCAAAGGGTCGGCCTTAATGCTTAGTAGTGACCTTCTCAGCAGGCAAAGCAGCGGGATGGTTACGCTGATAATGGCCGCATCGCCGCTCACTATTTGCGTTGACTCCTCAAAGTTTCCTAAGACCTGACAGATGTCAGACATCCATGCCCACTCCTCTGTGAAGAACTGCGGAGGCTGACTACCACTCTGATGGCCATGTTACAGTTGGTATTCAACAATGACTCTACACTGCTCGTAAACCCTGGCCAACATGTGCAACATTGAATTCCAGCTGGAAATGATGTTTAGGTGTCTTGTGGGTGGCAGCATCTGTGGTGGACTTGCGGAAATGTGCGCACACACAACACACCTTGCTGAGCAGGTCAGACCACCAGATTGAACACATGGTCCAGGCATGGCACGTGTGTTAGTCTGCCAACCTGCAGAGCTACCCCTAGGTTACGCCGATTGTCACACATGACCATGCCTGGTTGGAGGTTAATTGGTGAAAGCTATAGATCTGTCTGCTCTGTCAAACCCTGTAACAGCTCTTGGGTGGTGTACCTTTTGTCACCTAAGCTCAGGAGTTTCAGCACTGACTGAAGGCGACGTGCTCACACATGGTAATTGAGAGGTGGAGAAGGGGGGGGGTTGGAGGAGGTGGCATAATAAGCCGGAGAAACCATGATCGAGGTAGGACCCGCAATCCTTGGTGTGGGTAGCATGTGAGCGGACCCAGGGTCAGACTCGGTCCCAGACTCCACCAGGTTAGCCCAATGTGCTGTCAGGGAGATGTAGTATCCCTGCCCGCGAGCACTTGTCCATGTGTCGGTGTTTTATATTCCTTGACACGTGCTGGTTTAGGGCGGGGACGGCGCAGCGGGAAAAATAGTGGCAACTGCGGACCGAGTACTGAGGGACCGCAGCCACCATGAGGTTGTGGAAAGCCTCCATTTCAATCAGCCTATATGGCAGCATCTCCAGGCTCAGTAATTTGAAAATATGCACGTTTAGCGATTGTGCATGTGGGTTGGGTTCCTGCATATTTCCACTTGCATTCCAATGCTTGGGTTATCAACAGCTGAACGCTATGCTGGAACACATTGGTGGAGGCAGTGGTGGACCATGGAGATGAAGGTGTGGGTGCAGGGAGGGAGACGCTCGTGCCTATGTCCTGGTAGGGGGATTGCATCTCAGTGCCAGCAGGTGACACAGGGGAAGAGGCCTTCATTCTACCTCGTTGGGTGCTTAGCCATCATATGCCTGCACATGCTGGTGGTGGTCAGGCTTGTAGTGGTGGCTCCCCTGCTAATCTTGTTGCGGCACAGGTCACACACCACTGTTCGTCGGTCATCCACGCTCTCATTGAAAAACCTCCAGACCTTTGAACACCTAGCCCTCTGCACAGGAGCTTGCCACAAGGAGGTGCTGTGGGGAGCAGTTGGGGGACTACTTGCTCTGGCCCTGCTTTTCACTCTGGCCACCTCACTGCCCCTTCCAACCTGTTCTGGTGCTGCATTCGCCCCCCCCCCCCCTCTGAAGACTTACCAACCCAGGTCAGGTCAATCACCTCATCATCCAACAGCTCTTTATCTAAATCCTCACTCTGCTCCTCCCTCAGACTTACTGCCCCAACAACAACCTCACTGACAGAAAACTGTATCTCATCATCATGCACAAATAGCTCTTGAGACACTACTTGGAATTCCCCTCCCTCATCACCCTGAGTCTGTGAAAGGTCCAAATTTTTGGGCATCAGTCACGACAAACTCCTCAGGTGGCTGATGAACCATTTTTTATGACTCAGGGAAGGGACCTGAGAACAGTTCCTGGGAGTCTGCCTGTTCAAAATCTCTCCTTTGCCGGGAGTGACCAGGCTGGGAGGAAGGTGGAGCAGCCTGAGGATTTAGATGTGCAGTCCCTTAGCTAGCATGAGTGGACTGCGTGGAAGACTGGGTGTTGGATAAATTACTGGATGTGTTATCCGCTATCCACGTCATCACCTGATCGCACTGTTGTGCTTTTTCTAGTGATCTACCACACGGACCTGCAAAATGTGAGATGAAGCTAGGAAGCATAGATACGCGGCACTCTACTAAATCCTCAGCAGCAGGACCTTGGCCTCTGCCCACACCCTTATTCGGACGCCCACGTCCTCAGCCTCGACCCTTACCACTACTCTTCTTCATATTTTAGAATGCACTTTGTCAAAATGCTAAGCAAACTGTGAGGTATTTTGCGCACGCTTATAACCCAAAATATACACAATAAACAAAGTATACTGTTGTTAGATAGCGTGGATTGACAGGACCCATACACGGGTATATAGCAGAGATGAGCAAGCATACTCGTCCGAGCTTGATGCTCATCCGAGTATTAGGGTACTCGAGATGCTCGTTACTCGAGACGAGCACCACGCGGTACTTGAGTCAATTGCATTTCCTTCCGCATGTTAAAGGGGTTGTCCCGCGGCAGCAAGTGGGTCTATACACTTCTGTATGGCCATATTAATGCACTTTGTAATGTACATTGTGCATTAATTATGAGCCATACAGAAGTTATAAGAAGTTTTTCACTTACCTGTTCCGTTGCTGGCGTCCTCGTCTCCATGGTTGCCGTCTAATTTTCGCCGTCTAATGGCCAAATTAGACGCGCTTGCGCAGTCCGGGTCTTCTGCTTTTCTCAATGGGGCTCCGTGTAGCTCCGTGTAGCTCCGCCCCGTCACGTGCCGATTCCAGCCAATCAGGAGGCTGGAATCGGCAATGGACCGCACAGAAGCCCTGCGGTCCACCGAGGGAGAAGATGCCGGCGGCCATCTTCACCGGGTAAGTAAGAAGTCACCGGAGCCCGGGGATTCAGGTAAGCGATGTCCGGTGTTCTTTTTTAACCCCTGCCTCGGGGTTGTCTCGCGCCGAACGGGGGGGGGGGGGGTTGAAAAAAAAAAACCCGTTTCGGCGCGGGACAACCCCTTTAAGCCCCATTTTCTAGCCAATAAACATGCGGGGAACACTTTACCACTTCCTGCTGTGACGTGCCAGCCCTCTGCCCACCAACAGCAGTAAGTAGCTGAGCCGATCAGGTGACTGCCGAGTACATAAACTGGTACCTCCCGCGACTCACCTCAGATGCATGCTGGCAGAGGTTAGGGAAAGAACTGCTGCTTATACAGGGATAGTGTTAGCATAGGATCCTGTCTTCAAGAACCCCAACAGTCCTTCTTAGGGCTACTCCTCATCGTGTGCATTATACTTGTGGCTAGCTTGGAGCAGTAGTGCACCAATTTTTTTTTAAGCATCTCGGGCTGTGAAGGCCATTTCAGCTATAGTGTTCTCAGTCTGCAGTGTATTATGCAGAGTTTAGGGATAGAGCTGCCTATATAGGGAAAGTTTTACAGGACTCCTGATCCTCTGTGCAAAAACCCCAACAGTTCTTCTTGGGGCTACATCTCACCGTGTGCATTATAGTTGTGGCTGGCTGGGAGCAGTAGTGCACCAACTTTTGTATTACACATCTAGGCCTGTTCCCAGCCTTGCAGTTATAGCGTTCTCAGCCTGCAGTGCTTTACAATGAGCTCTCACTGTGAAACTGCACTCTAAAATTTCCTAGCCTACTGCAAAGTAGTTCAGTTCTGTTTGTGCAGTGCATAAGGCAGAGTGTAGGGACACAGCGACTTCTATAGGGAAATTTTTACAGTCCTGATCCTCTGTACAAGTACCCCAACGCTTCCTCTTAGGGCTACATCTCACCGTGTGCTTTACACTTGTGGCTGGCTGGGAGCAGTGCACAAATTTTTGTATTACGCATCTAGGCCTGTTCCCAGCCTTTCAGTAATAGCGTTCTCAGCCTGCAGTGCATTACACCGAGGTAATTTAACACCAAACTATTTCAGCTCTACCACTGTGCAGAGCGTCCCACAATACCATTTCCTTGGTGGGGTCGAGAAAGCCGCAGTTACCAGAACTATCCACTGGTTTTACAGTCTTCTCCCACTCCATACAGCCTCTGTTATCTACAAGTCTCTGCGAGCAGTAAATTACCCCTAGGTATCAGCGCAAGACAGCGGGTTAATCACAGCATAGAGCCTCCGCTATCTACAAGTCTCTGTGTGCGATGAATTAGCCACAGTTGTCAGCGCTGTACAGTGGGGTAATTTATGTGGCCCCTGCTCTATTCTTAATCTGCCATGATGAGGAGTAGGGGTAAGGGTCAAGGACGTGGACACGGACGAGGGCGTCCAAGTGAGGGTGTGGGCACAGGCTGAGTTCCTGGGAGTGGAGAATCACAGCCGGCTGCTGAGGGATTAGGAGAGAGGGAAGTTTCTGGCCTCTCCAGCTTCATATCACAATTTGCGGGTCTACGTGGTAGACCTTTATTACAAACAGAGCAATGCGAGCAGGTCCTGTCATTGATGGCAGAAAACGTGTCCAGCAATGTATTGACCACCCAGTCTTCAATGCAGTCCATTATACCCGGCCTAGGGACTGCAACTCTGAATCCTCTGGCTGCTCCTCCTTCCTCCCAACCTCTTCACTCCATGAAAATGACATATTCTAAGTAGGGAGTCTCCCAGGAACTGATCTTGGGTACCTGCCCTGAATGGGAAAAAATGGTTCCGGTGAGAAGTTTGTTGTGACCGCAGCCCACCCTTTGGAAAGTTCCCGGAGTCCGGCTGATGAGGCTGGGGACTTCCAGCAAATGTCTCAAGAGCTGTTTGTGGAAGAGGATGATGAGACACAGTTGTCTGTCAGTGAGGTAGTAATAAGGGCAGTAATTCCGAGGGAGGAGCGCACAGAGGATTCGGAGGAAGAGCAGCTGGGTGATGAAGTGACTGACCCCACCTGGTTTGCTAAGCCTACTGAGGACAGGGCTTCAGAGGGGGAGGAGGCAAGTGCAGCAGCAGGACAGGTTGGAAGAGGCAGTGGAGTGGCCAGGGGTAGAGGCAGAGCCAGAGCGAAGAATCACCCAACTGCTTCCCAAAGCACCCCCTCGCGCCAAGCCTCCGTGCAGAGGGCTAGGTGTTCAAAGGTGTGGATGTTTTTTAGTGAGGTGCGGACGACCAAGGAACAGTGGTGTGCAGCCTGTGTCACACCAAGGTCAGCCGGGGAGCCACCACTACCAGCCTCACCACCACCAACATGCACTGTGGTGGAAGCCCAGTATATATCTATATGGATCGGTGGGCCTTGGCAGTAGACAGTTGTCAATTTAACATTCTGTATACATATTTGCTTTCTGTCTTGCTACAAATATAATGTTCTTACAGTTATGCAATAGGTACTTCCGCTTATATGAAATATCTGTTTTATAAACTCTGCTGGATGGAATTTAGCACGCAACCAAGATATAAATATATCTGTTTGTCCGGTTGCATGGGTGATTAAAGGAACTAGGAAGTAGACAATGAACCGAATCTGAGACAAGCTTCCGCTTTCAAGTTACCGCGAAAATTTCCCCAGCGACTTTACTGGAAACGTATGCAAATAACATGGGAGGTTTGTGCAATTTATAGTTCATGATGTAACATCCAATCATATCGAAGGAACCACACGTGGGTCCAAGACAACCCACTCATTTCATCCACCACCTGATGGCCAATCACAGATGACCGGAGGATGGAAGAATTGCAAGATGCTTATCCAATAATTAAACAATACGTTGTATCTATGTAATCTTTGACCTGCCCAGATGGGCGGAAATGTTAAACTCTTAAAATAGGCTACACGCCGATCATTAAAGTTAGAATTGAGGAAGCTATGCATGCTGAACCTGTGTCAGTGTGAAAACTTCTTATGCGCATTATCAATTCAGAATTAATATGGAAGGGTGTAAACATTCCAAATTGAGTAAGCCGTGGTTCCGCAAAGGAAGGTTCCGCGACAGCTGGTGGCCCGTACGGGGAGTGATCGATGGGTTCCATAGAGCTTGGACAGGAGACACGGACATATGCGACCTTGGACTTGGTGGGCCCAATAAAAAATCTTCAGAACACGGTAAGATAAATTAATTATCTATACCTGTGTGGCTAAGTTCAGGCTCGCCTATG
Source organism: Eleutherodactylus coqui (assembly GCF_035609145.1). Lineage (NCBI taxonomy): Eukaryota > Metazoa > Chordata > Amphibia > Anura > Eleutherodactylidae > Eleutherodactylus > Eleutherodactylus coqui. The sequence continues at coordinate 17,654,157 of NC_089837.1, read as the reverse complement.
TGCCGTGCCAAGGCCAAGTGATTTGGAACCAAACGACAGGTATTTATAAGTCTCGATCACTCATAAGAACCTGTCATAAGATATAAAGGAATGTTTACATGCCTGTCGTTTTGAGAGTACTGGTCGGTTGGCAAGGTCAGTGAATTGCTTTAAGGGAGAGGAAGTCCCCGTAGGGCCCCTTGCTCGGGTCAGGTTTGGTGTCTAAAACCTTAGAGTAAGGGGACCTGTCGGGGTAGTTTGACTAGGAGGTCCTGCTCGGGTCAGGTTTGGTGTCTAAAACCTTAGAGTCAGGAAACGGTCAAACGTCTGGACAGGCACCGCTGCTCCGGTAAAGTCTGGTAAAAGATCTAGGACAGAGGGGCTGCCAGACAGTATCCCGAGGGGCAGTTTAGACCAAACCAGCCGTACTGGTGCTCCGTCTAATTGTCTGTCTAATCGTGCGGGTATACCACCCATGTCTTGCCCAAATTGGCAAAAAGGATTGTTATTGACGAAAAGTACCCTCGGATGGGTCAGAATAATTCCTACCCCGCCCACCGCTGTGGTTACGGTCCACTGTTTGAGGATGGTGGTCCACAAATATTTGTTTATTGTTTAAATGTCCACGAGTAGGTCCCTCCGTCTGAGGGTAGATTGATAAACTGTGTAGCGACAGAAATGCTAGAGACTCTAGGGCGGGGCATATTATGTCCGGCGTCTGAGGAGACTTCTATAATCATAAATCTGGCAGCCATGATTGAAATTGAAAGGCAGCGAACATTGTACCGAGGTTAATTCTTACACCCTCCAGGAAAGTGTGGAAGGGGTGGAGAGTCAAGTTATCATTGATTAAACAAGCAATCTTTCTGTGTGTCCTACCTGTCAGTATGATAAAGTTAGTGTGCTTGTCTGTTGTGTAGAGCTAATCCTGCTGAGTTGTTATGTAGAAATAGTTTGTTTGTCTATCATATAGAATTAGTATCAATCCTGCTCAACTGTGCCCGTAATTGTTTAGAAAGGAAAAAAAAAAGCTGCTAACTACATTTAAAAAGAGGAAGTGGAACTCTTAATAGAAGCAAAGCAATTCTTGTGCTGTAACATTTGTTAGTTATTCAACTAATGTTGTGTAGTTAAAACTACTCGTATGTTTTGTTATGTAATCTCTAATCTTTGTTATACGCCCGTCACATAAATGTAAAAAGTTATATGCCACTCACATCCTGAGGGGGCTCTTAGGAATACAAACTGTAACTGTAACAGACTGCGTAGCCCACCATGCCCACAAGAAAATACGTCTATGTTTGCCAAGTCCCAAACAGCGTACAGGTTAGCAGCCCCCAATTCAATTGTAACCACATACAATGTTAGGTGGTCACCGCTGTGATCGTGAGGTTACAACATAAGATTTATGCATTAGACGTTAGAATTTCCCTAAGTGTCAGAAAAGAGGAAGAGAAGGTAGGCTAAAATGGCGTCTGTATTAATACACGCCAAAGACACCAGCGTTCAATACAGTTTAGTGAATAGAGGGAATTGCAGTACATTACCAATCAGATGGAGATGCCCGGCATCTAAGACTGCATCTGCCCGGTCGCCGGAAGTCTGGGACAAAAACTGTTGTAAAAGTAAAAATTAGCCACAGACCCCCCCTAACGTACTCCCGTTATCTCCCTTATAATCCTGTCGCTGGGCTGTCACATGAGCGAGAGACTTAAAAAGAGGAAGTTACTTGCCCTGTAGTCCCAGCACAAGTAACGTATATTCACAGACAATATAAAATAAATAAATAAACTACAGGGAGTAAGAGAAACTGTAGAGAAACGGTAGAGAAGTCAAGGAATAGGAAACAAGCAGGTAACGATAAGGCCAGGTATCCACAGGAGGAACGGGGCAGATTGACCCGTAATTTGTAAAATGTAAATTGTGTGATGCATAAGACTTTATCTTTATTGAGTTGCGATGTGTGCCCAAGGACTGCCAAACATTGAATGAGAGAATAAGGAAGTAAGTGATTAGCTACACTCAGAGGGGTGGAGCTTGATGATGCAAGAACACGTCTCTTATCCAAGGAGGGGGTAAGAATCATAGATAGCCAGAAGAAAAAGTTTTGTTTTTTCTCCTGTCCCAAACTCAGCTTTCCACGGTTCCTGACAAATTATGGGACAACTACATGACAGACATAGGAAAATTGAATATACCCACCATGATAATATATACGAGACCCAGATACACACCCCTGGGTCAAACAGTATCCCCCTAGTTAAAAAAAAAAAAAAAAAAAGGGGTGAAGGGTCAGCCACGCAGATCAGGTGCTGTGTGCTGATGCTTTGGAAAAACTGCCAACCGGCCACAATTTCACTGTTAATTTCTCTTGCAGAAGGCTGTAAGGCCTGGAGGCCTCCAAAGACTAACCAAGTTCTGCAGGCCATACCCGTACTTACACCCGTTGCCAAATTCCGCACAAGCCCACAGCAGATGAGGTTAGATCCAGTGACTTGAGGAGCTCCCTCATCTGCTTGTGCGGTGGCAGCAGTACAGGCAATGGCTGACAAATCTTCTAAGTTGGTATTGGACTATCCCCTAGTGGTCCACACCCCAAATGACACCCAGAACATACTCATGCAAGTGCAACCCAAGCACTTATCTCTGGCCTATTAGATCCAGCTACAATGTGCCCTTTCCATGCCTCCCCCAATATTTCTTCCCAATGTTGTAATACCTTGAATCCGGCCACTCTTCATTTAATCAGGTATTCAGGTTCAAACGGGGGAGGGGAGGCATAGGTGATCTGAGTATGACAGATCAGCTGTGCAACAAAATTCTGACAAAAACTGTTATTAGAATACACTGTTAATGATGCATATTTTGAGTTTTCTTTTGTAGATGGTATCAGGGTGAGGATTGATGATTCCGAACCAGATATGCAGAGGTCACACAACAAGATGTCCTAAACGCAGAAGCTCTGCCTCCGCATGTCTCAGGGCAAGAAGCGGAACCGGAGGCCCTCACTGAGGTGTGTGGAGTGGTAGAAGGTAAGTCGGCAACTCTTTACACTGACTCCTGGAATGCATTTGGCATAGCTCATGATTATGGCCCAATATGGAAGGCCAGACAGCTTGTTATCTCAGTAGGACAGCCAATTAAGAATGGTGCAGCGGTGCAGAGTCTCATGGAAACCCTACTACTACTACCTGGCAATGGAGAATTCACACCGATTTCTACAATGGAGAAGCGAGAGATGACACCCTCGCCGACAACACAGCAAAGGCAGCGGCCCTCAAGCCGTGGAAGAAAGAAGAATAGATACTGACAGCATGAGTCAGTGACAAAGACTTTGGACTTTGATAAAAACTTTGGACTTTGATAAAAACTTTGGACTTTGATATGTCAAGGACTTTACAGTTACAAGTCAACGACTAAGGAAAGCAGATGGGCTAAAAGACGGGAGCGACAGAACAGGACGGCGTATGGCGAACAATCAACAGAACTTGCCTACAGAGGTCCCTGTTCCCCCATGATGGCCCAACTGGTACCCAGAATCAAAAGCAGCGATGACGGCGACACTGAACAAGAATGGGTGACACCTGGGTTCTCTGTAGCTGCTGCATCATTTGTCCAGTTAGCATGATCTTTGCCATATGCGAGTCCGGACAGAAGTAAGGTGGCCATATAACACTTGCCTTGACCACTCTACCCATTTCAGAGATTGCCAATTTGACCACATTCAGCTCACACCTGTTGGGGAGTATGAACATGTGCTTGTTGTTGCTCGAGTCTTTTTCAGGTTGGAGGCCCACCCTGATACTAAGGTAAATGAGCAGATAACCACACAGAAATTCATGAATGAGGTAATCTGCAGATATGGGGTACCAGAAGTGATTGAGTCAAACAAAGGTACACACTTCACAGGTGAAATAATGCAACACATCATGTCTGTTTTGGGTATATTTCAGGCTTTTCACACACCCTACCATCCACGGAGTAGTGGGAAAGTAGATACAAAAGGCAATAGAGAAAATGGGTAAATTTTGAATTGAGTGTCTTTCATTAGTTTTTCTTTTTCCCAGGAGGGTACATGCCACAGTAGCTGAATTTGGGGAATGATTTTCTTGTTAATTTTGTCATAGGCCTCTCCAAGGAATTGTTAGTAATGCATTCTGCAGTCTCTGCTTTTCCCCAGGTCCTACAGATGAGTGTCACAATCTAAAACCAGGTGACAGGGTCTATGTGGAAAAGTTTAAGAGAGAAACCCTGTTTGAATGTCCCTACCAGATGTTGTTCACCACCCCAACTGCAGTCAAGCTCAAAGGAAAGCCCACTTGGATCCACACTTCGCACTGAAAAAACTAATGATCCTGCATATCCTTTACATGCTAGAATGTGGTACAATTCCTCTAACACACACCTTTGACTACTGTACACTAGCCCCCTGTTTCAGAACAAATTAATACAATCAAATGTGCAATATGAAGCCTACACTGAGGGTGAGAATCTAACACTGCATCGTGCTAAGAGAGACGTTGACGCTCCAGGTGGTAACTTTGATCCACATGTACACATAGATGTAATAGGAGTGCCAAGGGGGGAGCGAGATTAATTTAATTCTAGAGATCAGGTTAAAGCAGGTTTTGATTCCTCATTTGCTTTTGTCACTGTTAATAATAATGTAGATTGGATGAATTATATCTCTTACAATCAGCAGAGGTTTGTAAACTACACCAGAGATGCTTTGCAAGGGTTAGCTAACCAGTTAGGGCCCACTGCATCCATGGCGTTCCAAAATAGAGTGGCCGTGGATATGATTTTCGCAGAAAGAGGTGGGGTATGTAATTTCCTGTACGTGTATTCTCCCTTTAATGTGACCAATGTTTCCCTTGTTTGAAAAAGATGAAGAGCCAGTTCCGATAATGCCAACCAGGTACGTTACCAGAAGAATGGAGAAATGTACCAGTACTGCGCCTGCCTCAGTCTCATAAGATGGACTGTCAGTGGACTTCCCATTTGCCTAGGGAAAGTGCAGAAGACCTTAGGTTCCGGCGAGGGCACACCCTGTGGGGTGTTAACTCGTACAGATAGAGGGTATGGATGCCCGGAAATAAGCCCAGGGAATCCATGGCCTCCTTCTGAGGTGAGGTAGGGATCCCTCCCCTTTTAGGAGTAGGGACTTACGGGCAGTGGGAAAACCCTGACGCAAGGGTGAGGCGACCTGGACGTGTTCACCATTAGGACTATCTCCAGGAGGGACAATGGTGTGGGTGAAGATTAGGGAGTCCCACGCCGTGCGTACCTGTGCACACTACTAGTATGTACTTCTAGTACAGCACATTAGAGTGAGAAGAGAGGCTCCTGGTGATAGTTTTGATCTACACGTATACATTGACATCATAGGATAGCCAAGGGGGGTACCTGACAAGTTTTAAAAATTAGAGACCAAGTTAAAACTAGATTCGAGTCCATTTTCCCGATCATTAGGGTAAATAAATGTTGACTGGATTAATTATGTTTATTATAATTAACAGCGGTTTATAAGTTATACTAGAGACGCCTTATAGGGACTAGTCGACCAATAGAACCTACCTCGACTACGACTTTTCAAAATAGAATGGCACTAGGTACGATTTTAGCCAAAAAAGGGAGTGTCTGTAAGATGATAGGGGAGACTTGTACCTACATTCCAGACAAAACGTGACCCACAGGTAAAAACGCAGTTGCCATTAAGAAGCTGACCGCACTAACTAAAAAGAGCTAACCTTAGTCTGTTTTCCTCAGTAAAGTACCTAACAGGAGAAGGGAAAAATATAGAAAAATAAATTTTGAAACATTGTGCATTTAGAACACTGTGATAGGTTTTCGCTAAGATTTTGCTTTATTTTATCTGCAGTGCACTCTGCTTATGTCCACGCAACATACCGGTGTTACAACGCCCCTGGTCCTGTTACCTTGCCGCCTCTGGAAAAGGGAAGTGGGAATAATCAGCTTGTAGCTCTTTCCTTCCAGACTAATATATATGATAATGCACGTACTAATAAGACAGGGGTTCAGTCATGTTGATCAGTTATTAGATAGTCCTGATTTTGCACTCTTGTTGATGAATCGAGGTAACGTCAAGAAGGCGGGGTTCTATACAAGTTATGCAGTGTTTACCTGAAATAGTGAAAGTCGCACCTCTCCTAACCTGATTATATTTGTCACCTTTATAGTCATCCTAATTTCTGTTTGTTGTTGCATACAGTGTATTCCGACCCTGATGACTACCTGGTCCACCTGTCCCACTACGACGTCCAACAAAAAGCCCACTGTCAGCGCAAACGTCGTCATCATGGATCCAGAATACGATGATGTCGAACCATCCTATACCCCCATGACAGCAATAGCTCCAGTGTACAACACAATGCGAGTCTAGGGTCAGCGGTGGGGGTGGGACGGAGCAGGGCGAGTTTAGTGAAACAGATAGTTTCAAGGGGGGTCTGTGGTGGAAGCCCAGTATATATCTATATGGATCGGTGGGCCTTGGCAGTAGACAGTTGTCAATTTAACATTCTGTATACATATTTGCTTTCTGTCTTGCTACAAATATAATGTTCTTACAGTTATGCAATAGGTACTTCCGCTTATATGAAATATCTGTTTTATAAACTCTGCTGGATGGAATTTAGCACGCAACCAAGATATAAATATATCTGTTTGTCCGGTTGCATGGGTGATTAAAGGAACTAGGAAGTAGACAATGAACCGAATCTGAGACAAGCTTCCGCTTTCAAGTTACCGCGAAAATTTCCCCAGCGACTTTACTGGAAACGTATGCAAATAACATGGGAGGTTTGTGCAATTTATAGTTCATGATGTAACATCCAATCATATCGAAGGAACCACACGTGGGTCCAAGACAACCCACTCATTTCATCCACCACCTGATGGCCAATCACAGATGACCGGAGGATGGAAGAATTGCAAGATGCTTATCCAATAATTAAACAATACGTTGTATCTATGTAATCTTTGACCTGCCCAGATGGGCGGAAATGTTAAACTCTTAAAATAGGCTACACGCCGATCATTAAAGTTAGAATTGAGGAAGCTATGCATGCTGAACCTTGTGTCAGTGTGAAAACTTCTTATGCGCATTATCAATTCAGAATTAATATGGAAGGGTGTAAACATTCCAAATTGAGTAAGCCGTGGTTCCGCAAAGGAAGGTTCCGCGACAGCACAGGCATATGATGGCCAAGCACCCCACAAGGTGGGACGAAGGCCATTCACCGCCTCCGGGTCACACCACTGCCTCTTCTCCTGTGCCACAACCTCCCACACAGATTCAATCCCCCTCCCAGGATGCAGGCACGAGTGCCTCCCGATCTGCACCCACACCCTCACCTCCACCGGCCTCCACCCAATACAGCAATTTCTCTCAGCGCAGCATTCAGCTGTCGCTAACACATGCGTTGGAGCGAAAGCGGAAATACGCCGCCACCCACCTGCACGCACAAGCTTTAAATGTGCACATTGCCAAATTAATCAGCATGGAGATGCTGCCATACAGGCTTGTGGAAACGGAGGCTTTTAAAAAACTTGATGGCGGCGGCGGTCCGGCGCTATTTGGTTCCCAGTCCTCACTTTTTTTCTCAGTGTGCCATCCCTGCCCTACACCAGCACGTCTCCCGCAACATAAATTGTGCCCTCACCAACGCGGTTACTGGGAAAGTCCACTTAACCACAGACACGTGGACAAGTGTTGGCGGGCAGGGACACTATACTTCCCTGACGGCACATTGGGGGAACTTGTGGAGGCTGGGACCGAGTGAGAGTCTGGGACCTCTCACGTCCTACCGACACCCAGAATAGCGGGTCCTACCTCGGTGCTAGTAACTGTGACGTTTAATGCCAGCTCCTCCAAACCCTCCCACTCCTCCTCCTCCGCCACGTCTACCTCTCAATTAAGAAGTGTGAGCACGTTGCCAGCAGTCGGTAGCGCGCTGCGCGGCAGCACAGAGGTGGGCAAGCGTCAGCAAGCCGTGCTGAAACTAATCAGCTTAGGTGACAAGAGGCACATGGCCCCTGAGCTGTTGCAGGCTTTACAGCTTGGCAGCCTCACACACGTGCCATACCTGGCCCACATCTTCAATCTGGTGGTTCAGTGGTTTCTGAAAAACTACCCTCACTTGTCTGACCTGCTCAGCAAGGTGCGCCGCGTATGTGCACATTTTCGCAAGTCCACCACAGACGCTGCCACCCTCAGGACACTGCAACGTCAGTTTCAGCTGCCAGAGCAGTGACTGCTCTGCGACATGCCCACATGCTGGAATACTAGGCTGCACATGTTGGCCAGGCTGTACGAGCAGCGTAGAGCTATAGTGGAATACCAGCTGCAAAATGGGCTGCGAAATGGTAGTCAGTCTCTGCAATTCTTTACTGAGGAGTGTGCATGGATGGCAGACATCTTCCAGGTCCTCGGAAACATTGAGGAGTCTACCCAGATAGTGAGCGTCGATGCGGCCATCATTAGCATTACCATCCTGCTGTTTTGCCTGCTGAGAAGTTCGATGCTAAGCATAAAGGCCAACGCTTTGCGGTTGGAACAGGAAACGGGGGATGACAGTATGTCGCTTGATAGCCAGACCACCCTCATGTCTTTATCTCAGCTCGTTTTGGAGGAGGAGGAGGGGAAAGAGACAGCTGGCTACACTGCAGAGGGTACCCATGCTTCTTGCCTCTCATCTTTTCAGCGTGTATGGGCTGAAGAGGAGGATCCTTAAAGTCATTTTCCTAGTGAGGACAGCGGTGTGTTGCGTACAGGGACCCTGGCACACATGGCTGACTACATGTTAGGCTGTCCTTCCCATGACCCTTGCGTTAGATGCATTCTGGCCAACACGGATTACTGGATGTACACCCTTCTCGACCCATGGTATAAGGAGAACCTTTCCACTCTCATTCCCGAAGAGGAAAGGGGTACGAGAGAGATGCAATACCACAGGGCCCTGGTGAAAAAAGGGATGCTAAAGTTCCCATCTGAGAGAACTAGTGGCAGAAAATGCAGTTCCGAGGGCCAAGTAGCAGGGGAGGCGCGGGGATCAGGCAGCATGTCCAGCGCAGGCAGGGCAACACACTACAAGGCCTTTGCCAGTTTTATGGCTCCCCAGCAAGACTGTGTCACCACTCCCCAGTCAAGGCTGAGTTGGAGGGAGCACTGTAAAAAGATGGTGAGTGGGTACGTAGCTGATCGTACCACTATCCTCCGTGATGCCTCAGTTCCTTACAACTATTGGGTGTCAAAGCTGGACACGTGGCACGAACTCGCGCTGTACGCTCTGGAGGTGCTGGCGTGCACTGCCGCAAGCTTCTTGTCAGAGAGGGTGTTTAGTGCATCTGGGGGAATCATCACGGATAAGCATACCCGCCTGTCAACTGCTAGTGCCGACAAGCTTACACTCATAAAGTTGAACAAAGCCTGGATTACCCTAGAAAGCAGCAGAACCTGAACTGCCAATTTTTCTGCAGCCCAAAAGCCTCTGTTTAAAAGTTTTTTTTACAATTTATTGGGGTCCGCCCATAATCTTGCTACAGAAATGTTACAGGGGTCCACCTATACTCTTGCTGCATAAATGTTACAGGGGTCCGCCTTTACTCTTGCTACATAAATATGATTGGGGTTCGCCTATACTCTTGCTACATAAATGTTACAGGGGTTCGCCTATACCCTTGCTACAGAAATGTTATTGGGGTCCGCCTATACTCTTGCTACTGTAAGCAGGATCCACAACAGGTATGTTTCCGCTGTAGAAAGTCAGGCAGCAGAGTCAGGTGACGGTAAAGCAGGGTGGTTTATTGCCAAGCTTTCAGTCATAAACAAACACAAGCTTTCCCGAGCAATATAATGTCCATAAGGCACACAAAATAACAGTCTTTGTAATCTGATGCAGGGATTCTCACCCAACCCTTTCCTCAGGGTTTTGCTTCCCTCAGCTCTCCAGGTACTCTTTACCCAGCTTTCCAGGGACTCTGCACACAGTCTGTCCTCTCTCTGGTCTGGCTGAACACACTCTGCCACAATCTCCCTCTTACTGAGCTATTCCTGCTCCTTTTTCAATTATGTTTCAGCTGTGTTCCAGGTTCAGGTACTTCCTGGACTGGAATATACGTGTGACCCGGACAGTCTCTTTCTCATGCAAATTCCGGAGTTATATCCTGGAGTTTAGTAGTGTCCGTTGTATATACACTCCATCCAGGACTTTACACCTTACTTCAATACACTACATAAATGTTACTGGGGTCCGCCTATACTCTTGCTACAGAAATGTTACTCTGGATCTGCCTATACTCTTGCTATATAAATGTTACTAGGTTCTGCCTAAACTCTTGCTACAGACATGTTACAGGGGTCCACTTATACTCTTGCTACATAAATGGTTTTGGCGTCCGCCTATACTCTTGCTACAAAAATATTACTTGGGTCCGCCTATGCACTTGGTACAGAAATGTTACAAGGGTTCGCCTATTCTATTGCTACATAAATGTTATTTGGGTGTGCCTATACTCTTCCTACAGAAATTTTACTGGGGTCCGCCTATGCTCTTCCTACATAAATGTTATTGGGGTCCTCTTATACTCTTGCTACAGACGAGTTAAAGAAGTCCGCCTATACTCTTGCTACAGAAATGTTACAGTGGTCCGCGTATACTCTTGCTACAGAAATGTTACAGGGGTTCGCTTATGCTCTTGATACATACATTTTATTGGTGTTTGCCTATACTCTTGCTACAGAATTGTTACAGGGGTCCGCCTATACTCTTGCTACAGAAATATTACTGGGGTCCGCCTATACACTTGGTACATAAATGTTACAAGGGTTCACCTATACTCTTGCTACAGACATGTTACAGGGGTCCGCCTATACTCTTGCTACTGAAAGGTTTGAGGGGTTCGCCTATTCTCTTGGTACAGAAATGTTACAGTGGTCGGCCTATACTCTTGCTACAGAAATGTTACAAGGGTCCACCTATACTCTTGGTACAGAATTGTTACAAGGGTTCGCCTATACTCTTGCTACATAAATGTAATTGAGGTCTGCCTATTCTCTTGCTACAGAAATGTTACTGGGGTCCACTTATACTTGTGCTACATAAATGTTACAGGGGTTCGCCTATACTCTTGGTAGTTGATGGTTCTCTAAATATAGCAATGTCAATTTCTTTTAAGTGAAATTAGGAAAACATGAAAAAATATATATAATCTTGTAATCGCTGTAATTACACTATTAGAATCATCTATAATTTAGGTGTTACTCAGGGAGTATTGAAGCCTCGTCAACCAGTTATGCCCAATTTTCTGTATAGTACAGCAGGGAAGAACACAACATGGAGTGATTAAGTGTGTTTCGGAGCTCTTTTGAAAGGAAGAAGCTCATTCACAGGTGTTTTATAACAAAAGTTATAGGCATTGCAGGTGAAATGCCAAAAATGGGATGTCAAAGTACGAAATAATGAATGTTTCACACATTTCATAGGTATTCTATACAATGCTAGAAAAGTGAACCAGCAAAGTTTAAAATATTCCTGCCTGTAGTGGACTGGGCCCCTATCCTCCTAGGCACCCAATTTTTCCTCAAAACCATAAAAATATGATTCAATCCTTAGCATCAACCACATAATCTTCTTTCAATGCACCATAATTCAACCCCCATCATCATCTTCCAATGTCGCACAATGAACCCCTATCATCTTCTTCCAATATCCAACAGTCCAATCCTCATCCTTCTTCAAGTTGCACTACTATGTTTTCCTTCTGGAATAGACTCTAGTTTTAACTTATATTCCCAGACATATACACTGAAAGGCCATTAAAGTTCTGTCACTTGGATATGGAAGTTTTCATCCTCTTCTATTGATTCAGAGCTTTCCTGGATGTCCTAGACAGTGCAGGGGTGTGAAAGCTTCTCTCCCCTCCCGTCCTCTGAGTGAGTGCACACTTACTATTGAATTACCAACTGCTTCTGGCCATCAAATATCACATTGAGGAGCGACTACTCCCTAGTAATCCTACTTTACCACTCCGCTGCATATGACACTGTCGACCCTAACCTCCTCCTTGCAAGGCTGCGTTCTATCAGCCTACAGGACACTGTAAACTCCTAGTTCTCCTCCTTTCTCTCTGACCACTCTTTTGGTATCTCTTTTGCTGTCTCTACCTCCTCTCTACTTCCTTTCACTGTCAGGGTCCCCCAGGGCTCGGTCCTTGGCCCACTTCTTTTCTCTATCTATACAGCACTAATCAGGCTAACCATTCACAGAATTTGCCTCCAACATCACCTCTATGCTGATGACACCCAGCTATACACCTCTTCCCATGACATCTCTGCACCTTTCCTCTAAAACATCTCTGACTGTCTGTCTGCTGTCTCAAACACCATGTCCTCCCTTTTTCTCAAACATGACCCCTCAAAAACTGACCTTGTTGTTTCACCCTCTACCAGCTAATCTCCCCCCAACATCTCCATATCAGTAGCTGACACTACCATATCCTACAGACAGCATGCCCACTGTCTAGGGGTCACATTGGACTCGGACCTCTTCTTCACCCCCACATCCAATCCCAGGCCCAAACATGCCACTTGCACTTCAGAAACATTACAAAAATCCAACCGTTCCTGTCCACAGACACGCTAAAAACTCTTGTTGCCCTCATCCATTTCAGACTCGACTACTGCAACTCTCTGCTAATTGGCCTCACCCGCACCAATCCACCAATCCATACTAAACGCAATGGCTAGACTCATATTCCTATCCAGCCATTTCTCCAAAGCCTCTGCACTATGCCAGTCACTGCACTGGCTGCCAAAGAATTACAGAACTCACTCTCACTTACAGAGCTCTCCATGATGCTGCACCGCCATACATCCCCTCCCTCGTATTCATACACCTCCCAGCCTGCGCACTTCACTCTGCCAACACAGTCAGACTAGGCATCCCCCAATATGACCCTTATGTATTTGCCTGCAGGACTTCACCAGAGCAGCACAAACCCTATATTAAGCTCTACCCCGAAACATCCAGACAATCCCTGACGCACAGAATTACAGAAGTGTCCTAAAGACTCACCTCTTCAAAGAAGCATACCAACTCTCCTAATTTAGTCCCCTGCCCACGATGTACAATCTGGAATGAGTTCCATCATGCATTAAAAGTGATGCAGAATAAGTTGGCGCTATACAAATAAAGATTATTATTATTATGTGAGGTCTGCACCTAAGCACCCTGTCTGTTTTTCTCCTTTATTTCCTTGCATTCCATATGACCACTGCGTTGAAGTCATGGATAGAGACGGCTCACCACCCAAGTGGGAGGAGGTGCATTTTTCAGGTGGAGTGATCTTTGTAGTTAGATTCATTGCTTGAATGGATCTGGTGTGGCACCAATGAGTGCCATAAACCCCGTGAGTGCATGTCCCATAATCCTTGTGTACTTCACTCGAGTACCTGAAAGGATTTTTTTCTAATCTTATTCCAAGGATCGTATTATAGATCTGCTAAATTGCATCTTAATGGGGTTGTCCAAGTTATGTAAAGAGTATCTCAATGCATCCTCCATGGTGTAAAAAAACAAAACAAAGCAGCTGATGCTCACCAATTCTTGCTCCCTGCTCATTTATCACCTGCAGCTCTTGGTCTCCCTGCTGTGATCAACTTTACAGACTGCAGTTAGCCTAAGCTGTCTCCAAAGAAACTATGTTCACTTACACTAGGATGCAATGTATAACGGTTGTACTGCAATCTTTAGCCATGCCACCAAAGCCACCGTGCAGCCCTAACCCAAATGTGGAAAAACACTAACTGCGAAATTGTAAAATTTGCTGGTCAACATTTCAACGTAATATCAGACACTCATATAGCCCTATTCAAACTGTCACTCTTTCCGAAGTAAGAAAACTGTGTATCAAAATCAACAACCATTATACTTTTAGGGTCGTTTCACACACAGGTTTTTTGGCAGTTTTTTGAGCCAAAACCAGATGTGAATTCAAGAGGAATGAGAAATATGAATGAAGGACTTCTACATTTCCTTTTTCTTAGCTTTGGCTCACAAATCTTCAAGAAAAACTGCCACAAAAATCCTGTGTGGTGCTTTCACACAAGCTGAATATTTCCACAATCCACAACTAAAGACACATCTTATTCTGCTGTCACAGGTTTTCTTTTTCTTGGACTTTTTAAACTCCATGTTTCTCCATGCAAGTTTGAAACAAAAAGCAGGAAGATAGGTCCTGCCCTTTCTTTCCGCTTGCAGTCTTAACTAAATGCCAGGAAAAGTATGGCAAGCCCTCTCTTTTCTAGTCCGTACTATTAACGGGCGAGAATACCCCTAATAAAAATGATACTATTGAAATCAATGGTTTCGTTTTGCCCCCTTACACGGATGTCATTATCACACCCATGCACAGAAGCCCTTAGGGCCTAAACACATGGGAGTTTTTTTAGTCTCATTATGATTTTCAGAGCTGTATAACAGGATGAAACCAAACCATTGATTTCAATGGGTTTTTTTCATTAGCGGAATTTCCACATGTTATTACTACTCGCGAAAAAAGATAGGACTTGCCCCATCTTTTTCACACGTAGTTAATACAATGCGCAAGAAAGATAGGGCGGGGCTTATCTTCCTGGTTTGTTTTTCGAACTCGCGCACACGAGCAGAGAGTTTGGACAGTACGAATAAAGAAAAAACCTGTGTTAGCGCATACACCCATTTTTTGCCCTTAGTTGCGGATTGTAGAAATATTCTGCTCATGTGAAGATTCTTTTAGCTACTCTAAACTGTAATTGTAAAACTGTTGCAATAAAAAAAGTGAAATAGTACATTTAATGTAGATATGATATGAATTGAAGAATTTATATACTTCACACTTGGGAAATAATTCATATCTAATGATTAATGCATAAATGTTCTAATTAAACATAATGAGCATTGCGCACACTAATCTCCAGTGGAATATATGTTTTTCTCCTCCATTAAATACGACTTATAAAAGCTAAAAAGAAATGAGAGGCAAGAAAAAAGCCAAACACTAAATATTGGACATGCTGTTGGTATTATTTCTTTCTTGTTTTTATTTCTCTCCTTTAATGTATAGCAATTGTTAATTATTCAAGTTAAATATCATCAATTTAATTTCAGTATTTTTGTTTAATTTTCCCCAATTTTACTTTTAATTTTCTGTCCTTTTGAAAGCTTAAGCTTTTCGTTATCACTCAGGCCAGTCTTTTATAAATGTTGACTGCAAGATGCTGGTCATAACACATGATTCCGACTGATACAAAGCAATCTGTTCACTAACTTAATTATATCCTCACTAACTCAAAATGTTTTTTCCAATGCTATTGTGATCTAATGAGTCTTCTAGACATTTTTGGTTTTCCAAATTTGTCCCCTTCTTCAATACATTTACAGATGTTTTTACAAACTAAGTTTAGTCTTTGTCCTTCCTTCAAGTTAAATAGGCGTTGTGGGGCTTTTCTACTGATGACCTAACCTAGGGGTTGTTGACATATCAAAGATTCTCTCCATTGGACTGAAAATTATACTGGGGCTTCTCCTTGCAGGTAGGTCACAGCTCTGACAGCAAGCCAAAGTGCTTCAGAAATATTGGGAAGGTGTCAATCAAGTCTTTTTCTGTATTCCTTGCATAATAAATACAGGGAAAGGTTAATTGTAGAATGGGATTACCATAAATTGTCAGACATTTCAACAGCCGTTTCCTCTCTTTTCCAGGTCTAGCCACTTCCTCTAACATGTCCAAACTAAAATTGATAAATGTATAAGAAACTTTAAAATGACCCAACATCACAATTTCACATAACTGTACAAGTGGTAAATGTATCTCCACAATAGAAAAGGCGTGCACTGACTGGCAAAACACCATCAATGTAAGATTTTTATATGTCCCTTAGGCTGGTTTCACATGAGTGCATTTTGGGTGCATTTACACACCCATAGTATGGACAAATGTCTAGGCTGCAGCCTACTGAC
The DNA here is from genome assembly GCF_035609145.1 of Eleutherodactylus coqui. Taxonomy (NCBI): domain Eukaryota; kingdom Metazoa; phylum Chordata; class Amphibia; order Anura; family Eleutherodactylidae; genus Eleutherodactylus; species Eleutherodactylus coqui. The sequence continues at coordinate 17,638,159 of NC_089837.1, read as the reverse complement.
CTGAATTCATATCATCAGTGTTGTATATTTTTGTAAATAGTCAGCACATTTCTAAGTTTCTTCTCTTATATATATTCTAGGACTGTTGTAAATTTTAACATGGAAGATGGGAACCAAACATTCATTAAAGAATTCATCCTGATAGGATTTTCCCACAACTTGCAGATTTGTATTCTCCTTTTTTCTACATTTTTGATCATTTATATATTGACCATTCTTGAAAACGGTTTTCTGATCTTCACTGTCATCGTCAGCCCTCAGATGCACACCCCTATGTATTATTTTCTTGGTAATTTGTCTTTCCTTGATTTATGCGTCTCATCAGGCACCATTCCAAAATTACTGATTGATCTGTTATCACAGAACAGGAGGATTTCAGTCATTGCCTGCTTGACCCAGATGAATACAGTTCTGGTTCTAGGAGGGATTGAGTGCATATTATTGACTGTGATGGCCTACGATCGGTATATAGCCATATGTTTCCCCCTAAATTACACCATCATTATGAGCTGGAGGGTATGTAGAAATGTCACAATCACCATGTGGTTGACCAGTCTGGTATTTTCCGTCGCTCCCACTATAGTTAAGCCTTTTGTGTTTTGCAAAGACAACCAAGTAAATCATTTTTTTTGCGAAGTTTTGGTAATTCTAGAATTAGCTTGCGGTGACATCTCTTTCTATAAAATAACCATCGTTGTTGTAGGCTTATTCACATTAATATCACCGCCACCTTTCATTATTGTGTCTTATATCTGTATCATTGCTTCTATATTAAGAATTCAGTCTGCTCAGGGTAGAACCAAAGCCTTCTCCACCTGCGCTTCCCACCTCACTGTGGTGTTTATGTTCTTTGGGACAGGCATGACCATGTACATGGGACAAGCAAGCTTTTCATCCTATCTGAAGCATATTTCACTAAATTATATGGTATTTACACCTGTATTAAATCCGTTGATCTACAGCTTGAGAAATAATGATGTGAAAGAAGCCTTTCGGAAAATATTAACCAAATATTCAGTAAGGTAGTTGGTCACACAGTTAGATTTGCAACATATTGTGCTTTGCTTGCCATTTTTCAGAAGTGATGAGAAAAGTGGTTGGGGAGCTTCCTGAAGACCCACAAATTTGCCATTGCTAACACAATACTTCCAAAAGTATTTGATGACCTGAGCAAGAATCATGATGGCTTCATGACATACAGCTTATGTAGCTTACAGTTCCCATTGTGTGCTGCTGACACTGACTTGGTTTCACTTACTTGCAGATTCTCAGTGTGTTCCTGGATAATGGAAAAACAAGCTCTGTAGACTATCCGGAAATATCATGAACAGATAGCTCACTAATGTAACAACCAACATTAATACAACATGTGAAATCTATTAGTTCCTTGAAATGAGGCATGTTAAGCAAAGCAAACTATAGCTGACAACTGCAAGGGCTTGCATCTTATGAAGCATGGTTTAAGACTTGACAAGCTAAGAAGAAAAAAGTTTGGTACTGTGCTAGCAGGTAGAGCAAAATGTAACTGTTCTCAGTAAGAGAAACTAAGTAATCTTGTACATATGACACCATTTAATGCCTAACAAAAAGATGCTAGAGCAGACTGAGAACCTAGAATCATAGAATGGTAGAGTTGGAAGGGACCTCCAGGGTAATTACCTCATGTGAACTAGACTCTATGCTTCTCTTAATACATCCTAGAATTGTGCTTGCCATTTTGGCTGCTGCATCACATTGTTGACTCATGTTCAGTCTATAAACTATTAGTATACCCATGTCTCATTCACGTGTGCTGCTTAGCCCAATTCCTCCCATTCTGTATGTGCTTTGTTAATTTTTCTTGCCCAGATATAGGACTTTGCATTTTTCCTTGTTAAATACTATTCTGTTAGTCGCTGCCCACTGTGCAAGCTTTTCTAGATCTTTTTGAGTACTCTCTCTCTCTTCCCTAATGTTAGCTATCCCTCCTAGCTTTGTATCATCAAAAAATTTGATAAGTTTTCCATCCATTCCCTCCTCCGTATTATTTATAAAAATGTTGAACAACACTGGGCCTAGGACAGAGCCTTGTGGTACCCCACTTGATACATTCTTTACTTGGGTGTGAAGTCATTTATGACTACTCTGAGGCAGTTCTGAATCCACCTAACAGTTGCCTTGTCAATCCCATATTTGGTCATGTTTTCAATAAGTATGGTATGAGATACTTTGTCAAATGCTTTTCATAAGGTCAAGATAAAGTATACCCACCGTATTTTCCTGATCAACCCAGGTGATGATACAACCATAGAAGGAAATTAGATTAGTCTGGCATGACTTGTTTGTTACAAATCCATGCTGGGTCTCGGTAATTACTCAATTTACATCCCAGTGCTTGCATACCTGCTGTTTAATAATCTGTTCAAAGATCTTTCCAGGTATAGAAGTCAGGCTCACAGGCCCGTAGTTTCCTGGATCCACCTTCTTCTCTTTTTTGAAGATAGGGACAACATTTGCCCTTTTCCAATCTTCTGGGACTTCTTCTGTTCTCCAGGAATTTTCAAAGATTATGGAGAGTGGTTCAGCAATTAGCTCTGCTGCTTCCTTTAGTATCCTAGGATGTAAGATATCTGGACCTTGAGACTTGAATTCAGTTAAGTTTGCCAAGTGTTCTCTCACCATCTCTCTGCTTATACATAGCCTGCATTATTTTATTCCCCCAATAGCACAGGGAGGTTCAGTTGATATTCCATATACCTTCTGACAGAAAACAGATACAAAATAGAAATTTAAAAGTTCGGCCTTCTCAACATCATTCTTAACCAATTCACCATTTTCATCCTGTAAGTATCCAATAAGATCTTTGACTTTTCTTTTGCTTTGACATACCCGTGAAATGCTTTTTCATTGCTTTGAGTCTCTGTTGCAAGACTTAATTAATTTTTATTTTTAGCTTTTCTGACACTTGCCCTACAGTTTCTGCAGATGGCATTATATTCTTCCTTAGATATCCCCCCCTTATTTCTATTTGATAAACATCTTTTTCTTTGTGTGCAAGTTCTGAGTTCATCCCTCCGGGTCTCTTTAAATGCTTCCCATTCTTCCTTCTTTAGGGATTGGTAATGATTGTGCTTTGAGAATCTCATTTCACAATGCTTTTTTACCTTCTTGGACATTTCTGTCCTTAAGAACATCCAGCCATTGGATTCTCCCTACCTTCTTTCTTCATTGAAATCTACTTAGGGTTCCTCCTCAGGCTCATTGGAATAGATCCAAAGAAGTAAATATATGGAATACCAGAACAGGATGAAAAGAAGAGTGATGTGAAAGTTTTATGGTCTATAAATTGGTGTTAGGGAGTCACCAGGCCTGTGAGTTATCTCTGCTATATATTTCTCACTTTCTCCAGTGATGTATGAATAAACTTTTAATGCTGATTCCTGTCTTGAGAATGACAAAATGGTTATAAACTTGTACTCCCAAATTCTTCTATGACATTGAGATTTGAAGTTGCCTTTTAATATGGCAACTTTCATATGCTCTATGTTGTGTCTGTGACTAGAAAAATAATTTGCCACAGGTAATTGTGTCTTTTGTTCCTTAATTGTGTGGCAATGAGACCTCATCCTCGATTTACATTTTTGCCCCGTTTCTCCAACATAAAGATCCCAAACAGGACATTTACTGCACAGAATCAGGTACACAACATTGGATGTGGAGCATGTGAATGTCTCCGAGATCTTATAGTTTTGCTGTGTTGGGGATTTGTATCCTGTTTGTGGTCAGTACATGTGAGCAGGTCTTACAGCTCCTTACATTACAGGGATAAGTTCCTTTTTTGTGTGTCAGAAGGAAATGCACTCCAGAGTATAAAGTTCCTGAAATTCGGAGGTTGCCTGTTGCCGGGAATATGATTTTCAGACGGTCATCCTTGTGTAGGTTATAATGGAGTTTCTTTGCAGTTTTCCTTAAAATCTCTGGCTGGGAATTGTAGGTCACTACTGGACGTATTTTAGAAGACTATGACTCTAGCATAGTTTGCATTTAGACAGGCGTGTGAAATTGCAAATCTTAGTACAACTCCTATTTCAAAAATGTAGAGATGCTGTGTAAAATGCAAATGAATGTAAACAAAAAAAGAACTTTGGAAATCTCATCTAACAAGATTTTTTCATAACAGAATATAAAACACATATCAGAAGGGGAAAGGGAAATAATTTTTGATTTCATAAAAAAAAACTAATTGAGGAATGGCAGCAACACATCTCACAAAAGTTCGGTCAGGGAGAAGAAAAACCTGGGTAAGGAAGTGACACTAATGAAAAACAGCTGGAGGGTCTATTTTCTACTAAGTCACATGACTTTATATAAAAAGAACATGTTACAGAGGCGGAGTCTCTGAGAAGCAGAGATGGTCGAAGGTTCACCAAATTTGTGAAAAAATGGCATCTAAAATTAGTGAAACAATTTCAGAAAATAATCCTTAAAGGGGTTGTCCCGCGAAAGCAAGTGGGGGTATACACTTCTGTATGGCCATATTAATGCACATTATAATGTACATTGTGCATTAATTATGAGCCATACAGAAGTTATTCACTTACCTGTTCCGTTGCTGGCGTCCCTGTCTCCATGGTGCCGTCTAATCTTCAGCGTCTAATCGCCCGATTAGACGCGCTTGCGCAGTCCTGTCTTCTGTCTTCTGAATGGGGCCGCTCGTGCCAGAGAGCGGCTCCTCGTAGCTCCGCCCCGTCACGTGTGCCGATTCCAGACAATCAGGAGGCTGGAATCGGCAATGGACCGCACAGAAGACCTGCGGTCCACCGAGGGTGAAGATCCCGGCGGCCATCTTTACAAGGTAAGTAAGAAGTCACCAGAGCGCGGGGATTCGGGTAAGTACTACCCGTTTTTGTTTTTTTTTATCCCTGCATCGGGTTTGTCTCGCGCCGAACGGGGGGGCTATTGAGAAAAAAAAAAAAACGTTTCGGCGCGGGACAACCCCTTTAATGCAAAATTATTAAGATTTTGAATATCCACAATCTACAGCACATAATATCATTAAAAGAGTCAGAAAATCTGGAGAAATTCATGTGCACAAAGGAGGAGGCCAACAGTCAACATTGGGTGCTCAAGATCTACGGACCCTCATGCATCACTGCTTTAAAAGCAGACATGATTCTCTAATGCAAATCACTGCCTTGGCTCAGAAATTCTTCTAGAAATCATTGTCTTTGAACACAGTTTGCAGTACAATCCACAAAAGCAAGTGAAAGCTGAATCATGCAAAAAAGAAGCCATATTTGTATTGTTTTCTTTGGGCCAAAGCTTATTTAAAATAGTGTAGGTACTTAAATAGTGAAGTTGTGGATGGACTGTATCTCCCTCCCAGGCTTTTAGTCTGGACAGGGTGGCGGTCAAGTCCACTACCTCACCCTAGCTCTCAAGAAGCGCAGCTGCAGGCACTGGTCCTGTTACTGGAGCATAAAAGACTGCAGCTCCAGGAATTCAGGGCCTGACGGCCTGGGGAGAAAGCCTCTGAGCACCTTGCATGGTGCAGCTTTCATTTTGTGATTCTTGCATGGACTTGAGCACCCTGCATGGTGTCTCTTTGATTTTTGAAAGACTTTTCTGTTTTCTGTGTTGGAAAATAAAACTGAAGAAAGTTGTTGCGTTCTCCGGACGTGCAACCTCAATAACATAAATCAAAAGGCACAACTGTGCAAAGGAAACAACACTATGGGGAATACTCTCCCTATAGTCCCCTAACCCGGGAGGGGGCCCTGCCTACTCGGCGGACCGATCGCTCTGACAAGTGCGAGCCCGCACGCGTGCCTGGGCCACTAACAAGTCCCTATCAGGGAGCCCTAGCACAAAATAGAAGCGAAACAGAACCAAACAAAACAGAAAAGAACTTAGCTTGCATGGAGAGCTTCCACCAAGCTGTGTTGCTCCGTCGCTGTCCAAAATGCAACTGAAGTGATTGACCAGCACAGGAGATAGTGCTGGCCCTATTTAAATAGGAGCCAGGCTACTCAGCATCAGGTGCTGACTGACCTTCCTCCTGCAGCTACCACACCCCTTAGCTCCCGGAGAAGCAAGGCAAGGCAAGAAGCAAGGGCACACCCAAAACCTGGTCTGGCCTGCAGGCAAGGTGCAGGCCTCAGCACGGCTGCAACAAAAGTTTTATCCTACTTTATGATCCAGTGTGTCTGTGCCAACCCCATCCCCCTGTCAGTGTAAAGTGAAAATGGATCCGCGCTCCAGGAACTGACACATTCAATCCTCCTTTTAACAAGTTTAATCCGTATCTCTTGCACAACGTGTTTTTCGTCCTTCTCTCAGGACTTTTTCAAGTGCCTGGAGCGCGGATCCATTTTCACTTTACACTGACATTTTTGAGCGGCTCTCTGGCTGAGAGACGGAGGATATGCGCGGCTCCCCAGCTGACTGGCCCAGCAGGACATCAGGGAACTAGAGGCACTTCATACTGAAAGACTATCCGGATAAGGGGTGTGAGTGGGGATCCCATAAATAGGATCTTCACTGAGCACCGGGTGAGTGCTATATGATTTATTAGTACAGTTTTAATACGATAGACCTGTCTGCTCTGGAAGCGCTACCCTGATTTTTTGCACATTGACTCCATCCCCCTGACAGACTATTACATTTGGTGCTCAGATGCGGGCAGCTATCCTGAACAGCTGAGGGAAATGGCAAGATACTTGGTGGATGTCCTGGGTAAAGTCTGCGACTGCAATGCAAGCACCAACCCCGGCTATGGAGGAGCTGCTGGTGCGGATGGACCAGCTAACGGATGTCCTGTTCAAACATCCAGGAGGGACAGAGCCCCAAAAACAGCCAGGCCCAGGAAGACTGTGCAGAAGTTCCTGCAAAATATGACTCCCAATGATGATGTTGAGGCCTCTCTGACAGTGTTTGAAAGAACCGCAGAACGAGAGAACCTCCCCAAGGCTGAGTGGTTCGAGCTCCTAGCACCGTACCTCACTGCGTAACCGCAGAAGGCGTACCATGATCTCAGTGCCCATTATGTAAGCGACTACGCCAGATTAAAGGCAGAGATCCTGTCTTGACTGGGGGTTACTGTGGCGGTCCGGGCGTTAAGAGTGCATAATTGGAGCTACACGTCCAACCAATCAGCCAGGTCTCAGATGTTTGACCTGTATCATCTGGTTCAAAAATGGCCGGCAGAGCTGCAGTGCTGGGTCAGCCATGGGGGGCCTAAGAATGCTAACCAGCTGGTAGATCTAGTTGACCGCTATAGCGTGACGGAAAACTACCTCCAGGACGTACATTCTGTCCATACCCCCATTTCGAGTTCGAGACCTGCAAGGGGTAAGAGATCACCGGATGCTGGAGGGAAGCAGTGGCCTGGCGGAAAGGAGGTCAGGCCCCCAGAGAGGGCACCACTGGAGTTAAAAGTATCCGATAGCCCCAACCAGTGTTCTGGGCCAAGGAGACCAGGGCCTTTCAGGTGCTGGAAGTGCCCCGTAACCAATGAGCCTATGGAGTGCCATAGTGCTTGACACTGGTCCGTGCTCGCAAGACCTAGTTGCGGTGCCTCCCAGAGACTAGAGACTCATCCGCAACTGTGTCGGTTAAGTGTAAACCAACATTCTGTGGAGGCTCTATTGGACTCGGGGAGCCTGGTCACCTTAGTGCATGCTAGTCTGATAGTAGAGGGCTAAATACCAGGTAAGCACATCGGTGTGGTATGTATACACGGTGACACAAGGATATATGCTATGGCAAATTTTAACTTTGAGACCCATGTCGGAACTGTGACCTACGATGTAGGTGTGGCCAAAGGGTTAATGCACAGTGTAATTTTGGGACGTGATTTCCCTGTGTTCTGGGACTTGTAGGGGAAGATGATAACCCCTTCTAAAGAGACTGGTGCAAACCCAGCTGACCCTAACCCTCCGCAGGATAGCGGGGTAAATGTGTACATTGAACCAGGAGATGTAACCTTTTCTTTACAGGTCTTGGCTGGAGATGAGGTTGAAGAGGAAGTTCATCCTGCGTTTCAGGATGTGTCCGATCTGGAGAATGCGCCTGAGAACTTTGGGACAGCCCAATTAAGGGACCCTACTCTTGTTAATGCAAAAGAGAATGTCGTAATAATAAATGGTGTGTTATAGGAACCAGGTTCTGAACAACGGTTACCCCATTTTGCCATGAATGATAACTTGTTGTATAGAGTAACAAAAATAGGCGAGAAAGTGGTGAAACACTTGGTCGTGTCAATTGTCTCGGTACCCGGAGGCAATTTCTTTAAGAAGCCCTACTGCCAAAAACATTGCATGATAATTGTCCCTTATGTTCTCCAGAATAGGTCTTCCCATGGAAATCCTCATGGACCAAGGGACCCCGTTCATGTCCAAAGTAACAAAAGAATTGTGTCACCTCTTTAAAATTGATCACAAACAAACCTCAGTATACCACCCTCAGACGGATGGGTTAGTAGGAGGTTCAATAAGACCTTAAAGCAAATGCTAAAACGGTTAGTAGAGAAAGATGGTCGGGACTGGGACCGTCTGGTACCTTATCTCATGTTCTCCATACGGTAAGTAACACAGGCTTCCACAAGTTTCTTGCCATTTGAGTTGCTATACGGTCGGCACCCCAGAGGGTTGCTGGATAAAGCCAGAGAAACCTGGGAGGCAGAGTCGACTCCCTATAGTAGCGTCATAGAGCACGTGGCTCAGATGCAGGATCGGATTAGCACGGTAATGCCCATTGTCAGGGAACACTTCCAGAGGGTACAGGAGGCCCAAAGCAGAGTGTACAATCGTTCTGCCAGCGTGAGAACTTTTAGTCCCGGTGACCGTCTTCTCATCTTGGTACCTACTGTAGAGAGTAAATTCCTTGTTAGGTGACAGGGCCCCTTCAAAATCGTTGAGAAGGTAGGCGACGTAAAGTATAGAGTGCACCAGCCGGGGAAAATGAAGCCGTACCAAGTGTACCATGTTAATCTAATAAAACTCTGGAAGGATAGAGAAGCTTTGGCTACCTCAACCATTAGGAGCGGTGGGCCGCAACCCTCCCTCCTTGATGTTAAAATAGGGGAGACCCTCTTGGTGTGCCAATGGCAGGAGGCAAAAGAGTTCCTGCAAAGAAACAGAGACAAGTTCTCTGACCTGCCGGGTTGTACACACGTCATAAAACATGATATGATAACTGAACCCGGGATGAAGGTAAACCTAAAACCGTATAGGATTCCAGAAGCCCGTTGGGAAGCAGTTTCTGCCAAAATTAAGGGCATGCTGGAACTAGGGGTGATAGAGGAATCAAAAAGCGAGTGGTCAAGCCCCATTGTGTTAGTTCCCAAAACGGACAGTACTTGGAGGTTTTGTAATGATTTTAGGAAATTAAACGACATCTCCAAATTTGATGTGTATCCCATGACCAGGGTTGATGAATTAATTGAGAGATTGGGTAATGCCAGATATATCACCACCCTTAACCTTACCAAAGGGTACTGGCAAATACCTCTGACTGACAAGGCCAAAGAGAAAACAGCCTTCGCAACCCCAGAGGGCTTGTTCCAGTCTAAAGACATGCCATTTGGGTTACATGTTGCGCCAGCTACCTTCCAAAGGTTAATGAATCGGATTTTGAGGTCTCACCGTAACTATTCTGCCGCATACGTAGACAATGTCATAATCTTTAGTACCGATTGGGAGAGACACCTTGGGAAGGTACAGGCGGTCATGGATGCCATAAAAGGGGCAAGTTTAACCTTAAACCCTAGAAAATGTGCAGTAGCCCTGGAGGAAGCCATGTACCTTGGCTATGTTATTGGCCATGTCCTCATTAAACCTCAGGTCAACAAGGTAGAGGCCATACAGGCATGGCCTAGACCTTTGACAAATAAACAGGTCAGAGCCTTTTTAGGAAAGACCGGGTACTACCGTAGGTTCGTGTCTAATTTTGCCTCCATTGCAGCACCACTTACAAACTTGATGATAGGGGGCAAGTCGGTAATGGTGGCGTGGACAGCCGAGGCCGAGCAGGCCTTTCAAAATTTAAAGTCTGCTCTTTGCCAACAGCCAGTGTCGATAACGGACGACTTCTTGAAAAAGTTTAATGTGCAGACAGATGCTTCTAGTGTAGGGTTGGGTGCAGTGTTGTCCCAGTCTGTAAATGGGAAAGAACATCCAGTACTGTATTTAAGCCGGAAACTATCTCCTGCGAAAAAGAATTATGCTATTGTTGAACGTGAATGTTTAGCAGTGAAATGGGCACAAGAAACATTAAGGTACTATCTCTTGGGGAGAGAGTTCAAGTTGGTGTCAGACCATGCCCCCTTGAACTGTATGAAGCAAAATAAGGAAAAGAATGTGAGGATGACAAGGTGGTTTCTTTCACTTTAGAACTTCAAGTTCACCCTCGAGTATAGACCAGGCAAGTCACAAGATAGTGCTGATGCCTTGTCTAGGGTGCATCGTCTGATCACCAAGGAGACCCAGCCCTCCGGTCTGGAGAAGAGGGGGGGGGGTATGTAGGCAGTTAAAGGGTGAGGTTGTGGATGGAGTGTATCTCCCTCCCAGGCTTTTAGTCTGGACAGGGTGGCGGTCCAGTCCACAACTTCACCCTAGCTCTCAGGAAGCTCAACTGCAGGCACTGGTCCCGTTGCTGGAGCATAAAAGACTGCAGCCCGAGGAGGAAGCCTCTGAGTACCTTGCATGGTGCAGCTTTCATTTTGTGATTCTTGCATGGACTTGAGCACCCTGCATGGTGCCTCTGTGATTTTTGAAAGACTTTTCTGTTTGCTGTGTGTCTGTGCCGACCCGATCCCCCTGATGGACTATTACAATGGATAGAGGCAAAATTAAAAACTGTTCTGTGGTCAGATGAATCAAAATTTGAAATTATTTTTGGAAACCACAGACACCTTGCCCTGTGGGCTCACGAGCAGAGTGACCATCCAGCTTGTTATCAGCACACTTCAAAAGTTTGCATCTCTGATAGTATGGGGTTGCATTAGGCAGCTTACACAACTTAAAAGGCACTATCAATGTTGAGCCATATATAGAGGCTTTAGAATAACATTTGGTTCCATCCAAATAACGTCTCTTTCAGAGAAGGCCTTGCATAATTTAGCAGGATAATACTAAACCATATGCTGCATTACATGTAACAGCATTACTTCACAAAAGAGTAGTCTGGGGGCTGAATCGTTCACCTGCAGTCCAGAGCTTTCACCAAAAGAAAACATTTTGCATGTTCTGAAACTAAAAATCTTGAAAAGTCTGTAGAGCAGTTAGAACGCTCTATCAGATATGATTGAGACAACATTCCTCTTGCAAAACTCAAGCAATACGTCTCTGTACTTCCGAAAGGATGCTACACAATGGTAGACTCTTAGGGTGTGCTGCTGTGATACGTTGTTCTACATAGGTTTCCAGCAGCACAGCCCCACAGGTGGGGGTTGATTGAGCTCGGTGGGTGTGGATTTCTGCAGCCAGCCAATCACCACCAGTCTGCTGTTTATATATACCAGATCTTGCTAGATGCTGCTGGACTTTCCTCTGTTCAGTGTGTTCAGTGAAACAGTGTCACATGCTGCTACCTGTCTATGCAGAGTGCCAGACATGAGGTGCAGACAGTCTTGTTCAGAATGCATTGTGTTCGGGGTTGTATGCTAATCCCTGGCATGTTGATGTAAGCTGTGTTCAGTCCTGCTGTGTTTTTCTTGTCATCTTGGTCTAGATTGGTCCATAATTTCCAGCATGGAGCCATCTCTGTCAAGATAATTGCCCTGCATGTGTGCAGGTTTCATATCGAAGTTGTCTCGTTAGAGTCGGGACAACAAGACCCTTGAAATGGGCTCGCAGGCTTAAGTATCTTGGCCACAATATAAACTAATAGCTAATACATTCTATAGTTATTCCATCTGGCTATGTGTGCAGGTATGCCGGTGAATATTTTAAGTGTTTGTTAGATATGTTTGCTGTTCCGCGGCAGTTTTGCCAGTTCGTGAGTATGAATGATGTAACATAGACATAGCACTGACCTAACTTTTGTGAGATGTGTTGCTGCCATCAGTTTCTAAATGAGTTAGTTTGAATAAAATATGGTTTGATGAGATTTCCAAATCATTGCATTCTTTCTCTTTTTACACCTATTTACATTTTACACAGCAAACCACCTTTTTGGGGATTGGGATTGTTAACCCCTTAGTGACCAAGCCCACTTGCGCCTTGAAGACAGAGGGGTTGCATCGATACTGGTGAAATGGATCGGCAAACCTAACGCGGTAAAACTTAATAACAGTGGTCATACGAACTGCAAATGGATAAGGTTGACGGTCGACCCAGAGTCAATAAATGCCTGTCCTATCCTGTGAAAAGCCTTGTAAGACACACTACAAGGCACCATTAACTTAGGGAGTACCTGACCTCCTAGATGACTCTTCTGACAGTCACCTAGGAGCTGAAGTTTTCCTGCTGCTTCCGTAGTTGCCTTTTCTGGCAGGACGCGATGCGATGACCAGCCTTGCCGCAGTAGAAGCAGAGTTGGTTAGAAACCCGGAACCGTCTCCGCTCTCCCGGAGTCAACCGGTCCACTTCCATATCATCAGTTCCGGGGGTTGAGAATGGGGTGCTGGCTGTGGAAGTCACCAGAGACTTGGCGTCACGTTCTTGATAGCTTAGTTTCACTTCTAGACCTGAGTCTATGATCAGCTCTGACTGCCAATTCCATAGCCTGATTTAAAGTAGAGGGTGATGAATGGGAAAGCAATAGATCTTTTACTGCGTCAGACAGGCCTACCAAAAATAAATCTTTGAGCACACAGTCGTTCCATGCAGATTCACCTGAATACTGCCTGAGGCCTCAGTCACATGGGCGTTTTTTACCCACGATTTGCGGATCGCATAACGGATGCGCATCTGCAAATCGCGTGACCAGGGCCGACGATTCGCTGAAAAATCTGCACCTAGCAGCATTTTCAGCGAAAGGGCCCGATTAAAGGAGCGCTGTCCGCTATCCTCTGCCACAGCTGTGGCAGAGGAGAACGATGTTCGCCCATTGAATTCAATGGAGCCGGCAATATAGCCGGCTCCATTGAAAGCAATAGGTTGCCGGCAAGCGCTGTATGAATTTTCAGGGAAGGGCTTAAAATATAAGCCCTTTCCTGGAAAGCATCCTGCAAATGTGTAAAAATAAAAAAAAAAAGTTTACTCACCTTTTTTCTGTAGCCCGAGTTCAGCCGCGTCCTGCCGGCAGTTCTCCTGAACTGCTCTCTGTAGTATTCAGCAGGCGGGGATTTAAAATTTAAAAAAGGTCCAAAAAAGGTTTGGCCATAACTGAAAAATTCCTAATGAATTTACAGTAAAAATTAGCAAAACCTAGAAATCGTTGTAACACCTTTAAATTGGTTGGTTGATACCATTCAGTTATGGGCCAGACTTTATCTGAATCCATCTAAATAGCAGAAGGCGTTATGACATACCCCAAAAACGAGATCTCTTGGATCCCGAATTGACACTTCTCCAGCGAACAAATGATGCTCTCGAAGACGAGAGAGCACAACACGTAAATGACTCAGATGCTTCTCCCAATCGGGGAGAAAATCAAAATATCATCCAAATACACTACCAAAAAAGTACCCAGAAGATCATGAAAGGTGGCGTTCATAAAACCCTGAAAAAAGGGCCAAAGCATTGCATAAACCGAACAGCATCACTAAACACTCGAAATGCCCGAACGGAGTATTAAATGCTGTCTTCCATTCATCCCCTTCTCTTATCCTAATTAGGTTGTAGGCTCCACTAAGATTGAGTTTGGAGAGCCATCTGGCACTAATAACCTGATTAAGGAGATCGGGAATAAGCGGAAGGGAATATTGATTCTTAACAGTAATTTTATTTAATGCTCGATAATCAATACAAGGGCGGAGACTACCATCCTTCTTTTCCACAAAGAATAGCCCAGCCCCCGCAGGGGACTCAGAGGGACGAATATGCCCCTTGGCCAAACTCTCAGTTACATACTCCTGCATGGCCTCCCGTTCCGGGACTGTAACATTGTAGATTCCCCCTTTAGGAATCTTACCCCCAGAAACAAGGTCAATTTTGCAATCCCATTACCTATGAGGGGGCAACGCTTCTGAAAGTTGCTTAGAAAATACATCAGCAAACTCTACTAAATATTTCGGCAGGCCAGGAACCTCACAACTTGAAGAATGCAGTTGTATGGATGTTAAATGGTCTCCACAGCCCGCTACCCACTGTATCAACTCAGAGGCTGCCCAATCAATAACGCGATTGTGAATACCAGAACGGGGCAACCCCGAGCAGCGACGCCCGTATGACTGCCGACGGCACCAGGAAAGCCAGCACACCCACACCGGTAACCAATGCCCCCAGCGGTGAGCCTCCTCCTAACACTATTACAAAAAGAAATTGACAATAAACTCTCAATTAGCTAAGCTGGAACAAGTAGCAAAAATTTCCCAATCTAAAGCTAATCTCGACAAATTGGTGGCCTTAAGGAGAGACTTGAAACTCTGCTTGACTTCTATGCTTAATAGGCAACACCTCTACATCAAGATAGTAGTCTACGCACAGAGCAATTAGGGGAGTAAGTTAATGTCCGCTATGATTAAAAAGGCTTGCGCTAGAAATTTTATTCAATCCATAAAATCTCACTCAGGCAACACAGTGACCTTAACCTCTCATATCGCTAAAGAATTTCACCATTTCTACTCTCAATTGTATAATATTAAAGATTATTTACACCTGGAAAAGGAGGATCGGGGGGTTTGGAGATAGACTCAACTCCTTCCTATGTTTCTTCATTTTACCAAGGCTTAGGAAGGTGCAGGCTGATAACCTTCTGATGCCTATTCTATCTGCAGAGGTGGAGAGTATGCTGGGCTCCTGCCCTCCTGGAAAGAGCCCAGGTACGGACGGCCCTCCATTAAGCTACTATAAAACTTTTAAATCTTCACTGGTACCCTGGCTTAGAGAACTTTTCAATATCCTTCTCCTAAAACGGCTCGATTATTGCAACTCGTTGCTGATCGGCCTCCCCTGCACCAGACTCTACCCTCTCCAGTCCATCCTGAATGCGGCAGCCAGGCTCATCTTCCTGTCCAGCCGCTACTCGGACGCCTCTGTCATGTGCCGGTCACTGCACTGGCTGCCCGTTAAATACAGAATTCAATTCAAACTCGCTACCTTCATCCACAAAGCCCTCCACAGTGCAGCGCCCCCCTATATCGCCTCCCTCATCTCAATCCATCAACCAGCCCGGGCTCTCCGCTCTGCTAATGAAACCAGACTGAGCGCCCCTTTAATTCGAACTTCTCATTCCCGCCTCCAAGACTTCTCCAGAGCAGCACCGGTCCTCTGGAACGCACTACCAAAGGCTACCCGAGCAATCCAGGACTCGCAGAACTTCAGGCGTGCTCTAAAAACGCACCTCTTCAGGGAGGCATACCGAATTCCCTAAACAAACCTCTCTGTATGCCGCCTGATAACATGCTCCCTGACCTACTGACTGCAATCCCTGCTAGCCATCATAAACCGCTCCTGCAGTCACACCGTTTCTGCCGTCACACGGCTAAATGTCTGACCATTGTCTATGTGTATATCACCCCTCACTCTCCACCTCGCCATACTGTGCACATCTCCAGCCCCTTTACCCTCTGTATCACCCCATTACTTGTAGTATGTAAGCTCGTTGGAGCAGGACCCGCACCCCTATTGTTTCCATCAGCTGATTAATATGTAACCGTGGTTCTGTAATGTTTGTATTTTGTCTTTCTGTATTCCCCCCTGTCTATGTAAGCGCTGCGGAATATGTTGGCGCTATACAAATAAAGATTATTATTATTATTATTAAAACAATCCCAGGAGGCTCATATCACTTTGATTCATAAAGAGAATAAGGATCCTGAAAGCTGTAGCAGCAGTAGGCTTATCTTCCTTATTATTTTTGACAGCGCCTGCGGGTGACATGGCTGCCTCTTCTGCTGTGTTTAATTGCTGGCATTGCTGTCCACCCCCACCCCCCCACGCACGAGCCTGCGTGCACAGTGTAATCAAATATTTCACAGCGCAGCGTTCAGCTGCCCTCATGCCACACGCTCGCTTGACAGCAACACCACCCTCATGTCTATAGCAAGTGTATAGGCGGACCCCTGTAACATTTCTGTAGCAAGAGTATAGGCGGACCCCTGTAACATTTATGTAGCAAGAGAATAGGCGAACCCCTGTAACATTTCTGTAGCAAGAGTATAGGCGGACCCCTGTAACATTTCTGTAGCAAGAGTATAGGTGAACCCCTCAAACCTTTCAGTAGCAAGTGTATAGGTGGACCCCAGTAACATTTCTGTAGCAAGAGTATAGACAAACCGCTCAAACCTTTCAGTAGCAAGTTATAGGCAGACCACTGTAACATTTCTGTAGCAAGAGTATAGGCAGACTCCTCAACCCTTACAGTAGCAAGTGTATAGGCGGACCCCTGTAACATTTCTGTAGCAAGAGTATAGGTGGACCCCTCAAACCTTTCAGTAGCAAGTGTATAGGCGGATCCCTGTAACATTTCTGTAGCAAGAGTATAGGCAGACCCCAATAACATTTCTGTAGCAAGAGTATAGGCGGACCCCTGTAACATTTCTGTAGCAAAAGTATAGGCGGGCCCCTGAAACTTTTCTGTAGCAAGGGTATAGGCGGATCCCTCAAACCTTTCAGTAGCAAGTGTATAGGCGGACCCCAATAACATTTCTGTAGCAAGAGTATAGGCGAACCCCTCAAACCTTTCAGTAGCAAGAGTATAGGCGGACACCTGTAAGATTTCTGTAGCAAGAGTATAGGCGAACCCCTCAAACCTTTCAGTAGCAAGTGTATAGGCGGACCCCTGTTGCATTTCTGTAGCAAAAGTATAGGCAGACCCCTGAAACTTTTCTGTAGCAAGAGTATAGGCGGACCCCTCAAACCTTTCAGTAGCAAATGTATAGGCGGACCCCAATAACATTTCTGTAGCAAGAGTATAGGCGGACCCCTCAAACCTTTCAGTAGCAAGAGTATAGGCGGACACCTGTAAGATTTCTGTAGCAAGAGTATAGGCAGACCCCTTTAACATTTCTGTAGCAAGAGTATAGGCAGAATCCTCAAACCTTTCAGTATCAAGTGTATAGGTGGACGCCTTTAAAAACTTTTAAACAGAGCCTTTTGGGCCGCAGAGAAATTGGCAGTTCAGCCTGATGACATGTTGTTTTAGGAGGAGGAGGAGGAGGAAGAATAATATCTGAAAGGGATAGACAAAGCTAATTCTCCCCTTTTTTGGGGTGATAGAGGACGCATTTTTCTCCTGTTACAGCGAAAAGAATCTTTAGGATCCGCTGCTGTCCACCAGGGGGAGAAAGAAGTCTGGGGAAATCCAGCCTTTGTTCATCTTTATGAGGGTAAGCATGTCGGCGCTGTCAGTTGACAGGCGGGTACGCTTATATGTGATGATCCCCCCAGCAGCACTAAACACCCTCTCTGACAAGACGCTAGAGGCAGGGCAGGACAGCACCTCCAGGGCGTACAGCGCAAGTTTGTGCCACGTGTCCAGCTTTGACACCCAATAGTTGCATGGAGCAGAGGCATCACAGAGGACAGTGGTACGGTTGGCTATGTACTCCTCACCATCTTTTTACAGTGCTCCCTCTTACTCAGTCTTGACTGGGGAGTGGTGACACAGTCTGACTGGGGAGCCATAAAACTGGCAAAGGCCTTCGGGAGTGTTCCCCTGCCTGTGCTAGACATGCTGCCTGATCCCCACACCTCCCATGCTGGTTGACCCTCTGAACTGTGTCTTCCACCGCTAGCACTGTCAGATGGGAACTTTAGCATCACTTTTTCCATCATAACCCTTTCCTCTTCGGGAATAAGAGTGGAAAGGTTCTCCTTATACTGTGGGTCGTGAAGGGTGTACACCCAGTAATCCGTGTTGTCCAGAATGCGTCTAACGCGTGGGTCACGGGAAAGGCAGTCTAACATGAAGTCAGCCATGTGTGCCAGAGCCCCAGTTTGCAACACATTGCTGTCCTAGTTAGTATGATGCTCCTCCTCCTCCTTTTCAGCCCATACACGCTGAACAGATGACAGGCAAGCAGCATGGGTACCCTCTGCAGTGTGGCCAGCAGTCTCTTCCCCCTCCTCCTCCTCCCCCACCCCCTCCTCCTCCTCCAAAACCCGCTGAGATATAGACGTGAGGGTGGTTTGGCTATCAAGTGACATACTGTCATCCCCCATCTCCTCTTCTTACCGCAAAGCGTCGGTCTTTATGCTTAGCAGCAAACTTCCCAGCAGGCAAAGCAGTGGGATGGTAAAGCTAATGATGGCCGCATCGCCGCTCACCATTTGTGTAGATTCCTCAAAGTTTCCAAAGACATGGCAGGTGTCTGCCATCCATGCCCACTCATCTGTAAAGAACTGCAGAGGCTGACTACCACTCTGCCGTCCATGTTTCAGCTGGTATTCCAAAATTGCTCTACGCTGTTTGAACAGCCTGGCCAACATGTGCAGCATAGAATTTCAGCGTGTGGGCACTTCGCACATCAGTAGGTGCTCTGGCAGCTGAAACCAACGTTGTAGTGTCCGGAGGGTGGCAGCATCTGTTGTGGACTTGCGGAAATATGCGCAGACGCAGCACACCTTGCCAAGCAGGTCAGAGGGGGGGGGGTAGTTTTTCAGAAACCGCTGAACCACCAGATTGAAGACGTGGGCCAGGCATGACACGTGTGTGAGGCTGCAAAGCTGCAGAGCCGCCACCAGGTTACGGCCGTTGTCACACACGACCATGTCCGGTTGGAGGCTCAGCTGCGAAAGCCCAAGGTCGATCTGCTGTGTCAGACTCTGTAACAGCTCGGGGGCCATGTACCTTTTGTCACCTAAGCTGATTAGTTTCAGCACGGCTTGATGACACTTGCCTCGTGCCTCGTGCTCCAGACTGCTGGCGTCGTGCTCACACTTCTTAGTTGACAGGTGGAGGTGGCAGAGGAGGAGGGGGGTGGGGGGTTGAAGTAGGTGGCATAATGCACGGCAGACACCAGCACCGAGGTGGGACCCGCTATTCTTGGTGTGGGCAGCACGAGAGCGGTCCCAGTCTCTGACTCAGTCACAGCCTCCACCAAGTTCACCCAATGTGCCGTCAGGGAGATATAGTGGCCCTGCCTGCCAGTACTTGTCCACGTGTCCGTCGTTAAGTGGACCTTACCAGTAAATGAATTGTTCAGGGAACAGGTAATGTTGCGGGAGACCTGCTGGTGTAGGGCAGGGATGGCACGCCAGGAAAAATAGTGGCAACTGGAGACCGAGTAGCGTGGGACAGCCGCCACCATCATGTTTTTGAAAGCCACTGTTTCCACAAGCCTGTACGGCAGCATCTTAATTTGGCAATGTGCACATTTAAAGCTTCTGCATGTGGGTGGGTGGCGACGTATTTCCGCTTTCGCTTCAACGCTTGTGTTAGCGACAGCTGAACGTTGCGCTGGGAGACATTGCTAGAGGACGTGGAGGATCGTGGAGGTGAGGGTGTGGGTGCAGGCCAGAAGGCGCTCGTGCCTGCGTCCTGGAAGGGGGATTGGATCTGTTTAGGAGGTTTTGGAACAGGGAAAGAGGCAGTGGTGTGACCTGGAGGCGGTGAATGGCCTACATCCCACCTGGTGGGGTGCTTGGCTATCATATGCCTGTGCATGCAGGTGGTGGTCAGGCTAGTAGTGGTTGATCCCTAGCTGATCTTGGTGCAGCACAGGTTGCACACCACTGTTCGTCGGTTGTCCGCGCTCTCACTGAAAAACATCCACACCTTTGAACACCTAGCCCTCTGCACGGAGGCTTGCCACGATGGGGGGCTGTGGGAAACAGTTGGGGGATTCTTGGCTCTGGGCCTGCCTCTCCCCCTGGCCACCTCACTGCCTCTTCCAACCTGTCCTGCTGCTGCACTTGCCTCCCCTCTGAAGCCCTGTTTTCAGTAGACTTAGCAAGCCAGGTGGGGTCAGTCACCTCATCGTCCAGCAGCTCTTCCTCTGAATCCTCTGTGTGCTCCGCCCTCGGGCGTACTGCCCTTACTACTACCTCACTGACAGAAAACTGTGTCTCATCATCCTCATCCACAAAAAGCTCTTGAGACAGTTGCTGGAAGTCCCCAGCCTCATCACCCGGAACTTTCCAAAGGTTGGGCATCAGTCACAACAAACTCCCCAGGTGAGAGACGAACCGTTTTTTCCCACTCTGGGCAGGGACCTGAGAACAGGTCCTGGGAGTCTGCCTGCTCCTAATCTGTCATTTTCCTGGAGTGACGAGGCTGGGAGGAAGGAGGAGCAGCCAGAGGATTCAGAGTTGCAGTCCCTAGGCCAGGAGTAGTGGACTGCGTAGAAGACTGGCTATTTGATACATTACTAGACGCGTTATCTGCCATCCACGACAGGCCCTGCTTGCACTGCTCTTCTTGTAATAAAGGTCTACCACGCGGACCCACAAATTGTGGCATTAAGCTGGGGTGCGTATGTACTTAGTTCTCTCCTAATCCCTCAGCAGCCCTCTGTGATCCACCCCGCCCAAGACCTCGGCCTGCACCCACACCCTCATTTGGACGCCTGCACCCATGTCCACGGCCTCGACACTTACCCCTACTCCTCATCATGTTGGATTAAGGATAGAGCAGGGCCCCACCGTATAGCGCTGAGAGCTGTGGCTAATTCACCGCACACATAGACGAGTAGATACCGAAGGCTTTATGCTGTGACCGGAAAAAATTAAACCGCTGTCTTGTGCTGATACCGAGGGGTCATTTACCGCTCACAGAGATATGTATATAATACAGAGGCTTTATGGAGTGGGAGTAAACTAGAAAGCCAGTGGATAGTGCTGGTAACTGCAGTGAATGCAAAAGCCCCCAGGGAAAGAGTATTGTGTGACGCTCTGCACAGGGGCAAAAAGCTATGCAGCCAGTGAATAGTGCTAATAACAGGGGCAACTTCCCCGCACCCAAGGAAAGGGTATTGTGCGAAGCTCTGCACAGGGGCAGAAAGCTATACAGCCAGTGGATAGTGCTAATAAAAAAGGAAACTTCACCGCACCCAAGGTAAGGGTATTATATGATGCTCTGCACAGGGGCAGAAATCTATACAGCCAGTGGACAGTGCTAATAACAGGGGCAACTTCACTGCACCCAAGAAAAGGGTATTGTGTGATGCTCTGCACAGGGGCAGAAAGCTATACAGCCAGTGGACAGTGCTAATAACAGGGGCCACTTCACTGCACCCAAGGAAAGGGTATTGTGCGATGCTCTGCACAGGGGCAGAAAACTCTAAGGCCTCATGTCCACGGGGAAAATCAGATCCGCTGCAGATTCTCCATGGAGAATCTGCAGCGGGTCCCTCCTGCCCCGCGGACATGAGCGCCGAAAATAGCAATTTAAAGCATTTACCTTTCCGGCGCGGGCGACGAAGGTCAGCTGTTCCTCACGGCCGGATCTTCATTTTCGGCCGGCGGATGAATTCCTGACGCCGGCGGCACGTCGCCGGCACGTCGTCGACGTGCCGCGCGCATGCGCCGGGCACATCCGCCGAGCCGAAGCAAGGGAGATGCGGCGGTGAGGAAGAGAAGAGCTTCACGGTCCGCTGCGGGTGAGTAAATGCTTTAAATTCCTATTTTAGGTCTCCCGCGGATCCGGACGGCTTCCATAGGCTTCAATAGAAGCCTGCGGGAGCCGTCCCCGCGGGAGACCCGCATGAAAATGGAGCATGGTCCAGATTTTTTCATGCTCCATTTTTTTTTAAATCACTTTTATTGACGATCCGCGGGTATTTATGTACCCGCGGGTGGTCAATGCATCCCTATGGGGTGCGGATCCGCGCGCGGGAGATCCGCTGCGGATCCTAAATCCTATTTTCCCCGTGGACATGAGCCCTAAAGCCAGTGGAAAGTGCTGATAACTGCATCTACTTCCCCCAACACATAGAATAGAATATGTGAAATGCTGTTCTGCAGTGTCCCAGGAAATATTTGTGTACTGTTTCGCGGTGAGAGTGAGCCCTCTGCCTAAGGCACTGCACACATAGGACGGTATAACTGCAATGATCTGTAGTGGGCCAGGAAATATTTGCGTACTATTTAGCAATGAGAGTGAGCCCTCTACTTAAGACACTGCACACATAAAATAGTATAGCTGCAATGATCTGCAGTGTCCTAGGAAATATTAGAGTACTGTTTTGCGTTGAGCCCTCTGCCTAATGCACTGCACACACAGAACAGTATAGCTGTAATGGCCTGCACAGCCCGAGATGCTTAAAAAAAATCGTGCACTACTGCTCCCAGCCAGCCACATCAGTAATGCACACAATGAGGAGTAGCCCTTAGAAGGACCATTGGGGTTCTTGATGAGAGGATCCTACTCTAACACTTTCCCTATATCAGCAGCAGCACTTTCCCTAACCTAACAGCATGTGTCTGAGGCGAGACAAACAAAAATACTAAAGCGCCTAACAGATTCCTAGAAAACTGAAAATTCTTCAAAAAACGTATGCCTGAAAATTCAAAACCAATGAGAACAAGGAACATCACAGAAAGAGACAAACCCTCATCTCTACTAGCTCCACCCCCAGATTCAGATAGTGAACTCAAAGAATGAGTACAAGTGCAGGATGCCTCTGAACTGAGAGATTACCTTAAGGCCTTACCAACCAAAGATTGCATAAGAGATTTATTCAAGAAGTTTACTTAGAATTATATGACAATTACAGAGGAAATATCGGAGCTGAGAAAGGATGTCAAACAAACGTATTTAAGAGTACAAACCCTGGAGGACACTTATACTCAAGTAGTCAACCACTCTGAGAGAGGGACAGATATCCTCGCTGATAAAGAAAAAGGAGTCCTACTTTCAAAAACTACAAACTGATGACCTTGAAAATCGCTCAAGGAGAAATAACATAGAAGTTAGAGGAGTCCCTGAATCTGTCTTGTATAAAGATATACCAATGGTTCTAACTGCCATCTTCAATGAACTTTGGGGCAAATCAGACAACCATGATCTGGGCCTAGAAAGAGCACACCGAGTATTTAGACCCAGATCAATTAAAGCAGATAAACAAAAACATATATTATGTTGCCTGCAAAGCTTTTAACTCAAAGCTAGATTGGCTATGAAGATCAAATATGCTCATAAAGAGATCTTAATATTCCAAGACCTATCCAAACTGACCCTTGACCTAAGGAGGCAGCTCCAGCCCTGGACGAGAGCCCTGAGGGAAAAGTCTTTACGCTATAAATGGATGTTCCCCTTTGACCTGGCGATATCTGGGCCCAATAAAACCTGGACCATCAGAACCCTTGAAGATCTTCCCCATGTCCTAGCCAAATAAGATCTAGGTTATATTCAAATCCTCGATTGGACCACAGATGAAGACCTACTACGGTAAGTATACCCTCTCTTCCCACATGTGATCATGACCTGGTCATGAGTAACAGCACTCAAAACTATGGAGTCTTGCACCGATGAGATGGGCTCCCCAACGATAACGTTTGATCTCTATACTCAAAATGCCACTATACGGTATTATACAGCAGCACCATTCACCCACAACATTAGAGTTATGTGTTATATGTTTATCCGCTTCTGCTTTCCACTATTTTTTCTCTTGCAGGCAGCAGACTACGCACTTTAGAGCACTTAAAAAATACATAAGACACCAATCTGTCATCATTGCAATCCCACTGTCAAATAACTAACGATTCTGTACCACAGGACTTTCAATTCATAAACCATGTGAGGAGACTACCTTCAAAGAGGAAGACTTATGCATTGTTAGGCCTTAGTCAGACGGGCGTTTTTAGCCGCGATTTGCGCATGCGCATGTGTCCGGCGATTTTATAAAACCATTGCTTTGCAATGGTATCGGACACATGAGCGCTTTTTATGCGCTCGTCCGATAAATTATAGAACAAAAAATCGCAGATCGCACCTATCTGCGATCTGCGATTCCTGTTCTCTTCTGTATATGCGCTCAATGGGGCCGGCAGCAGCGCCGACCCCATTGAGAACATATAGAAGACAAATCATTCTTCTCTGCCACAGCTGTAACAGCTGTGGCAGAGAAGAACGATGTTTGCCCATTTAATTCAATGGAGCGGCAATACAGCCGCTCCATTGAAAGCAATGGGCTGCCGGCGTGCGCGGGGTGAATTGTCGGGAAGGGGTTAAATATATAAGCCCTTCCCTGCAATTCATCCTAAAATGTGTTAAAATAAAAAAAAATTGTATACTCACCTTTCCGCTGCAGCCGGAGTCCAGCCGTGGCCGCTGTCAGTTCTCCTGAACTGCTTCTCGGCACTATTCAGCCGGCGGGGCTTTAAAATCCCCACCTGCCGAATGATCTGCCTCTGATTGGTCACAGCCCTGACCAATCAGAGGCCGGTTTCACTCACACACCCATTCATGAATTCATGAATGGGTGAGTGACTGCTGCCTCTCAGCGCTGAGCCAATCAGGGGCAGGTCTGACTCACATCCATTCATGAATTCATGAATGGGTGTGAGTGAGGCATGCCTCTGATTGGCTCAGCGCTGAGCCAATCAGGGGGCAGGTCTGACTCACACCCCCTTCACACCCACTGCAGGACGGCCGCGGGGAGCTCCGGCTGCCGGGAGAAGGTGAGTATACAATTTTTTTTTATTTTAACACATTTTAGGATGAATTGCAGGGAAGGGCTTATATATTTAAGCCCTTACCGACAATTCATCCCCGCACTCGCCGGCAGCCCATTGCTTTCAGTGGAACCTGCTGTATTGCTGGCTCCATTGAATTCAATGGGCAAACATCGTTCTTCTCTTCCACAGCTGTTACAGCTGTGGCAGAGAAGAAGGATTTGTCTTCTATATGTTCTCAATGGGGTCGGCGCTGCTGCCGCCGGCCCCATTGAGCGCATATAGAGAAGATTTATGGCTTTAAGAAGGACCGTTGGGGTTCTTGAAACCTAAAATCACTCCTAACACTCTCCCTATAGCAGCTCCAACACGATAGCACTTTCCCTGAACTAATGTCAGAATGCATCTGTGGCGAGCCGCGGGAGGGGCAGATTTTAATACTCGGGTGACACCTAATCTCGCCAGCCACTTACTGCAGGGGGTTGGTATAGGGCTGGAACGTTGCAGGGGGAAGTTGTGATGCCTTCCCTGTCTTTCTATTGGCCAGAAAAGCGCGCAAATTTCTCAGGGAAGAAAATTGCCGTCTCCATTGAATGCAATGCGCTGGACAGCTCCGGCCCGTTTCTAATGAAACGCGGCTAGGAGCAGATTTTCGGGCGATTTGCGGGCGACTTGCACGCACCGGTCACGCGATTTGCGGATGCGCATCCGTCATGCGATCCGCAAATCGCGCGAAAAAACGCCCGTCTGACTAAGGCCTTAGGGTCACAATTGAAATTTACTCTTCAGATATTATTGGTACAGATCAGATTTTAGCATTGCACTAGCAATCTGCAAACTATACAGAGCCCTGACACAGAATGAACAACAACCCACTTTTATCCACTGTTGGGAGACAGATTTGAATACTACTTTTGCCGCAGTTTAGATAAAGAAAGTTTTGTGCAAATTGCATTTGTTCTCAACTTCCTCTAGATTCCAAGAGTTAAGCAGTAAAATTGTATTTAGGTGGTACAAAACCCCAGTATTGCTTAACAAGATAGACCCAGAATATTCTCCCCTCTGTTGGAGATGCCTAAGCAATATAGGCTTGTATACACATATTTGGTTTTCATGCCCGCTTATACTATCATTCTGTAAGAGATACAAAGAATTGCTTGCTTTATCTTCAAAACTAACATTGGATACATCGGGCTTCTTAATTAAGAATAATTCAATTTTTTTCTCCTTTTAAACACAGCTAAAATGTTGATCCCCAGATATTGGAGAAATAGTCCCCTCTGCTCTAGAATGGTATTAGTTGAAAAATAACTGCTCCTTTGAAAATATCAAAATAGGTGAGAAGGGGATGTGGAGAAATTCCAGAATCTTTGTAGTGTCTCGTTTACTTTCTTCTATGGAAATCGAGGTTCATTACCAAGGAGTAATGATACAACTCAGTCGCTGGATTATTTTCACTTCACCATTTTATCTGATCCTACCAATATTTTAATCTCTGCAATCTCTCATGATATTGATTTAATTGCATATCTCAATAGAGCTGTCATTGTTTTATGTTTGATGATCATTTGATTGATTCATGATAATCTCCCTACCATGAACATATTTTTCTTTTGTATCTCCCCCCCATACTTTAAATGAATAAATATAGAATATACATAAAAAAATAAACTTTGACCACAACACATTGTCTGGCTAAATATCATTATTTTGGATTTGCTGCAACACATTTTAACCCCTTAGTGATATCCCATATGTGTGTTGTCAGTGCACTAATAAGTCCTTAACCCTCTTGTGTTCGATTCCAAACTGGTAGTATAATAGATTTTAACGAGCTTGGAGAGAAAGAAGACAGACACCAGCGAGTTGTGGTATCCAGATAATTCTCTAATATATTCATAGCATCAGGTTGCTTATATACACAAAGTGACATAACAGCAGAGATACATACCCTTAAAAGTCATGAATATTCAGAATAGGTTATAACTCTAATGATTTACATATGTTACCACCTTAGGGTGCGTTCACATGAGCATGTCTTTGTGCATACTTAGGTGCATACATACGTCCGCACCTAGGTACGAGCAAAAACACACGTGAACACAGCTGCGTGCTTGTTGTCAATGGAGCCGCGGCTGCTGCTGGCAGCTCCATTGAAAACAATGCTCTGCCAGCCCTCTGCATTCTTTTTCAGGGAAGAGCTTTACATATAAGCCCTTCCCGGAAAAAGAAACATTTTAGTGCAAAACAAAAAAAAAAAATAGAAAAAACTTACCTCTCCGCCGCTGCCGTGACCCCTGCGGGCATGAAGAACATATCTGCCGCATGCGGCAGATGTTTTCTTCACCCGCGCTAGTTGCAGATGCAGCAAAGGGAATTCTTCAATTCTCAACCGCAGCTGTCACGCATGAAAGCTGCAGTAGAGAATCCTGCTGCCGGCATCCCGTCAATGGCTTTTCAGGGAAGGGCTTCATAAGCCCTGCCCTGAAAAGCCATTTAAAAAAGTGTATTAAAAAAAACAAAAAACTCACCGCTGAGCCCCTGTAGGTGTCAATGGCATTTCAGGGAAGGGCTCCATAAGCCCAACCCTGAAAAGCCAATTAAAAATAGTGCAAAAAAAAAATTACTTACCTGTCGGCCGCTGCTGTGTCCCCCGCAGGGATGAAGAACACATCTGCATGCGGCAAATGTTTCCTTCATCCCCGCTAGTTAAAATAATTCCCTGCTGATACATCTGCCACATCTGTGGCAGATGCAGCAGAGGAATTCTTTAATTCTCTACAGCAGCTGTCACACATGTCAGCTGCGGTAGAGGACTCTGCTGCCGGCAATTGATTTCAGGGAAGGGCTTTAAATATAAGCCCTTACCTGAAAATCAAGTAAAAGTGGTTTAAAAAACAAAAAAAATAGATACTCACCTCCCTTCAGCTGCTGGGGCACAGCCGTGTCTTCTCCTGCTGTCCCCTGCACTGTTGTGCTGATCTATTAGTGTCAGGATTTAAAATCCCTGCCTGCTGAAAGAGCTGAATGTGATTGGCTGAGGTGCTCAGCCAATCACAGGCAGCTCTCGCCTGTCATTCATTCGAGGAGAGCTGCCTGTGATTGGCTGAGCACCTCAGCCAATCACATTCAGCTCTTTCAGCAGGCGGGGATTTTAAATCCCGACGCTGATAGATCACCACAGCAGGAGAAAACACGGCTAAGCCCCGGCAGCTGAAGGGAGGTGAGTATCTTTTTTTTTTTTTTAACCACTTTTAATTAATTTTTACAAATATAGTGGCCTAAGGGGCAATAAGAAAAAACAGAGCAAGATTTCTACAACCCCTGGTTGGGCATTGTATCCCCTGTTCTGTCTTCCTACACGTTCACACAGTGTGCAGTCCGACATTCAGTTTAACCATTTCTGTCTTCCAAATAAACAAGGTGTTCTTCTTAATCTGACAGGTTTATTGGTTAACAGATCGTAGCATACAAGCGTGCATTCGATGCGATTGATTGCTTGTGATTGTGACGATAATGATGGTAAAACTATAAGAATACAGATAATTCACATAAGTATGAAGCATGCATAACATTACATAATAGTAACATGAAGGTACATGGTAAAATGGCTGCTACACATAGTGCTGCATGGCTAACTAACAGTTATAACTCCCTGAGTAACAACACAACTGACCACTGAACGGCTCTGCATAACATTCTGTCTCAGAAACAAGGGTAGCTTTCTTACCAGATATGCTTTGACAAGGATAGTGGAGGGTGCAAAGATAAGTCTGTCTCTGACTGAAAGCTCGTTCTTCCCACAATGCCTTGCAAACTAACCATAATGCATCAGTCTTTATGATAGAAAAGCAAGGTGTCATACATTTTTAACACAGCTAGATGGTGCTGTAACCACTAAACACCTAGAATGGGCTGTTATGTAGCTTTGATTTCTGCTAAGCAGAACATCCCTCCTGCTTGCAGTCAATTGGCATGACTGAAAGGATGTCTACATGCTCTTGAATGCACACATTAGTAGTAAGAGAGAGGAGACTGCCACAGCCAAAGAAAAAACCTGTCTGTGTCACAGAGTATAATAAATTTATGGGGGCTGTAGACCTATCCGACCAGGTGCTTCAGCCATACCTGGTGAAGTGAGAGACAAGGGCCTGGTATAAAAAGATAGCAATCTACCTTATTCAGAGTGCTACCTATAATGCCAACATGCCCTTCACAGAAAATAACTCGTAAAACCTATCTTTTAATAATATTAACATAAAATTAACATTTTCTACTCTTCTACTTCTTCTACTATAGTTAGGGCAGATTCTTGCTTTTTGCTTATCTAGGTTATTCACTCAATAGGCAGAAATAGGTTTTGAGAATGACTGAGTTCTGACTCTAATCCCCAATAACCACTATATCGGATAATTCAGGAATTCATAATATGCCATTTTTGCTGAGATTATAGTACAATAGGAGCCATTTAACTCTCAGCCAATATACTGACCTTCTGGTCTTTTGTTTATGTGTCACCAGGGAGGATTACTGACCCAATTTTGGTGACTTATCCTACGGACACGTGTTGCTTGTTTTTTGTTTGTTAGTCTATAGCTCTTAGTTTTTATGTTACTATTATTAAAAGTTAGGTTTTAAGGGTTCTTTTCAGTGAAGGGCATATTTTTGAAAACTGAGACCCCTCTGCTCCAGTGACTTCTTTAATGCCTACATAATTTAGAAAACATCCCAGGGAATGCAACCTTCCTGCAGTTCCAGGAGAATCTTGTGGAGCACCTTCTGTTTCAGACCACCGCACTTCAGCAAGCTTATGAGTCTAAGGAGGTGCGAAGGATCACAGAGCACCCCTTTTTACACCCCATTCCTGCAACTAAGGTCAAAAAATACCCCCAAAAGGCTGGGTTTGCAGCAAGTATAGGCGGGGGAGGGATACCTGATTTTATTGCCTATGGGCCCATCTCAACCAGGCCTCTGTAATTACCCTTGTTTTGAGAAATACCATACAGTTTTACATTAGTAATTTTTTATAATATACAGGGAATGCCAAAGGGGGGGAGGGGGTGATAGGGAGGTTTTTTTAGGGAGTAATTTTTTAAATCTTTTTCTGCACAAGTGTGCAATGGGACCTGCAATTTATTGAGTTGTGCTCTGAAATCCAATAGGTGTTCACTCCATTATAGGTCTAGCCATGTGTCTTGTAAGCAGATTGGAAATACAATGGGAGTATTGCTGAACACAGACCTAGTGCTATAACATTTGGGGTGCATCTCTTCACTTTTCCCTACTTGAAACAAAAAAAAATTAAAGTGACATATTTGTGAAAAAAAAAAAATGTTATAATAATTTTTCCAAAAAAAATGTGGGGTCAGAATGCTTAGTACATACCTAGATAAATGGGTTCAGGGGTCTAGATTTCAAAATGGGATCATTTGTGGGGGACGTTTTATCATTTTGCAACTTGATGGGTCTACAAATGAGCAATGGGGCCTGGAATTTATTCTGCTGAAGCCCGAGGATCCCTGGGCTAGATTACTGGGTGCTGGCATATGGCATAAGGCCGGCTGAAGCATTCCTGCTGTCTGGAATGTAAATGGGGACTAACCTACAAGTCCCTGAGATGTCGCGACTGTAACCCACTCTGTCCATCCTGCTCCTGCAGTGGCAGACCGATGAGTGAAGAGAGCGGTGGCAACTCTTGTGTGTACCCTGCTGACTGCCTACGGACCCTAATGCCAGGCCCCATGGACTTCAGCGCTGACACTTCCTAGGTGCCTTTGCAGTGGGAGTTGCACTGATCCCTGGCCCCAAACCATCATCTGTCCTCTAGGTGGACGCTTTCTTAGGGAGCAGGAGGTACAGTGACATTAGCCCTTAACATCTCACACATGCCTACATAAGAAGGGGATAATAGAGGAGAGGGAGGGAGAGGAGAAACGAAAAGTAGAAGGTGAGGTAAGAAATTAGGGGGAAGGAGAAGAGATGGAGAAAAAATACACAGGAGAAAAAAGGAGAGGAGAAATAAAAATTGGAAGTGCTCTATAGACACAATATCACCCCTCATCTATCTGCCTATACAAGTCTCCTGGGATCCTGTTTACTTGCACTGCTTATAACCTATCTACACATTTATCTCTAATACATCAAAGGGGGATTTGTCAGTATATTTTGTAAACTGTGCACACTGGCCCTGCCTGTACCACACTCAAACTAGCCATTTATTGGACAATCCTGTAGGTGCACGTGCTCTTTAAGCCCAACTACAAATTTTAATTTCATGCTTCTCTTATCCTTCTTCTCATGCTACACCTAGTGGATATATCCCTGATATATCTCAGGAATTTATATGTAACCACCAGCACCTTAATGAGTTAATCTTGTATCTACAGAAGGACATTTGCCAACACATTCAAAAATTCTCTAGCCAATTGACTATTGATCACCTCACTTCCCACAGCTCCCATGTCAAACAAAAAATGGGACAATTCACAACGGCACACTACGAGCTGGTTGATGCACTTGGTGGCCTGGAAGAAGAGGTAGCCATGGCTGCAGGAGAAAATCATACATCTCTAAGACAGATCAAGAAGAAACAACCTGAAATTTTGGGGCATTCCAGAATCAATGTCTTCAGCTGACATCCCACATTACTTAAACAGGTTGTGATAAACGCTTCCCCCAAATTTTCCTCCCCTGGAATATGCCATCGACAGAGCACATAGGATACTAAAAGCCTGCTCCAAAGCAACCCCTAAATATCATTCTGGCCTGGATACATTTTTACAAAACCAAAAGAAGAGCTCCTGTCCATAGGGAGACGAAGAGGATGTTTGCCAGCCCCATTTGAAGACACCTTAATGCTCCTGGAACGGTCCGCAGCCACTAAAGTCTCACAGGCAATTTTCTGCAGTTACAGCAGCCCTTCGGAGTGTTAACGCCAAGTACAATTTGGGCTTTCCTGTTGTTGCTAGCCATTTAGTTGTCACAACCCTTGAATGAGTTCCCCCTATGTTTTTTTAGATATGCACTTCTTTCAGTGCTTTCCTACTAATGTTTGCGTAGTAAGCTTCTAATTTCTAGGAATGGAGCATTCCATATTGCAACATCGGTGGAGGAAGACGTGGGATTTCCCAGTCATTCATGCAGCCCTTTCCTCGTCAGGAAGATCCCCTCCTTGGAACATTCAAGAATAGAGATGAGCGAGCACCAAAATGCTCGGGTGCTTGTTGCTCGAGTCAAACTTTTCGTAAGGCTCGAGAGCTCGTTTTGAGTAATGAACCCCATTGAAATCAATGGGGGACTCGAGCATTTTTGTATGGGACCGATGCTCTGCATAGGTGATGACTTGTGAAACACGTGAAAACATTAGAAAGTCGTGGAAACACCACATAAAAGGATAGGGAATGGCAGGGGCAGCATGTATGGCTGCATCTGAGGCTCCCAGGTCCCACTATTAAGCCAAAATGGTGGCAAAAGCCTGGCGGTCACTCCCTAAGAATTTACTTGGGACAAACCCTCATTAGCAAGGCACATGCTCTGGCACATCTTAGCTAAGCACCACACTACCTGCAACCAAGGACAATCACTGCCTGCGGGTGACACCGCTGCCTCTTCTCCTGGGTTACATGCTGGCATAGCTGTCCAACCCCCCGCACGACCCTGCGTCCACAGCACACAGAAAATGTTCCCTGCGCAGCGTTTAGCTGACCTCATGCCACACACTTGCTTGATAGCCACACCACCCTCATGTCTATTTATAAGTGCGTACTGAATGAGGAGGAACCACAGATTCAGCACTAATCCTTCTCAGTTAGCCCCCTGGACAACATGGATAGATTATACTACACTAAACCTCCTTGTAGTTAAGGTTGTGGGGTCAGTTGCTTTGATGGCAATTAGTGGGTATCTGTGCCGGGCCTGTTGAACACATCTATATATGGGGCATTCATGAATCTACCTGAGCCCTCTCTTGGATTCAAGAATTTAATGCAAAATGTATTTGGAATAGAGATGAGCGAACACCAAAATGTTCGGGTGTTCGTTATTCGAAACGAACTTCCCGCGATGTTCGAGGGTTCGTTTCGAATAACGAACCCCATTGAAGTCAATGGGCGACCAGAGCATTTTTGTATTTCGCCGATGCTCGCTAAGGTTTTCATGTGTGGAAATCTGGGCAATTCAAGAAAGTGATGGGAATGACACAGAAACGGATAGGGCAGGCGAGGGGCTACATGTTGGGCTGCATCTCAAGTTCACAGGTCCCACTATTAAGCCACAATACCGGCAAGAGTGGGCCCCCCCCCCTCCCAACAACTTTTACTTCTGAAAAGCCCTCATTAGCATGGCATACCTTTGCTAAGCACCACACTAGCTACAACAAAGCACAATCACTGCCTGGATGACACTCCGCTGCCACTTCTCCTGGGTTACATGCTGACCAACCGCCCCCCCTCTCCCCTCCACAGCGCACACCAAACTGTCCCTGCGCAGCCTTCAGCTGCCCTCATGCCACACCACCCTCATGTCTATTTAGAAGTGCGTCTGCCATGAGGAGGAACCGCAGGCACACACTGCAGAGGGTTGGCACGGCTAGGCAGCGACCCTCTTTAAAAGGGGCGGGGCGATAGCCCACAATGCTGTACAGAAGCAATGAGAAATATAATCCTGTGCCACCGCCATCAGGAGCTGCACACGTGGGCATAGCAATGGGGAACCTATGTGCCACACACTATTCATTCTGTCAAGGTGTCTGCATGCCCCAGTCAGACTGGTAATATGTACCTTAACAGTAACCGCGTTGGTGGTAATGTGGTGGTGACTGCGGACCTAGTAGCGCGGTTGTATTTTGTTGGTTTTCGGAATGCGGCCAGGATTAAGTGGGCCGTGGCGGGGGGATGGTGTGGGGGCTCTCTTGTTGTGTCGGTAAAGGTGAAATTCTTGGACTGCCACCAGACGAACCAATGCAAAGGCATTTGCCAAGAATGTTTTCCCTGTTGGAGGAGGAGGGGGATGTTTTTGAGGCACTACGTGTCCTCTCCACGTGTCCGTGGTTATATGCACCTTAACAGTAACCGCGTTGGTGGGAAATGGCCTCGCCGCCATCATGTCTTTGGGAAGCCTCTGTTTCCACACCCCAGAGACATACCATTAGCAGCGGTATAGGCAGAGCCCAGAATTCGTAACATTTCAGCCGTAGCATTAGGACAGGCCCCACTATCATATTAGTAGCAGCATTATAGGAGGAGCGCAGTCTTCGTTCCATGTCAGCAATAGTAGCACTCAAGACAAGCCCCAGTAACAATTCCGAAGCAGCAGTATAGCGGGAGCGCAGTCTTCGTTCCATGTCAGCAATAGTAGCACTCAAGACAGGCCCCAGTAACAATTTCGAAGCAGCAGTATAGCGGGAGCGCAGTCTTCGTTCCATGTCAGCAATAGTAGCACTCAAGACAGGCCCCAGTAACAATTCCGAAGCAGCAGTATAGCGGGAGCGCAGTCTTCGTTCCATGTCAGCAATAGTAGCACTCAAGAAAGGCCCCAGTAACAATTCCGAAGCAGCAGTATAGTGGGAGCGCAGTCTTAGTTCCATTTCAGTAGCCTTAGTATAGCCAAGGCCCAAGTTACATTTATGTAGCTAAAGTGTAGGCCAACCCCACACACCTTTCTGTACCATGAGTGCAGGCGAAGAACATACAAATTGCTATGATTACACTGTAGGTGAGGGCCCCAAAAAATTGGTGTACCAACAGTACTAATGTACCTCAGTAAAAATTGGCCATGCCCAACCAAGATGGCAGGTGAATCGCTTTGGTTAATGTGGCTTAAGTGGTAACTAGGCCTGGAGGCAGCCCAGTGTAACGAAAAATTGGTTCAAGTTAAAGTTCCAACGCTTTTAAGCGCATTGAAACTTATAAAAATTGTTCAGAAAAATTATTTGAGTGAGCCTTGTGGCCCTAAGAAAAATTGCCCGTTCAGCGTGATTACGTGAGGTTTCAGGAGGAGGAGCAGGAGGAGGAGGAGGAATATTAGACACAGATTGATGAAGCAGAAATGTCCCCGTTTTGGATGGTGAGAGAGAACGTAGCTACCATCCGCGGGTGCAGCCAACGTATTGCTTACGTATCGCTGCTGTCCGCTGGTGGAGAAGAGAAGTCTGGGGAAATCCAGGCTTTGTTCATCTTGATGAGTGTTAGCCTGTCGGCACTGTCGGTTGACAAGCGGCTACGCTTATCTGTGATGATTCCCCCAGCCGCACTAAACACCCTCTCCGACAAGACGCTAGCCGCAGGACAAGCAAGCACCTCCAGGGCATACAGCGCTAGTTCAGGCCACGTGTCCAGCTTCGACACCCAGTAGTTGTAGGTGGCAGAGGCGTCACCGAGGATGGTCGTGCGATCGGCTACGTACTCCCTCACCATCCTTTTACAGTGCTCCCACCGACTCAGCCTTGACTGGGGAGCGGTGACACAGTCTTGCTGGGGAGCCATAAAGCTGGCCAGGCCCTTAAAGACTGTTGCACTGCCTGGGATGTACATGCTGCTCGATCTCCGCACCTCCCCTGCTACCTTGCCCTCGGTACTGCGCCTTCTGCCACTAGCGCTGTCGGCTGGGAATTTTACCATCAGCTTGTCCGCAAGGGTCCTGTGGTATAGCAACACTCTCGAACCCCTTTCCTCTTCGGGAATGAGAGTGGGCAGGTTCTCCTTATAGCGTGGGTCGAGCAGTGTGTACACCCAGTAATCCGTTGTGCCCAGAATGCATGCAACGCGAGGGTCACGAGAAAGGCATCCTAACATGAAGTCAGCCATGTGTGCCAGGGTACCAGTACGCAACACATGGCTGTCTTCACTAGGAAGATCACTTTCAGGATCCTCCTCCTCCTCCTCCTCAGGCCATACACGCTGAAAGGATGACAGGCAATCAGCCGGTGTACCGTCAGCAGCGGGCCAAGCTGTCTCTTCCCCCTCCTCCTCATCCTCCTCATGCTCCTCCTCCTCCTCCTGTACGTGCTGAGAAATAGACAGGAGGGTGCCCTGACTATCCAGCGGCATACTGTCTTCCACCACCCCCGTTTCCGAGCGCAAAGCAGCTGCCTTTATGGTTTGCAGGGAATTTCTCAAGATGCATAGCAGAGGAATGATGACGCTAATGATTGTAGCATCGCCGCTCACCACCTGGGTAGACTCCTCAAAATTACCAAGGACATGGCAGATGTCTGCCAACCAGGCCCACTCTTCTGAAAGGAATTGAAGAGGCTGACTCCCACTGCGCCGCCCATGTTGGAGTTGGTATTCGACTATAGCTCTACGCTGTTCATAGAGCCTGGCCAACATGTGGAGCGTAGAGTTCCACCGTGTGGGCACGTCGCACAGCAGTCGGTGCACTGGCAGCTTAAAGTGATGTTGCAGGGTGCGCAGGGTGGCAGCGTCCGTGTGGGACTTGCGGAAATGTGCGCAGAGCCGGCGCGCCTTTACGAGCAGGTCTGACAAGCGTGGGTAGCTTTTCAGAAAGCGCTGAACCACCAAATTAAAGACGTGGGCCAGGCATGGCACGTGCGTGAGGCTGCCGAGCTGCAGAGCTGCCACCAGGTTACGGCCGTTGTCACACACGACCATGCCCGGTTGGAGGCTCAGCGGCGCAAGCCAGCGGTCGGTCTGCTGTGTCAGACCCTGCAGCAGTTCGTGGGCCGTGTGCCTCTTATCGCCTAAGCTGAGTAGTTTCAGCACGGCCTGCTGACGCTTGCCAACCGCTGTGCTGCCACGCCGCATGACACCGACTGCTGCCGACGTGCTGCTGCTAACACATCTTGATTGCGAGACAGAGGAGGAGGAGGATGAGGGTGCTTTAGTGGAGGAAGCATACACCTCCGCAGATACCACCACCGAGCTGGGGCCCGCAATTCTTGGGGTGGGTAGGACGTGAGCGGTCCCAGGCTCTGACTCTGTCCCAGCCTCCACTAAATTCACCCAATGTACCGTCAGGGAGATGTAGTGGCCCTGCCCGCCTGTGCTTGTCCACGTGTCCGTTGTTAAGTGGACCGTGGCAGTAACCGCGTTGGTGAGGGCGCGTACAATGTTGCGGGAGACGTGGTCGTGCAGGGCTGGGACGGCACATCGGGAAAAGTAGTGGCGACTGGGAACTGAGTAGCGCGGGGCCGCCGCCTCCATGATACTTTTGAAGGACTCAGTTTCCACAACCCTATACGGCAGCATCTCAAGGCTGATGAATTTTGCTATGCGGACGGTTAACGTTTGAGCGTGCGGGTGCGTGGCGGCGTACTTGCGCTTGCGCTCCAACAGTTGCGCAAGCGACGGCTGGACGGTGCGCTGAACTACACTGCTGGATGGGGCCGAGGACAGCGGAGATGAGGGTGTGGGTGCAGGCCATGAGGCGGTAGTGCCCGTGTCCTGAGAGGGGGGTTGGATCTCAGTGGCAGGTTGGGGCACAGGGGGAGAGGCAGGGGTGCAAACCGGAGGCGCTGAACGGCCTTCGTCCCACCTTGTGGGGTGCTTGGCCATCATATGTCTGCGCATGGTGGTGGTGGTGAGGCTGTTGGTGTTGGCTCCCCGGCTGAGCTTTGCGCGACAAAGGTTGCACACCACTGTTCGTCGGTCGTCAGGCGTCTCTGTGAAAAACTGCCAGACCTTAGAGCACCTCGGCCTCTGCAGGGTGGCATGGCGCGAGGGGGCGCTTTGGGAAACAGTTGGTGGATTATTCGGTCTGGCCCTGCCTCTACCCCTGGCCACCGCACTGCCTCTTGCAACCTGCCCTGATGATGCCCTTGACTCCCCCTCTGAAGACCTGTCCTCCTGAGTAAGCGTTGCACACCAGGTGGGGTCAGTCACCTCATCGTCCTGCTGCTCTTCCTCCGAATCCTCTGTGCGCTGCTCCCTCGGACTTACTGCCCTTACTACTACCTCACTGCAAGACAACTGTGTCTGATCGTCATCGTCCTCCTCACCCACAGAAAGTTGTTGAGACAGTTGGCGGAAGTCCCCAGCCTCTTCCCCCGGACCCCGGGAACTTTCGAATGGTTGGGCATCAGTGACGATAAACTCCTCTGGTGGGAGAGGAACCGCTGCTGCCCAATCTAAGCAGGGGCCCGAGAACAGTTCCTGGGAGTGTTCCCGCTCCTGAGCAGGTGTTATTGTAGTGGAGTGAGGAGGCTGGGAGGAAGGAGGAGCAGCAGACAGAGGATTCGGATTGGCAGCAGTGGACGGCGCAGAACTGCGGGTAGACGATAGGTTGCTCGAAGCACTTTCTGCCATCCAGGACAGGACCTGCTCACACTGCTCATTTTCTAATAACCGTCTCCCGCGTGGACCCATTAATTGGGCGATGAATGTGGGGACGCCAGAAACGTGCCTCTCTCCTAATCGCGCAGCAGTCGGCTGCGACACACCTGGATCAGGAGCTCGGCCTGTGCCCACACCCTGACTTGGCCCTCCGCGTCCTCGGCTGCGTCCACGTCTGCGTCCACGTCCTCTAGGCCTACCCCTACCCCTCAGCATGCTGTATTACCAGTGATTTGATTTCACAGGCAGGAAATAAATTGGCGCAAGACTGCAGGCCAAATATAATTTTTTCATTTTTTTGAAAACGAAAGGCCCCACTGCCTCTAGTGAATGTATAATCTAAGTTTAATAACTGTGCTGTGGCCCTGCTTATGTGTCACAGAACGTGAGGGTAGCAGAGTTATTATAACTCTGGCAGAGCAGGTATTTTTTTTCCCAATTAAGGAAAGCAAATGGCGAAGCCAGGAGTAAACCGTAGCTGGGTGCGTCTGATTTTTAAACGTTGCACACGCAGCCGACACGTGTCCACCGCCCTTAGGACGGACAGAGGCAGGACAAATAGAATTATTTTCAGTTTTTTTCCACCAAAAGGCAGCACTGCGTATATTCAATGAACATGAGAAGTTTAATAACTGTGCTGTGGCCCTGCTAATGTGGCAGAGAACTTGAGGGTAGCAGAGTTATTAACTCTGGCAGAGCAGGTATTTTTTTTCCCAATTAAGGAAAGCAAATGGCGAAGCCAGAGGTAAACCGTAGCTGGGTGCGTCTGATTTTTAAAGGTTGCACACGCAGCCGACACGTGTCCACCGCCCTTAGGACGGACAGAGGCAGGACAAATAGAATTATTTTCAGTTTTTTTCCACCAAAAGGCAGCACTGCGTATATTCAATGAACATGAGAAGTTTAATAACTGTGCTGTGGCCCTGCTAATGTGGCACAGAACTTGAGGGTAGCAGAGTTATTAACTCTGGCAGAGCAGGTTTTTTTTTTCCAAATAAGGAAAGCAAATGGCGAAGCCAGCAGTAAACCGTAGCTGGGTGCGTCTGATTTTTAAACGTTGCACACGCAGCCGACACGTGTCCACCGCCCTTAGGACGGACAGAGGCAGGACAAATAGAATTATTTTCAGTTTTTTTCCACCAAAAGGCAGCACTGCGTATATTCAATGAACATGAGAAGTTTAATAACTGTGCTGTGGCCCTGCTAATGTGGCACAGAACTTGAGGGTAGCAGAGTTATTATAACTCTGGCAGAGCAGGTATTTTTTTTCCAAATTAAGGAAAGCAAATGGCGAAGCCAGCAGTAAACTGTAGCTGGGTGCGTCTGATTTTTAAA
Organism: Eleutherodactylus coqui; assembly: GCF_035609145.1. Classification (NCBI taxonomy): domain Eukaryota; kingdom Metazoa; phylum Chordata; class Amphibia; order Anura; family Eleutherodactylidae; genus Eleutherodactylus; species Eleutherodactylus coqui. The sequence continues at coordinate 17,598,891 of NC_089837.1, read as the reverse complement.
CGTTGCACACGCAGCCGACACGTGTCCACCGCCCTTAGGACGGACAGAGGCTGGACAAATAGAATTATTTTCACTTGTTTTACAAGCAAAAGGCAGCACTGCTTATATTCAATGAATAATAACTGTGTTGTGGCCCTGCCTACACAATTCTTTCCCTGCAGTATCAATGGAGGGTGCAATGCTCTGCAGAGGCGATTTTGAGAAGAAAAAAAATATGCAGCACAGCTAACAGCAGCCAGCACAGTACTGCACACGGTTAAATATGGCCCTAGAAAGGACCGTTGAGGTTCTTGAAGGCTACACTCACTCCTAACACTCTCCCTGCCTATGCAGCACTTCTGTCCCTAATGCCGGGTGCAACGCTCTGCAGAGCCGATTTTGAGGGGAAAAAAAATTGCCACTGCTAACAGCAGCCAACACACAGCTATCAGTGGCCCTAATAAGGACCTTTGGGGGGTCTTGAAGCCTACACTAACTACCAATTCTTTCCCTATAGCAGCTCCGGTACAAACAGCACTGTCCCTCATCTAACTCACACGGCATCTGAGGCGAGCCGCGGGAGGGGCCGACTTTTATATTAGGCGGACACCTGATCACCCAAGCCACTCACTGCAGGGGGGTGGTATAGGGCTGGAACAACACAGGGGGAAGTTGTAATGCCTTCCCTGTCTTTCAATTGGCCAGAAAAGCGCGCTAACGTCTCAGGGAAGGAAGTGAAAGTAACCAGAACACCGCATGGTGTTCGTTACGAATAACGAACATCCCGAACACCCTAATATTCGCACGAATATCAAGCTCGGACGAACACGTTCGCTCATCTCTAATTTTGAACTATATACCCAGTTCTGGAAAGGAGCCTCTCTTGTTTGTTATTGATTTATTGTTTGAAAAAAAATGTTTATTATTCTTCAATAAAAATTAAAATTATTAAAAAAATACTCCTGGCACCCCTCAGTGAATACATTAAGGTGTGTATTTTTTAAAATGGGGTCACTTATGGGGGTATCTATCATTCTGACACCTATGAGCCTTTGCAATCTTGGCTTGGTGTAGGACAGTGATGGGCAACCTTTTGAGCTCGGTGTGTCAAAATTCGCCCAAAAAAATGAGCATAACTCAGGTGGTGTGTCACTTCGAGATAAAAAACCATAAATCCACGGTATTTATAGTTTAAATAACAAAAATGTATAAGTGTAATGTATTACTGTATTTATTAAACCCAAAACATCCATTGCACAGGCCCTCGCCTCCCACAGCCTCCCCCACACTTATCTTAGTAATGATGAGCCCCCAGTAGTGACAAACCCCCCCCAAAGCGGCCCTCAGCAGCAACAGCGCCCCCCCAGCAGCAACAGCACCCCCAGCAGCGACACTGCCCGCACAGCGGACCCCCAGCAGCGACGACGGCCCTCAGCAGTGACATCGCCCCTCCACAGCGGCCCCAAGCAGCGACAGCACCCCCCACAGCGGTCCCCAGCAGCAACAGTGCCTCCACAGCGGCCCCCCAGCAGCAACAGTGCCCCCCACAGCGGCCCCACCAGCAGTGACAATGCCCCCACAGTGTCCCCCAGCAGCGACAGCATCCGCGACAGTGCCCCCCAGCAGCAATAGCACCCCCACAGCGGACCCCCAGCAGCAACAGCGGCCCACCCAGCAGTGACAGTGCCCCCCACTGCAGCGACAGCACCCCCCCCCCCCCCACAGCAGCCCCCCAGCAGCAACAGCGCCCCCTGAGACCCATGTACTTACCACCTCGACATCCTGGAAGCTCCGCTCCTCCGCTGCCCTCCTCACCGCTTTCAGCGATGATCTCCAGCGCACACTATGATGTCAGTGTTCTGAAGGATGCCTCCTCCCCTGGACGCTCTTGCGGAACCAAGTGGTAGGAGACATCAGGGAAGGGGGGAGGAGGATCCCGGCTGCACACTGACATCATGATGTGCACCGGAATCAGCGCTGCTAGTAGCGCTGATTAGTGAATACCAGCAGGGGAACCGTGGCCCCTGCTAGAATTCACTAACGGGGTGATCGGTCGACAGTGGCCGTATGTTAGCGACTATGGCTACGCGTGTCAGTGCTGACACGCGTGTCATAGGTTCACCATCACGGGTATAGGAGAACAAACTGTTCCTCAAAAATTTCATAATTAATGTTAAATTTGTACATCTTCTAAATGGTTAAAAATATATATATTTTTTTAAATGTGCTTCCGGAATAAAGTAAACAGATGGAAATATACATCTCATCAAAAATTTGCACATATTTGACATATTGCTGTTGAAAATGTGAAAAAGTGACAATTTTTTTCAAACTGTTCCCAATATTGGCCCTTTTAATAAATATACACAAATTCTATCTGCCTATTTTTAACATCTAAATGAAGTACATTTTCATTGTGACTCACAACCTGCTTTAACTTGACAGTCACAAGGAATCCAAACTTGCTGGATTTCTTGTGATTGTTAGGTCAAGGTAACTAGGTACTAAGATGCAAAATAGCAGGGTTATAATATGATTTTAGTAATGCATGTAGCCTACATGTGAGAAACAGGAAATCATGAAATTGCAAACATTTGCTGGCTAATATTTCACAGTGAGCTCTGACCCTCATAACATTCTATCCATACTAGCACTGTTTAATGGTTAGGATTAGAGATGAGCGAGCGTACTCGGATAAGCACTACTCGCTCGAGTAATGTGCTTTATCCGAGTATCGCTGTGCTCGGGTCTGAAGATTCGGGTGCCGCTGCGGCTGACAGGTGAGTCACAGCAGGGAGCAGGGGAGAGCGGGCGGGAGAGAAGGAGAGAAAGATCTCCCCTCCGTTCCTCCCCGCTCTCCCCTGCAGCTCCCCGCTCCGTGCCGGCACCAGAATCTTTAGACCCGAGCACAGCGATACTCGGATAAAGCCAATTACTCGAGCGAGTAGTGCTTATCCGAGCGAGTACGCTCGCTCATCTCTAGTTAGGATATTTCAGCCATAAGGTCAATTTTCAGTATATATAGTCTGTACACAAGAGTTCCATAGGGAGCCACATAGCCAGGGGTCGCAAGCTACATTTGGCTCTCAAACCACTGGTTGTGAAGCACTGATCTAGATGATGAGTTAGATGCACTCATTGCCTTCTGAAAACATTGAACTTGTCTAAGTAAGAAAACTGAGAAGCCAAAAACAACAACAATTCCTGTACTTTTATGGTGGTTTTACACAGGTTTTTGTAAAAGTTTTTGATAGTTTTTTTAGCTAAAGCTGGAAGTAGATTAAACAAAATCTGAGATATATGAAGGAAGGACTTCCTCCTTCCTGCTTGAACCTCTTCTAACTTTAGCTTAAAAACATGAATCAAAAATTGCCAGAAAATGTGTGTAAAACAACTCTATAAGAGACTTAAAGGGGTTGTCCCGCGAAAGCAAGTGGGGGTATACACTTCTGTATGGCCATATTAATGCACTTTGTAATGTACATCGTGCATTAATTATGAGCCATACAGAAGTTATTCACTTACCTGTTCCGTTGCTGGCGTCCCCGTCTCCATGGTGCCGTCTAATTTCAGCGTCTAATCGCCTGATTAGACGCGCTTGCGCAGTCCGGTCTTCTCCCTTCCGAATGGGGCCGCTCGTGCCGGAGAGCTGCTCCTTGTAGCTCCGCCCCATCACGTGTGCCGATTCCAGCCAATCAGGAGGCTGGAATCGGCAATGGAGCGCACAGAGCCCACGGTGCACCATGGGAGAAGACCCAAGGTGCATCGTGGGTGAAGATCCCGGCGGCCATCTTACTAAGGTAAGTAAGAAGTCGCGGGAGCGCGGGGATTCGGGTAAGTACTGGACGTTTTTTTTTTTTACCTCTGCATCGGGTTTGTCTCGCGCCGAACGGGGGGGCTATTGAAAAAAAAAAAAAAAACGTTTCGGCGCGGGACAACCCCTTTAAACAATTCTTCTGGATACTCTAAACTCTAATTGTAAAACTATGATATACTGTAATAAAACAAGGGAAATAGTACAGTAGACTTTTATAGAGATGATATGAAATGAAGACCTTCTATACTTCACACATGGGAAATAATTCATATCTCATAACAAATATAAAAACGTTCTAATTAAAATAATGACAGCGGCGCACATTAATCTCCGGCGTAAAATGTATTCTCTCCAGGTAAAAGGGCTTATAAAAGACACAAAGAAATGGGAGGAAAGAAAAAAAAAGTCCCACACTAAATATTGGATGCGTGTCTGTGATGTTTAGCAATGCATGTAAAATATTGTAGATCTTGTTTTACTATTTTTGCTTTAGTTCCCTAAGTTTTAACTTGAAATTTTTTTTCCACACGCCACCCTACAGTACCAATTTATAATCATCCTTCAAGCAATGTATGACGTTAAAATTTGACATATTTGAACAAAAGTACAATAATAAATTGGCTTCACAGATATTTCATTTTTATTCATGGAAAAAGTAAGTGCCCCCATTCTTTGATATCTGGTATTGAATGTCTTGACAGATAGAATCTTCAACAGTGTCAGAAATCAGATGGTTGAAATTGTACCCACTTCTCCATAGAAAACTTGTTTGCTGTGTGAATTTGAAGGGTTTCTTGAATATCTAGCTTGTTTCTAACACTCCCATAAAATTGAAGTGGTATTTAGAGTTAGTTTTGAAGTGGACTTTCAGGAATGTACCCCCCCCCCCCACCCCCCTTACATGTTTTTCAACCTTTACTAGATAGATTTACTGGATTGCTTAGGTTCGTTCTCATGTTGGAAGATCCACTATTGTCTGAGCTTCAGTCTTTTTTCAAGTAGTATCACATTATCCTTAAGCATCTTCTGGTACAATAAACTATTTTTTGTAGATTTTATAGTTGTACTATGCTGCAAAAACTCCACATGTCTCTTATCTTTCCAGAACATGTTTGGGATGATTTATTAAAGCTATTGTTAAAGAAAAAGGAACTAATTACCCATAGCAATCAGGGGCCAACTTTATTAGTCTCAGTTGCTTCATTTTTATCTTTGCACTACTTTATTTAGATGCTCAAGAGCAAAGTTTTATCTTGTCTTGTTTTTCTAGACATCACATGTCTCCTCCTGACATGTCTCCCATGTAGTTCTAATTAATTAGAAATATTATCAGGTCATGAGATAAAATTCTGACTTATTTCAAGGAGTATCTTGAGTTCCAGTCTTGTGCTCAAATTGCTGGGTCAACAAATCTTTTCCTGTAGTAGATCTACTGGATAGTAGAATGCTTGACATCCAATCCTTTGACCTTTTTTCTAAAGGTCTAAGAGTAGAGATGAGCGAATATACTCGTTTCAAATAATTACTCGATCGAGCACCGCGATTTTCGAGTACTTCCGTACTCGGGTGAAAAGATTCGGGGGGTGCCAGGGGGCGGGGGAGGCGTGGCCGGAGCAGGGGGTAGCAGCGGGGAACAGGGGGGAGCCCTCTCTCTCTCCCTCTCCCCCCCACTCCTCGCTGCAACCCTCCACTCACCCACGGCGCCCCCCGAATCTTTTCACCCGAGTACGGAAGTACTTGAAAATCGCGGCGCTCGGGTGAAAAAGGGGCGTGGCCGAGTAGGTTCGCTAATCCCTATCTAAGAGAGATCTTGCAATTTAAGCCTTTCAATCTAAGTGCATATTTCACCTACAAAGCGCAAATCAACTAATTATCTGTAGAGAAAATAGGAGATGTTCCTTTAAGAGCCTAATCATGTTCTAATAATTTGCACCTAAACTGTTCCATGTGATTCTAATTAGCCAACTTTAAGGCCTCGTTTTTATGAGCACTGTGGACGCACGATATAGCCGCGTTCAAAGATTGTAGCTATACTGCACTAAAGATCACGGTAAAGAGTTAATTCCTGCTTCTGGATGATCCGAGGTGCATGCTTTCCTGCTCCCGTACGAGTCTATGGAAAGTACCCACCAAAGATAGGTCAGGTCCTATTTTTGCGCGCACCACGGGGCTTAGATGTGACCTTGCAGTTGTTAGGTGCGCGGATTCAGTACGTCTAACATTCTTTCATGCGAACGCTTCTATTGGAAACCATTGGTTCCTATAGAATCGCTTTCTGTGCGCACCTATACTGCGCGTCCACAATGCTTGTGTGAATGAGGCCTAAAGGGTTGATGGCAAAAAAAAGTTTAAACAGTGAATCTTCTTATTTAATGAATTATTGCAAAGTCAATACATTAGTGATTTCAACTAAAATTTATAAATTATCTTTATAAATTACTTGAATTAGGAGCAATTTTTTTTTGCCAGCAATAACTTTTATTGAAAGAAAAAATACAATCAATGTACCAGGAAGTGGGGGGGGGGGGGGCAATATGAAAGCATGGTTCCTAAGTGAAAACATGTTAGTTTCAATATGAGAAACTGTAAACATCCGGGGAAGATTTGGGGCTTTGAGAGCGGGGATGAGGAGGGGGTCTGGGCAACAAAAATGCATGGAGCAAGAAGCAACAATAAATATTATACAATTAAGTTTGTTTTTTGCAAAAAAAAATATTTGCAAAAACAAATGCTGTTTAAGGCCTTAGTCAGACGGGCGTTTTTTCGCGCGATTTGCGGAGAAATTGCGCTGAGCCAATCAGGGGGCAGGTCTGACTCACACCCCCTTCACACCCACTGCAGGCCGGCCGCACGGAACTCCGGCTGCCGGGAGCAGGTGAGTATATATATATATTTTTTTATTTGAACACATTTCTAGATGAATTGCAGGGAAGGGCTTATATATTTAAGCCCTTCCTGACAATTCATCCCACGCACGCCGGCAGCCCATTGCTTTTAATGGAGCGGGGTGTATTGCCAGCTCCATTGAATTCAATGGGCAAACATCGTTCTTCTCTGTCACAGCTGTTACAGCTGTGGCAGAGAAGAAGGTCTTCTATATGTTCTCAATGGGGTCGGCGCTGCTGCCGCCGGCCCCATTGAGCGCATATAGGGAAGAGAACAGGAATCGCAGATCGCAGATAGGTGCGATCTGCGATTTCTGTTCTATAATTTATCGGACGAGCGCATAAAAAGCGCTCGTGTCCGATACCATTGCAAAGCAATGGTTTTATAAAATCGCCGGACGCATGCGCATGCGCAAATCGCGGCAAAAAACGCCCGTCTGACTAAGGCCTAAGAGAGAATCCAATAAGGCCAGATCACGGTAGATTAAAAGGTTATGAGAAATTGATTTTGTTATAGGATTCCCTGAATGTCACCTATGGTTGCCACAGATCAAATTTATTATGCAGTTTCAGTTCCAACTAACTAGTTCTTGTAAGCTTTATATTTTATCTACTTTTTGACCCAAGAGTATATATTGCTGGGGGGATGCTCTGTTCTGCCACTTCAATGGGATACCTAATTTAGCTGTTCAAATTAGAGTGGTGAGATTATTTTCTCTAGGGATTCATGGAGAGTGAGGGAGTCCGAGAATTACTGACTCTGGGGTTAATTTGATAGATGATGCAGATATGGCTTTAATGTGTTTATTTTTATATTTATTTCCAGAAAGCATTTACATCGGTGCAGGACCAGAACATGTATGAAGGGCAGTCAACCTCAGCTTCACTATGTGAGGAAAGGTCTGAGATTGAGAACTTGGTTAACTTTAAGAATGGAGGTGTTCTGTACTTTATACCTAAGTTTGTATGAGTCTTCTTGACTATGGAGACATCTTGAAAAGCCATGTGATCTAGATAAAAAAAAAAAAAGTTATTATCGGCTCAGTGGACTTCTTTTTATGGTCCATTTTCCATTTTCTAAAAAAATGCTGGGTTCAGAAGTATTCAGGATGAAACTATGGTTACCGAACAATGATACTATTATTGACTAGAAGTTGTATTTAGACAATAGGGTGATATATAAGGCATAATGGTGTTGAGTAGAGATGAGTGAGCACGCTCGGTAAAGGCAGATATACGAGTGAGCATGGCTCTTCTTGAGTATCTGCATACTAATCCGAGCAAATGTAGGGAGGGGGGCAAGCGGGGGGAGCGGGTAGGAGCGAGGGGGGAGTGAGAGAGATCTGGTCTGCCTAATGGACCCAGGGAACCCAGGGGTTAATGGCTGCTAAAGCATAAAAATCTTATACTTACCTTGTCTCCTGTTGTTGTTGACATCGGGGGGTCATCTCCCGGCAGCATATTAGCACTTTCTGCTTAGGTTAAGCAGCCTGACTAGAGCCACCTGATTGGTGCACGCTGTGCCGTCACGTGGTGCCGAATAGCCAATCAGGTGGCTCTAATCAGCAGCGCTGCTTAACCTAAGCAGAAAGTGCTAGTATGCCTCCCGGCAGGCAGTCTTCTTCCTCCAGCAGCCGCGCCGCTCCGGGATCGCGCGCATGCGCAGTGGAGAGGTGTCCTCTGACAGGAGTCAGGACGGGCTGTGTCTCCACTGCGCATGCGCAGCACTCCGGAGTTCAGCCGGACGGACGGGCCGCCCACAGCAAGCACTGCTTGTGACGTGCTTGCTGTGGCGGTCCGTCCGTTGACTTCGGAAGTGCCTGACGGACGGACGGACCAGAGCAGGAAGCGGTCTTTTTGACCGCTCCTGCTCTGCTTTAAAGGCACAGAAGAAGATGCCGGCTGGAGGGGACATGCCTGGCGATCGGGCCAGGCCAGGCAAGGTGAGTACAATTTTTTTTTTTTCATGTCAGAACCCCTTTAAATTTTAGTTTTGTCCATTTATTGACTCTCAAAACTCTCTAAAGGTTTCCCCAATCTTTGCCCCCAAGGTCTGTTTCAGGAGACTAGTGTCTTCCATAACAGTAGAGCACATTTTCGCAATCTGTGCAAAAAAGATTGGAAGGATTTTTATTATTATTATTAAAGGAGACAGGCAGACCATCATGGCCAAGTCTTTTAGCTAAAATTGTAGCAATCATCTTGACTGTGATAGCTTTCTATGACAAATTATTTTATGTTTAGACTTTAAAAAGCTATTGATACATAATGCAATGAAAAGCCATTGGAAAAACTATTGAAAGAGCAAATAAACTGTCAAAGATGCTCCTCAGAGGCACAGGTTTGGCTGAAATGAGATCGACTGGTGTGAGTGTCCACAGACTCTGCAATGTGATAAGGCCCAAAATTGGGTCCTGGATGCTGAGTAGGCTACAAATCTGCATTTGCCATCTGTAGACTTTTCAATGGCTAAAAAGTCTTGCAATGGCACTCCATGTGCTGCTGGAGCATCACCATAGCTCAGGAGGCTGGATTTTGGTGGTGGGTAGCCCCAAGCAGTCTTTCACTGACCTCCACCAGGCTGGATATTGAAGTCTGTAGCTTGTCCTCATGGGTAGACCGCAGGTCTAATGTGTATTAAAAGCACTGAAAAAGGTCCCTTGAAAGGCTTCTCCTCTACATAATAACTTCAGGAGACAATTGCCATAGATTGTCAGAGGTTTGAGCAGAGCTTCAGTGGCTGTGTCTTCTCTCTTCCAGGTCTAGCCATTCCTACCCCCGAATAAAGATAAAAAATTAACATGCCTACATATATTAAAAATTAAGTATGTTTAAACAAGCCTTCTTCCTACTTTCACATAACTGTACTTGTGGCAAATATGGATCCACAGTAGAAAAGGTGTCCACTGGCAAAACATCATCAAGGTAAATTTTCAAATATTTGCTTATCTCTTACTATTATTAGTCTGGTTTCACATGAGCATATGTGGACTTCATTTATATGTCCATAATACAGAAAAGTATCTGCATATTTTTTATACCCAGCACATTTTTTATAACATCGCTCCTTCTCATATATTCTAGGACTGTTATAAATTGTAACACGAAAGATGGAAAATCAAACATTCATTAAAGAATTCATCCTGATAGGATTTTCCCAGAACTTGCAGATTTGTATTCTCCTTTTTTCTACATTTTTTATCATCTATATTTTGACCATTTTAGAAAACGTTTTTCTGATCTTCACTGTCATCGTCAGCCCTCAGATGCACACTCCAATGTATTATTTTCTTGGTAATTTGTCTTTCCTTGATATATGCTTCTCATCCGGCATCATTCCAAAATTGCTGATTGATCTGTTATCACAGAACAGGAGGATTTCAGTCATTGCCTGCTTGACCCAGATGAAAACAGTTCTGGTTCTTGCAGAGATTGAGTGCATATTATTGGCTGTGATGGCCTACGATCGGTATATAGCCATATGCTACCCCTTAAATTACACCATCATTATGAGCTGGAGGGTATGTAGAAATGTCACAATCATCATGTGGTTGACCAGTCTGATATTTTCCGTCGCTCCCACTATAGTTAAGCCTTTTGTGTTTTGCAAAGAAAACCAATTAAATCATTTTTTTTGCGAAGTTTTGGCAATTCTAGAATTAGCTTGCGGTGACATCTCTTTCTATAAAATAACCATCGTTGTTGTAGGCCTATTTACATTAATATCACCGCCAACTTTTATTATTGTGTCTTATATCTGTATCATTGCTTCTATATTAAGAATTCAGTCAGCTCAGGGTAGAACCAAAGCCTTCTCCACCTGCGCTTCCCACCTCACTGTGGTGTTTATGTTCTTTGGGACAAGCATTATTACTTACATGGGACAAGCAAGATTTTCATCTTACCTGAAATATATTTCTATGAATTACACGATTTTGACACCTGTGTTAAATCCGTTGATCTACAGCTTGAGGAATAAAGATGTAAAAGAAGCCTTTCGGAAAATATTAACCAAACATTCAGTGAGGTAGTTGGTCACACAGTAAAACAGTCACAAACTTTAGTGCACAATACATTAGTGAAATGTATACTTTCTCACTATTGTTCAAAAATCATGAGAAAAGTGCTTGGGGTTAGTGAGAGACCCAGAAATTTATCATAACTTATACTAGAAATTCCTGTAATGACCCAAATCTACACCTGCTCATAGCTGGCATAGATTTTCTTTTCTGGCACAAACAAAACTGGAGGGGTGTGTTGTAGAGATGAGCGAGCATACTCCCTAAGGACAATTACTCGATCGAGCATTGTCTTTAGCGAGTATCTCCCCGCTCGGAAGAAAAGGTTCGGCTGCCGGCGCGGGTGGAAGGTGAGTTGCGGCTATGAGCAGGTGGGAGCAGGGGGGAGAGAGGGAGAGAGAGATCTCCCCTCTGTTCCTCCACGCTCTCCCCCGCTGCTCCCCGCCCACCGCTGGCAGACGAATCTTTGCTCCTGAGCTGGCAGGTACTCGCTAAGGGCAATGCTCGATCGAGCAATTGCCCATAGCGAGTATGCTCGCTCATCTCTAGTGTGTTGCTTAATAAAATTGGCACATTCTACTCTATTGTACCATTTGATCTACCTAAGTCATATTTATCTCTAACAGTATTAAGACCAGCATAGGAAATTGCCAATCTTAGTAAATTCGTCTGGTAATTTTCCATGATTCTATTAGGCTTTTTAGTATTTTTATGGAAAAAGCCAATGAAATGCTACCAAAACTCATAGAACAAGCCGAGGAGTCCTGTCTACAGCTTCCCCAATAGAGAAATCTGGTTAATCCTACTTAGGCTGCAGTTAGACGAGCGTGTTTTCCCCGCATGAATAGCCACGCAAAAAAAATTGCACATCGCGTGTAGAAAATGCGTGTGAATGGGTGGGTGCATTTTCCTTCGCAGGTCCTATCTTTTGCAGGTGTGAGTATTTTATACGTCTAAAAATGGATATGTGAACACTTTATAGAAAACCATTGGTTCTTACAGATGCAATTTTTTTGCGTGGCTATACATGCAAGGATAACACGCGCATCTGACCGAGCCCTAATAGAGAAATACTTTTAGTCTGTGGTCAGATAAGCATGCTTTTTCCGCGCATGAATAGCTGCACGTAGAAAAATCACATGAATTGGCGCATTTGCACTTACATGTCCTTTCTTTTGCAGGTGTAAGTATTTTGTGCATCTAAAAAATGGACATGCGAACACTTCATAGGAAACCATTGGTTCTAAAAGATGTGACTTTTTTTTATGCAGCTATTCATGCGCTGAAAACATGTTCGACTGACAGCGCCCTTAAAGGGAATGTGTAATCAGAAAATGACCTATTATATAAATCATAATTTTATATTAAACATATTTTTAAAGAATGTTGGGTGATTTTTTTTTTTTTTTGGTCACAATTAGAGATGAGCGAGCACCAAACTGCTCAGTTGCTCGTTGCTTGAGTCAAACTTTCCGCGATGCTCGAGAGTTCGTTTCGAGTAACGAACCCCATTGAAGTCAATTGGTGACTCGAGCATTTTTGTATGGGACCGATGCTCCGCATAGGTGATGACTTGTCAAACACCAGAAAACATCAGAAAGTCATGGAAACACCAGAGAAATGGATAGGGAAGGGTAGGGGCAGCATGTATGGCTGCATCTGAGGCTTCCAGGTCCCACCATTAAGCCAAAATGGGGGCAAGAATCTGGCGGTCATTCCCCCAGCAATTGACTTCAGACAAGCCCTCATTAGCAAGGCACACTCACTGGCACATCTTAGCTAAGCACCACACTACCTGAAACCAAGGACAATCACTGCCTGCGAGTGACACCTCCTGGGTTACATGCTGGCATTGCTGTCCCCCCCCCCCCCATGATCCTGTGTCCACAGCGCACACAAAAGTTTCCCTACACAGCGTTCAGCTACCCTCATGCCACACGCTTGCTTCATAGCCACACCACCCTCATGTCTATTTATAAGTGCGTACTGAATGAGGAGGAACCGGAGGCACACACTGCAGAGGGTTGGCAGGGCCTGGCAGTGACGCTCTTTGAAAGTGTGGGCGATAGCCCACAATGCTGCTGAGAATTGATGATAAATTGATGTATGATCATCATTCAAATCCCGTGCCACCTCCATCACAAAATTGTCAGGAGCCACAAACGTGGGCATAAAGGGGACTCAGGTGCCAGCACTTCTAAACATTTCCATAATGCAGCAATACTCTGAGTCGGAAGCACGTGAGCGGGCTCAGGGTCAGGCTCGGTCCCAGCCTCCACCTTGTGTGACCCAAGGTGCCACAAGTTACATAGCAATGGTAAATCCATGTGTCCCCACACAATTCATTCTGTGTAGGTGTCAGATAGCCCAACACTGCAATGGGAAGTCTTTGAGTTCCTTGGGCTCGCCTATGCTGTCGGTGCACAAAGATGGTCTTACACAGGAAGAAATCAAAGCACCCAAACATGGCAGAGTTTCACCCTGCCAAGGGCCTCGGCCCACATTTCTGCCCTAGTCAGTCAGTGTATTTGTGCCAGACAGGTAAAACACTGCAATGGGAAGTCTTTGTGCACCCACAGCGTAGGCGAGCCCAAGGAACTTAAAGATAGTATAACACATGAGTAGAGATGAGCGAACGCGTTCGTCCGAGCTTGATATTCGTGCGAATATTAGGGTGTTCGGGATGTTCGTTATTCGTGACGAACACCATGCGGTGTTCTGGTTACTTTCACTTCCTTCCCTGAGACGTTAGCGCGCTTTTCTGGCCAATTGAAAGACAGGGAAGGCATTACAACTTCCCCCTGCAACGTTTAAGCCCTATACCACCCCCCTGCTGTGAGTGGCTGGCGAGATCAGGTGTTCGCCTAATATAAAAGTCGGCCCCTCCCGCGGCTCGCCTCAGATGCGGTGTGAGTTAGATGAGGGACAGTGCTGTTTATACCGGAGCTGCTGTAGGGAAAGAATTGGTAGTTAGTGTAGGCTTCAAGACCCCCCAAAGGTCCTTATTAGGGCCACTGATAGCTGTGTGTTGGCTGCTGTTAGCAGTGGGATTTTTTTTTTCTCAAAATCGCCTCTGCAGACCGTTGCACCTGGCATTAGGGACAGAAGTGCTGCATAGGCAGGGAGAGTGTTAGGAGTGAGTGTAGCCTTCAAGAACCTCAACGGTCCTTTCTAGGGCCATATTTATCCGTGTGCAGTACTGTCCAGGCTGCTGTTGGCTGTGCTGCATTTTTTTTGGGCTTCTCAAAATCGCCTCTGCAGAGCATTCCACCCTCCATTGATACTGCAGGGAAAGAATTGTGTAGGCAGGGCCACAACACAGTTATTATTCATAGAATATACGCAGTGCTGCCTGTTGGTGGGAAAAAACTGAAAACAAATCTATTTGTCCAGCCTCTGTCCGTCCTAACGCCTGTGGACACGTGTGAGCTGCGTGAAAAACATTGCTAAATCATACGCAGCCAGCTACGCTTTACTGCTGGCTTCGCCATTTGCTTTCCTTAATTGGGAAAAAAAATACCTGCTCTCCAAGAGTTATAATAACTCTGCTACCCTCACGTTCTGTGACACATAAGCAGGGACACAGCACAGTTATTAAACTTCTCAGGTTCATTGAATATACGCAGTGCTGCCTGTTGGTGGGAAAAAACTGAAAAGAAATCTATTTGTCCAGCCTGTGTCCGTCCTTACGCCTGTGGAGACGTGTGAGCTGCGTGAAAAACATTGCTAAATCATACGCACCCAGCTACGCTTTACTGCTGGCTTCGCCATTTGCTTTCCTTAATTGGGAAAAAAAATACCTGCTCTCCAAGAGTTATAATAACTCTGCTACCCTCACGTTCTGTGACACATAAGCAGGGACACAGCACAGTTATTAAACTTCTCAGGTTCATTGAATATACGCAGTGCTGCCTGTTGGTGGGAAAAAACTGAAAAGAAATCTATTTGTCCAGCCTGTGTCCGTCCTTACGCCTGTGGAGACGTGTGAGCTGCGTGAAAAACATTGCTAAATCATACGCACCCAGCTACGCTTTACTGCTGGCTTCGCCATTTGCTTTCCTTAATTGGGAAAAAAAATACCTGCTCTCCAAGAGTTATAATAACTCTGCTACCCTCACGTTCTGTGACACATAAGCAGGGACACAGCACAGTTATTAAACTTCTCAGGTTCATTGAATATACGCAGTGCTGCCTGTTGGTGGGAAAAAACTGAAAACAAATCTATTTGTCCAGCCTCTGTCCGTCCTTACGGGCGGTGGACACGTGTGAGCTGCGTGAAAAACATTGCTAAATCATACGCAGCCAGCTACGCTTTACTGCTGGGTTCGCCATTTGCTTTCCTTAATTGGGAAAAAAAATACCTGCTCTCCAAGAGTTATAATAACTCTGCTACCCTCACGTTCTGTGACACATAAGCAGGGACACAGCACAGTTATTAAACTTCTCAGGTTCATTGAATATACGCAGTGCTGCCTGTTGGTGGGAAAAAACTGAAAAGAAATCTATTTGTCCAGCCTGTGTCCGTCCTAACGCCTGTGGAGACGTGTGAGCTGCGTGAAAAACATTGCTAAATCAGACGCACCCAGCTACGCTTTACTGCTGGCTTCGCCATTTGCTTTCCTTAATTGGGAAAAAAAATACCTGCTCTCCAAGAGTTATAATAACTCTGCTACCCTCACGTTCTGTGACACATAAGCAGGGACACAGCACAGTTATTAAACTTCTCAGGTTCATTGAATATACGCAGTGCTGCCTGTTGGTGGGAAAAAACTGAAAACAAATCTATTTGTCCAGCCTGTGTCCGTCCTTACGGGCGGTGGACACGTGTGAGCTGCGTGAAAAACATTGCTAAATCATACGCAGCCAGCTACGCTTTACTGCTGGGTTCGCCATTTGCTTTCCTTAATTGGGAAAAAAAATACCTGCTCTCCAAGAGTTATAATAACTCTGCTACCCTCACGTTCTGTGACACATAAGCAGGGACACAGCACAGTTATTAAACTTCTCAGGTTCATTGAATATACGCAGTGCTGCCTGTTGGTGGGAAAAAACTGAAAACAAATCTATTTGTCCAGCCTCTGTCCGTCCTTATGGGCGGTGGACACGTGTGAGCTGCGTGAAAAACATTGCTAAATCATACGCAGCCAGCTACGCTTTACTGCTGGCTTCGCCATTTGCTTTCCTTAATTGGGAAAAAAAAATACCTGCTCTGCCACAGTTAATAACTCTGCTACCCTCACGTTCTGTGACACATAAGCAGGGACACAGCACAGTTATTAAACTTAGATAATTCATTCACTAGAGGCAGTGGGGCCTTTCGTTTTCCAAAAAGGGCAAAAATTATATTTGGCCTGCAGTCTTGTGCCAATTTATTTCCTGCCTGGGAAATCTAATCACTGGTAATACAGCATGCTGAGGGGTAGGGGTAAGCCTAGAGGACGTGGACGTGGACGTGGCCGAGGACGCGGAGGGCCAAGTGAGGGTGTGGGCACAGGCCAAGCTCCTGATCCAGGTGTGTCGCAGCTGTCTGCTGCGCGATTAGGAGAGAGGCACGTTTCTGGCGTCCCCACATTCATCGCCCAATTAATGGGTCCACGCGGGAGACGGTTATTAGAAAATGAGCAGTGTGAGCAGGTCCTGTCCTGGATGGCAGAAAGTGCTTCGAGCAACCTATCGTCTACCCGCAGTTCTGCGCCGTCCACTGCTGCCAATCCGAATCCTCTGTCTGCTGCTCCTCCTTCCTCCCAGCCTCCTCACTCCACTACAATGACACCTGCTCAGGAGCGGGAACACTCCCAGGAACTGTTCTCGGGCCCCTGCTTAGATTGGGCAGCAGCGGTTCCTCTCCCACCAGAGGAGTTTATCGTCACTGATGCCCAACCATTCGAAAGTTCCCGGGGTCCGGGGGAAGAGGCTGGGGACTTCCGCCAACGTTCTCAACAACTTTCTGTGGGTGAGGAGGACGATGACGATCAGACACAGTTGTCTTGCAGTGAGGTAGTAGTAAGGGCAGTAAGTCCCAGGGAGCAGCGCACAGAGGATTCGGAGGAAGAGCAGCAGGACGATGAGGTGACTGACCCCACCTGGTGTGCAACGCTTACTCAGGAGGACAGGTCTTCAGAGGGGGAGTCAAGGGCATCAGCAGGGCAGGTTGCAAGAGGCAGTGCGGTGGCCAGGGGTAGAGGCAGGGCCAGACCGAATAATCCACCAAGTGTTTCCCAAAGCGCCCCCTCGCGCCATGCCACCCTGCGGAGGCCGAGGTGCTCTAAGGTCTGGCAGTTTTTCACAGAGACGCCTGACGACCGACGAACAGTGGTGTGCAACCTTTGTCGCGCAAAGCTCAGCCGGGGAGCCAACACCAACAGCCTCACCACCACCACCATGCGCAGACATATGATGGCCAAGCACCCCGCAAGGTGGGACGAAGGCCGTTCACCGCCTCCGGTTTGCACCCCTGCCTCTCCCCCTGTGCCCCAACCTGCCACTGAGATGCAACCCCCCTCTCAGGACACAGGCACTACCGCCTCATGGCCTGCACCCACACCCTCATCTCCGCTGTCCTCGGCCCCATCCAGCAGTGTAGTTCAGCGCACCGTTCAGCCGTCGCTTGCGCAAGTGTTCGAGCGCAAGCGCAAGTACGCCGCCACGCACCCGCACGCTCAAACGTTAACCGTCCGCATCGCAAAATTCATCAGCCTTGAGATGCTGCCGTATAGGGTTGTGGAAACGGAGTCCTTCAAAAGTATCATGGAGGCGGCGGCCCCGCGCTACTCAGTTCCCAGTCGCCACTACTTTTCCCGATGTGCCGTCCCAGCCCTGCACGACCACGTCTCCCGCAACATTGTGCGCGCCCTCACCAACGCGGTTACTGCCACGGTCCACTTAACTACGGACACGTGGACAAGCACAGGCGGGCAGGGCCACTACATCTCCCTGACGGCACATTGGGTGAATTTAGTGGAGGCTGGGACAGAGTCAGAGCCTGGGACCGCTCACGTCCTACCCACCCCCAGAATTGCGGGCCCCAGCTCGGTGGTGGTATCTGCGGAGGTGTATGCTTCCTCCACTAAAGCACCCTCCTCCTCCTCCTCCTCCTCTGTCTCACAATCAAGATGTGTTAGCAGCAGCATGTCGCCAGCAGTCGGTGTCGCGCGGTGTGGCAGCACAGCGGTGGGCAAGCGTCAGCAGGCCGTGCTGAAACTACTCAGCTTAGGCGATAAGAGGCACACGGCCCACGAACTGCTGCAGGGTCTGACACAGCAGACCGACCGCTGGCTTGCGCCGCTGAGCCTCCAACCGGGCATGGTCGTGTGTGACAACGGCCGTAACCTGGTGGCGGCTCTGCAGCTCGGCAGCCTCACGCACGTGCCATGCCTGGCCCACGTCTTTAATTTGGTGGTTCAGCGGTTTCTGAAAAGCTACCCACGCTTGTCAGACCTGCTCGTAAAGGCGCGCCGGCTCTGCGCACATTTCCGCAAGTCCCACACGGACGCTGCCACCCTGCGCACCCTGCAACATCACTTTAAGCTGCCAGTGCACCGACTGCTGTGCGACGTGCCCACACGGTGGAACTCTACGCTCCACATGTTGGCCAGGCTCTATGAACAGCGTAGAGCTATAGTCGAATACCAACTCCAACATGGGCGGCGCAGTGGGAGTCAGCCTCCTCAATTCCTTTCAGAAGAGTGGGCCTGGTTGGCAGACATCTGCCATGTCCTTGGTAATTTTGAGGAGTCTACCCAGGTGGTGAGCGGCGATGCTACAATCATTAGCGTCACCATTCCTCTGCTATGCATCTTGAGAAATTCCCTGCAAACCATAAAGGCAGCTGCTTTGCGCTCGGAAACGGGGGCGGGGGAAGACAGTATGCCGCTGGATAGTCAGGGCACCCTCCTGTCTATTTATCAGCGCGTACAGGAGGAGGAGGAGGAGCATGAGGAGGAGGGGGAAGAGACAGCTTGGGCCGCTGCTGACGGTACACCGGCTGATTGCCTGTCATCCTTTCAGCGTGTATGGCCTGAGGAGGAGGAGGAGGAGGAGGATCCTGAAAGTGATCTTCCTAGTGAAGACAGCCATGTGTTGCGTACAGGTACCCTGGCACACATGGCTGACTTCATGTTAGGATGCCTTTCTCGTGACCCTCGCGTTGCACGCATTCTGGCCACTACGGATTACTGGGTGTACACACTGCTCGATCCACGGTATAAGGAGAACCTGCCCACTCTGATTCCCGAAGAGGAAAGGGGTTCGAGAGTGTTGCTATACCACAGGACCCTTGCGGACAAGCTGATGGTAAAATTCCCAGCCGACAGCGCTAGTGGCAGAAGGCGCAGTTCCGAGGGCCATGTTGCAGGGGATGTGCGTAGATCGAGCAGCATGTACATCCCAGGCAGTGCAACAGTCTTTAAGGGCCTGGCCAGCTTTATGGCTCCCCACCAAGACTGTGTCACCGCTCCTCAGTCACGGCTGAGTCGGCGGGAGCACTGCAAAAGGATGGTGAGGGAGTACGTAGCGGATCGCACGACCATCCTTGGTGACGCCTCTGCCCCCTACAACTACTGGGTGTCGAAGCTGGACACGTGGCCTGAACTAGCCCTGTATGCCCTTGAGGTGCTTGCTTGTCCTGCGGCTAGCGTGTTGTCGGAGAGGGTGTTTAGTGCGGCTGGGGGAATCATCACAGATAAGCGTAGCCGCTTGTCAACCGACAGTGCCGACAGGCTAACACTCATCAAGATGAACAAAGGCTGGATTTCCCCAGACTTCTGTTCTCCACCAGCGGACAGCAGCGATACGTAAGCAATACGTAGGCTGCACCCGCGGATGGAAGCTACGTTCTCTCTCACCATCCAAAACGGGGACATTTCTGCTTCATCAATCTGTGTCTAATATTCCTCCTCCTCCTCCTCCTGCTCCTCCTCGTGAAACCTCACGTAATCACGCTGAATGGGCAATTTTTCTTAGGGCCACAAGGCTCACTCAAATAATTTTTCTGAACAATTTTTATAAGTTTCAATGCGCTTAAAAGCATTGGAACTTTAACTTGAACCAATTTTTCGTTACACTGGGCTGCCTCCAGGCCTAGTTACCACTTAAGCCACATTAACCAAAGCGATTAATGGGTTTCACCTGCCCTCTTGGCTGGCCATGGCCAATTTTTGGGATGTACATTAGTACTGTTGATACAGCAATTTTTGTGGGCCCTCGCCTACAGTGTAATCAAATTAATTTTTAGCCCACCTGCATTACAGCTGACGTTACCTCAGCTGTGTTGGGCAATGCAATGGGATATTTTTGTGTACCGCCGGTGGGTTCCAGGGAGCCACCCATGCTGTAGGTGCACACTGAGTTTTTAATACTTCTGTACACTTCTAAAGAACCCGTCTGACTGGGGCATGCAGTGTGGGCCGAAGCCCACCTGTATTACGCACGACATTACTACCTCAGCTGTGTTGGGCAATGCAATGGGATATTTCTATGTACCGGCCGTGGCTTCCTGGCACCCACCCAGGCAGTGGGTCCACAGGGAGTTAAACCTACATGTGTCCACTTGTAAAGAACCCCAGTCTGACTGGGGCATGCAGTGTGGGCCGAAGCCCACCTGCATTACGCACGACATTACTACCTCAGCTGTGTTGGGCAATGCAATGGGATATTTTTGTGTACCGCCGGTGGGTTCCAGGGAGCCACCCATGCTGTAGGTGCACACTGAGTTTTTAATACTTCTGTACACTTCTAAAGAACCCGTCTGACTGGGGCATGCAGTGTGGGCCGAAGCCCACCTGTATTACGCACGACATTACTACCTCAGCTGTGTTGGGCAATGCAATGGGATATTTCTATGTACCGGCCGTGGCTTCCTGGCACCCACCCAGGCAGTGGGTCCACAGGGAGTTAAACCTACATGTGTCCACTTGTAAAGAACCCCAGTCTGACTGGGGCATGCAGTGTGGGCCGAAGCCCACCTGCATTACGCACGACATTACTACCTCAGCTGTGTTGGGCAATGCAATGGGATATTTTTGTGTACCGCCGGTGGGTTCCAGGGAGCCACCCATGCTGTAGGTGCACACTGAGTTTTTAATACTTCTGTACACTTCTAAAGAACCCGTCTGACTGGGGCATGCAGTGTGGGCCGAAGCCCACCTGTATTACGCACGACATTACTACCTCAGCTGTGTTGGGCAATGCAATGGGATATTTCTATGTACCGGCCGTGG
The DNA here is from genome assembly GCF_035609145.1 of Eleutherodactylus coqui. Taxonomy (NCBI): domain Eukaryota; kingdom Metazoa; phylum Chordata; class Amphibia; order Anura; family Eleutherodactylidae; genus Eleutherodactylus; species Eleutherodactylus coqui. The sequence continues at coordinate 17,577,974 of NC_089837.1, read as the reverse complement.
CTTCCTGGCACCCACCCAGGCAGTGGGTCCACAGGGAGTTAAACCTACATGTGTCCACTTGTAAAGAACCCCAGTCTGACTGGGGCATGCAGTGTGGGCCGAAGCCCACCTGCATTACGCACGACATTACTACCTCAGCTGTGTTGGGCAATGCAATGGGATATTTTTGTGTACCGCCGGTGGGTTCCAGGGAGCCACCCATGCTGTAGGTGCACACTGAGTTTTTAATACTTCTGTACACTTCTAAAGAACCCGTCTGACTGGGGCATGCAGTGTGGGCCGAAGCCCACCTGTATTACGCACGACATTACTACCTCAGCTGTGTTGGGCAATGCAATGGGATATTTCTATGTACCGGCCGTGGCTTCCTGGCACCCACCCAGGCAGTGGGTCCACAGGGAGTTAAACCTACATGTGTCCACTTGTAAAGAACCCCAGTCTGACTGGGGCATGCAGTGTGGGCCGAAGCCCACCTGCATTACGCACGACATTACTACCTCAGCTGTGTTGGGCAATGCAATGGGATATTTTTGTGTACCGCCGGTGGGTTCCAGGGAGCCACCCATGCTGTAGGTGCACACTGAGTTTTTAATACTTCTGTACACTTCTAAAGAACCCGTCTGACTGGGGCATGCAGTGTGGGCCGAAGCCCACCTGTATTACGCACGACATTACTACCTCAGCTGTGTTGGGCAATGCAATGGGATATTTCTATGTACCGGCCGTGGCTTCCTGGCACCCACCCAGGCAGTGGGTCCACAGGGAGTTAAACCTACATGTGTCCACTTGTAAAGAACCCCAGTCTGACTGGGGCATGCAGTGTGGGCCGAAGCCCACCTGCATTACGCACGACATTACTACCTCAGCTGTGTTGGGCAATGCAATGGGATATTTTTGTGTACCGCCGGTGGGTTCCAGGGAGCCACCCATGCTGTAGGTGCACACTGAGTTTTTAATACTTCTGTACACTTCTAAAGAACCCGTCTGACTGGGGCATGCAGTGTGGGCCGAAGCCCACCTGTATTACGCACGACATTACTACCTCAGCTGTGTTGGGCAATGCAATGGGATATTTCTATGTACCGGCCGTGGCTTCCTGGCACCCACCCAGGCAGTGGGTCCACAGGGAGTTAAACCTACATGTGTCCACTTGTAAAGAACCCCAGTCTGACTGGGGCATGCAGTGTGGGCCGAAGCCCACCTGCATTACGCACGACATTACTACCTCAGCTGTGTTGGGCAATGCAATGGGATATTTTTGTGTACCGCCGGTGGGTTCCAGGGAGCCACCCATGCTGTAGGTGCACACTGAGTTTTTAATACTTCTGTACACTTCTAAAGAACCCGTCTGACTGGGGCATGCAGTGTGGGCCGAAGCCCACCTGTATTACGCACGACATTACTACCTCAGCTGTGTTGGGCAATGCAATGGGATATTTCTATGTACCGCCGGTGGCTTCCTGGCACCCACCCAGGCAGTGGGTCCACAGGGAGTTAAACCTACATGTGTCCACTTGTAAAGAACCCCAGTCTGACTGGGGCATGCAGTGTGGGCCGAAACCCACCTGCATTAACCCTTTCCAGTCCACTGTGTGACCTGTGAAGACATTAGGGTTTAAGGCTGTACAGCTCCGTTGTTGGTAGACGTCCGTCGGGGTTCTCTTACTGTATATTGCCAGCCTCTCTGCTGTCGGAGCCTATCCTACGTGTCAGCTCATGCAGTACTGGCTTTAGCCAGCATATAGCGCCGTTGTATAACAGCAGAAAAAGAGTAAGCCCCCTAGGAAAACCATATACAAATTGGATTGGAAAGGGTTAAGCACAACATTACTACCTCAGCTGTGTTGGGCAATGCAATGGGATATTTCTATGTACCGCCGGTGGCTTCCTGGCACCCACCCATGCTGTAGGTGCACACGGAGTTTTTACTACATCTGTACACTTATAAAGAACCCCAGTCAGACTGGGGCATGCAGTGTGGGCCGAAGCCCACCTGCATTAAGCACGACATTACTACCTCAGCTGTGTTGGGCAATGCAATGGGATATTTCTGTGTACCGCCGGTGGGTTCCAGGGAGCCACCCATGCTGTGGGTCGACAGGGACTTCACAATAGGGAGTTGTACCTGCCTGTGTCTATGAATTAAAAAGCCCGGTCTGACTGGGGCATGCAGACACCTTGACAGAATGAATAGTGTGTGGCACATAGGTTCCCCATTGCTATGCCCACGTGTGCAGCTCCTGATGGCGGTGGCACAGGATTCTATTTCTCATTGCTTCTGTACAGCATTGTGGGCTATCGCTCCGCCACTTTTAAAGAGGGTCGCTGCCTAGCCGTGCCAACCTCTGCAGTGTGTGCCTGCGGTCCCTCGTCATGGCAGACGCAATTCTAAATAGACATGAGCGTGGTGTGGCATGAGGGCAGCTGAAGGCTGCGCAGGGACACTTTGGTGTGCGCTGTGGGGGGGAGGGGGGGCGGTTGGGCAGCATGTAACCCAGGAGAAGTGTCAGTGGAGTGTCATGCAGGCAGTGATTGTGCTTTGTTGGAGGTAGTGTGGTGCTTAGCAAAGGTATGCCATGCTAATGAGGGCTTTTCAGAAGTAAAAGTTGTTGGGAGGGGGGGGGCCCACTCTTGCCGGTATTGTGGCTTAATAGTGGGACCTGTGAACTTGAGATGCAGCCCAACATGTAGCCCCTCGCCTGCCCTATCCGTCACTGTGTCATTCCCATCACTTTCCTGAATTGCCCAGATTTTCACACATGAAAACCTTAGCGAGCATCGGCGAAATACAAAAATGTTCTGGTCGCCCATTGACTTCAATGGGGTTCGTTGTTCGAAACGAACCCTCGAGCATCACGGGAAGTTCGTTACGAATAACGAACACCCGAACATTTTGGTGTTCGCTCATCTCTACACATGAGGAAAACAGAGTGCCCAAACATGGCAGAGTTTCACCCCGCCAAGGACCTCGGCCTGCATTTCTACCCTAGTCAGTCTGTGTATTTGTGCCAGACAGGTAAACCACCACTATGGGACGTCTTTGTGCATCCACAGCATAGGCGAGGCCAAGGAACTTAAAGATGGTATAACACATGAGGAAAACAGAGCGCTCAAACATGGCAGTTTCACCCTGGAAAGGACCTCGGCCTCGGCTCACACCCTCAATAATCGTGGGCATAAAGCGGACTCGGATGCTAGTGCAGCTGTGAACATCTCATTAATGCAGTAATGCTCCTTTTGTTTGGCCCAAACCCCTGCCTCAGATAACTGTGATAACACAAGAGAAAATACATGTTGCCCAGCGCTGATCCACAAACCCCAAGCAGAAGGTGGCATAATAAGGCCGAGAAACCATGCCCGAGGTAGGACCCGCAATACTCTGTGTGGAAAGTACGTGAGGAGGCCCTGGCTTAGACTCGGTCCCAGCCTCCACCTTGTGTGACCCAGAGTGCTGTGAGTTAAATACTAGAGATGAGCGAACGTACTCGTCCGAGCTTGATGCTCGGGCGAATATTAGGGTGTTCGGGATGTTCGTTATTCGTAACGAACACCACACGATGTTCGGATGTTCGGGTTACTTTAACTTTCTTCCCTGAGAAATCTTTTCTATATGCGCTCAATGGGGCCGGCGGCAGCAGCGCCAACCCCATTGAGAACATATAGAAGACAAATCCTTCTTCTCTGCCACAGCTGTAACAGCTGTGACAGAGAAGAACGATGTTTGCCCATTGAATTCAATGGAACCGGCAATACAGCCGACTCCACTGAATGCAATGGGCTGCCGGCGATCGCGGGATGAATTGTCGGAAAGGGGTTAAATATATAAGCCCTTTCCTGCAATTCATCCAGAAATGTGTAAAAATAAAAAATATATATATACTCACCTGGTGCCGGCAGACGGAGTTCAGCGCGGCAGGCTGCAGTTCTCCTGAACTGCTCTGAACAGCTGTGAGTAGTATTCAGCAGCCGGGGATTTAAAATCCCCGCCTGCTGAATAAGATGCCTCTGAATGGTCACAGCCTGACCAATCAGAGGCCAGCCCTCACTCACACCCATTCATGAATTCATGAATGGGTGAGTGAGGGCTGCCTCTGATTGGTCAGGCTGTGACCATTCAGAGGCATCTTATTCAGCAGGCGGGGATTTTAAATCCCCGGCTGCTGAATACTACTCACAGCTGTTCAGAGCAGTTCAGGAGAACTGCAGCCTGCCGCGCTGAACTCCGTCTGCTGGCACCAGGTGAGTATATATATATTTTTTATTTTTACACATTTCTGGATGAATTGCAGGAAAGGGCTTATATATTTAACCCCTTTCCGACAATTCATCCCGCGATCGCCGGCAGCCCATTGCATTCAGTGGAGTCGGCTGTATTGACGGCTCCATTGAATTCAATGGGCTAACATCGTTCTTCTCTGCCACAGCTGTTACAGCTGTGGCAGAGGAGAACTTGCTGTGTCGTTCCCATCATTTTCTTGAATTGCCAAGATTTTCACACATGAAAACCTTAGCGAGCATCGGCGAAATACAAAAATGTTCCGGTCGCCCATTGACTTCAATGGGGTTCGTTATTCGAAACGAACACCCGAACATCGCGGGAAGTTCGTTTCGAATAACGCGAACCCGAACATTTTGGTGTTCGCTCATCTTTATTAAATACCTATAAGAAATCCATGTGTCCCCACACACTTCATTCTGTGTAGATGTCAGATAGCTCAACACCGCAATGGGAAGTCTTTGAGTTCTTTGGGATCACCTATGCTGTGGGTGCACAAAGATGGTATTACACAGGGAGAAATCAAAGTGCCCAAACATGGCAGAGTTTCACCCGCCAAGGACCTCGGCCTTGGCCCACATTTCTGCCCAAATCAGTCAATGTATTTCTGCCAGATAGGTAAAACACCGTGATGGGAAGTTTTGTGCACCCACATTATATTACAGGGGCAGACCTCTGTAACATTCCTGCAGCAAGAGTATAGGCGGACCCCAGTAACATTTCTGTAGCAAGAGTATAGGCGGACCCCAGTAACATTTTTTATAGCAAGAGTATAGGCGGTCCCCAGTAATATTTCTGTAGCAAAAGTATAGACGAACCCCTAAAACCATTCAGTAGAAACTGCATAGGCGGACCCCAGTAACATTTCTGTAGCAAAAGTATAGAGAGACTCCTGTACCATTTCTGTAGCAAAGGTATAGGGAGACCCCAGTAACATTTATGTAGCAAAAGTATAGGCTAACCCCTCACACCATTCAGTAGAAACTGCATAGGAGGACCCCAGTAACATTTCTGTAGCAAAAGTATAGGCAGACCCCTGGAACATTTCTGTAGCAAGAATATTGGCAGACCCCAGTAACATTTATGTAGCAAAAATATGGGCTAACCCCTCACACCATTCAGTAGAAACTGCATAGGAGGAACCCAGTAACATTTGTGTAGCAAAAGTATAGGCAAACCCCTGTAACATTTCTGTAGCAAGAGTGTAGGCGAACCCCTGAAACATTGGTGTACCAAGAGTATAGGCGAACACCTGAAAAAATGTGGTTACTAGAGATGAGCGAGCACCAAAATGCTCGGGTGTTCGTTGCTCGAGTCCAACTTCCCGCGATGCTCGAGAACACGTTTCGAGTAACGAACCCCATTGAAGTCAATGGGCGACTCGCGCATTTTTGTATATGACCGATGCTCCGCTTAGGTTTTCACTTGGGAAAAACTGGAAAACATAAGAAAGTCCTGGAAATGCCACAGAAACAGATAGGGCAGGGCAGGGGCAGAGTGCAGGGCTGCATCTCAGGCTCCCAGGTCTCACTATTAAGCCACAATAAAGGCAAGAGTGTGCCCCCCCCCCCTTACAATTTTTACTTTGGACAAACCCTCATTGGCAAGGCACACCTTAGCTAAGCACCACACTACCTCCAACCAAGCACTATCACCGTGGCACTTAAATCCCTTAAATGAGGGAACTAGTCACCGAAGGGACTACTAATACTAAAATTTAACTTTTATTAAAGGAGATGTCTCGAGGAAGCAGTTAATTTTTTTTTTTTGCCCAGTCCCCCCCATTAAACATACATTACTAAGCCCCCCTGTAAATGACATTTCTAGCTGGTTCGTACTTACCGTTCCAGCGTTTCAGCAAGTTATAAAAGTTTCCTCAAGATGGCCGCCGGCTCTTTCCCAGTCGCTCGCTGCAGCCCGACGTGCGCGCTCCCGAGACGCCGCCAGCTGTGTCTCCATGGCAACCGGACGCATCGCAGCCGCCGACCAGACGCCCCGCAGCCGCCGACCAGACAGCAGGTAACCGGCGCTAGCCCCCGGCTCCCCAGCGCTAGCTCCCCCGGCGCAGCGACAGCCCCCCCGGCCTAGCGCTAGCTCCCCCGGCCTAGCGACAGCCCCCCCGGCCTAGCGACAGCCCCCCCGGCCTAGCGACAGCCCCCCCCATCGCAGCGACAGCCCCCCCGGCCTAGCGCTAGCTCCCCCGGCGCAGCGACAGCCCCCCCGGCCTAGCGCTAGCTCCCCCGGCGCAGCGACAGCCCCCCCCGGCCTAGCGACAGCCCCCCCGGCCTAGCGACAGCCCCCCCGGCCTAGCGACAGCCCCCCCCGGCCTAGCGACAGCCCCCCCCATCGCAGCGACAGCCCCCCCGGCCTAGCGCTAGCTCCCCCGGCGCAGCGACAGCCCCCCCGGCCTAGCGCTAGCTCCCCCGGCGCAGCGACAGCCCCCCCGGCCTAGCGACAGCCCCTCCGGCCTAGCGACAGCCCCCCCCGGCCTAGCGACAGCCCCCCCCATCGCAGCGACAGCCCCCCCGGCCTAGCGCTAGCTCCCCCGGCGCAGCGACAGCCCCCCCGGCCTAGCGACAGCCCCCCCCATCGCAGCGACAGCCCCCCCGGCCTAGCGCTAGCTCCCCCGGCGCAGCGACAGCCCCCCCGGCCTAGCGCTAGCTCCCCCGGCGCAGCGACAGCCCCCCCGGCCTAGCGCTAGCTCCCCCGGCGCAGCGACAGCCCCCCCGGCCTAGCGACAGCCCCCCCGGCCTAGCGACAGCCCCCCCGGCCTAGCGACAGCCCCCCCCGGCCTAGCGACAGCCCCCCCCATCGCAGCGACAGCCCCCCCGGCCTAGCGCTAGCTCCCCCGGCGCAGCGACAGCCCCCCCGGCCTAGCGCTAGCTCCCCCGGCGCAGCGACAGCCCCCCCGGCCTAGCGACAGCCCCCCCGGCCTAGCGACAGCCCCCCCCCGGCCTAGCGACAGCCCCCCCCCATCGCAGCGACAGCCCCCCCGGCCTAGCGCTAGCTCCCCCGGCGCAGCGACAGCCCCCCCGGCCTAGCGACAGCCCCCCCCCCATCGCAGCGACAGCCCCCCCCGGCCTAGCGCTAGCTCCCCCGGCGCAGCGACAGCCCCCCCGGCCTAGCGCTAGCTCCCCCGGCGCAGCGACAGCCCCCCCGGCCTAGCGACAGCCCCCCCGGCCTAGCGCTAGCTCCCCCGGCGCAGCGGCAGCCCCCCCGGCGCAGCGGCGGCCCGGCGCAGCGGCAGCCCCCCCCGACCCATCACTTACCTGGGACGCTTCTCGGGGCGGCTGGGCTGGGCTGGGCTGGTCTTCTCCGCTGGGCAGCTCCAGTTTCTGCACCTTCCTCTAACAGAGGATGGTGCAGAATGGCCGCTTCAGCACGCTCCCGAGCAGTGACAGCTCGTCTGCGCATGCGCAGAAGAGCTGTAGCGGGGAGCACACTGAAGCGGCTCGTGCTGAATGGAGAAGACCGGACTGCGCAAGCGCGTCTAAAAAAGCAAGCTGCCAGCGAATTTAGACGGAACCATGGAGACGAGGACGCCAGCAACGGAGCAGGTAAGTGGAATAACTTCTGTATGGCTCATATTTAATGCACAATGTACATTACAAAGTGCATTAATATAGCCATACGGAAGTGTATAACCCCACTTGGTTTCGCGAGACCACCCCTTTAAATATTTTTTTTAAAAAGGCGTAAATTACGTGTATCTCTAATGTGACCGTAGTCACACACTAGGTAAAAAGAGGATCACTGAGGTGAGTACTTGACACTCTTTCTGTCTTAATGTTGACAATGCAGATATATTTGTCTTCACCTCTAACCTGCCAACAGCTAGATCTAGGTATGTCGCTTATACCTGTCTATTACTAGATCATTACACCATATGACATGTGGGAATTATCAATTTAGATGCACCACCCCCAAGTTATCAGTTCAGAGACAATGGTCTCAAGTTAGATTACATATAGTGGCACCATATGATCACTTATGCAGGATTCGCACCTGATTATGTCACCTAATCAGTACAGATGTGACCAACTTATAGACTAAGGGTCATACACTTAGGTGCGAGAGTCAAGGACTTCTTCTAATTACTGGTGTTCTGAGACCACATTTGATTATTATGTAGTCCCAAGACAGTTCAGTTCCGGTCATGTACTCTGATCGCCACAATTTCTTAGCATGACTGTCAGTCTGACCAATATATAGTACCACTGATTTAGTGCCTTCTACTGCAATGTGTCTTAGAATGTCACATGTGCTGCAGTTATAGAATTTTAGAGCCCCTTCTGTATATATATTTATTCAGGCTGTTGTTTAATTCTCGCTCTCGTGTAGTGATATATTCATACACCCTCAATAATTTCCATGTATCAGATGATAGGTAGGAAAGTTATTCAATAAATCCCAACCCCAGTATATACTATATACAGGGACAGTATTGGGTGAAGCTATTACAGTAGATTATATAAATGCGACTGCTAGCTGTTGATTGATTTCTAAAAATTCCTTTTCAAGTTCAGCCCAGTATAATCGCTGCACCTCTATCACCGCTTGGCATGTTATACTATGTTACCAGTTTGATTTTATGGCAAAAATAAAATCTGTAGAAGAGACTAGATGTTCATTACTCATTTCATGTGTGACGGCCGATAGGGCTGGATCACATCACCTCTTGCGCTCCATCCTGAGGAAACAGCCAAATCATCTGGTTGTAGAAACGCGTAGATGGAGGTGGAGAGATTAGTAATGAACATTTATTTAATAAAAATTAACTACTACCTCCAACCAAGCACAATCACTGCCTGAGGGACACACTGCTGCCTCTTCTCCAGGGCTACATGCTGCTCAACCCCCCCCCCCCCCCCCCCGCACGACCCAGCGTCCACAGCTGTGATACGTATGGGATATGATTGTTTGAATGGTTGTGTCAAAGGCATAGGGAAATAAAGGTAATCAATAACTAATTGTCGTATGGGTTTACCATAAGCTCAATGAACTAGTTCAATCAACTAGTTCAGTCAATGATGACCTTGTCTGACTGTTCTCCTAACATTTGCTAAAAAGCGGAATATTTTGGACATATATGGTCTAGTGAAAAACAGCAAGAATGACTCATAGTCATCAGATATTGTAAGTAATAGAATGCAGATGTCGATAACTTCATGGAGAAAATATTTAGTATATTTATATTGCCAAGAATCTATCGAGCATGCGTAGAACCTGATTAGTCATATAAGAATGACGTATATACTTATAACTGCGCAGAAGCAGAAATGCCACGTAATGTAAAAGTAGTATAAAAGAACACAATCCTTAGCAGAGCTTTGGGACTCGATTTGTTGTTGCCTGGCAGACGTGTCGGCGTATTCCCGGATTCCTCCTACCAATCGTACCTGGAGATCCCCCGATTGCGGAGTGATGCTACAATATCCGGTGACGTATTGATGCTTATCTTTGTTACCCATGTGATCTGAATGCCTATATGTTAATTAACTATTTCACTTACATATACTAAAGAGTAAATAAACTCGTGTTTTATATTTGTTTTACCTCAGACTGTATGCTTAGCTTGTATGTTAATGAGGTCGAAAAATTGCTAAAAAATCTTGAGCAGGTAAGACAACAGCGCACACAAAAGTGTCCCTGCACAGCCTTCAGCTGCCCTCATGCCACACGCTCGCTGCATAGCCACACCACCCTCATGTCTATTTATAAGTGCGTCTGCGATGAGGAGGAACTGGAGGCACACACTGCAGAGTGTTGGCAGGGCCTCTTTAAAAGAATGGGGGGGGGGGCGATAGCCCACAATGCAGTTGAGAATCAATGAGAAATTGACGTTCGATCTTCATTCCAATAAAGTGCCAACCTCTGTCAGGAGCTGCAAATGTGGGCATGAGTTACATAGCTGTGGGGAATCCATGTGCCCACACAGTATTCATTCTGTCTAGGTGCCGGATAGCTCAATTGACACCGCAAGGGGAAAGCCATCTGCACTCTGCTCCCTACCCAAGTCAGTCAGTGTCTTTGTGCCAGACAGGTCAAACACCGCGATGGGAAGTCTATGTGCACCAACAGCATAGGTGGGTCCTAGGCAACCCAAGACATGAACAATAAAGAAATCAGAGTGGCCAAACATGGCAGAGTTACACTGCTCCGACGACATAGGCCTCGGCCCACAGCTTCAGCAATCGTAGGCATGAAGCGGACTTCGATGCTAGTACACCTGTGAAGGTCTCATTAAATCAGTTACGTTTTTTTTCACCGCTCCAAAGACTGGATTAGCCAGGATAAAGTTCCATAAGCCCAACCTGGCGTCGTTGCAGTTCCCCCGGGACATAGGCCTCAGCCAACAGCTTCAGCAATCGTAGGCATGAAGTGGACTTTGATGCTAGTACAGCAGTGAACGTCTCATTAATGCAGTTAAACTCCTCTCCTTTGGCCCAAACGAGTTTCCCAGATAACTGTGGTAACACGAGAAAAAATACATGATGCGCCATGCTGTCCCCCTGACACCAAGCAGGAGGAGGAGGTGACCTTATAAGGCCAAGTACCAAGACCAGGACCCGCTGTAGCCTGTTTGGGAAGGATGTGAGCAGGCTCTTGGCCAGGCTCGGTCCCAGCAAACACCTTGTGAGACCCAAGGTGCCGCGACTGACATAGCAATGGGAAGTCCATGTGCCCACACAGTATTCATTCTGTCTAGGTGTCGGATAGCTCTAGCGACACTGCAAGGGGAAAGCCATCTGCGCTATGCACCCTACCCAAGTCAGTTAGTGACTATGTGCCAGACAGCGCTATGGGAAGTCTTTGTGCACCCACAGCGTAGGCAAGCCAAAGGAACCCAAAGACAGTAATAAACATGAAGAAATGATAGTGCCCAAACATGCCAGACTTTCACTGTGCCGAGGACATAGGCCTCTGCACACACCCTCAGCAATCGTGGGCATAGAGTGGACTCCGATGCTAGTACAGCTGTGAAGGTCTCATCAATGCAGTAATGCTCCTCTTTTTTGGCCCAAACCAGTGTCTCAGATAACTGTGGTAACACGGGAGAAAATACATGATGCCCAGTTCTGATCCCCTGACCCCAAGCAGGAGGAGGAGGTGGCATTACAAGGCCAAGACACCATGACCAGGACCCGCTATAGTCTGTGTGGGAAGCACGTTAGCGGGCCCAGGGTCAGGCTCGGTTCCGTGCCTCCATCTTGAATTTTGCCTCCATGGGCAAAATCAAACCTTCAGATACAAATATGAGCCAATGGACAAAAGTAAAAGCACAGAACAAAAGTGGAAGCGACAACAGCTATGTGCAAAAGCTACTATTTTCTGAGACAAGAGGGGCATTTGATTGGAATGAAAAGGATATTCTAGGTACTAAAAGTCAGAACTCCTCCTCATCTCAATCAGAAATATGGAAAGGCTTCATTTATATGTTTTCTATTAAGCATTTCAAAGTGTTTGCAATGCAAGTTTCTGGCTATACCACTCATCTTTGTCAGGAATTACCAAAGATGATCACAAGTAAAGGCTTCATCAGTCCAGAATCAGTCTGGAAGTATGTGGATCTCATCTGGCCTGCTTCCACCAAGGATATGTGCCTGCTGTAACTCTGTCCCCAGACCTCCAGGAATGTTGTGTTCTACAGTCGGCTCTATTCCTACCTCAGCTGTAAACTAAAATATGTAATTATCAGTACCAACAAGATGGAAGCCTTCATTATTCCTCTGGCAGCATGCCAACCATTACCTTCCAAACTTCAACCCTTAGGCGGGCCAGGTCTTGATGATGATCATCCTAATATTTTATTGGTCCTACTTCTTCCAAACCATCCATGTTGGTCTTCTTGTCCCAGAAAAGTCCGCAAGATACAAAGAGAGAAGGAGCTGGATGTTCCCGATGACATATTCTTATCTACACTAGAAGATGTCCAGAGAGAGGAGAACCTGAGGGCAGAACAAGGGCTTCCAGCTGTAGGGCAGCAGAGCACTGGGGTGGCAGAAGTGGGTATGCCAGAGCTGATAAACCTTCTGTGTTTACTGTCAAATAACCTGCTGGAGATTGCAATCCAGAACAGCAATAATTTTCATAGTGTGCCCCCAGCTAACCAGCCAAACCCCATACAAGGAACAGCCCATTTGGCCATCATATCCTTTGCAACCTAGTTTTCAGGCTCCTGCCTCTTATGACAATAACCCAGCTGCCATGTTTGATCCATCGACCATTTATAATCCATCTGCTTTTAACCCTTATACGTTCTAAAACCAAAATACTTGTACCGTTATGGTCTTAGTGAATGGCATTCATATCTACAGTGTTAAAAAAAGTAATAATCCAAAGTTCTTGATTCTAACAGTCGTTTCCCTCTTGCCGGAAGGCACCCATTTAAAATTTACATGCGTAAATTTTTAAAGATTGTTTCTAAATTTTTTTGTTAGTATGTTTTTAAATACTGTTCAATGTTTTTATTGTTTATACGCAGACCCCTCTAACATTTCTGTAGCAGCAGTATAGGCAGACCCCAATAACAATTATGTAGGTGCAGTATAGACAGACCCCATTACCATTTCTGTAGAAGTATAGGCAGACCCCAGTAACATTTCTGTAGCAACAGTATAGACAGACCCCTGGAACATTTACGTGGCAAAAGTATAGGCAGACCCCAGTAACATTTTTGTAGCAGAAGTATATGCAGACCCCTGTAATATTTCTGTAGCAGACGTATAGGCGGACCCCAGTAACATTTCTGTAGAAACAGTATAGACAGATCCCAGTAACATTTCTGTAGCAGCAGTATAAGCAGACCCCTGTAACATTTCTGTAGCAGCAGTATAAGCAGACCCCTGTAACATTTCTGTAGCAGCAGTATAAGCAGACCCCTGTAACATTTCTGTAGCAGCAGTATAAGCAGCCCCCTGTAACATTTATGTAGCAGAAGCATAGGCAGACCCCAGTACCATTTTTGTAGCGGCAGTTTAGGCAGACCCCAGTACCATTTGTGTAGTAGAAGTATAGGCAGACCACAGTAACATTTCTGTAGCAGCAGTATAGGCAGACCCCTGTAGCATTTCTGTAGCAGAAGTATAGGCAAACCCCAGTAACATTTCAGTAGCAGAAGTATAGGCAGACCGAAGTAACATTTCTGTTGTAGAAGTATAGGCAGACCCCTGTAGCATTACTGTGGCAGAAATATAGGCAGGCAGACCTGAGTTACGTTTCTGTAGCAAGAGTGTAGGCCAACCCCTGACACATTGGTGTACCATGAGTGTAGGCGAAGGCCAGAAAAATTACTTGGATTACAGTATAGGCGAGGGCCCGAAAAATTTGTGCACCAACAGTACAAATGTACCCCTGAAAAATTGCTCAAACGAGAGGGCAGGTGAAACCCATTAATATTTTAGCTCGCTGTGGCTTAATTTGTAAAAGAGCATGGAGGCAGCCCTTTTAAAAAAATTGGTTCATGTAAAAGTTCCAATGCTATAGTTAGAAACGTACAAAAATTGTTTAAAAATAGTTAGATGAGCCTTTTGGGCCGCAGAAAAATTGGCAGTTCAGCGTGATGACATGATGTTTCAGGAGGAGGCGCAGGAGGAGGAGGACTAATATCATACACAGATTGACAAAGGTAAATGTCCCTTTTTTTCCAGCGATATGCTTGTATCCGCAGTTGCAGCGAAAATACTCTTTAGGTTCCGCTGCTCTCAACTGGTGGAGAAGAGGAGTCTGGGGAAATCCAGGATTTGTTAATCTTTATGAGTGTAAGCATGTCGGCACTGGCAGTTGACAGGCAGGTATGCTTATCCGTGATGATTCCCCCAGCTGCACTAAACACCCTCTCTGACAAGACGCTAGCGGCAGGGCAAGCAAGCACCTCCAGGGCATACAGCGCAAGTTCGTGCCACGTGTCCTGATTTGACACATAGTAGTTGTATGGAGCAGAGGCATCACAGAGGACAGTGGTACGATCAGCTATGTACTCCCTCACCATCTTTTAACAGTGCCCCCTCCGACTCAGCCTTGACTGGGGAGTAGTGACACAGTCTGGCTGGGGAGCCATAAAGCTGGCAAAGGCCTTAGAGAGTATTCCCCTGCCTGCGCTGAACATGCTGCCTAATCTCCGTGCCTCCCCTGCTACTTGGCCCTCGGAACTGCGCCTTCTGCCACTAGCGCTGTCAGATGGGAAGTTTACCATCAGTTTGTCCACGAGGGCCCTGTGGTATTGCATCACTCTCGAACCCCTTTCCTCTTTGGGAATGAGAGTGGAAAGGTTCTCCTTATACCGTGGGCCGAGAAGAGTGTACACCCAGTAATCCGTGTTGGCCATAATGCATCTAACGCGAGTGTCACAGGAAAGGCAGCCTAACATGAAGTCAGCCATGTGTGCCAGGGTGCCAGTACGCAAGACATGGCTGTCCTCGCTAGGAAGATGACTTTCAGGATCCTCCTCCTCCACCACAGCCCATACACGCTGAACAGATGAGAGGCAAGCAGCATGGGTACCCTCTGCAGTGTGCCCAGCTGTCTCTTGCTCCTCCTCCTGCTCCTCCCCCTCCTCCTCCTCCGCCAGAACACGCTGAGATATAGGCATGAGGATGGTCTGGCTATCAAGTGACATACTGTCATCCCCCATCTCCTGTTCCAACCGCAAAGAGTCTGCCTTTATGCTTTGCAGTGAACTTCTCAGCAGGCATAGTAGCGGGATGGTGACGCTAATGATTGCAGCGTCGCCGCTCACAATCTGGGTAGACTCCTCGAAGTTTCCAAGGACCTGGCAGATGTCTGCCATCCAGGCCCACTCCTCGGTAAAGAATTGAGGATGCTGACTCCCAGTACGCTGCCCATGTTGGAGTTGGTATTTCACTATTGCTCTACGCTGCTCATACAGCCTGGCCAACATGTGCAGCGTAGAATTTCACCGTGTGGGCACAGCGCACAGCAGTCAGTGCTCTGGTAGATTAAACCGATGTTGAAGGGTCCGCAGGGTGGCAGCGTCCGTGGTGGACTTGCGGAAATGTGCACAGACACGGCGCACCTTGCCGAGCAGGTCAGATAAGTGCGGGTATTTTTTCAGAAACCGCTGAAACACCAGATTGAAGGCATGGGCCAGGCATGGCACGTGTGTGAGGCTGCCAAGCTGCAGAGCCACCACCAGGTTATGGCCGTTGTCACACACAACCATGCCCGGTTGGAGGCTCAGCGGCGAAAGCCAGAGGTCAGTCTGCTTTGTCAGACCCTGCAACAGTTCGGGGGCCGTGTGCCTCTTGTCACCTAGGCTGAGTAGTTTCAGCACGGACTGCTGACGCTTGCCCACCACTGTGCTACCGCGCCGTGCCACACTGACTGCTGGCGACGTGCTGCTCACATTTCTTAATTGAGAGGTAGAGGTTACGTAGGAGGAGGAGGAGGAGGAGGAGGGAGAGGGTTTAGAGGAGGTGGCTTAGACCGCCACAGATACCAGCACCGAGGTAGGACCCGCTATTCTGGGTGTGGGTAGGACGTGTGCGGTCCCAAGCTCTGACTCAGTCCCAGCCTCCACGAAATTCACCCAATGTGCCGTCAGGGAGATATAGTGGCCCTGCCCACCAGTACTTGTCCATGTGTCTGTGCTTTAGTGGACATTCTTAGTAACCGCGTTGGTGAGGGCACGATTGATGTTGCGGGAGATGTGCTGGTGTAGGGCTGGTATGGCACACCCGGAAAAATAGTGGCGACTGGGGACCGAGTAGTGTGGGACCGCCGCCGCCATCATGTTTTTGAAAGCCTCCGTTTCCACAAGCCTGTACGGCAGCATCTCCAGGCTGATTAATTTGGCAATGTGCACATTTAAAGCTTGAGCGTGTGGGTGCGTGGTGGCGTATTTGCGCTTTCGCTCCAACGCTTGCGCTAGCGACAGCTGAACGCTGCGCTGAGAGACATTGCTGGATGGGATCGAGGACAGCGGAGGTGAGGGTGTGGGTGCAGGCCGGGAGACACTGAGAGGGGGGTTGGATCTGAGTGGCAGTTTGGGGCACAGGGAAAGAGGCAGTGGTGTGACCCGAAGGCGGTAAACGGCCTTCGTCCCACCTTGTGGGGTGCTTGGCCATCATATACCTGCGCATGCTGGTGGTGGTGAGGCTGGTAGTGGTGACTCCCCAGCTGATCTTGGTGCGACACAGGTGGCACACCACTGTTCCACACCTTTGAACACCTAGGTCTCTGCACGGTGGCTTGGCGCAAGGGACTGCTTTGGGAAACAGTTGGTGGATTATTCGGTCTGGCCCTGCCTCTTCCAACCTGTCCTGCTGCTGCACTTGCCTCCCCCTCTGAAGACCTGTCCTCAGTTGGCTTAGCAAACCAGGTGGGGTCAGTCACCTCATCGTCCAGCTGCTCTTCCTCTGTCCTCAGACTTACTGCCCTTACCACTACCTCATTGATAGACAACTGTGTCTCATCATCATCATCCTCCTCACCCACTGAAAGCTCTTGAGACAGTTGCCGGAAGTCCCCAGCCTCATCACCCGGACCCCAGGAACTTTCCAAAGGTTGGGCATTGGTCACGACAAACTCCTCAGGTGAGAGAGGAACCATTTTTTCCCAATCAAGGCAGGGAGCCAAGAACAGTTCCTGGGAGTCTGCCTGCTTATCAGAATGTGTCATTTTCATGGAGTGAGGAGGCTGGGAGGAAGGAGGAGCAGCAGCCAGAGGATTCAGAGTTGCAGCAGTTGACTGCGTAGAAGACTGGGTGGTTGATACATTGCTGGATGCATTTTCTGCCATCCACGACAGGACCTGCTCACACTGCTCTGTTTATAATAAAGGTCTACTACGTGGACCCCTAAATTGTGATATGAAGCTGGGGACTCCAGAAACTTGCCTCTCTCCTAATCCTGCAGCAGCTGGCTGTGATTCACCTGGACCAGGAACTCGGCCTGTGCCCACACCCTCACTTGTACCTCCGTGTCCTCGACCGCGTCCACATCCACGTCCTCGACCCCTACCCCTACCCCTCAGCATGGTGGATTACGAACAGAGCAGACACAGAGCGGTGTTAATAATTATGGAATTATTTGCATACACTCTCACGCTGAGAGCGGTATTGTAACGCTAACTCCAGGCAGAAACAAAGAATACGGAAGGCTGAAAACAGGCCTAGCTGTGCAATAGTGATGCACTAAAACTCCCACCTGTCACCCAGTAAAATACAGACGGTCAGAGGTAGCCCAAAAAATGAGCTTTTTTTTTTTTTTTTTTTTTAAAAAGAATACAGGCTATATAGCGTGTATATCACTTTCCCTCTAGCAGTGGCTGTGGCCGTACGCTGTGCATTAAGTTCACTGCAGACACAGACCGGTGTAAATAATTATGGAATTATTGGCGTACACTTTCACTCTGAGGGTGCCCACCCACTGACGTTTGCGATTTTCGTGCGTGAAAAACGCAGCGTTTTCGGCGCGTTTTTTGCGGCTTTTTTGCGGCATTTTCGCGGCTTTTTCCGTTAATTTACATTGACATTCATGGGTGCATTAAGAGAAAAATAAGGACACATATGCAACTGACAGTTCCTATGTTAAAAATTGCAACGGACAGAAAAAAAAAAACGCCAGTGGACAGGAGTACATTCAAAACTAATTGCTCTTGAGAAAAAACGCAAAGGAAAAAAAATCGCCAGTGGGTGGGCGCCCTGAGAGCGGTATTGTAATGCAAACTGCAGCCAGAAAAAAATTATACGGAAGGCTGCAAAAAGGGCTGGCTGTGCAATAGCGATGCACTACAACTCCCACCAGACACCCTGTAAAATGCAGATGGTCAGAGGTAGCCCTAAGAAGGACCGTTGGGGTTCTTGTAGACAGGATCCTACACTACCACTTACCCTTTCTCAGCAGCACTTTCCCTATACTCTGTATAATAGACTGCAGACTGAGATCGCTATAGCTGTAATGGCCTGCACAGCCCGAGATTAAGAAAAAAAATTTTTGAACTGCTCCCAGCCAGCCATACAGCTATGCACACGGTCACATGTGGCCCTAAGAAGGACCGTTGGGGTTCTTGTAGACAGGATCCTACACTACCATTATCCCTAAATAAGCAGCAGCACTTTGAGTTGAGCCGCGGGCGGAACCGCTTTAAGTACTTGGCGGTCACTTGATCTCACCAGCCACTCACTGCAGGGGGTGGGATCGGGCCGGCACGTCACAGGAGTAAGTGGTAATGCCTTCCCTGCATGTCTATTGGCTAAAAAAATGGCGCTAAACATGCAGGGAAGGAAATGCAATTGACTCGAGTACTGCGTGGTGCTCGTCTCGAGTAACGAGCATCTCGAACACCCTAGTGCTGAAACGAGCATCAAGCTCAGACGAGTGTGCTGGCTCATCTCTATTAATTACTTGTTTCTAAATATACTAATCTCCGACTTGTTGTCCTCATGCTGAGATAACTCATAAATGGCATCGAGAGAGTGAAACAGAGGAAGAGTAGACTGTAGACGACACATATGCTTTAGGTAGGTTCTTATTAAAAAGATTTTCTTATACTTTTGTATTGAAATGAAGAATGACTCAGAAGCCTAAATATCACTGTAGATCCTATCGATGGACGGCTCATGTACTGTGCAGCTTCTGTGCACTGCCATACATATTCCACCGACTCCATATGCATGAATACTACATGTTCTCCCCTAGAAGTAAAGCTTTGCTGTACCTCCATACATGCAGAGTCTAGCGGGGCTTGTCTCAATTCACACTGATTCCAACGCTTAAACATCTGTGTGCCTCCATATCACATTGGCCTAGACACAGTAAAAGACTCATTGATCTCTATGGAAGCTCTATTATGGCTCTTTGGGAAACAAAGCCTTATTACGGCCAAGAGATATTAGAGCTTGGGTGTTAGATTTCCCATGACATTGTTTTCTGTATTCCTACCACTGGAATGATAAATGAAGCTGCGACTCTACTGCAGCCGAGTGAAATAAGAGATCACACTTAGTACAATAGCTAAGAGACACAAAGCTAGACAAGTCCCTGCCTAAAGCAGGTGTAGGCAGGGTAGATGATCACCTCGTCTCTCATGCTTATGTTATTTGACCTCTGAGGAGAATCCCAATCATATTTTCATGACAACCAAATAAAATGATTTTAAGGTTGAAATCTCACAATGATGAGAGGGTTTGAAATAAGTCATCACGCACGCCCAAAAGTTACCGTGTTTCTCAAACTATAGACACCCCTGACTATAAGATGCACTCAAGTTTAGATAGCAAAAACAGGCAAAAAATATTGACTACTTTCCTTGTTTTCTGTTCTCACAGACTCAGCCTACCTACACATTGGTGAGTGCGATATTGGGCCCAGAAATTCATCCCAATATTGCGCTCTTGAGTGTGCGATTTACGAGGTACAGAGCCTCTTACTGCATTTTTAGCACACCCCATTCATTTCAATGGGAGATGCAGTGCATTAGGCTGCCTATCCACGGGCGATAGTCATAACATTATCCGCCCGCGGACCACGCTATGAAAAGCTCTCCATAGGCTGACTATGGAAAGTGCAGCCCACTGTACACGGGCAGAGAGTCATAGTGGTTTTCCACTCGTGTGATTAAAATCGCAGCATTCCGCGGTTTGCTGCAATTCTTCGGGGTGAGCCTATCAATTAGATAGGCTCATCGCGGAGACCTTGTAGTGCTCCCATCCTCCTCTCTCGCAGTGGAATATCGCTAGCAATCTTCCATCCTGCCACTGGACAGGCAGCCTTAAAAAGCACTGCAACACCGAAAAATGGAACATACAACGTTTGATTTATTTCGCTTTACAAATGCCCATGCTATAACACTTGTCTGAGAAGCCCCAAGGAAATGAATGGAGGCTTAGTGTGGCATCTTTAGCAGGCGCTGCAAACGTGTACTAAACACTGTAAATAAACGCCTGTGGTAGGCCTCAGTCACATGGGTGCATCGACACCCGTACATCGGCGCCGATGTGCCCGTGTGACTGACACCAGCAGACGGCCGTACCTGAAGACGGCCATCTCTCTGCAGCGCCGGGAGGAAGAACATGTGACTGGCTTCATTGCCGGTCATGTGTTCTTTCCTCCAGCGCTGCAGAGAGATGGCCGTCTTTAGGAACGCTGTCTCCTTCCTGCAGTCACACGGGCGCATCGCGCCGGTGTACGGGTGCCGATGCACCCATGTGACTGAGGCCTTAGAATGGCCTAAGAACCTCAATTCCAAAGATTAAATGCTTTTTGTTAAAATTTGGTACAACGGTATTTAGTATTTATTCACTTTTCTTTTACTTCAAAAACAGTCAAAAATGACACACTTAATGTATTCTGTGGGCCGGTAGGATTACAACTATCCTGGATTTATAGAGCTCTTTTTGCCGTACTACTTAAAAAAAAAAAATCCTGTAAAAAAATCTGACCGCCAGAACTTTTTTACTCTTCTGTCAATACAGCTTTCTATCATTGCCATTTGGGGTTCATACAGCTGTTGGATAGCTTTTTATTTTTTCAGAGACAGGATGACTAGAGATGAGCGAACGTACTCGTAATGAGTACTTACGCACCCGAGTACCGCCATTTTCGAGTACTTCAGTACTCGCGCGTAAAGATTCGGGGGGCGCCGGGGGGCGGGGAGAGGCGCGGCGGTGCGGGGGGTAGCAGCGGGGAACAGGGGGGAGCCCTCTCTCTCTCCCTCTCCCCCCCCACTCCCCGCCGCAACCCCCCGCGCCGCCACGGCGCCCCCCAAATTTTTTCGCCCGAGTACGGAAGTACTCGAAAATCGCGGTACTCGGGCGAAAAAGGGGTGGGGCCAAGCACGTTCGCTCATCTCTAAGGATGACCATAAAAGCACAATCCTGGTGCAGGTAGGTATTTTTTGTAGATGATATTCACCATGTAGGATAATTAATGTACTATTTTACTAGATTGGACTTTTCTGGATGCTGCAAATATAGTTTTTTGTATTGATTTTTTTAAGATAAAAGATGAAAACAGGGTTGATTTTAAGCTTTTTTTTTATTGTAATAAATACAAAATTTTAATCAGTATTTTTTTTTAGTTCCTGTTGGGGACTTAAAGTAACAATCATATGATCCCTATGCAAGTAAGGAAGATGGAATAATACCTCTGCAGCATTCAATTTGAGGGGGCACCAATTGGATGGCAGCATTTAAATAGAAGGAATGCTGTCATCCAATAGGAGGAGCTGCAGAGGTATTGTTCCATCTTCCTTATTTGCATATATTTCCCAGAGGAGCGTGCATGGTCTTATAAGTAACCTTCTAGGTGCTCATCTTATGGAGAGATGATATCCTTCTTAATCCTTATGCAATACACTGCAATGCTTCATATTGTAATTCTGTGGGTGTTCTGTTAACACAGGCCACAGGCAGGGCCTAATAGGCAGAAATATATGGTAGCCTTGGGGACATTAATAATGCCCTGACTCTGCAATGACACCTGAACAGTACCCTACAGTCTTATTGCAGGCAAGCCATTGTAGACATTTAAATTTCATTCTGGACATTTAAATGTTGCTGTCAGAAATAGTTGAGAGCCGCAACCAGAGTTATCTATAAGTGCTGCTCCTGTGTCCGGTTGTCAGCTTTCAAAGATAGCCAACGCCCACTGCAGGACTCACAAAACTTCAGGCGTGCTCTAAAAACACAGCACTTCTGGGAGGCATACCGCATTCCCTAAACAAACCCCTCTGTACGCTGCCTGATAACATGCTCCCTGACCTACTGACTGCAATCCCTGCTAGCCATCATAAACCGCTCCTGCAGTCATACCTATTCTGCCCTCACACGGCTAAATGTCTGACCATTGTCTATGTGTATATCACCCCTCACACTCCACCCCACCATACCGTGCACATCTCCACCCCCTTTACCTTCTGTATCCCCCTATTACTAGTAGCATGTAAGCTCGTTGGAGCAGGACCCGCACCCCTATTGTTTCCATCAACTGATTACTATGTAACCGTGGTTTTTGTACTTTTGTTTCTCTGTATTCCCCCTGTCTATGTAAACGCTGCGGAATATGTTGGCGCTATACAAATAAAGATTATTATAATTATCTGGAGGAGGTTCAGCTCCCTAGTCTGCTCCATATAATCCCCGCGCACATCTAACATATATGTTTGGTGGATGTTGCCTAGGGGTAAAACAACCCTGAATTTCACCCTAAAATATGCTATGTTTTAATTAGAGATGAGCGAGCACCAAAATGCTCGGGTGCTCGTTGCTCAAGTCGAACTTTCCGCAATGCTCGAGAATTCGTTTCAAGTAACGAACCCCATTGAAGTCAATGGGCGACTCGAGCATTTTTGTATATGACCCATGCTCCGCTAAGGTTTTCATTTGTGAAAATCTGCAAAACCTATGAAAGTGATGGAAACGACACAGAAACGGATAGGGCAGGCGAGGGGCAACAAGCTGGGGTTCACCTCAGGTTCCCAGGTCTCACTATTAAGCCACAATAGCGGCAAGAGTGGGCCCCCCAACCCAACAATTTTTACTTTGGACAAACCCTCATTAGCAAGGCACACCTTAGCTAAGCACCACACTACCTCCAACCAAGCACAAGCACTGCCTGCGGGACACACCGCTGCCTCTTCTCCTGGGTTACATGCTGCCCAACCCCCCCCCCCCCGCGCGCACGACCCTGCATCCGCAGTGCACACAAAAGTGTCCCTGCGCAGCCTTCAGCTGCTCTCATGCCACACGCTGGCTTTATAGCCACACCACCCTCATGTCTATTTATAAGTGCGTCTGCCATGAGGAGGAACCGGAGGCACACACTGCAGAGGGTTGTCAGGGCCAGGTAGTGACCATCTTTAAAAGGGGCGGGGCGATAGCCCACAATGCTGTAGAGAATCAATGAGAAATTGACGTTCGATCTTCACTCCAACCCTGTGCCAGCTCCGTCAGAAGCTGCAAACGTGGGCATAAAGGGGACTCAGCTGCCAGCCCAGCACTTCTACACATCGCCACAATGCAGCAATACTCGGTGTGGGAAGTATGTGAGCGGGCCCTGGGTCAGCCTCTGTCCCAGCAAACACCTTGTGTGGCCCAAGGTGCTGCGAGTGACATAGCAATGGGGACTCCATGTGTCCACACACTACTCATTCTGTTTGGGTGTCGGATACCTCATCGACAACGCAAGGGGTCAGCTGCACTCTGCACTCTACCCAAGTCTCTCAGTGTTTTGGGGACATACAGGTAAAAAACCTCAATGGGAAGTCTGTGTGCACCCACAGCATGGGTGGCTCCCAGGAACCCACAGACGGTACATAAAGAAATCCCATTGCAGTGCCCCAGATAGCTGAGGTAACGTGAGAGAAAATACATGTTGGCTTAGGCCCACACTCCATGCCCTAGTCAGTCTAGGTTTTTTAAAAGTGCCAGGCAGGTACAACTCCGCTATGGAAAGTCTGTGTGCACCCACAGCCTGGGTGGCTCCAAGGAACCCACAGATGGTACATAAAGAAATCCAATTGCAGTGACCCGGATAGCTGAGGTAACGTGAGAGAAAATACATGTTGGCTTCGGCCCACAATCCATGTCCTAGTCAGACTGGGGTTTTTTTTTGGCCAGATAGGTAGAACACCACGATGGAAAGACTTAGTGCACCCATAGTATACACAGACCCCTGTAATATTCCTGTAGCAAAGGTATAAGCTGACCCGAGTAACAGTTATGTTGCAGAAATCTAGGAGACCCCAGTAACATTTCTGTAGTAACAGTATAGATAGACCCCAGTAACATTTCATTAGCAGAAGTATAGGCAGACCCCTGTAACATTTCTGTAGCAGAAGTATAGGCAGACCCCTGTAACATTTATGTGCCAGAAGTATACGCAGACCCCAGTAACATTTTAGTAGCAGAAGTATACGCAAACCCCCTAGTAACATTTCTGTAGCAGCAGTAAAGGCAGACCCCTGTAACGTTTGTGTAGCAGCAGTATAAGCAGACCCCTGTAACATTTCAGTAGCAGCAGTACAGACAGGGCCCAGTATTTGGAACATTTCAGTAGTAACAGTATAGACAGACCCCAGTAACATTTCTGTAGTAACAGTATAGACAGAACCGAGTAACATATCTGTAGTAACAGTAAAGGCAGACCCCAGTAACATTTATGTAGCAGCAGTATAGGCAGATCCCTGTAACATTTACCTGGCAGCAGTAAAGGCAGACGCCTGTAACATTTCTGTAGCAGCAGTATAGGCAAACCCCTGTAACATTTGTGTAGCAGCAGTATAGGCAGACCCCTGTAACATTTCTGTAGCAGCAGTATAAGCAGACCCCTGTAACATTTCTGTTGCAGCAGTATAGGCAGACCCCTGTAACATTAATGTAACAGAAGCATAGGCAGACCCCAGTACCATTTTTGTAGCAGAAGTATATGCAGACCCCTGTAAGATTTCTGTAGTAACACTATAGACAGATCCCAGTAACATTTCTGTAGCAGAAGTATAGGCAGACCTCAGTAACATCCTTGTGGCAGTAGTATAGGCAGGCCCTGTAACATTTAAGTGGCAGCAATATAGGCAGACCCCTCTAACATTTAAGTGGCAGCAGTATAGGCAGACCCCTGTAACATTTACGTGGCAGAAGTATAGGCAGACCCCTGTTACATTTTTGTAGCAGCAGTATAGGCACACCCCTGTAACTTTCTTGTAGCAGAAGTATAGGCAGGCAGACCCCAGTAAAATTTCTGTAGTAATAGTATAGGCCAACCTCTGAAACATTGGGATACCAGGAGCGTAGGCGAAGGCCGGAAAAATTAGTTGGATAAGAGTGTAGGCGTAGGCCCGAAAAATTAGTGTACCAAGAGTACAAGTGTACCTCTGAAAAATGTATCAACCGAGAGGACAGGTGAAACCCATAAAGATACAGCTCACTGTTGCTTAATTTGTAACAGAGCCTGCAGGCAGCCCTGTTGAAAAAAATGGTTCATGTTAAAGTCTCAATACTTTTGAAACTTTGAAAAATTGTAAAAACATTGGTAGATGTAGATGAGCCTTTTGGGCCGCAGAAAAATTGGCCGTTCACCGCGATGACATGTTGTTTCTGGAGGAGGAGTAGCAGGAGGGGACTAATGTCAGAGACAGATTGACAAAGATAAATGCCCCGTTTTACCGTTGATACAAAAGAGTGCTTTTTTCTGCGGTTGCAGCGAAAAGAATCTTTAGGTAGCGCTGCTTTCCGCTGGTGGAGAAGAGAAATCTGGGGAAATCCAGCCTTTCTTCATCTTTATGAGTGTAAGCATGTCGGCACTGTCAGTTTACAGGCGGGTATGCTTGTTCGTGATGATTCCCCCAGCTGCACTAAACACCTTCTCTGACAAGGCGCTAGCGGCAGGGCAAGCAAGCACCTCCAGGGCATACAGCGCAAGTTCGTGAAACGTGTCCAGTTTTGACACCCAGTAGTTGTATGGAGCAGAGGTATCACGGAGGATGGTGGTATGATCGGCTATGTACTCCCTCACCATCTTTTGACTGGCGAGTGGGGACGCAGTCTTGCTGGGGAGCCATAAAGCTGGCAAAGGCCTTGGAGAGTGTTTCCCTGCCTGCGCTGAACATGCTGCCTGATCTCCGCGCCTCCCCTGCTACTTGGCCCTCGAAACTGCCCCTGCTGCCACTAGCGCTGTCAGATGGGAACTTTACCATCAGTTTGTCCACCAGGGCCCTGTGGTATTGCATCACTCTTAAACCCCTTTCGTGTAGGCCAGAATGAGTCTAACGCGAGGGTCACGAGAAAGGCATGCTAACATGAAGTCAGCCATGTGTGCCAGGGTACCAGTACGCAACACATCGCTGTCCTCACTAGGAAGATCACTTTCAGGATCCTCCTCCTCCTCCTCCACAGCCCATACATGCTGAACAGCTAAGGCAAGCAGCATGGGTACCCTCTGCAGTGGGCCTAGCTGTCTCTTCCTCCCCTCCTCCTCCTGCTCTTCCCCCTCCTCCTCCTCCTCCAAAACGCGCTGAGATATAGACATCAGGGTGCTCTGACTATCAAGCAACATACGCTCTTCCCTCGTCTCCTGTTCCGACCGCAAAGCGTCAGCCTTTATGCTTTGCAGCGAACTTCTCAGCAGGCATAGCAGAGGAATGGTGACGCTAATGATTGCAGCATCGCTGCTCCCCATCTGGGTAGACTCCTCAAAGTTTCGAAGGACCTCGCAGATGTCTGCCGTCCAGGCCCACTCCTCGGTAAAGAATTGGGGAGGCTGACGCCCACTACGCCGCCCATGTAGGAGTTCGTATTTCACTATTGCACTACGCTGCTCATGGAGCCTGGCCAACATGTGGAGCGTAGAATTCCACTGTGTGGGCACGTCACACAGCAGTCGGTGCTTTGGCAGATTAAACCGATGTTGCAGGGTCCGCAGGGTGTCAGCGTCCATAGTGGACTTGCGGAAATGTGCGCAGACGCGGCACACCTTGCCGAGCAGGTCAGACAAGTGCAGGTAGTTTTTCAGAAACCGCTGCACCACCAGATTGAAGACATTGGCCAGGCATGGCACGTGTGTGAGGCTGCCGAGCTACAGAGCCGCCACCAGGTAATGGCCGTTGTCACACACGACCATGCCCGGTTGGAGGCTCAGTGGCGAAAGCCAGGGGTCGGTCTGCTCTGTCAGACCCTGCAACAGTTCGGGGGCTGTGTGCCTCTTGTCACCTAGGCTGAGTAGTTTCAGCACGGCCTGCTGACGCTTGCCCACTACTGTGCTGCCGCGCCACACCGACTGCTGGTGACATGCTGCTCACATTTCTTAATTGAGAGGTAGAGGTTGCGTAGGAGGAGGAGGAGGGGGAGGGTTTAGAGGAGGTGGCATAGACTGCCGCAGATACCAGAACCGAGGAAGGACCCGCTATTCTGGGTGTGGGTAGGACGTGTGCGGTCCCAGGCTCTGACTCGGTCCCAGCCTCCACCCAAGTCACCCAATGTGCCGTCAGGGAGATATAGTGGCCCTGCCCGCCAGTACTTGACCACGTGTCCGTGGTTAAAGGGGTTGTCCCGTGCCGAAACGGGTTTTTTTTTTTTTCAACAGCCCCCCCGTTCGGCGCGAGACAACCCCGATGCAGGGGTTAAAAAAGAAAACCGGACAGTGCTTACCTGAATCCCCGCGCTCCGGTGACTTCTTACTTACCTGGTGAAGATGGCCGCCGGGATCTTCTCCCTCGGTGGACCGCAGGGCTTCTGTGCGGTCCATTGCCGATTCCAGCCTCCTGATTGGCTGGAATCGGCACGTGACGGGGCGGAGCTACCAGGAGCCGCTCTCCGGCACGAGCGGCCCCATTCAGAAAAGAAGAAGACCGGACTGCGCAAGCGCGTCTAATCCGGCGATTAGACGCTGAAAATTAGACGGCACCATGGAGACGAGGACGCCAGCAACGGAGCAGGTAAGTGAATAACTTCTGTATGGCTCATAATTAATGCACAATGTACATTACAAAGTGCATTAATTTGGCCATACAGAAGTGTATAACCCCACTTGCTTTCGCGGGACAACCCCTTTAAGTGGACCTTCCCAGTAACCGCGTTGGTGAGGGCACGATTAATGTTGCTGGAGAGGTGCTGGTGTAGGGCTGGGACGGCAAACCGGGAAAAATAATGGCGACTGGGGACCGAGTAGCGTGTGAACTTGGCGCGACATAGGTTGCACACCACTGTGCGTCGGTCGTCCGTGCTCTCACTGAAAAACATCCACACCTTTAAAGACCTAGGCCTCTGCAGGGTGGCTTTGCGCGAGGGGGTGCTTTGGGAAACAGTTGGGGGAGTCTTCGCTCTAGCCCTGCCTCTACCCCTGGCCACCCCACTGCCTCTTCTAACCTGTCCTGCTGCTGCACTTGCCTTTCCCTCTGAAGACCTGTCCTCAGTTGGCTTAGCGAACCAGAGGGGGTCAGTCACCTCATCGTCCAGCGGCTCTTCCTCCGAATACTCTGTGTGCTCCTCCCGGACCCCGGGAACTTTCCAAAGCTTGGGCATCGGCCACGACAAACTCCTCAGGTGAGAGAGGAACCATTTTTTCCCAATCAAGGCAGGGGCCCGAGAACAGTTCCTGGGAGTCTGTTTGCTCATCAGAATGTGTCATTTTCATGGAGTGAGGAGGTTGGGAGGAAGGAGGAGCAGCAGCGAGAGGATTCAGAGTTGCAGCAGTGGACGGCGTAGAAGACTGGGTGGTCGATACATTGCTGGATGCATTTTCTGCCATCCACGACAGGACCTGCTTACACTGCTCTGTTTGTAATAAAGGTCTACCACGTGGACCCAAAAATTGTAATATGAAGCTGGGGACCCCAGAAACTTGCCTCTCTCCTAATCCCGCAGCAGCCGGCTGCGATTCACATGGACCAGGAACTTGGCGTGTGCCCACACCCTCACTTGGACCTCCGCGTCCTCGCCAGTGTCCACATCCACGTCCTCTAGCCCTACCCTTCAGCATGGTGTATTACGAATAGAGCAGACACAGAGCGGTGTGAATAATTATGGAATTATTGGCGTGCACTTTCACACTGACAGCGGTTAAGTAACGCTAACTCCAGGCAGAAACAAAGAATACGGAAGGCTGCAAACAGGCCTAGCCGTGCAATAGTGATTCACTACAACTCCCAGCAGCCAGGCAGTCAAATGCACACGGTCACAGGTATCCCAACGAAGGAGCTTTTATTTAAATTTTTTTGAAAAAGAATACAGGTTATATAGCGTGTATATGACTTTCCCTCTATCAGTGGCTGTTGCCATACACTGTGCGTGAAGTCGACGGCAGACACAGAGCGGTGTGAATAATTATGGAATTATTGACGTACACTTTCACGCTGACAGCGGTTATGTAACGCTAACTCCCGGCAGAAACAAAGAATAAGGAAGGCTGCAAACTGGCCTAGCAGTGCAATAGTGATGCACTACACCTCCCAGCAGCCAGGCAGTAAAATGCACACGGTCACAGGTAGCCCAACGAAGGAGCTTTTATTTAAATGTTTTTGAAAAAGAATACAGGCTATATAGCGTGTATATGACTTTCCCTCTATCAGTGGCTGTCGCCGCACGCTGTGCATGAAGTTGATGGCACACACACAGCGGTGTAAAAAATTATGGAATTATTGGCGTCCAGTTGGAGGCTGACAGCGGTTATGCAAAGCAAACTGCAGTCATAAAAAAAATATACACAAGGCTGCAAAAAGACCTAGCTGGGTAATAGT
The DNA here is from genome assembly GCF_035609145.1 of Eleutherodactylus coqui. Classification (NCBI taxonomy): domain Eukaryota; kingdom Metazoa; phylum Chordata; class Amphibia; order Anura; family Eleutherodactylidae; genus Eleutherodactylus; species Eleutherodactylus coqui. The sequence continues at coordinate 17,548,507 of NC_089837.1, read as the reverse complement.
GAGCCACTACAGCTCCCAGCAGCCACGCAGTAAAATGCACACGGTCGCAGGTAGCCCTAAGAAGGAGCTTTTTTAAAAAATTTTTTGAAAAAGAATACAGCCTATATAGTGTGTATATGACTTTCCCTCTATCAGGGGCTGTTGCCACACGCTGTGCGTGTAGTTGACGGGACACACACAGCGGTGTAAAAAATTATGGAATTATTGGTGTCCAGTTGGAGGCTGACAGCGGTTATGTAACGTAAACTGCAGCCAGAAAAATATTATATGCAAGGCTGCAAAAATTCCTAGCTGCGTAATACAGCACTACAACTCCCAGCAGGCACAAAGTAAAATGCAGACGACTGCAGACTGAGAACGCTATAGCTGTAATAGCCTGCACAGCCCGAGATGAAAAAAATTTTTTGGGTGCAAAACTGCTCCCAGCCAGCCACAACAGTAATGCACACGGTCAGATGTGGCCCTAAGAAGGACCGTTGGGGTTCTTGAAAATGCTAACACTCTCCCTATAGCACCCTCCCTAATCTCTGCCAGCGTGTGTCTGAGGCGAGCCGCGGGCGGGACTGCTTTAAGTACTCTGCAGTCACTTGATCTCTCCAGCCACTCACTGCAGGGGGGTGGGATAGGGCTGGAATGTCACAGGAGGAAGTTGTAATGCCTTCCCTGCATATCTATTGGACAGAAAATGGCGCTAAACATGCAGGGAAGGAAATGGAATTGACTCGAGTATCGCGTGGTGTTCGTCCCGAGTAACGAGCATCTCGAGTACCCTAATGCTCGAACAGGCATCAAGCTCAGACGAGTGTGCTCGCTCATCTCTAGTTTTAATGTATACATCATGGAAACCATTGGCAGGTGAAATAGATACAGCATGATGGTAAACTGTTCTATATCTACAGATGTGCTAGAGTTGAAGTTGACACTTAACCCATTAAATAAACTGTGATGCAGAATTCCTGCTTTTCCAATGGCATTTGTTGCAGTAAATTATTAGCTTCCCCACTTAATTTGTCTAGTGACATAGCTAAATGATGGCTTATGTTTTGCAGGACGAGTTGCGTTTTTCAATAATGCAATTTAATGTACCTTATAATGCACTAAATACTTTTTAAAAAGCCACATTTTTCTAGCTTTTTTAGGCAGCACTAATTAAAAAAATAAAATACACATCAAAAATTGCTTTCGGTTGTTACGTTTTGACCCCCATAACTTTTTATTTTTCTGTCGATGGGGTAGTGTGAGGGCTTGTTTTTTTGTGCATCACCTTTACTTCTACTACTACTATTTTGGAGTACATACGACTTTTTAGTCATTTTCATTAAAAAAAATTTTTCTTAAAGATCAGTGGTTCCTTTAAATGGAATGAAAGTTTCTGGGTGACCATGAAACCTAGAAAACCCGCAATATATTACACCAATAGTTATCAAAAATAAGCCTGAGGATTTTAGTCTTGGTATTGAATGCTGGAAATTGGTGAGCTGGTGAGTTACAGGAAAGGTATGGAAGAGCCTTAGCTTGGTGATGGGCATACGCTGAACCATCCTGCTAATAGAAGGGGCAGAGGACAGCTGGTAAAGGGAGGTTTGGCACCATAGGTACAGAATGCCTTAATCCATGTGAGGTGCTAGACCTTAGTTCTGAGGGCCTGTGTAGTGAATAGGATGGGACCCGCTCATCAAAAGAAACAAACTTCTCCCTCTGCAGACAGGCAGTAGAGACTGTAGGCCTGTGGCTTTGGAGGTGGTAATTCAGAGGTTCCAAGTTATGCTAAGGGACCTGTATGGAGGTGAAACGGAGGTTGCCTACAGGAAGTGAGCAAATATTTAGTGGGAAGCAGTTCAACTACTTTTCCAAGCTGAGCCTGGAGCATGTGTCATGGAGCAGACAGTGAGTTAGTAATTCAACTATTATTGTTCTGGTGCTGATAGAGATGGGTTATACAGAAGGTGGACTCCCCAGTGTACTGTGTGGGTGACCACCTAAGCAGTAGTTGCTAAGATGTATCATCAGCCTAAGTGGTTAGGTCTGTGAAGTCTGCTGGGTCTGCTTGAACTGTGGGAATAGTAAGTCTGGAGTAAAACCCAATGGGGTGAGGGTTACCAAAGTCAAACTAGCAGGATACTGTAGTTAGGTTCTATTTGGGGGGAGGGGGGGGCTCAGGGAGATTATTAAGAACTATTAATGTGTAATGGGGTCACTAAGAAGAGCTACTACTGTGAAGTTGCCACCAAGAGGCAATATTATCATAGGGCATCATGTGGCACAGAGTATTAAGCAGCAGTAATGCAGTCCTAAGCTCTTGCTCACGACCTGAAGGTTGCGAGGTCAATTCCCATATGGTTCAGGTAGCTGGCTCAAGGTTGACTCAGCCTTCTATCTTTCCGAGATCAGTAAAATGAGTACCCAGCTTGGTTGGGGTTAATAAATAAATTGCCTGAAAATGTTACGGAATAAGTTGGCGCTATACAAATAACAAGATTTATTGTTTTTGTATTACTGTGAGGGGATACAAAGATCATAGCAAAAGGATTGTGGTCTAACATTAAGAAAATCACATATGCCTCAAGACTTGTTCCCCTTTCTGTTGATTGAAAGCTAAGAGGTTAACAACAGCACATAGTCATGTGGCTGCGTGCTAGAGAAGTGTACTGCCAACAGATCTGTGTACAGGGCTCCGCTGTATGTATCAGCTGTCATGCAGTAGGACATCTAGTAATATAGTGCGCTCTGCACAGTAGACATCACTGTCACTTATAGAGAAACATACTCATTTACACACATTTACAAAAGGGGGCCAATACTTTTTAAAGAAAACTCTAGATTCAATGCAATCTACAAGAGTGATTCTCAGCTCAGATACACTGCAGGTTGTGGTTGAAATTGGGTGATGATTGTTCTGCTCCAGAAAATATTACCTGGGGAGGAGGAAAGCAGAGTGCGTGCTATAATGTACCCAGTGCTCCTAATAATTGACCTCTAGGGTCTGAGGCTCTGAGCATACATATGGTATAAAAGTATACTATAGTGCAAGTAAGGCAGAAGGATGGACTGAATGGGACAGCTGCTACCTGCACACTGTAATGCAGTTAGAGAGAAGGAAACATTGATTTGGATGGTGGATTGGATCCACATGGGGTCTCCACAACTGTTTACAACATAGATCAGATATGGACATGCTACCATAAGAATCTCTGTAGTGCAGCCTCAGGGTTTGATGCCTATAATGCCGGTAAAGATCGGGACTAGCAGTGGAGTAGCTAGGATGGGGTACCAGGTCACATAACACAGGTTTCTGGGTGATAAGGGGTGCCAACAAGCCACTTTGCCTTGAACAGAATATTTAGATACAGGGCTAGTTCAATGAACTGAACCTTTGCTTCAGGTGATGAAAAGCTTAGCTAATATTTGAGCACTAGACACAGTCCAAGACAGGACTAAACTCAGCATAAGGACAAGACCAGACTACCCACTACAGAACCAGATACAACCCAAGAGCTAATTATAATCATTAAATCATTATTTCTGAAGCACAGTATTTGGGGGTCGCGTGCCATATAGCAGATATGGTAGCAACAGGCGCAGAATTGTGAGTAGCAGCAGAATGGAACGTTTATATAGGTTGGTAAAAGTTTAGTGCAGTGCTGGAAGGGTGAGGAACCAAAGATTTCTGGACAGCAAACCCTACAGATATGTCACAGCAGGAAGAAGTCTTTATGGTGGTCTGAGCTGGATGGAGAAGACAGGAAAAGTGAATGACTGCAGTCAGAGAGGACATCCCCTGTGATGACTGGATATACCGGTACAGTAATCACTTATATGGCCCCAGTGTAGGACATGGCCACTGTATGGCGGTTATACAGTTGAAATTATTCAACCCCCATTGCAAATTAGGTCTAATTGCCAAATTGCAAAATGTTTCGCTGTTTGCAAAAAAACAATGTTTTTCTATATTTGTACACTAAAAAAAAACTAACAAATGAAAACAATTTAACCCCTTAGTGATGAAGACTGTTTGCGCTTTAAAACCAACTAATTTTTCCGTTTTTTTCATTGTCGCATTGCAGAAGCTACTAGTTTTTAATTTTCCCATCGACATATGGGGGCTTGTTTTTTGCGGAGCAAGTTATGTTCTTTAATAGCATCATTTCTGGGTACATATGATGTATTGTATAGCTTTTATTAATTTTTTTAGGGGGATTGGTGAAAAAAAATAAATTCAGCTATTTGTGTTTTGGATTTCATTTTTATGGCATTCGGTGTGCAAAATAAATTCTGTGTTATTATTTTCTGGGTCGGCACAATTCTGGTGATACAAAGTTTATACAGTTTTAGGTTTTGTTATATTTGTACACTAAAACCACTTTTTTTAAAGATTTGCTTTTCTGTTGCCGCATTCCAAGTGCCAGAACATTTTTATTTTTCCATTGATGGAGCTCTATGAGGACTTGTTTTTGCGGGATGAACTTTAGTCTTTATTTATCTAATTTTTTGGAACATGTAACATTTTGATTGCTTTTTATACCATTTCTTTCTAAAGGCAAGTTTAACAAAATCTGCAATTCCGGCATGATTTTTATTTATGGTTTTAACAGCGATCAGCATGCAGTATAAATGATATGTTAAATTAATTTAGATGATTTTGTCAATACCAAGTCTATATAACTTTTTCTCTTGCAACTTGTTCATACGGTAAAAAAATAAAATAAAATTTCATTCAAAGACCTCTTTTTCTTTTTTTGTCAACAGTGCTGTGAAAGGTTGTTATTTTTTGCGGGATGAGTTGTACTTTTTAATAGTACCATTTCTTGTTTTGTGCAACATTTTTATCACTTTCTATTCCATTTTATGTGATCCAAGATAAGCAAAATTAACTATTTTCATCATGTTTGTTGTATTTTTTATGGCATGCACTGTGGGGGTTAAATAATGTATTCGCTTTTTTCCCCAGGTCATTGTGAACACAGCGATACCACATATGGGATTTTGACATTTTTACTTTTATTCTTATATTTTAACTACTTTTTATCCTTTTTTACGTTTATTTTTGTACCACTAGGGGCTTGATTATCAGCATATTTTATTACTCTTCTCGTACACTACTATGCATCAGCATAGTAGTGCATTATGAAGCCTATGAGGGCAGCCAGATCCTGAGCCTCATAAGCCACTATAGCTGGCAGACTCGGAGGCTATATCCAAGCCTCCAGGTGCCTTAGCAACTCATCAGGATGTGATTGTGGGGGTCTGATGAGTGACAGAGGGGATCCTTAGTTTTTTTAACAACCGTGCACTCACTCCCCCAGGCATGGGAGACTAGCGCTGGGCTTCTAAAGCACTGACGTTAAAAGATGGTGCTGCAGAATAAAGCCCCTTAATGACCCACCTTAATGACAAACATCTTAAGTACTTAGTAGAGCACTTTTTCCAGTTATGTCCTGCAGCAGACGTGATACATAGCTAGACATTAGCTTCTGATGGCGTTACTGAGATTCCTCAAGAGAAATAGCCTCTAGTTCACTAATATTCTCAGGCTTGTGTGCTGCAGCCACCTTCTTCACATCTCACTAAAGATTTTATATGGGGATTTAAGTCAATTGACTGTGACAACCACTGCAGAATCTTCCAGGACTACTTATGAAACCAGCCCTTGGGGAAATTTGAGTAATGCTTGGAATCATCGTGCTGTTGTAAGGTCCAATGGCATCCAAGCTTTAACCTGTTGACAGAAAGCATGGCATTTTCTCCTTGAATTTCCTGATATTTCATTGAAATTATCTTGCCCTCTACATGCTGCAGGTTTCTAGTGTCAGAGGAAGCAAAGCATCTTCAGAGCACCACCAAGTCACCGCCAGGCTTCACTGCAGCATCACCGAACCACTGCCATTCTTCATTGTAGCATCACCGAGCAACTGCTATGCTTCATTGTAGCATCATTCAGCCACTGCCATGCTTCATTGTAACATCAACAAGCCACCGCCATGCTTCACTGTAGCATCACTGAGCCGCCTCCATGCTTCACTATACCATCACCGAGCCACCGCCATACTTCACTGTAGCATCACTGAGCTACCGCCATGCTTCACTGTAGCATCACTGAGCCGCCTCCATGCTTCACTATACCATCACCGAGCCACCGCCATGCTTCACTGTAGCATCACTGAGCCGCCGCCATGCTTCACTGTAGCATCACTGAGCCGCCGCCATGCTTCACTGTAGCATCACCGAGCCACCGCTGTGCTTCACTGTAGCATCACCGAGCCACCGCCGTGCTTCACTGTAGTATCACTGAGCTACCGCCGTGCTTCACTGTAGCATCACTGAGCCGCCACCATGCTTCACTGTAGCATCACTGAGCCGCCGCCATGCTTCACTGTAGCATCACTGAGCTACCGCCATGCTTCACTGTAGCATCACTGAGCCGCCGCCATGCTTCACTGTAGCATCACTGAGCTACCGCCATGCTTCACTTTAGCATCACTGAGCCGCCGCCATGCTTCACTGTAGCATCACTGAGCCGCCGCCATGCTTCACTGTAGTATCACTGAGCCACCACCATGCTTCACTGTAGCATCACCGAGCCACCGCTGTGCTTCACTGTAGCATCACCGAGCCACCGCCGTGCTTCACTGTAGTATCACTGAGCCACCACCATGCTTCACTGTAGCATCACCGAGCCACCGCTGTGCTTCACTGTAGCATCACCGAGCCACCGCCGTGCTTCACTGTAGTATCACTGAGCCACCACCATGCTTCACTGTAGCATCACTGAGCCACCACCATGCTTCACTGTAGTATCACCAAGCTACCGCCATGCTTCACTGTAGCATCACCGAGCCACCGCCGTGCTTCACTGTAGTATCACTGAGCCACCGCCATGCTTCACTGTAGCATCACCGAACTACTGCCATTCTTCATTGTAGCATCACCGAGCCACCGCCATGCTTCACTGTAGCATCACTGAGCCACCGCCATGCTTCATTGTAGCATCACCGAGCCACCGCCATGTTTCACTGTAGCATCACCAAGCCACCGCCATGCTTCACTATACCATCACCGAGCCACCGCCATGCTTCACTGTAGCATCACTGAGCCACCGCCATGCGTCACTGTAGCATCACTGAGCCACCGACATGTTTCACTGTAGCATCACTGAGCCACCACCATAGTTCACTGTAGCATCACCGAGCCACCGCCATGTTTCACTGTAGCATCACCAAGCCACCGCCATGCTTCACTATACCATCACCGAGCCACCGCCATGCTTCACTGTAGCATCACTGAGCCACCGCCATGCTTCACTGTAGCATCACTGAGCCACCGCCATGCGTCACTGTAGCATCACCGAGCAACTGCTATGCTTCATTGTAGCATCGCTCAGCCACCGCCATGCTTCACTGTAGTATAGCCGAGCCACCGCCATGCTTCACTGTAGTATTGCTGAGCCACCGATATGCTTCACTGTAAGCAGGGGGTTATTTTCAGTGTTTGCTTCAGTCTTTTTCCTCTATCCATACCGCTAATCAAGAGGCCTGAAAAGTTCCAGCTTTGTTTCATCGCTCCACAGAACAGTATCCCAAAACTTCTGTGGATTATTTACCTGTTTTTGAACTTTTTGGAGGCAACGTTTCTTGTGCTTTTGGGACAGTAAAGGTGAACATCTTTGGCCATGAGAAACATATGTGATTCATATGCACCTTACTGTGCAAATTGACACCTCAGTGCCCACTGCCACGACATCTTGCTGCAGGTCTATTACAATCACTTGAGAGTTTTTGACCACTTGCCTGCTCAGGAATCTACAGGCAGATAGTCATAGACCCCACTTTCTGCCATGTGCAGGTAGTGCAGCCAGTGTTCCTTTAACTTTGACCTTGGGAACTGCTTACAGCTCTGTCTCTAGGAACATTAGCACTTTTTATCCTTTTGTATCCTTTTTGTACAAGGCAATGTTCTCTTAACATTTTAGACCACTCTCTCTTCTTAGCCATATTTCTACCATGCAATAAACCATCACACCCAACAAAGCCGTCGCCAGTCCATGCATCTGATATGTTTTATCTCAAGTACAGCTTATGATACTACTGAAACCCCTGATTAGTCGCATCAAGTGTAACAACATGTGGGCAACAATATGTGCTCTTATGAGGGATTCTGTTTAGTGGGTGAATAATTCTGAGACTGCGGTAATCAGTAAAAGGGGCATTTTGTGTTGAATTTGAAGAAACCACCTGTTATATTAGTTGTGTTAAGTATTGAAATTGTTCTTGTGTAATTGTTTTCTTCTGAAAACAGGTGAAAATCAGCAAATTTGACAAATAAACCTAATTTGTAATAGAAAAAAATCCCAGGAAAAGGGAGAAATTTACAAAATTATAGAACAAAATTTGGTAAATTTGACCATACTGTTCTAATTTGTAATAGAGGTTGAATACTTTTGATTTAAACTGTATTGGACTGTGTATAAGTATTATAATTAGGATGCGAGTCCGCAGTCATAAACTAAGTTGGGGGTGCACTCATGATGCTATGACCTTCTGTACAGAACCTCTATGTGCAGTTCATGCACATAAATGCTTCAATGCAGGGAGGTCAAGCTGACTGCATCAGGAAAGAAGCAGCCAGGAAATCTGATCTGCCGGCTCCTGTCTTCCTTCACAGATATAGATAAAAATTAATAATGTTTATTAAGTTATTTAAAAGGACATGGGTTTACACTAACATAAACACACACACAGATGGAAAACAAAAACAAGAAGAAACCAAAGAATAAGACCCTGGTTTATAGTAAACTGGGAGATTCAGCTCTTCGATGATAGAGAGGTAAGTATATTTATCCCTTATGGTGTATAGTTGGATAACCTTACGGGATTCGTATGGACATAACTTGTTGAGGAATAGATGATAATCAGTACGTCAGATCTAGATACACCGTTCGTACTGGGATATCCTCGAACCAAGTATGTATATATCCTAGACCTCTATTTGTATACTGGATCCCCAGTGGTGCCACATTAGTTTAAAGGTTGTTTTACCCGGGGTCTGGTCATGGTGCATTTAGATAGTATTATTGACCAGATCCCACAAAAACACACCCTTTAAATGCCAGGATTGGCTCTGGCGTACGGTAGGTGGAGATCTACCGATTAATCGTTCGCCAAAAAGTAATGTAGTGGCGTCTAGAAAGTAGACTTATGCTCAGAGATAGGCTCGACGCGTTTCCCTATCCAATTTTTTGGATAGTTCCTCAGGAGCAAAAGGTACGTATACCATCAATCCATATTTAGTCCTTTTACTGTGGACCATTCAGGACCAGGGTTGGTAAAAGGGAGAATTTCTCAAAAGTAAATTGATTTTTCGATGAATTATGTCACCGGTTTCTTGTTAAAAGAATGCCAAAAAATATATGATTATGCATTCCAACTCTTGCTCTTTTGGCTAGGTGTACCCCTCAAATATCCACATTGGCTGTTAGGCCGATCGGTTTTTGGATATACCCGTCGGTCCAATAAGTCATTAAGTGAAATAGACTAGAGCCAAGTAACCCTTGGTATATATCAGTGGTTCAGCAGGAAATTGTCCTAGTCTGAATTAACACCGATACGACCTTGGTTTTCTATATATCCAAATGCTCAGTCTTTTAATTAAGCTATTGAGAGGTTGCATAAGCAGGGCCCCCACAGGTTAGTGATTGGCACCTGTTTTATCGGTGATATGGCTATCTGTCAGTTTCTAAATAGCCAGAATATCACTCGATAATAATACTGCAATGTTTAGAGGATAGATAGCAGAGAAAAACCCAGTTGGCAGTTACAGGGTTAATGCTCGGCAGAGCAGTTGCAGTTGTAATTACAAGCTCAGCAAAGCAATTGCAGAAAAAGCCTAGACAAGAGGACAGCACCACCCCTAGAGATTAGTCCCATCCACAGTCAGATGGGACCTGGGTAAGTGGTCCAAATAGGGAGAGCAAAAGATAGTGCCTGCGGCTCTGGTGGTGAGCGGCCGGCTCCTGTCTTGATCTATTTATTCAGTATCCTCTTGCTCATAAATAGAGACATTAAGTAAATTGAGATGCTGTGGCAAGAGCTTAATAGGATAATCATGTCTCAAATGTGGCTAAATTAAAGGAATTCTGCACAAAAAAGGATGTCACTATCCCCCCCCCCCCCCCCCCCCCCTCATGTGTTCTCCAGTGTTTGTAAGTCTTTGGTTGCAGAGCCTGCTTGCACAACCAGTTATAAGATTTAGGTGACAATTACTTTTTTTTTTTTTTTTTTACAAAAGGTCAGTTGGTGTTAGATAACTGAAGCTGAAACTTGTGTAAATCTATGCAATCATATATATATATATATATATATATATATATATATATATATATATTGTAGAGGTGCACTACAGAGAATGGCCTGTAGGGGGCAACAGACAGGCATTCTGGTGCCTACGAAAAGGGAAAACACCCACAGGTGTGATCAGGAAGTGGGATATAAGTGTGCATTCCTGCTACAGTCAGGGGAGATGTTGGCTGAGAGAGCCAAAGAGGACCTGTGCAGCAGAGCTAAGCTGCTGCAGGCCGATGGCCTAGGAAAGGCCAGAGTCCGACAGGGGTGACCACCCTAACCTTAACACCCAGGAGGAGTGTGTATGAGAATTTTTTATGTTTTGTTGAACAACGTTATATGGACTCTGTTTATGTTGTTTGTGCTGTGAATAAAGACTGTCAGGAGCTAGGTTTAAAGAAAAAACGCGTCACCAGTGAGTGTTTCTACATGATTGGTGCTCATTCCGGTCTGGAATTATATATAATCTGTATAGTACATGCACATAATCGTGCATGTTTTCCTCTTGTCAGATAGTTGACACCAGCATTTGTGTGAGGTTGTTTTGGTGACTATCTTCTAATGTACTGACTGGGCCAAACTAAGGGAGAATATTAATGGAAGCATCTCATATAATTAATGTTACATAAATAGGGAGTTGAAAAAAAAACTCCACCGTGCCACCTTTTGAAAGGTAACATTCTTAAAAGTCATTTCTTGACCTTTCAACAGGCCTTCACAACATGACTAAGGATATCCTTTTAGCCTAGCCAGATCCTTCTCTAGAAAGAAAGGACACCCAAATGCATACTAGCTCTTTCAGGATGTTTGCTGCTTGTTATTGCAGAGCAGGGTTGGCTAGTTGGCTGGATGAGATGACACCAGTCCCATATTAAAGGCCCCTGAAGAAGACTCCAGCTTGCTTATATAATTAGTCATGTTATCAAGGCCTATTGGAAGGTTGAATGCTGACTTATAGGAACTTTTTTCAGTAAGCATTGCATGGCACATACACAAGTCCTTACACCAACCTGAAGCTCTCCACAAGTAGAAATTACTAGCTCATACTTCCCCAGACCCATATTTAATGTTACTTATATTCATTAGATATCAATCCACAGAAGAGAAATATTAGGTTTTTAGATTTTATTTTTAATCACGTGGGGCAACCATATTTGAAACACTTCTTGTATTGTCTGTGCAGCAGGGTATGTGTGGATATGTGTGCTTCACGGCAGCTGAAATTAATAGGATTCAATTGACAGAAAAGTGTCAAAACTCAGTATAATCCCCTCTAGTAGAGCGGGATGTATTAGGAGAAGCATAGTCTAGATCACGTGAGGTCATTATCCCCCTCTACTCTTCCTTAGTCAGACCTCATCTGGAATACTGGGTCCAGCTCTGGGCAACCCACTTAAAAAAAGACATAGACAAAGTGGAGCAAGCTCAGAGAAGAGTTACCAAGATGGTGAGCGGTCTGCAAATCATGTCCTATGAGGAACGGATAAAGGATCTGGGAATGTTTAGCTTGGAAAAAAGAAGGCTGAGAGAAAACTTAATAGCTGTCTACAAATATCTGAAGGGCTGTCACACAGCAGAGGGATCAGCCCTATTGTACTTTGCACAAGGAAAGACTAGAAGCAATGGGATGAAACTGAAAGGGAGGAGACACAGATTAGATATTAGAAAAAACTTTCTGACAGTGAGGGGGATCAATGAGTGGAACAGGTTACCATGGGAGGTGATGAGTTCTCCTTCAATGGAAGTGTTCAAACAAAGGCTGGACAAATATCTGACTGGGATGATTTAGTGACCCTGCACTGAGCAGGGGGTCGGACCCGATGACCCTGGAGGTCCCTTCCAACCCTACCATTCTATTATTCTATGATGTAACACAAAGCAAGGATGCATAGGAAAACATGGGCTACAAAACATCCCAAATCGTGGCTGTATAGAACATGCTGCTATTCTGTATCCTTGCAATATAGAAGCCTACAAAACATTGCTTATGTGAAAGAACCCATTGCAATGCATGGGCTTCACATATATGCGATTTGTAGCACTGTTGCATCCCCAGAAAATCACACGATTTTGTTGCCCGTGTAAAAGCGGCCTAAATGCCACAATCAGTGTTGACTGCAACAATTAAATGGATTGACAGAGGGCTGTAGCTCATGGATTCAGCCTGTGGCAAGGCTAAATAGGAGGCCATTATACTGTAAAACTGAAGTACTTCTGTAATATTGCAGTATATTGTGTAAGTAATCAAGCGATGACAAAATCAAGTTCCCTAGTGGGACCGTAAAATAAGCTAAACATTTTTACTACAAAAAAGATAATAAAATTAAAAAAATATTGCATCATTTATTCTACATGGTGAATGCCATCAGAAAAATTAAATACATTGAAGGAATTGTCCTTTTTTGGTCACCCTGTCTGCAAGGATAAATTGAAAAAAAAGTGATCAAAAAGTTGTATGTACCAATATATTGTACAAAAAGAAACTATAGCTCACCCCATAAAAACACACCACAACATTGGTGAAAAATCAAAAAAGTTATGGAGTCAGAATATATATATATGTTAGCTGTAAAAACAGCCCCCAAAATGTTGCAATTCCTTTTTTCCCCATTTCACCCCACTTAGAAATATTTAAAAGTTGTTCAGTGCCATAACATGGTACATTAATTAGCATCAATATAAAATATAAATCGCCTTGCAAAAAAAGCCTCATACAGCTCTAAGTTATGGCTCTTGAAAAGTGGAGATGAAAAAATGACAATGAAGAAATTAAAAATCTTTGGTTCTTGAAAAGTTACAAAAGTAACAAAATCCATTTTGCTTTTTTACTTGTGTAAAGATGGCACCTGGAAATCGAACAGTCCTGACAGAATTCATCTTGGCTGGATTTCCTCAGAACTTGCAGAGTTGTGTCCTCATCTTTGTCTTCTTCTTACTCCTTTACATATTGACCATTCTGGGGAATATGTTCCTTATCTGCACAGTTGTGGTCAGTCCTCAGTTACACAGTCCTATGTACTTCTTCCTCCTAAATCTTTCCTTCCTGGACCTCTGCTATTCATCGTGCTCTCTTCCAAATGTCTTACTAAATATGTTTTCTAGCAAAAGGAGAATTTCTGTCATCGGGTGTTTGGCACAGATGAACCTTGGGCTGTTCCTTGGAGAAACTGAATGTATTCTTTTGGCTGTGATGGCCTACGACCGATACATTGCAATTTGCTTCCCCTTTTATTACACTATCATTATGAACAGGAAGGTTTGTAGAAATGTGGTATTCCTGATGTGGTCAGTATGTTTCATTTTAGCAACTGTTCCCACTATCCTGAAGCCACTTATTTTCTGTGGAAAGAACAAGTTGGACCATTTTGTTTGTGAGGTCTTGGCTCTCCTCGAATTGGCATGTGGTGACCTTTCTTTCTATAAGATGATGATATTTTTTGTGAGTTTATTCACCCTTTTGGCGCCCTTCCTTTTCATTACGGCTTCATATATTTGTATTATTTTTGCTGTATTGAAAATTCGTTCCACAGACGGAAGAACAAAAACATTTTCCACCTGCGCCTCCCACCTGATTGTAGTTCTCATGTTTTATGGGGCAAGTATGACCATGTACATGGGGCAAACAAAAACATTTTCATATCATATAAAATACATCTCTTTAATGTATGGGATCATGACTCCGGCCTTAAACCCTTTAATATACAGCTTGAGGAATACAGATGTTAAAGAGGCCTTTAGGAAAATTGTGCACAATTGTTTGACAAGATACATCTAATTATCACCTACATTACTGACCAAAGAAGAGACCTTTTGTGATCTGTATGCAAGTATACATATCTTTTCCTCCTCATTCCCATCCATGATTGACATTAGGATACTCATGCCTGTAGTCATTCCATTGTGTCTTCCCTACAAGGAGGTAGGAACAATCATACAACAGTATATTTGTAACATAGAAACTGCTTATGCCAAGTGCTTTTGAGGAATTTCCATTAAAAGGATTATTCTGTAGTAGAGATGATAAAAGTCTGAATGTTGGGGGTGTCACTATTGAGAGCCCCACTGATCCTGAGAAGGGAGGGTTCCATGATCCCGTCTCCTCCTCAACATGAGCTCAGTGCAGTGGGGGTATGCTTAACCACACAGGTTGCTGCTGCATTAATATCCAATTAGACTGCCAGAGATAGCCAAGTGCTTGTACTCGACTATTTCTGTCAGCCCCATTGACCCCATAAAATTCTAGGATGTACAGGTGTCATGAAGGTTTGGGGTTTGTATGGAATGGGATCAAAGGGGTTGATCCTGCTCCTTACAATGTGGGTCCTGGCTGTCTTTGACAGCTGACACCCACCTGCAACAGCTGCAATTAGCACTCAAACTGATCATGGCTGTTAATTCTTTAAATGCCACAGAGTTTCTCAGGAGTGCCATTGCTTATTGCCTATGAAGCCATGCCTGTGGCATCACTTGATAGACTGACTGTCAGATCACGGTATAATGCAATACTGTGGTATGACTATAGTATGGGCATGAACTCTGTAATACTATAGTATTACATTATACTGTATGAGCGATCAAGTGATCACAAGTACAAGTCCCTTAAGGGGACAAAAAATAAATAAAAAAATTGTTTTTAAACGTTGTATTAATTATTTAAAAAAAAAAAAATAATTAAAAAAACACACAGTAATGCATTATTTATCCCGCACAGTAAAATATACGCAACACCAAAATTACGCTTTCTTAGTTACTAGAGATGAGTGAACGTGCTCGGCCACGCCCCTTTTTCGCCCGAATACCGCGAATTCCGAGTATTTCCGTACTCGGGCGAAAAAATTCGGGGGGCGCCGTGGCGGCACGGGGGGTAGCAGTGGGGAGTGGGGGGGAGAGGGAGAGAGAGAGGGCTCCCCCCTGTTCCCCGCTGCTCCCCCCCGCACCGCCACGCCTCTCCCCGCCCCCGGCACCCCCCGAATCTTTTCACCCGAGTACTGAAGTACTCGAAAATGGCGGTACTCGGGTGCGTAAGTACTCGAAATGAGTACGTTCGCTCATCTCTATTAGTTACTCCATCTCCAAAAAAATGTAATAAAAATGATCAAAAAGTCACATGAACTCCAAAATGGTACCAATAAAACCTACAGGACGTCTCACGAAAACCTAGCCCTCACACAACTATTTTGACAGAAGAATAAAAATGTTATGGCAGTCAGATGATGGTGGTAGAAAATAATTTTTTTTTTCTAAAGATATTTTATTTCTTCGAAGTAGTACAGCAAAAAAAAAAAATGTGCATTTAGTATCATACCCACAAAATAAAGTTATCATGGAATTTTTGGTGCAGTGTGTACACCGTAGAGACAAGACTTCTGCCAAAGATGGTGGAATTGTGGGGTTTTTTTTCCATTTCCCTCCACTTAGAATTTTTAAAAGTTTTTCAGTACATTACATAGTAACTCTGAAAATACAACTCGTCCTACAAAAGAAAACCAACGAGCCCACTGACAGTGACAGTGATGGATAAATAAGAGTTATGATTTTTTGAAAGTGGGGAGGAAAAAACAAAAATGAAAAAAAAGAACGGCATCTAGAGATGAGCGAACGTACTCGTAATGAGTACTTACGCACCCGAGTACCACCATTTTCGAGTACTTCTGTACTCGCGCGTAAAGATTCGGGGAGCGCCGGGGGGCGGGGAGAGGCGCGGTGGTGCGGGGGGTAGCAGCGGGGAACAGGGGGGAGCCCTCTCTCTCTCCCTCTCCCCCTCACTCCCCGCCGCAACCCCCCGCGCCGCCACGGCGCCCCCCGAATTTTTTCGCCCGAGTACTGAAGTACTCGAAAATCGCGGTACTCGGGCGAAAAAGGGGCGGGGCCGAGCACGTTCGCTCATCTCTAACGGCATCCTTAAGGTCGGCTCACATGACCATGCAGTAATATGCTGCGTAAAAATGGCAGGGTTTTACTGGCATAGTGAACTGCGTATCTGTGCGTATGGTCATGCTTTGACTACTGTATACCTGTGCATAAACAGCGTATTTCACGTGCCCTGTCCGGCACTGGCTTCCTAGTTTTTACTTTTTTTTAAACTTTCTTCTCAAGTTTCCTGGAAATATGTGTTGTAACTGCTGGAAAGATACCAAGGCTAGCTGGGTGTTGAGATTCTAGATCACATGGCGGGGTGGTGTTGTTAAACTTGAAGTCCCTGGGTCCCATTCTACCCTTTTGTCAAGGTATATGTTTTAGTGATGCAGAGTGCAGGAATGAGACTTCTGACACTAGGATTCCGTGAAATAACTTTAAAAACTTTACTGACACTTTTGATGCAATTCCAAATCAATGATAGCACAAGATGAAGTACAACACCATAGAAGTAGAAGATCGTCGTATATACTCAAAGCCAAGGAAAAAAGGTAGAGAGCGCCACAGGTAAATCCAATCCACACTGACTAGGCTGTGTGGATACGGTCACAATGCGTATTCTCCTCAGTACTCCAATCCTCTTGATAAAAGGAGAGCTGCAGATACAAACTGGGGGGTCTGTGATCAGAACTCCCCCAGATGAAATAGAAAGAGAACGACAAAACGTCAGAAAAAAGATCCGCGCTCGCAAGTGGAGTGAACTGAGGACAAATTCACGTGCGAATAATGTATGGCTTGAGAAAGGTGCTTTACCTTGCACCGAAACGCGTTGCCTTATTAAAAGTTTCGTTTGGTTTCAACATCTGGACCATCAATATGCAATTTGGATTATAGCTCTATACCGTGTGGTGGAGACTCTGAGGAGGGGGCACTTGTACATCATACCCCCCTCCTTCCAAGTAAGTGTTATACCTCACCATTATTCGCACGTGAATTTGTCCTCAGTTCACTCCACTTGCGAGCGCGGATCTTTTTTCTGACGTTTTGTCGTTCTCTTACCATAGAAGTAGAAGAATGATTACTTGGGTTGCTAATAGGAATATGGTTACTAAGAGTTACAATTAAATCTTAGGGGTGCCCAGCCCATATCAGGTTAATCTCAGCTATGGAGGATCTACACAGATCGGCAGACTGTATGGCAATATTCACACCTGTTACTCATGGTTCGGATCTGTTACGTGGTTCCTAGAAGGACGCTGTTTGCAGCTGTTCTGGGGTTTTCGCTTTGCTTTGAGGCTGGACCAGGTTTTGACAGTGGTGCTGCCTTTCTTGGGGCTGAGGGGCATGGTGTTTGGATGAGTGATGTCAGTCCTCACCTGTCTCTGAGTGGCCATGCCCGATATAAGCTATGCTAGAATTGACCTCAGTGCTGGTCAATTTCAGTTGCTGTCTGGATTGCAGCTGAGGAGCACAGCCTGCCACTGGAGCTCATCTTGCTTGCTGCAGATTGCTGCTACAGCTAAAAACCACTGCTGGTTACCATTTACTGTTCCCTTTTGCATCAGGGCTCCCTGGTAGGGATCTATTAAAGGGGTTGTCTCGCGGCGAAAGCGAATTTCTTTTTTTTTAATGGACCCCTGCATTATGCCCTGTGAAAAAGAAAGCATTTGTTAGTTTTTAACAAGCACATTGCGCTTACCTGCATCAGCGTTCTGCAGCTTCTTCATTTCTTCTTTCAAAGATGGCACCGCTGGTCTTCTCCCACGGTGCACCGCAGGTCTTCCCATGGTGCACCGTGGAGTTTCTTCTTCTGTCTTCCGCGTTCCACTGCCGATACAGCCACCTCATTGGCTGATCGGCACCACGTGACAGAGGCGGAGCTTCGATGACGATGCGCAGACCAGCTCTCCGGCTCGTGCGGCCCCATTCACCAGGCAGAAGACCGCACAGCACAAGCGTGTCTAAGAACGCCAGAAGACAGCGAAATTAGACGGATCCATGGAGACGTGGACGCTAGCAACGGAGCAGGTAAGTGAATAACGTCTGTATGGCTCATAATTAATGCACGATGTACATTACAAAGTGCATTAATATGGCCATACAGAAGTGTATAACCCCACTTGCTGCCGCGGGACAACCCCTTTAATGGCCTGGGTTCGAGTGTGGGTCCGCACCTGTCGGAAGCAATCAGCCCGCCGAGCAGGCAGGGCTTTATTCCAGGGTAGGGGTTTGCAGGGAAAGGATATCCCTTAGTTTTGTATTTACGTTGCACGATCATGCTTATGTGTTATGTTACGCACCGTTGTGCTTATTCTTATTTTGTGTATTTTGCACGTCCGGATAGGACACAACAGACGAATGCAGGAAAGGTTCATCGACCTGAGAGTCGACCAGCGCTGTCTCCACCATAGGCTTGAGATCAGTGGATGCAAGGTCTTTGCTCAGCTTTACCCTCTCTGACTAACTCATATTCTTTGGTTTTTTCAGAGCTCAAATCATAAGAAGTAATCCTCCCAGTGTCGACCGGCACAAGGGGCGGTCACACCATTGGCAGAGTGAATGAAGATTCAGGGGCCTGTCCTTAAGGGCTTCAGCCTCGATCACAAGAAGTTTTTCTGAGATTTCAGAGGCTGGGGTGCAATCTTCTCCCTTAGCAGCTTAAAGGGGTTCTGTCATAAAAAAAAAAGACTGATGGGAAAGGACTAGGTAAGTATTGTTTTTTATTTTAATGACAGAAACCCTTTAAGAATAAACTCAATAAATATTTGGAGTAGGTAGCTTGATGCTTGGACTGGCTAACGTGCATTTCTCTCCCTGCTCACAGCAGCCAGGCTTCTCTCCTTCTAAGTTGGCCCCTCTCTTATCTCCCAGGCTGCGGACTGTTCTCCAGCAATGCTAAAGATATACCAGGTGACCCAGGCTTTATTCATCTTGCGCAGTTAACCGTTACACCCTTGGACTTCTTAAGTTTATGCAAGATTTACAAGTGTGATGCAGTGCAAACAACATACAATACCATGCACCTGAAAAACAGGTTTTATGCAACCACACGGCAACTTTGTATTGGATTGTGGCAGGAACTCTGGTTCTGGGACACTACATATGCATAAAAAATGTTGTACATATGCACCCATAGAAAAAAATGGGACTGTACACCAGTAATACGCGGTAAAATAGAACATGCTGGCTGCCATATTTACGTGTATATTATACACAATAAATGTGGGAATGGAACAATGAAAATCAATGTATGTTCATTGACGCCATTCATTGCATATTATGCGCATGTACATGTAATACACAATTCAAATATGTTTGGCTGAGACAGGTGTAAAGTGAATAGAACAGGGACAGGTGGGTGCAGATGGGTGAGTCTGTAGTAAGGCGAAGAGGGGTACATTGGACCCGTGTCCTCAAAATCGGTAAGGGTCTCAGCCCCATTAATCAGATTTTAGTCATCTATGCTATGGATAGATGATAGGAGTCAATTTTTGGGATAACCCCTTTAATTGTCTTGTATTTTGGTTGACATTTTACCTCCTTTAATGCTGACTGCGGCATGTAAGTGCTTAATAGAGGGAGGGAGCTCCCTCTGTTATGTTTATCAGCCCTCTGCAAAGGAATTGTGGAGGACTAATGGGTCTTCATGGTTAATAGTGCCAAAGGAGAGCGATAACACCCTGCAATGCCAGAGTTTTTAGCATAAACTCATCCACCTTGGCTACCGCTGTTTCACATCGTCCATGGGGCACTTTGAACTTTCACGCATGCGTGGAAAATTTGTGGACCGGTGTGTGTGCAGATCATGTATCCCTTTTGTGTGCAGATTCATCATTCACATATGTGCATGCACTGGTCCATGAACTTCTGGCACATGCGTGAAAGTTTAAAGTGCTCCATAGATGCCATGACAGAGCAGTAGCCGAGGTGGGCAGGTTTATGCTAAAAACTCCGCCCAGAGGAGGCAGACACACTACAACAAGTTCACTCTGGTATACAAAATGTCTGGTTATTCCCCATACTCTTATGCTAATGTTAGGGGAGGAGCTTAGATTATAAGAAGGGACCACACCCAGAATACAGTTGGAGAATTCTGTGTAATTTAATGTAGTATGCTTACATAGGTGTTCCTGTTGTTGCCTTGCCTAGAGGATGCAGAATCCAGGCCCATTACTAAAGTGCATGAGCAAAGGACCAAAGAGCCCAGCCTAAAGAAACTGATTTCCTGTTACTCCTCTGCCTTAGGCCTAATTCCCACGGGCAGATTTCCACCACTTATCGGTGGCGGAAATCCGTGGCGGTGCCCCGCTGCTATTAGGTTCTATTGAACCTAATAGCACAATGCTCATGGTGCGGAATTCCACTGTGCAATTCTGCCCCGTGAACTCACCCGCAATCACCTGCAGCATGCTCTATTTGCAGTCATTGGAAGCAGTCGATCATGCTATCTTCTGCTGCAGCACAGCGGAAGATAGCATGAAAACGCTTCCCCGCCCACCGACACACGCGTCATATGACGCGGACGGCGTGTCATGTGGCGCTGTGGGCGTGTGATATGTGCTGTACTGCGCATGCGCACCGGCACGAGATGCGGGACATCGGGCAGCAACTCTGGAGGTGAGTATGAGGTCTTGGGGGGGGGGGGGGGGCGCCGTGACGGACTCCACTGCGGAATCCAGCATGCTTGAAAAAGGCCGATGGTTTGGCCGAAACGCGTCACATTTGCATAATAAAGAATATCATCGTGTATTCCTCATCTCTGCCAGCTTTCTGGGATTCAGGGGTGCTTTGCATTAAGCACCCCTGTGAAGTAAGTGGTGATTCTGTATTCTGTTTCCTGCAATATATCTTGTTATTATTACAAATTTAATACTCTCGACACTGGAGCGCTGGTATTTTTTCTATCACATTTTCTTGTCTTGTCTATCCCACGGTGATATGTTTTTTACCTTTGGGATGAACCAAGGCGCTCTCCCTGAGATGTCACCCATGACCAGTGTGAGATAATTTCTGTGAATTTGGAGTGATACGCGATTCCGGATTTTGACGTACCGGAGCCCAATTTCCAGGGGCCTGGCGTCACCGGGTGAGTCCTCCTGTATAACCCTCCTCCATTTTTTTCTCTCTTCCTTCCTCTGGAGCGCTATCCACTTTTTTTTTTGTTGAATCTGTGCGCAATGGTATGTCCCATTGCTTCATATAAATTGTTCATTAGTAGAGAAGAGCGAACGTACTCGGTAAGGGCAATTTCGCAATCGAGCACCGCGATTTTCGAGTACTTCACTACTCGGGTGAAAAGTACTCGGGTGCGCTGTGGGTGAGCGGGGGGTTGCAGCGGGGAGTGGGGGGGAGAGGGAGAGAGAGAGGGCTCCCCCCTGTTCCTCGCTGCTACCCCCCACTGCCCTCTGCAACCCCCCGCCCCACAGCGCACCCGAGTACTTTTCACCCGAGTAGTGAAGTACTCGAAAATCGCGGTGCTCGATTGCGAAATCGCCCTTACCGAGTACGTTCGCTCATCTCTATTCATTAGCCATCTAAAGGTGGGGTCAGCTGGTTTACTAGTGAAATGTAACAAGCCACTCCCAGATGAAGTCCTGTAGCCAGAACTTTAAAGCCAGTTCTATCCTCCATGTCTCACCTGATGTGTCCAGAAACAAGTGTCTTATGCTGTCGAATGATGCAGTTATACAGCACAGTTCAACAGAGCAGGAGATAGGTAACATCCACAACTGTCCAAAGCCTGGAGGAAAATACTCTCCTCTTTGCACTGATCTTCATCACTATCCTCTTTTCAAGCCTTAACACTTTCTTCCAACGCCCAAGCCCAACACACTCCATCCACATCAGCCCCTCCCTCCTCTCCTCACCCATGTATGGCTCCCATGCACTTTTTAACTTCCTAAGACGACTCCAACCCCCCCATACCGCAAAGAAACACCTCAGCCACCCACACAAATCCCCTAACCACGCGCTCATCCTTGCTACCCTGCTACTCCTAGCCGCAGAGGCCCACACTGTACTTCTCTATACCAAAATGTCCCCCCCCTGCCCCATTCAAGTGCGCACCATGGAACTCTCAATCTGCATGTAACAAACTCCCAACTATCCATGACCTCTTCACCAGTAAACACTTGAACCTGCTCGCCCTCATGGAAACCTGGATACAGCAGTCCGATTCTACCTCCCCTGCTGCATTGTCCTATGATGGCCTGCCCCCCCCCCCCCCCCCCCGATCGGATGACAGACACGGTGGAGGAGTAGGCATCATCCTCTCGTCAAACTGTATGTTCCAGGTCATTCTCTGAGCGCCCTCGCTTACCTTACACTTCTTCGAAGTCCACACCCTGCGACTCTTCCCCCCACTGCCCCTGCGTGTTGCAGTTATTTACCACCCCCCAGTTCCCACCCACCTGTTCCTAGACCACTTCGCTGCCTGGCTACCCCACTTCCTATCCTGTGAAATCCCAGCCCTCACCTTAACACTTACCTCCTCCCTTGGCTTATCACTAATCTCTGACTCCCCCACTCACAGAGATGGCAACACTCTCGATTTAGTTTTCCTCCGTCTCTGCTCTGCCTCTCACTTTACTAACTCCCCCTTTCCACTCTCAGATCACAACCTTCTCTTTTTCTCCATGAGGCACTCTAGCATCTCCCCTGACCCTCCTATCTATCGCACCTCTAGGAACCTGCAGTCCGTCCACACTAAACAGTTTGCCGATACTATTCAGTCCTCCCTATCACCTATCTCTCTCCTCCCCTGCCCTAACCTGGCAGCCGAACACTACCACATCACCCTCAGTTGTGGCCTGGATGAAGCGGCACCGCCTGTGACTCGAGCCGTCAAATGCAGATCACGGCAACCTTGGCTCACATCCGAAACACACTTCATCCGGCGGTGCTCTAGGTGCACCGAGCAGCTGTGAAGAAAGTCAAAGCTGCCAGCAGACTTCCTCCACTTTAAATTCATGCTTAAAACTTATAACCTAGCCCTTCACCGTGCCAAACAAGTTTATTTCACCTCCCTTGTCTCCTCACTATCCCACAACCTAAAACAACTCTTTGAGACCTTTCACTCCCTCCTCAGCCCCAAAGAACAGGCCCCTGTGACAGACCTGACTGCTGGAGAACTAGCTGCCTATTTCAAAGAAAAAATCGACAACATTCAAAAACAAATCTCTGAAAACCACATGGTTAGCCCCGATTCCAGTTTGATCAGCACTGCATCCAGCACCTACTCACTATCTACATTAGAACCAATGACAGAGGAATAAGTCTCCAGGATCCTTTCCGCTGCCCGCCCCACCACCTGCGCTAGCGACCCTCTCTCCTCTCACCTCCTCCGGTCCTTTTCCCCAGCTCTCATTACTCACCTCACCACAATCTGCAACCTCTCCCTAACCTCTGGCACTTTCCCCTCCTCATTTAAACACTCCATCGTATCCCCTCTGCTTAAAAAACCAACCCTGGACCCAACTGATGCTGTCAACTACGGACCCGTCTCAAACCTCCGCTTCATCTCCAAATTACTAGAACACCTGGTCTACTCCCACCTTACACGCTTTCTCTCTGACAACTCACTCCTCGACCCCCTCCAGTCTGGTTTCTGCTCTCTACACTCGACCGAAACTGCCCTTACAAAAGTAACAAATGACCTGATGACTGCAAAGTCGAGGGGTGACTACTCCCTACTAATCCTCCTTGAACTGTCTGCTGCATTTGACACTGTCGACCATAACCTCCTTCTCACTATGCTCCGCTCTATTGGTCTAAAGGACACTGCTCTCTCCTGGTTCTCTTCCTACATCTCTGACCGCTCTTTCAGTGTTTCCTTTGCTGGTTCTATCTCCGCTCCACTTCCTCTCGCTGTTGGGGTACCCAGGGCTCGGTCCTTGGTACCCTTTTTTTCTATCTATAATGCCCCAATTGGACAAACCATCCCCAAATTTGGCCTCCAATACCATCTCTACGCTGACTACACCCAACTATACACCTCCTCTCGTGAGATCTCTGGACCATTCCTCCAAAATATCACCGGCTGTCTGTCTGCTGTCTCTAACACTATGTCCTCCCTTTTTCTCAAACTAAACTTCACTAAAACTGACCTCCTTGTCTTTCCACCTTCCAACCGACCTTCCCTCAACATCTCCATTCCAGTGTCTGGCACCATCATAACCCCCAGACGGCATGTCCAATGCCTTGGGGTCACACTGGACTCTGACCTCTCCTTTAGCCCCCTTATCTAATCTCTGGCCCAAACATGCTACATGCGCCGCAGAAATATTGCTAAAATACGTCTTTTTCTAATCATGAACACACTAAAGACACTCGTTGTCGCCCTCATCCACTGCCGGCTTGACTACTGCAACTCGCTACTCATCGACTTCCCCCGCATCAGACTCTTTCCACTCCAATCAATACAAAATGCAGCAGCTAGGCTCATTTTTTCTATCCAGCCGTTACTCAGATGCCTCTGCATTATGCCAGTCGTTGCATTGGCTGCCCATCCACTGCAGAATTAAATTTAAACTCCTCTGCCTCACTCACAAAGCTCTGCATGGCGCTGCACTACCATACATCACCTCCCTCCTGTCCGTACACCACCCAGCCCGCTCACTCCAATCGGCTAACACACTCAGACTAAACACCCCTGTAATACGAACCTCACATGCTCGCCTACAGGACTTCACCAGAGCAGCACCCATCCTCTGGAATGCACTACCCCAAGGCATCTGGACAATTCCCGATGCACGAAATTTCAAACGTGCCTTAAAAACGCACCTCTTCAGGGAAGCATGCCAAATCTCCTGACCTAGTCCCCCGCCCCTGCCTATGGTGCCCCATCCCGTTGCCTTCTAATAATTGATCAGCATATGAAATTCCCTATTGCCTGTGTTCTCCGTGCCTTGCTCATCCCCCACCCCTTGCACCTCCTGTACCACCACCCCTGATGGTGAAAAGCTAAGGGTTTTCTTCGAATATGTTACAGATTGCCAAATTAGAGTATCAAGCCGGCTTGGAGAGAGATCAAAACCACACAAGAGGTTGTATGCTCAAATCTTCTCTGATTTTATTACAGAAGCATCAATCTTCTATACCATATCAAGGAAATGAAGGCGTTCTATGCAAAACAGTGTATGTGCATACTGGTCAGTCTGGAATTTCCCATAAAATTTCCATATATTTTTAGATTTTAGAATGACTGAAATGAAACTGTCTGTACTTGAATTTTAGGGAACCAGATGTTCATCACAAGATACTACGAGATACCAGATGTCCACTTATTCATTGTTACAGCATTTAGTATTTTTAGTTTATGCTAAATCATCATGTAAGTGTTAGTTAGAAACCATGTTAGTTATTCATTAACTGTGTATATGAAAAGACAAGATGGAGATATGTTGGTTCTTATAACCCCTCACAGTCCCCTATTTGAAATTGTCCATTTAGAAAGAGTCCAATGTCCATAGTCCAATGTCCATTATAGCTGATGGTTATTCCGGGAATTCCATTCCTGTAGGGCTTCCTTGGTTATTTTAGTCGGGTTCCCATCATAACTCTTTCCTCAATGGATGATTTAAAGCATTCTTAGGGGAATCGTCTCTATGGTGCGGCTTTGTTTCCTTATAGCACAGTACAGCCAAAAATTCATCATGCTCAAGAAAACAAACAAAAAGAAAATAACCAGCATAGGATGTACCACAAAACTCATCATTTTAACTGCACTTGGTGACCATCCAGTGAAGATATCATACCAATGATGTCCTGTGTCTGCCTGTATTTTAGTGCCTATTTCTGCTAACTTATCTCCTACCCAGATGGTCTGCTTCTAAACTTCCATAAGTGAGGTGTTGGCCTTTTCTAGGTGTTTACGCAGGTGTTCAGTGTCTTTCATTAGAGCAATCACTCTTCCCAATGATACAGTTAAGTTGGACATCGGAAGGAATGATGGGAACCAATGAAGCCTAACCCATTGCTCTGCATCAGGCAAAAAAGTGTAAGTGTGATTACCCCAGAACAATACAGAAACGTTCTGCAGACATCCAGAGAAAGGATTAGGCAAGTTGTACAAATTGGTGGTTGCTGCATCATTGGTAATTATACAAATGTATTGTGGTCCTACCTCCATGAACATCTGCGTACTGATTGGTATGATTATCCAGTCGCAGATGCTCACAGAGTGCTGAAGGAAACATGGTTCATATACAGGAGTACCTTGTCCACACACCAGCCCATCATGGGTACTCTCCCATGTTTCTCTGCTGTGTGTTCTGTTCTTACTGTCCATCAGTGTACCTAAGAACTTAGGCAACCAGTACTGAGGAGAATACATTGGAGGACCAAATATTACTGGCAAGGTCATGAATTTACACATAATATCATGGTTTTCAGGCTCGTAGTACTTAAACACTCCTGTACAATAGGTGGATATGATCCAGGCACCATGTGGAATGAATTGGGAAAAGATATTTCTCCACAATTTTTCATTATTGGTCATCAAGTCAGACTTGGCCTTGTTCTTTTCATGTGTCATATAGATATATTGAAGACTGCGCTGAGTATAGCTAAGAAACGAAGTCACATTTTTTAAAATATCATATTGCCGGGCAAAACTGAGGTTAAACAAGCTCAAAACATCTTTGTCATATCTAGAGACTAGAGATGAGCGAGTATACTCGCTAAGGCACATTACTCGAGCGAGTAGTGCCTTAGCCGAGTATCTCACCGCTCGTCTCTAAAGATTCGGGGGCCGGCGCCGGTGACAGGTGAGTTGCAGGGGGGAGCGAGGGGGGGGGGGGAGAGAGGGAGAGAGAGATCTCCCCTCCGTTCCTCCCCGCCCCCCGCCGGCCCCCGAATCTTTAGAGACGAGCAGGGAGATACTCGGCTAAGGCACTACTTGCTTGAGTGATGGGCCTTAGCGAGTATACTCGCTCATCTCTAATACTGACCCATGGAATAAAGTTACTATGTTATTTTTGTTGCAGTTTGCTTGCTGTAGAAACAAGATGCACTGAAAGATGGCGGAATGTTGTGTTTTTTTTATTTTACTACACTTAGAATTTTTAAAAAGTTCTTCAGTACATTAAATAGTGGCAATGAAAAAAATACAACTCAACCTGCGAAAAACAAGCCCTCATACAGCTACATCGATGGATATAAAAAGAGTTACGATTTTTTAAAAGGGGTGAGGACAAAGCGAAAATAATTTTTAAAAAAGGGCCACGTCATTAAGATGTTATAAATCAATAAATTGGTCAGAAAACCCCATCTATAGGTAATCTTGTGATGTTGAAGACAGGTTGTGATGGGAGAGAAATCCTTTGTCAAGCTTGACGAAGACCCTTCTGTGTCTCTGGGTCGAAACACTGCTGCTATGCTGAGGCATTGTGCAATAAAGTAACTCATTGTTGAGTTTTAAACTGCACCTTTGTTGATGCTGTCTGGGATTTGTGGTATTGCTTACATACTCAAGACCATAGTGTGCATCGACCCCATCGTTGTGGGCTTCCGTTAACTCTTCCATTTTGGATTCAATCGGATGTACTCTCCCTCCCAGATCATCCATGGCAACGTTCACTTTAGTAGTAAAGTTAGATCATGCTATTATGACCCTCTGAGAGAGCTAAAATCATCTGTTTCAGAAGTACTTCAGAAGTCACCTTTGTGGTGCTAGGCATACTTTTAATAGGATCACGCTCCTCTTCTTGCATAGTGCAGACACTGCTTGTGCTGTCCAGATTATCTTCCCTTCTGGGTTTTTGTTTTACAGACTAGAGGAAGGGGGGTACTGCAAGGGTTAATATTGGATTGTTAATAGAGCCTTAGGGGACACATTCCTTGCCACCTGCAGAACAATGAGAGAGGATCCACTCTCTGTTTCCAGCTTGTGCCCTGTGGTGAGAAAAAAGATACTCTCTGCCCTACATGGTTGGCAGCATCTTCTTCTGTATCAAGTCGGGGCTGCAAAAGGAGAAGAAATCAGATACCTTCCATGCAGCTCATCTTGCCACTCTTTTCTTGTCAGGGAGCTTATTGTAATCAGTTGGAAATTTAATGGATCCCTGCTGGGCAGATTATTGTGTCCATCCTAGGGCTCGTTCAGGCTACGCCCTCTTCACCTACTTTTAAGCCTCCTACACAAGTGTTTATGTTTCAGTTAATAATTGTGTTTAAACATACATATCAAAGTGATGATCAATATCACCTGTTTGTGAAGGAGCTGAACTAAAAAGCATTCAAACAGAAAAATCTGATGTAAAAAAATAGCAAGAATTCAATCCCTGTAGATAGTAACTAGAGATGAGCGAACCTACTCGGCCACGCCCCTTTTTCGCCCGAACGCCGCGATTTTCGAGTACTTCCGTACTCGGGTGAAAAGATTCGGGGGGCGTCGTGGGTGAGTGGGGGGAGAGGGAGAGAGAGAGGCCTCCCCTCTGTTCCCTGCTGCTACCCCCCGCACCGCCCCAGCGCCCCCCGAATCTTTTCACCCGAGTACGAAAGTACTAGAAAATCGCGGTGCTCGATCGAGTAATTACTCGAAACGAGTATATTCGCTCATCTCTAATAGTAACATATCATTCTTAAGTTTCTGACTATAGGATAACTTTAACTTAAAGAAGGAGACCAGACACTTTAAAGTTTCTGTTCTAATCTCAATGTAGTCAAAAAGTAGAGCTGATTTTATGCCACATATATACAGTACGTTGATTAACTAACAATAGTACAACAATAAATGGAATCAACTCCTTACTAAAATATATAAAATGCTTGTTATTAGAGATGAGCAAGCACCAAAAATGTTCGGGTGCTCGTTGCTCGAGGTGAATTTTTCGTAATGCTTGAGAGTTTGTTTCGAGTAACGAACCCCATTGAAGTCAATGGGGGACTCGAGCATTTTTCATGCTGACCGATGCTCCGCATGGGGGAGGTTGTGTGAAACATCTGAAAACATGAGAAAGTCATGGAAACACCACAGAAACAGATAAACAGAAGGGCAGGGGCAGCATGCATGGGTGCATCTGAGGCTCCCAGGTTCCATTATTTAGCCAAATTGGGGGCAAGAGCCTGGAGGTCACCCCCCCTAACAATTTACTTGGGACAGACCATAAGCAGCTAGGCACACGCGCTGGCAAATCTTAGCTAAGTACCACACTAGGTGCAACCAAGGCCAATCACCGCCTGCGGGTGACACCACTGCCTCTTCTCCTGTATTACATGCTGGCATTGCTGTCCAATCATATGCACGAGCCTGCGTCCACAACAAATTTATCCCTGCGTAGAGTTCAGCTGCGCTCATGCCACACGCTCGCTTAATAGCCACACCACCCTCAAGTCTATTTATAAGTGTGTCTTCGATGAGGAGGAACCGGAGACACACACACTGCAGAGTGTTGGCAAGGCCAGGCAGCGATCCTCTTTGAAAGTGTGGGCGATAGCCCACAACGCAGATGAGAATTGATGATAAATTGACGTCTGATCATAATTCCAATCCCGTGCCGCCTCCGTCACAAAATTGTCAGGAGCCGCAAACGTGGGCATAAAGGGGACTCAGGTGGCAGCACTTCTACACATCTCCACAATGCAGCAGCGCATACTAATACCAAAGATTGGTTTGAAGCAGGAGGTGTCGCAAAAGTAACCACCACAGGTATACAGTGACCCTGTGAAAGTCATATGAAATCCGTTTCATTTCCTGTGAACGCTCCAATCCAGTATCTCAGATAACTGTGGTAATTTGTAGCACAAGAGATAATGCATGCCGACCGACACTAATCCCCAGACCCCAAACAGAAGGAGGAGGTGGCATAATAAGCCCAAGAAACCATGACCAAGGTCAGACCCGCAATACTCTGTGTGGGAAGCACGTGAGCAGGCTCAGGGTCAGGCTGGGTCGCAGCCTCCACCTGGTTGACCCAATGTGCCGTGAGTTACATAGCTATGAGAAATCCATGTGTCCCCACACAATTCGGTGTACGTGTCAGATAGCTGAACACCATGCAGGGGAAACTTTGTGCACCCACAACGTGGGCGAGCCCATGAAACCCAAAGACAGTATTACACATGAAGAAATGAAAGTGCCCAAACATGGCGCAGTTGCCCCCCCCCCCCCCTCCCAGGACCTTGGCCTCAGCAATCGTGGGCATAAAGCGGACTTGAATGCTAGTACAGCTGTGAACATCTCATTAAATCAGTTATGCTTGCTTTCATTGTTCCAAAGACTGGATGAACCACCAAGATGTTCCACAGGCCAAACCTGGAGCGGTTGCCCCCCCCCCCCCCCCCCAGGACCTCAGCCTTCTCCCTACACCCTCAGCAATCATGGATATAAAGCACACTCGGATGCTAGTACAGCTGTGAACGTCTCATTAAATCAGTTCCGCTTGCTTTCATCGCTCCAAAGACTCAATGAACCACCAAGAATTTTCACAGGCCAAACCTGGCGCAGTTGCCCCCTCCCACAGGACCTCAGCCTCTTCCCTCCACCCTCAGCAATCGTGGGCATAATGTGCACTTGGATGCTAGAACAGCTGTGATTATCCCATTAAATCAGTTACGCTTGCTTTCATCGCTCCAAAGACTGGATGAACCACCAAGAATTTTCACAGGCCAAACCTGGCGCAGTTACCCCCTCCCCCAGGACCTCGGCCTCTTCCCTCCACCCTCAGCAATTGTGGGCATAATGTGCACTTGGATGCTAGTACAGCTGTGAACGTCTCATTAAATCAGTTAAGCTTGCTTTCAACGCTCCAAAGACTGGATAAACCAACAAGTAGCTCCATAGGCCAAACCTCGTGCAGTTGGTCCCCCCAGGACCTTGGCCTCTTACCTACACTCTCAGCAATCGTGGGCATAAAGCGCACTCGGATGCTGGAACAGCTATGAACGTCTCATTAATTCAGTTACGCTTCTTTTGTTTGCCCAAACCAGTGTCTCAGATAACTGTGGTAACACGAGAGCAAATACATGTCGACCAGAGCTAATCCCCAGATCTCAAGCAGGAGGAGGAGGTGGCATAATAAGCCTGAGAAGCCATGACCAAGGTAGGACCTGCAATACTCTGTGTGGGAAGCACGTGAGCGGGCCCAGGGCCAGGCTCGGTCCCAGCCTTTACCTGGTTGATCTAATGTGCTGTGAGTTACATAACTATGGGAAATCCATGTGTCCCCACACAATTCATTCAGTGTATGTGTCTGATAGCTTAACAACACAATGGGAAACCTTTGTGCACTCA
Organism: Eleutherodactylus coqui; assembly: GCF_035609145.1. Classification (NCBI taxonomy): domain Eukaryota; kingdom Metazoa; phylum Chordata; class Amphibia; order Anura; family Eleutherodactylidae; genus Eleutherodactylus; species Eleutherodactylus coqui. The sequence goes on along the minus strand of NC_089837.1, from coordinate 17,517,085 downwards.
CAGCATAGGCGAGCCCATGAAACCCAAAGATAGGTTTACAGATGAAGAAATGAAAGTGCCCAAACATGGCAGAGTTTCACTCTTCCTAGGACCTCGACCTCGGCCCACACCTCTGCCCAAGTCATTCTGTGTATTTGTCCAAGCAGCTTAACACCGCTATGGGAAACCTTTGTGCACCCACAGTATAGGCCGACCCCTGAAACTATTCTGTAGCAAGAGTATAGGCGAACCCCTCAAACATTTCTGTAGCAAGAACATAGGTGAACTCCTCAAACCTTTCAGTAGCAACTGTATAGGCAGACCCCTGAAACATTTCTGTAGCAAGAGTATATGCGAACTCCTGAGACATTTCTGTAGCAAGAGTATAGGTGAACCCATCAAACATTTCTGTAGCAAGAGTATAGGCGGACCCCTGCAACATTTTAGTAGAAAGTGTATAGGCAGACCCCTGAAACATTTCTGTAGCAAGAGAATAGGTGAACCCCTCAAATATTTCTGTAGCAAGAGTATAGGTGAACCCCTGAAACATTTCTGTAGCAAGAGTATAGATGGACCCCTGAAACATTTCTGTAGCAAGAGTGTAGGTGAACCCCTGAAACATTTCTGTAGCAAGTGTATATGCGAACCCCTGAAACATTTCAGTAGCAAAAGTATAGGCGAACACCTGAAAAAATCTGTTTACCAAGAGTATAGGCAAGACCCCAAAAATTAGTTTGCTAACAGTATAGACAAGGGCCTGAAAAATTGGTGTACCAAGAGTACAAATGTACCCGTGAAAAATTGCTGAACCCAAGGGCAGATGAAACCCATAAACATTTTGTAAAGATACAGCTCGTTGTTGCTTAATTTGTAACAGAGCCTGGAGGCAGCCTTACGAAAAAATTGGTTTAAGTTAAACTTTTAAACAGCCCAAAAATTGTCAGTTCAGTGTGATGGCATGCTGTTTTAGGAGGAGTAATATCTGAGAGGGATTGACAAAGCTAATTCTCCCCTTTTTGGGGGTGATAGAGGATGCATTTTTCTCCTGTTGCAGCGAAAAGAATCTTTAGGATCCGCTGCTTTTCTCATTGGAGAAGGGAAGTCTGGGGAAATCCAGCCTTTGTTCATCTTTATGAGTGTAAGCATGTCGGCGCTGTTAGTTGACAGGCAGGTACACTTATCCGTGATGATCCCCCCAGCAGCACTGAATACCCTCTCTGACAAGATGCTAAGGCAGGGCAGGCCAGCACCTCCAGGGCATACAGCGCAAGTTCGTGCCACGTGTCCAGCTTTGATACCCAAGAGTTGTATGGAGCAGATGCATTATGTAGGACGGTGGTACATTCATTATATACTCCCTCACCATCTTTTTACAGTGCTCCCTCCGACTCACTCTTGACTGGGGAGTGGTGACACAGTCTTGCTGAGGAGCCATTAAACTGGCGAAGGCCTTGGAGAGTGTTTCCCTGCCTGCGCTGGACATACTGCCTGATCCCCGCACCTCCCCTGCTAGTTGGCCCTCTGAACTGCGTCTTCTACCGTTAGCGCTGTCATATGGGAACTTTAGCATCACTTTTTCCACCAGGGCCCTGTGGTATTGCATCGCTCTCGTACCCCTTTCCTCTTCGGGAATGAGAGTGAAAAAGTTCTCCCTATACCGTGGGTCGAGAAGGGTGTACACCCAGTAATCTGTGTTGGCCAGAATGCATCTAACGCGCGGGTCACGGGAAAGGCAGCCTAACATGAAGTCAGCCATGTGTGCCAGAGTCCCAGTACGCAACACATCGCTGTCCTCACTAAGAGGATTCTCCTCCTCCTCTTGAGCCTGTACACGCTGAACAGATGAGAGCAAAACAGCATGGGTACCCTCTACAGTGTGGCCAGCAGTCTCTTCCCCCTCCTCCCCCTCCTCCCCTTCCCCCTCCTCCTCCTCCTGCAAAACACGCTGAGATATAGATGTGAGGGCGGCCTGGCTATTAAGCGACATACTGTTATCCCCCTTCTCCTCTTTTAACCGCAAAGCGCCAGCCTTTATGCTTTGCAACGAAGTTCTCAGCAGGCAAAGCAGCGGGATGGTAATGCTAATGATGGCTGCATCTCCGCTTACCATTTGGGTAGACTCCTCAAAGTTTCTGAGGACCTGGCAGATGTCTGCCATCCATGCCCACTCCTCTGTAAAGAACTGCGGAGGCTGACTACCTCTCTGCCGCCCATGTTGCAGCTGGTATTCCACAATTGCTCTACGCTACTCGTAAATACAGGCCAACATGTGCAGCATAGAATTTCAGTGCATGGGCATGTCGCACGGCAGTTAGTGCTCTGTCAGCTGAAACCAACGTTGCATTTTCCTGAGGGTGGCAGAATCCGTGGTGGACAGTGGGGGTAGTTTTTCAGAAACTGCTGAACCACCAGATTGAAGACATGGGCCAGGCATGGCACGTGTGTCAGGCTGCCAAACTGTAGAGCCGCCACCAGGTTACGGCCATTGTTACACACGACCATGCCGGGTTGGAGGCTCAGCGGTGAAAACCAGAGGTCGGTCTGCTCTGTCAGACCCTGTAACAGCTTGGGGGTCAGTGTGCCTCTTGTCACCTAAGCTGATTAATCTCAATATGGCTTGCTGACGCTTGCCCAGCAATGTGCTGCCGCGCCGCGCGCTACCGACTGTTGGCGACGTGCTCACACTTCTTAATTGAGAGGTGCAGGAGGAGGAGGGGGTTGGAGGAGGTGGCGTAATATGTTGAGATCCCAGCACCAAGGTAGGACCCGCTTTTTTTGGTGTGGGTAGCACGTGAGCAGTCCCAGCCTCTGACTCGGTCTCAGCATCCACCAAGTACACCTAATGTGCCATCACGGAGATATAGTGGCCCTGCCCACCAGTACTTGTCCACGTGTCTGTCATTAAGTGGACCTTCCCTGTAACTGTGCTGGTGAGGGTTAATCTCCAGGCTGATTAATTTGGCAATGTGCACGTTTAAAACTTGTGCATGCGGGTGGGTGGTGGCGTATTTCCGCTTTCGGTCCAACACTTGTTTTAGCGACAGCTGAACGCTACATTGTTGGATGGAGTGGAGGACCGTAGACGTGAGGGTTTGGGTGCAGGCCGGGAGGTACTAGTGCCTGCATCCTGGGAGGGGGATTGGATCTGTGTGCCAGGTTGTGGCACAGGGAAAGAGGCAGTGGTGTGACCCAGAGGCGGTGAATGGCCTTGGTCCTATCTTGTGGGATGCTTGGCCAACATATGCCTGCGCATGCTGGTGGTGGTGAAGCTGGTAGTGGTGGCTCCCCAGCTGATCTTGGTGCTGCACAGCTTGCACACCACTGTCCGTCAGTTGTTCGCGCTCTCACTAAAAACATCCACACCTTTGAATACATAGCCCTCTGCACGGAGGCTTGCCGCGAGGGGGTGCTGTGAGAAACAGTTAGGGGATTCTTTGCTCTGGCCCTGCCTCTCCCCCTGGCCACCCCACTGCCTTTCCCAAACTGTCCTGCTGCTGCACTTGCCTCCCACTCTGAAGCCCTGTCTTCAGTAGGCTTAGCAAGCCAGGTGGGGTCAGTCACCTCATCATTCAGCAGCTCTTCCTCCAAATCCTATGTGCGCTCCTCCCTCGTACTTACTGCCCTTACTACTACCTCACTGACAGACAACTGTGTCTCATTATTCTCATCCATAAAAAGCTCTTGAGACAGTTGCCGGAAGTCCCCAGCCTCATCACGCAGACTCTGGGAATTTTCCAAAGTTGGGCATCTGTCACGACAAACTCCTCAGGTGAGAGAGGAACTGTTTTTTCCCACTCAAGACAGGGACCTGAGAACAGTTCCATTTTCATGGAGTGACGAGGATGGGAGGAAGGGGGAGCAGCCAGAGGATTCAGAGGTGCAGTCCCTAGGCCGAGAGTAGTGGACTGCATAGAAGACTGGGGTTCGATACGTTACTTGACGTGTTTTCTGCCATCCACGATAAGACCTGCTTGCACTGCTCTGCTTGTAATAAAGTTCTACCACGCGAACCCGCAAATTGTGATATGAAGCTGGGGAGCATAGGGACTTGGCACTCTCCTAATCCCTCAGCAGTTGGCTGTGATTCACCCCGCCCAGGACCTCGGCCTGTGCCCACACTCTCACTTGGACGCCCACGCCCGCGTCCACGTCCGTGACCCTAACTCCTACTTTTTAGCGATGAGACCTCTGCCTAATGCACTGCACACATAGCACGGTCTAGCTGAAATGCTCTGCAGTGGCCCAGGAAATATTAGCGTACTATTTAGCGATGAGACCTCTGCCTAATGCACCTCACACATAGAATGGTGTAGCTGAAATGATCTGCAGTAGCCCAGGAAATATTAACTTACTATTTAGCGATGGGAAATCTGCCTAATGCACTGCACACATTGAATGGTCTAGCTGAAATGCTCTGCAGTGGCTCAGGCAATATTAACGTACTATTTAGCGATGAGAAATCTGCCTAATGCACTGCACACATTGAACAGTCTAGCTGAAATGCTCTGCAGTGGCCCAGGAAATATTAGCATACTATTTAGCGATGAGACCTCTGCCTAATGCACTGCACACACAGTACGGTCTAGCTGAAATGCTCTGCAGGTGCCCAGGAAATATTAGAGTACTATTTAGCGATGAGACCTCTGAAAAGCTCTGCACATTCCTAGATGCTTTAAAAAAAATTGGTGCACTACTGCTCCCAGCCAGCCACAACAGTAATGCGCACAATGAGGAGTAGCCCTAAGAAGAACTGTTGGGGTTCTTAAAGAGAGGATCCCTTCTCTAACACTTTCCCTATATCAGCAGCAGCACTTTCCCTAACCTCTGCCAGTATGCGTCTGAGGCGAGCCACGGGCGGCCCCACTTTAAGTACTTGGCGGTCACCTGATCCCGCCAGCCACTCACTGCTGTAGATGTGCAGAGGGCTGGCATGTCAAAGCAGGAAGTGGTAATGCCTTCCCCACATGTTTATTAGCTAGAAAATGGCGCTAAACAGGCGGGGAAGGGAACTGAAATTGACTTGAGTATCGCGTGGTGTTTGTCTCAAGTAAAGAGCATCTTGAGTACCCTAATACACGAACGAGCATTAAGCTCGGACAAGTGTGCTCGCTCATCTCTACTTATTATGCATTTTACACAGATACAAGACAGATAGATATGAGATAGATAGATAGATTATTTTCTTGGATACCTTTTTAAAATTACATAACACTTGGGTAAAAAAATAAAACTCAATAATCCTGCACTGGAGGTCAAGATGGCAAAGACCTCCACAGCCACCATGTTCTTTCCCTTCACGCTAAGATAAGTAGGGACAAATGTCACCCACACACTACAGAATATCAAGATACTGAAAGATATGTTCTTGGCTTCATTAAAGCGGTCTGGAAAATCCTTGGCTAGAAATGCAGCCCCAAGACAAATCAGAGCCAACATACCAATATAGCCGATCTCCAAAAAGAAGAAAGTGGAGGAGCCTTCATTACACAACAGGAGAATAGTGTCCATTTCTGTGTCCACATCTAGATATGGTGGACAGAACATTATCCATATGGCGGATAACAAAATTTCCCCCATAGAGCAGAGGAAGACCAGTGTGATGGAAAGTTTAGTTCCTAAGAGTGTCTTAATCCTGCTCCCGGGCTGTGTTGCCTTGAATGCAATGATAACTGTCAACGTTTTACCCAATACAGAAGATACGGAGACTGTGAAGACAACTCCAAATGTAGCTTGTCTGAGAAGACACCGTATCGATGATGGACGACCCACAAACAGCAACGTGCACATGAAGCAAAGTGTGATGGAAATGAGGAGAATGTAGCTAAGGTTCCGATTGTTGGCTTTTACTATTGAAGTTTCTTGATACTTCCAAAAAATTCCCAAGATCAAACTTGTCAGGATTGAAAATATTAACGAGAGACTTGTCAAAGTTGCTCCTAAAATATCTCCATATGAAAGAAAACTGACATCTTTGAGAACACATCTGGTCCTATCAATATTGGAGTTTTCATAACTGGAACATTTCAAGCATCTCTGGGAGTCTGTGGGTGAAATATTATGTTCACTCATGTAGGAAGAGTCAAAACTAGACACATCTATAACTATATAAGTAGGAGCTTGGGTCTTTACAAATACTTTAGGGTCTTCACATCATAAACTGTTATTATCAGCTTACTAGAAGCCCAAAAAAAGAGTACAAGTTGGGCCAGTTTCACACGAGCATGTTACAAGCACATATATGTGTAGCGGCCCAGAGTTTGAGGTCCCCTCCAGCACATTAGATTGCGTGTCTTGTGTCAATGCCATAAGTGTTGTATGAGTTGGTAGTATGTGTATTTTCACCTGCAGGTATGTAAGGGTTAATGTCTGGTTATGTCTGTAATATATCTTTTTGTCTAGTGATGTTCATTTGTTTGTGATCACGTGAGAGAGACATGAGTTAAGGAAAGTTGAGAGTTGGAGCTTGAAGCGAGTGGACATCTGGGAGAGAATAGGTCAACTGATGGAGATAGAGGAAAGATGTGCTGTTGCTCCGGCTGGAGCTCAGCCATGCTGGTATCTCTCAATATGAGAAGCTTGCTCCTCCGGGGTTTTGGAACCCAGGACATGCAGGGTACACAAGGGTGTTAGAATGCAAGAACTACATGTTCCTATGTAGAAACTGCAAGTTATGCGAGAACAGTGTGTAACCGCCTGTTGTTAAACACAGGTGTGAGCGCTTCAGCCAATCACAATCAGAGCTACCAGCAGGCGGTGATTTTAAATCCCCGGCTGCTGATAGCTCAGAACTACAGAGCCAGGGACAGCACCAGAAGTCGCGGCTGAGCCCCGCCAGCTGAAGGGAGGTGAGTATGCTTTTTTAAACGTTTTTTTAACACTACTTTTCTTGGATTTTCAGGGAAGGGCTTATCTTTAAAGCCCTTCCCTGAAATTCAATGACGGGGATGGCAGCAGGATTCTCTACCGCAGCTGTCATGTGTGACAGCTGCGGTTGAGAATTGAAGAATTCCTCTGCTGCATCTGCAGCAGGGGATTCTTTTAAATAGCGGAGTTGAAGGAAACATCTGCCGCATGCGGCAGATGTGTTCTTCATACCCCCGGAGGTCACGGCAGCGGCGGAGAGGTAAATATTTTTTTTTTTACACTAAAATGTTTCTTTTTCAGGGAAGGGCTTATATGTAAAGAACATATAAAAACATGAAGGTTCCCCCTCTCTCTTTGCCTTCCTGTAGCCAGGTTTACAAGGTGCATTGCACAATGATGGAGGCACCTGTAAATGGAAAATAGTTTTGTAGAAATATCTTTTAAAGTGACTCCATCCAAAATGCAAAGGCAGAGATTTTTTTACGCAAACTGTCCAAAAAGCTGGAAGACAAATTTATTGAGCATTTTAAAAGCTCATTACACCTGGTTCAGGAAAAGGGGCGTGCATAGAATAAGTTGTAAAATACTGTACTTATTACTAATCTCTGATATGTGTCATGTTATGTGTTCTTTTTTATCATTTTTTATTGGTAAATGTCTGACCCTTTAACTAAAAAAGATCAAAATGGAGGAAATTTAAATATTTCAAGAAGTGTAGGACTGTAGTTGTATATTTCAAGTTAGTCTAATATAATCTATATCTATATACATAAAATTGAATGTATGCGTGTATGTCTGTCTGTCTGTGTGTCTGTCTGTATGTCTGTCTGTTTGTCCTTTATGCGCTACTACACCATTCATCCGATCGCCATGAAACTTTGGGAAGTTGTCGAGTACACTCCTGGGAAGATTACTGGCATAGTACATCTATGCTATGATAAATGGCGCGTGTGCGAGCGTCGTCGACAGTTACGCCCCCCCCATGTTGATCGTTCGATTTCCATCATTGCCTCTAATTCTCTCACTTCCCAATGTCGTAGAAACATGAAATTTGGCATGAGCATTGATTATGTCATAAAAAGGAAAATTTAATGAGTCCCAACCCGATTATTTAATTCTAAGTGCCAAAGAATTAGCGTCCACATTTTACATACGGAATCTAATTCTCTCACTTCCCAATGTCATAGAAACGTGAAATTTAGCACGAGCATTGATAATTTCATAAATAGGGAAAGTTAATGGGTCCCAACTCGATTATTCATTTCTAAGCACAAAAGAATTAGCGTCCAAATTTTACGTACGGAATCTAATTTTCCCACTTCCCGATGTCATAGAAACTTGAAATTTGGCACGAGCATTGATTATGTCATAAATAGGAAAAGCTAATGGGACCCAACTCGATTATTTAATTCTAAGTGCCAAAGAATTAGCGTGCAAATTTTACGTACGGAATCTAATTCTCTCACTTCCCGATGTAATTTGGCACAAGCATTCATTATGTCATAAATAGGAAAATTTAATGAGTCCCAACCCGATTATTTAATTCTAAGCGCCAAAGAATTAGCGTCCACATTTTACGTACGGAATCTAATTCTCTCACTTCCCAATGTCATAGAAACGTGAAATTTAGCACGAGCATTGATTATTTCATAAATAGGGAAAGTTAATGGGTCCCAACTCGATTATTTATTTCTAAGCACAAAAGAATTAGCGTCCAAATTTTACGTACGGAATCTAATTCTCTCACTTCCCAATGTCATAGAAACTTGAAATTTAGCACGAGCATTGATAATTTCATAAATAGGGAAAGTTAATGGGTCCCAACTCGATTATTTATTTCTAAGCGTCAAAGAAT